>NC_132838.1:76478215-77096430 GCF_048164855.1 Canis lupus baileyi
TAACACCAATTCTTATCTGAATATCCAGTTTGCTAGCTTGCCCACCAGATTTTGGGCTTGCCAGCTGCCAGCCAATTCCTTAAAATAAATATCTCTTTCTCTCTCTCTCTCTAGATGGATGGATGGGTAGATATAGAGTATGTATCTATGTCTGTCTTTATCTCTCTATATTCCATATGACAAAATAACTCATCTAATTCAAATTGAATATGAAATAAAACTTAATGAATGCATGGCAGGACTAAATCATTTGCAAGATTCCTTTCAGGTATAAAATTCACTGACTCAAGTCATTGGAAGTTTGGAGAAATACATTATTGTGGCATTCATCTAAGTTTCTCTTTTTCCTGTGAAGTATTCCTTCTTTCCCTACCACTTTCCTTTTCCATTTTGATTTATCCCACAGGGCTAAGTATATCTTATTTTATTTTGTTTTAAAGATTTCATTTATTTATTCGTGAAAGACACACAAAGAGAGACACAGGCAGAGGGAGAAGCAGGCTCCATGCAAGGAGCCCGATGTGGGACTCGATCCCGGGTCTCCAGGATCACACCTCGGGCTGCAGGCGGCGCTAAACTGCTGCACCACCGGGGCTGCCCAGGGCTAAGTATATTTTAGTTTCAAGTGAAAGAAACCAGACTGAAACTACCTTAGTGAAAAAGGAAATATAATGATAAAAACAAACAAACAAACAGATAAGTCCAGGGAAAGAGCTAGCCTTTGCCATACCCAGTTATGCTTGAGGGATTAAAATGCACAAAGACTATTCATGTCTTTCTTTTTGCTCTGTTGGAAGAGATCGCCCTAATAACCAGTGATTCCGGGGCACAGACTACAAATCTTTGCCAGTAGCACAAGCTAAAATCTGGGGCTTGGCTGATGAGTCTGGCTGGAGTCCCACGTCCCCTGCCCCTGCATCCCCGGCCTGGGGCCTAGGGCAAAGGCCAAGTGATTGGCTGACCTACCAGTTGGGGTAGGGGCAGTTCTTGAAAAAATAGAGAGGAGGTCTGCTTATAGAAAGGAAGAAGAATGGTAGGCAGTCCAAAAACCTTGTCTCCTAAACCTTTGTGCATTCAGAATTCTTTGGCAGATGGGGATCATTGCAAGTTGGGAACTGCTGAGAAAGAGCTAGGAAAAGGATAGGGCTGCATTTGGAATTGGTCCAAAGAAAGAACTAATCCAATTTCCCATCTGGGAAAAACGTAATAACTCCCTTCTTTCACTATTCCTAGTTTAATATTCTCAGGATAGGCTAAGGATTTGTCGGCAGATGAATTAATTAGTATTCTTTGGTTGCAGGAATGGAATTCAACTAAGAAGGCTCAATAACTTTTTTTTTTTTTTAAGATTTTTATTTATTTATGAGACAGAGAGAGAGAGAGAGAGAGGCAGAGAGAAAGGCAGGCTCCATGCAGGGAGCCTGATGTGGGACCTGATCCTGGGACTCCAGGATCACACCCTGGGCCAAAGGCAGGCGCTTAACCGCTGAGCCACCCAGGTGTCCCAGAAAGCTCAATAACTTTGATGAAGACAGAGCTAAAATGAAAAGAAACAATAGCTCCCAATGGTGTTTAGTAAGAAGTCTAGAAATACTTTGAGGAGTGGTGCAAATGGTCTTTGGATAGCAAGTAAAAAATGTAAAAGTTTGTGAGATCATAATCACCCTCCCCCCACTCCAAAAGAAGAAACCCTATTTGTTGACTTTAGAGCTTGGTAGGGACCAATTCATTATTCTCAAAATCAATAAATGAAAGGGTAAAAAAAATCAAACATGTATCCTGTCATTCCTGTCCTAACTGCAGTACTATTTTCAGGATAACCTGATAGAGGGAAACCTGTTTTTTATAAAACAATTCCAGCTAATAAATATGAAAAGGAATATTAGAACATTACCATTTTTTGGAATCCCTAATAAAATAATAGATCTGGAAAATGATCATCAATATCTGTTCAAAATGTTAGGTAAAATGTTAATGGGGAAATTTTTAAATGGATGGATCAGTCTGGAGGCATCTGAACTCACTAGTAATTTTAAAAACACTAAGAGCAGGATGTGCAGATACTATGTGCCTCCTGGTGTGTTGCAATAGGAAGTACACAGTCCTGTGTATGAATTATTCTTGCCAGAAAAACAGCCTGAATCTAATCAGGAATCTAGATCTAACTAGTGGTTTTCAGGAAATGTAGGAAATACAGGAACAAGTTAAAATTAAATAACAACACAAAGACACGAATGCCAAAATCTAAGAATGTGACATGTTCTAAGGGACAAATGGGCACTGTTTCTTCAATAGATAGGATTTTTTTTTTTTTTAAGGTGGGAATTGGTGAGAATGTGGAAAAAAGGGGAACCCTTGTTCACTGTTGTTAGGAATGTAAATTGGTGTGGCCACTATGGAAACAGCATGGCAGTTCCACAAAAAATTAAAAATAGGATTACTAAATGATCCTGCAGTGACACTTTTGGATATATATCCAAAAAAATTCAAAGCAGGATCTTGAAAAGATATGTACACACCCTTGTTCAAAGCAGCGTTATTCACAATAGCCAAAAGTTGGAAACAGCCCAAGTGTTCACAGAGAGATGGGTGGACAAACAAAATGTAGTATATCCATACCCTGGAATATTACTCTGCCTTAAAAAGGAAGGACATTCTGACATGTGCTACAACATGGATGAATCTTGAGAACCTTGAGTTGTTGTTTAATGGGTATAGAGTTTCAGTTTTGCAAAACAATGAGAGTTCTGGAGCTTGGTAGCACTACAGTGTGAATGTACTTAACACTACTGAACTTACGCTTAAAAATGGTTAAGATGGAAAATTTAATGTAGTGTGTAATTTACCACAATTGTGAAAAAGGCAGAGGGTAACTTTTATAGATTAGGAGAAAATCAAAGGACATATCAATGAAATGCTACATGTGGACCATCTTTGGATCCTGATTTGACCAAATAAACTGTTAGAGAGTGAGCAAGGGAGAGTGCTGCATTATGTAGAAAGCCACACCTCAGCTCATTCTCTGGGGAGGCAGTTTGATGTTGTCTCTGATACACATAGGCACAGTCTTGCCTCTGCCACTTACCAACCATGTAGCATTGAGCAAATTACTTGTTTTGTTTTTCATTTTTAAATTTCTGTAAACACTGAATCTCTGCAATGAACATAATGTTTACTATCTATTAAACACTGACTATGCTCAACAATGTGGACATAAAAATAAATAGATATAACATGATCTCTGCTGATGCTGGAGAAATAGTCAATGCAACAGAATTAAAAAAAAAAACAAACCTCAAATAAGCCCATGAATATGTGGGAGTTTGTCTCATTTCATTGATTCTAAGACAATTTTTTCATATTTTACTATGTGAACTTTTATGAAATATATTTTCTTACTCAAGGTAATTTGATTTGGGGTTTCTATTTCTTGTAACATAAAACACACTATTGATAAACTTTTCAACAAAGTCTTTTTTTTCTTAAGTAATCTAGAGTTGGTTTCTGTTCCTTGGAACCAAGACTAATGGATTCAACTATAAAAATGACCTATAACCCAGTGTTGCTGGTGGTTATCATTTTGGTGAATTTTGTTGAATATTTTTACTATCTTGTGTCTTCGCCCTGAACGTAATTGAAAAAATTATCACCATTCTAGCTACCTAACAACTTTTGAGTACATGGTATTCACTATGCTTTACAATTATTCCTACTTTCAAACCTCACAAGAACTCTATGAAGTAGGGAAAGTTTTATCTTAATTCTTCAGGTGAAAAAACTTGATACTATTTTGTATCCTTGAATTTGTAAGCATTTTCCTATACCAACTTTCTGTAAATATGAGTTTCAATGAATAGATAATATTATTTTATAAATGTACCATTAATTTATCAATCCCTTTCATTGAACATTTATGTAATTTCCAAGAATTTGCTATTACCAAATAGTATAGTAAACATTCTTTCACATAATTCTTTTTAAATTTTATTTATTTTTATTTTTTAGTTTTTTAAAAGATTTTATTTATTTATTCATGAGAGACACAAAGACAGAGAGAGGCAGAGACACAGGCAGAGGGAGAAGTAGGCTCCATGCAGGGAACCCGATGTGGGACTCAATCCTGAGACTCCAGGATCACACCCTGGGCTGAAGGCAGGCGCCAAACCACTGAGCCACCCAGGCGTCCCACACACGATTCTTTTTTTTTTTTTTTAAGATTTCATTTATTCATGATAGTCATACAGAGAGAGAGAGAGAGAGAGAGAGAGAGAGGCAGAGACATAGGCAGAGGGAGAAGCAGGCTCCATCATGCTGGGAGCCCGACGTGGGATTTGATCCCGGGTCTCCAGGATCGCGCCCTGGGCCAAAGGCAGGCGCCAAACCCCTGCGCCACCC
Source organism: Canis lupus baileyi (assembly GCF_048164855.1). Lineage (NCBI taxonomy): Eukaryota > Metazoa > Chordata > Mammalia > Carnivora > Canidae > Canis > Canis lupus. The sequence goes on from NC_132838.1 coordinate 76,482,611, forward strand.
AGGGATCCCACACGATTCTTTTCTTAAAAAAGATTTTATTTACTTATGTGAGAGAGAGAACAGGAAGAGGGAACGGATTGAGGCTCAGGGAGAGGGAGAAGCAGACTCCCCAATGTGGGGCTGGATCCCAGGACCCTGGGATTATGACTTCAGTCAAAGTCAGATGCTTAACGGTTGAGTGACCCAGGTGCCCCAAGCATGTGATTCTTTATCTATGCATCGGTTTTCTTTTTTTTTTTTTTTTTTTTTATTGGTGTTCAATTTACTAACATACAGAATAACACCCAGTGCCGGTCACCCATTCACTCCCACCCCCCGCCCTCCTCCCCTTCTACCACCCCTAGTTCGTTTCCCAGAGTTAGCAGTCTTTACGTTCTGTCTCCCTTTCTGATATTTCCCACACATTTCTTCTCCCTTCCCTTGTTTTCCCTTTCACTATTATTTATATTCCCCAAATGAATGAGAACATATAATGTTTGTCCTTCTCCGACTGACTTACTTCACTCAGCATAATACCCTCCAGTTCCATCCACGTTGAAGCAAATGGTGGGTATTTGTCATTTCTAATAGCTGAGTAATATTCCATTGTATACATAAACCACATCTTCTTTATCCATTCATCTTTCGATGGACACCGAGGCTCCTCCCACAGTTTGGCTATTGTGGACATTGCTGCTAGAAACATCGGGGTGCAGGTGTCCCGGCGTTTCATTGCATTTGTATCTTTGGGGTAAATCCCCAACAGTGCAATTGCTGGGTCGTAGGGCAGGTCTATTTTTAACTCTTTGAGGAACCACCACACAGTTTTCCAGAGTGGCTGCACCAGTTCACATTCCCACCAACAGTGTAAGAAGGTTCCCTTTTCTCTGCATCCTCTGCAACATTTGTGGGAAACTGGCATATTTTTAAGTTCCTACAAACAACCCTCTGTCGCAAATGCCTTGGTTAGCAACACAGACTTTACTGAAGATTTTGCGGGAGAGAGAGGAAGGGTTTACATTTCACGCTTTTCAGCATACAACCTAAGGATTCCTGTTATCCATTCCATTCTCCCTGGAATTCCAATAAATATGCAATGCTGCTCACCTAAGACTTCAAAGGTAATTATCTGCGGGTGGGATTCTAGTATCAGGGGCCATGAAGATGATTCTAAATAGAGCTGCATCCCCAGCACCTCGTCACGGGAGCCTCAGTCCTTCCAAAGATGCCCCACTGGCCTCTTCCAAGCAGGTCAGAGTACCCGTATGGTGAGATTAAAAAAAAAAAAAGTGTCATTGTGCCCAAAGTCACAGGTGCTTTGATGTTCAGATGCTCACGGATACATTCAAAACTACAGGGGCTTTTTGCCCAGATGCTGAGTGTAGTTCCCTGGAAGGCTGCTGGTGGGGCCACTGTCCTTTCCTGGGGTGCCCGCTGCCTCTGTAAGGGTTGGCGGCAAAACAAATGCTGAACCTTATTGTGGCTTTCACCTTTTATTGTAAAATTGAAAAATCCGGGATCCCTGGGTGGCTCAGCGGTTTAGCGTCTGCCTTTGGCCCAGGGCGCGATCCTGGAGTCCTGGGATCGAGTCCCATGTCGGGCTCCCGGCATGGAGCCTGCTTCTCCCTCCTCCTGTGTCTCTGCCTCTCTCTCTCTCTCTCTCTCTCTCTATGTCTATCATAAATCAATAAATCTTTAAAAAAAAAGAAAAAAAAAAAAGAAAAATCCTCTTCAAATTTCTTCCAGTTGGCAAACAGAGGTAGTAATGTAGGTCATTCAGCCAAGAGCCGTAGTGTGAATTTTGAAAAGCAGGGGATACCTGTAATTCAATTTAATAACTAAGTAGCTTTTTTTCTCACCTTCATTGCTAAGTTTCATGAGAGAAGGGATGGTTTGTGAAAATGCTTAGATTATAAGCGGCACCTGGCTGGCTTGGGCAGTAGATTGTTTGACTCTCGATCTTGGGGCTGTGATTCTGAGTCCCATGTTGGGCATATAGATTACTGAGAAAAAAAATGAAAAGAAAAACCTCTTGGGAGAAAATGCTTGGATTGTGCTACTAAAAATGGGAAGCACTGAGGCATTTAAAACTAAATTGGAGGGACGCCTGGGTTGCTCAGCGGTTGAGTGCCTCCCTTTGGCCAAGGCCATGATCCTGGGGTCCTCGGATTGAGTCCCACATGGGGCTACTTGCATGGAGCCTGCTTCTCCCTCTGCCTATGTCTCTGCCTCTCTCTCTGTGTCTCTCATGAATAAATAAATAAATAAAATATTTGAAATAAATAAAACTAAATTGGAAAAGTTAAACACAGAATTACCAGATGACGTGGCAATCCCATTCCTAGATCTATACCAAAAGAACTGAAAACAGATATTAAACAAATACTCCTACATGAATATTCCTAACAGCATTATTTGTATCAGCCAAAATGTGGAAACAGTGCACATGTCCATCAAATGATGAACTGATAAATAAAATGTGGCATGCCCACACAATATAATTTTTTTTTAACAGAATATTTTTTTAAAAAATTCTATTTAGGGGGATCCCTGGGTGGCTCAGCAGTTTAGCGCCTGCCTTCAGCCCAGGGTGTGATCCTGGAGACCCGGGATCGAGTCCCACTTCCGGCTCCCTGCATGGGGCCTGCTTCTCCCTCTGCCTATGTCTCTGCCTCTTTCTGTGTCTCTCCTGAATAAATAAATAAAATCTTTTATAAAGATTTTTTCTTTTTTTTAATATATTGGGTCACTTTATAAAATAATGACATTATTACAAGAAAAATCAATACCCAATCAACCTTCAAAAAATGATTTACTTCTTCAGTCTTTAAACTTAAGGCCAAAACCAACATGAACCTGCATATCCTCGATCTTCAAAATAAGCCCAATTACTTCATCGGCCCAGAAATGATATCTGAAAATGCCATTATTATACTGTCCATCAATAATAACTGCAGCTTTCCTTCTGACCCTTGACATGATGCTCAAGTATTTCACGATGATCATTTGAATAACATCCTTGAATGGAATTTTCTGAACACAGGCAATTCCAGCACACAGTTGGCCAATATACAACATGGCTTTCCTTAGTAGATTCTTGTCAGGCCCGACTCTGAATTCTGGTTTGAGGTAAAAGATTTTATTAATTTATTCAGGAGAGACCCAGAGACAGAGAGGCAGAGACACAGGCAGCGGGAGAAGCAGGCTCCATGCAGGGAGCCCCATGCGGGACTTGATTCCAGGACCCTGAGATCACAGCCTGAGCGAAAGGCAGACGCTCAACCACGGAGCCACCCACGCGTCCCACAATGGAATATTATTCAGCATAAAAAGGAATAAAATTACTGAAACAAGTGACAACATGGGTGGAGGAGGAAAACATTGTTTAGCAAAACAAGCCACACACAAAAGGCCACAAATTTTGTGATTGGGTAAATACAAAACGCCCCAAACAGGTAAATCCATACAGGGAAAATTGATTAGTGGTTGCCAGGGACTGCTCACTCACACGGGGATTTCCTTTTGGGGTGATGAAAAGGTTTTGGAAGCAGGGGTGATGTTTGCGCAACATTGACAATGCCTATTGCACACGTTAAAGCGGTTTATGTTCGCTATACGAACTTTATTTCAATAAAAATAACTAAACTGGCAACTTTTTTTTTAAACTGGCAACTTAGGGATCCCTGGGTGGCGCAGCGGTTTAGCGCCTGCCTTTGGCCCAGGGCGCGATCCTGGAGACCCGGGATCGAATCCCATGTTGGGCTCCCGGTGCATGGAGCCTGCTTCTCCCTCTGCCTATGTCTCTGCCTCTCTCTCTCTCTCTGTGACTATCATAAATAAATAAAAATTAAAAAAAAATAATCTGAAAAATTAAAAAAAAATAAACTGGCAACTTAAATATTGAAACGCAACGTGAGTCTTCGTCACATTCACTTTACAAACGGCGGGGAGTTACTTCGGCTCCGCAGAGAGGCCGTCGGAGCTGGCTTTGCAGCTAGGCTGGACCCTCGCTTCCTGGGGGCGGGGCCTGCCGGGGGGCGGGGCCTGCCGGGGGCGGGGCCTGCCGGGGGCGGGGCCTGCCGGGGGCGGGGCCTGCCGGGGGCGGGGCCTGCCGGGGGCGGGGCCTGCCGGGGGCGGGGCCTGCCGGGGGCGGGGCCTGCCGGGGGCGGGGCCTAGGGCCCGGGGGAACGCCCGGCCGGGAGGGGGCGCGTCCGGGACTGGCTTCGCCGGTTGCCGGGAGAACCCGCGACAACAAAAGGCGCGAACGGCAGGGGCGGCGGCGGCGGCGGCCGGGCGGAGCGAAGCTGGGGAGGCCTGCGTTGTGCCGGTCGCCGGGGACCGGGGCTTTCTCGAGCCTGTCAGTGAGTGGTGGGCAGGAGTGGCGGGGCCGGCGGGGCCGGCGGGGCCGGGTGCGGCGCGGCGCCCTCCCGCCTTCCTGTCCAGCGCGCCGTTGCGGGGGAGGGGGCGCCGCTCGGGGTGGGGGTCGGGGGCCGCTGCGGGACGGCTTGCGGGAGGGGGCGGTTGGGGCGCCGGCTAAGCCGGGGCGGGCGTCAGGGGGGCTAGGGTCGGCGCTGGGGACCCCGCCGCGGGCGGAGGTGGGGCCCCCCTGGAGGTAGACAGGTCCGGGGACCTCACCAGGGACGCGCGGGAGCGCCGGACGGAACCCCACGAAGTCCGATCCGGAGTTTGTGGCGCTCGTGCTTCCAGCTGCGGGAGCTGGAGGCCATGGGAAGACCTACCCTCATGGGGCTTTCGTTTTGCCACAGGCCTTGTGTTTTCCTCGCGGACGTTGAAACTTTGGTGCTACCCAAGCGCAAGTCCCCTCCCTCGGAGGCAGATGTGATTGAGAAAGAAAGGGTGTCCGAGTTCGTACTTTGAAACACCTTTTACATAACACTTCGCCCTCTCCAGGTTTTGTTTTTCCACTTTACTGCCTCTGTTCTCTGTCTAGTTATTTATGCATTTGGAACCTTTTCTCAGATACTTGTGCGATTCATTGTCCATTCATTTGCTGGGAAGTTTCCTACGTTAACATTATTAGCAAACCACAATTTTTAGACAACCACTACCACTGAAAAACCAGGGGCACTGGATGGCAGCAGTATTTGGAGACACTTCTTTTTATCAGTGACATGGCATCAGTGATCTAAGATTCTCTTGTCTTTCTCATATTTCAAAACCCCATTCAGTCTGCCTAAATATCACCCTTCTTAAATTTATTGGTGACATAATACATACGCTTCTGATGACTGCAATTGATCAAACTCTAAAGTGTAAGTGTTACGGATTTTTTAATGCTTGAATTCTTCTTGAATATTAACTTTTTGCAATCCATAGGTTTGGGGGCCCTTATTTATTAGAATAGATAGAATTTCTTTTGCCCTTGTAGCAAAACTTTCCCATTATAAAGACCAAGAAAGTGAAAATATCCCACTTACACTGCATCTTTTATTAGCAGTTTTGTTGGAAGTACTTAGGTTTGGCTTAAGATAGACCATGACTTTTGTTTTAATGTGATGGCTTAAAAAATAATCTGTTTAATAAAGACTTCAAATGTTACATGTTTAGGGGCATTTGGAAGAACCAACTCACATAGCATCCTTGTTTATTTGGGAGAGTTTCCAAGTGATTGTGGAGTCCTTTAGGATCCAAGAAAAGTTACTTCATTCATAGGAGTATTTTTTCACAGCTGATTCTAACTAGAATGATTAAAACTGGTAAGGTTAGGTGCATCTCTTTGTTGTGATCATTAAATATAGCATGTTGACGCTGGGATTTTGCAGCCCAAGGGAGCTGATATTGTTTTTACTCTCAGTGGGCTTTTAGTAGAGTGATGTATTTGTTATTTGATCCCTTTCAGACTGTCCACTCACAAAATTATAATGCACAAAATTATAATGTCCACTCACAAAATTGTAATTATACTGCTGCAGAGTCTTTTAAAGGCTAGTATTAAATATGTCTTTATTAACATTTCCATAGCAAAGGCTGAAAATGTTATTTTAGTCTATTGATAGTCTACTATATACTTAATGATACTATGCAAGACTCCCCTTCTACAAAGAGCCCAGCCACATCCTGAACTGATTATTTTTTCATTATCTGCATTTAAACATTATCGAGACTACTTGTTACATTTTCTTTTTATCTTTTATATGGTGTAAACTTTATCCAGCACAAACTGAATATTCATGTGCAAGTTTTAATGAAAACATATGTTTTTATTTCTCTTGGGTATATACCTCAAGAGTGGAGTTTCTGGGTCAAATGATAACTATGTTTTGACTTTTTGAGGAACTGCCAGACTCTTTTTCAAAGTTAGTTGCATCATTTTACATTTCCATCTGGAGTATGTGAAGGTTCCATATTCTAAACATTCTCACCAACACTTGTTTTGATCTGTCTTTTAAAAACATTTTTAAAGGGTACCTGGGTGGCTCAGTCAGTTGGGCATCTGCCTTTGGCTCAGATCATGATCCCAGAGTTCTGGGATTGAGTCCCTGCATCAGGCTCCCTGCTCAGCGGGGAGTCTGCTTCTCCCTCTCCCTTTGCTGGCTGCTCTGTGTACTTGTGCACACACTGTCTCTCTCTCTCTGCCAAATAAATAAATAAATAAAATCTTTAAAAAATTTTTAAAAAATATATTAATATCCATCTTTTTAAAAATTGAAGTGTATTTGACACACACTGTTAGGTTAGTTTCAGGTGTAGAGACAAGTCTGTATGGTATGCTATGCTCACCATAAGCACAGCTAACCTGTGTCACCATATAATGCTATTACAATACCATTCACCTTATCCTGTACTTTTTATCCCTGCGACTCATTCATTTCATAACTGGAAGATTATCTCCCACTCCCCTTCACCCATTTTGCCCATCCCCCCCAACTGGCTATCCTCTGGCCACCATCAGTTCTCTTTATTTATGGGTCTGATTCTGCTTTTTATTCATTTGTTTGTTTTGTTTTTTAGATTCCATATATAAGGGAAACCATATGGGGGGCACCTGGCTGGCTCAGTCTGTGGGACATGCAATTCTTAGTCTCACATGAGACTTGAGCCCCACACTGGGTGTAGAGATTACTTTAAATAAATAAATAAACATTAAAAAGAAAGAAAAAACCATGGTATTTGTCTTTCTCTGACTTATTTCACTTAGCATAATACCCTCTAGGTCCATCCATGTTGTTAAAAAACGGCAAGATTTCATTCATTTTTATGGCTGAATAATATTCCATTGCATACATATATACATGTATATGTATATATGTGCCACATCTTCTTTATCCATTCATTTATTGATAGATGCTTGGGTTGCTTCCATATCTTGGCTATTGTAAATGATGCTAATAAACATAGTGGTACATATATCTTCTCAGTTAGTGTTTTCGTATTCTTTGGGTAAAATATCCAGTAGTGCGATGATTAGGGGATCATAAGGTAGTTCTATTTTTAATGTTTTGAGGCACCTCCATACTGTTCTCCAGAGTGGCTGCACTAGTTTTCATTCCCACCAGTCATGCTTGAAGATTCCCTCTTTCTCTACATCCTTGCTAACACTTGTTATTTCCCACCTTTTTGATTCTAGCTGTTCTGACAAGTGTGACATGATACCTCATTGTGGGTTTGATTGCATTTCCCTGCTGGCTAATCATTTTGGGCATCTTTGCATGTGCTTATTAGCCATTTGTCATATCTTTGAGAAACAAAACTTTTAAATTTTATTAAATCCATTTCTTCTGTTTTTCCTTATAAAGTTTATTGCTTTTGCTTTTAGTGTTACACCTGAGAAACCCAAGGTTACCAAGAGTTACCCCTATGTTTTTTTCTAAGAGTTTTAGCTCTTACACTTAGGTCTGTGAACGATTTTGAATTAACTTCTGTGTATGATGTAGGAGTCCAGTTTCATTCTTATGCATGTGGATATCCAGTTATCTCATGAACATTTGTTGAAAAGTCTGTTTTTGCCCCCATCGAATTGTCTTGGCGCTCTTGTTAAGAATCGTTTGCCCATAAATACAAGGATTTATTTTTGGATTCTCAGTTCTTTTCCATTGGTTTTAAGTTTGTCTTATACTAGTACCATACTGTCTTGATTACTGTTGCTTGGTTTTAGAATTGGGGAAGTGTGTCCTCCGACTTTGTTCTTTTTCAATATTTTAGCTAAACTGTGTCCCTTGAATTTCCGTATGAATTTTAGATCAATCAATAAATAAAATCTTAAAAAAAAGATTTTTAGGATCAGTTTGTCAATTCTGGCAAATAAGCTGGGATTTTGATAGGAGTTGCATTGAATCTGTAGATAAATTAGAGGATACTGTCATTTTAAAAATGTTAAGTCTTTCATGAACATGAGATGTTTTTCCATTTATTTAGATTTTCTTTACTAACAATATTTTATAGTCTTCAGAGTGTAAGTTTTACATGTCTTTTAGTAAAGTTATTTCTAAGTATTTTATCCTTCTTTTAAAAAAGATTTTATTTATCCATTCATGACACACAGAGAGAGAGAGAAAGAGAGAGAGGGGCGGAGACACAGGCAGAAGGAGAAGCAGGCTCCATGTAGGGAGCCTGACGTGGGACTCGATCCCGAGTCTCCAGGATCAGGCCCTGGACAGAAAGGCAGCACCAAACCGCTGAGCCACCTGGGCTGCCCGTATTTTATCCTTTTTGATGCTACTATAAATGGAATTGTTTTCTTAATTTATTTTTCAGATTCATTGCAAATATAGCTACCAGTTTAATTTTAATGTATTCTTCCAGTGATTTTCAGAAACAAGTACAACATAAGAGTAGAAAAGCATTTTTTCAATTAGTTTTGATTATTTAAAAAAATTGATTTAAAGTTACATTATGGAAATTGTTAAAGCTGTTTTCTTGGATTTACTTTTAATATTTGTAGCAAAGAGATATAGCTATAAAATCTAATAGCATTTCAGCACATGTATATAATTACTCAGTTATTTCCTTGCCTTAATTTTCTAACTCTCCAGTTATTAAATATTTAATTTAATATTAAACTGGGAACTGGGAAACATATTACTGCTCTAGAGAGTGGCATGATGGAATTCCATGCACACAGAGTAGCTTCATCATTTTTTTTTTTTTAGCTTCATCATTTACCAACTCATGGCCCATACCCTTTAGATTGTTTTGCAGAAAATTGGACATTTCATATCATTTCATCTGTAAATTATAGGTATAGTTTTACAAGATAGATTTACTTGTTGTAACTATCTCATTTTGAACAAAACCTGTTTTAATTGATTTTGTTTTAGAAGGTGGTTAGTTTATTAAGATAGAGAAGTACATAATTAAATGTTGTTTTTATTTTGGTACACAGGAGTCCAGATCTTACATAAAATGGAAAATTTCTCACACTAGATACTGAATATTTAATAGAAAGTTATTTAGCAAAATCTAAGCTGCTATGGAAGAAATACCAGTAAAAGTTGCTGTAAGAATCCGACCTCTGCTATGCAAAGAAGTTCTTCATAATCATCAAGCTTGTGTGAGAGTTATTCCGAATACCCAGCAAATTATCATTGGGAGAGATAGAGTCTTTACTTTTGATTTTGTTTTTGGCAAAAATTCCACTCAAGATCAAGTTTATAATACGTGTATAAAACCACTAGTGTTGTCACTCATTGAGGGCTATAATGCAACCGTTTTTGCCTATGGACAAACTGGATCTGGGAAGACCTACACCATTGGAGGAGGCCATGTTGGTAAGATTCTCATACTTTTTTTCCTTTTTTAAAAGATTTTATTTAATTATTTGAGAGAGAATGAGCATGAGTGGAGAGAGGGGCAGAGGGAGAAACCGGCTCCCTCCTGAGCAGGGATTCCCCCCCGTCCCCCAGGATCATGACCAGAGCCAAAGGCAGATGCTGCTTAACTGACTTATTTGTAGGTGTTCAGCATATTGATTGAATGAAATAATGTATAGGAATCAGATGTGTTAATAAGATCATCATCTTTGAAAGACTTTTAAATATTGAAGTTTCATTCAACAATTTAATTTGATTATATTTGCTTAAGAAAACAAGTTTAAGACAATGTTTAGTGTTCAGCCCTTTGCCATTTCCCCCCCAGTCTTACTGAGATATAATTGATGTATAACATTATATTAGTTCAAGACATACATTATGATGATGATATATGTATATATTGCAAAACGATTACCACAATAAGTTTAGTTAACATTGATCACATCATATAGTTATATGTGATTTTTTTCTTGTGATAAGATCTTTTAAGATGTTAATATTTTAGCAACTTTTTTCTTTTTAAAAGATTTTATTTACTTGAGAGAAAGAATGAGAGAGCAAGCTCGAGCAGGGGGAGAGGGAGAAGCTGAGTGGGGCTCCATCCTAGGACCCTGGGATCATGAGCTGAGCGAAAGGCAGATGCTTTACTGACTGAGCCACCCAGGTGCCCCTAGCAATTTTCGAATATACAATAAAGTATTGTTAACTACAGTCACCATGCTGTATATTACATCTTTAGAACTTCTTTATCTTATAGTTGGAAGTTTTTATGTTTTGACCCACCTTCACCCATTTCCCCCACTGCCTGCTTCTGGCAACCCTTTGTTGCTTTGAACAGAATTTAAAGTAGAAAGAAATGAATTAACATGACCAGATATTGATCTTTTACATGGTCTTGTAAAATCAAGCTTCCTGGGCAGCCCGGGTAGCTCAGCGGTTTAGCACCACCTTCAGCCCAGGGCGTGATCCTGGAGACCTGGGATCGAGTCCCACGTTGGGCTCCCTGCATGGAGCCTGCTTCTCCCTCTGCTGGTGTCTCTGCCTCTCTCTCTCTGTTTCTCTCATGAATAAATAAATAAAATCTTAAAAAAAAAATCAAGAGTCCTGTGACCAGAACTTTGATGCAGTAGGAGGAATTTAAGCCACATGGCTTAAGGTGTCTTTTTTCTCCTATTTTTAAAGTCAGATTTTTATTTTACTTTTTCGATTTTATTGAGATTCAATTGACAATTGTACCATATTTAAAGTGTATGTCATGATGATTTGATGAATGTATATGTTGTCAAAGGATTCCCCCAATCTAGTTAACACATTATCACCTCACATCTAAATACGGATTTCTATTTTATTTTATTTTTAATTAATTAATTAATTAATTAATTAATTAATTTATGATAGTCACACAGAGAGAGAGAGAGGCAGAGACACAGGCAGAGGGAGAAACAGGCTCCATGCACCAGGAGCCCGATGTGGGATTCGATCCCAGGTCTCCGGGATCGCGCCCTGGGCCAAAGACAGGCGCCAAACCGCTGAGCCACCCAGGGATCCCCGGATTTCTATTTTAAATACTGAGTATTTTAGGAAATAATTTCTCCTGCTTGTAATTCTAGTTTGGAAAAGGTGGAATCGCTAGGATTTTCTATAGAGTTAAAAGGAAACTTGGAAATAATTTCTTTTCGTTTATAAGTGTGGAGCTCCAGCTATGGAGCGATCAATAAAAGACTTGTTCAGTTAGAGGGTTAGTGACAGCTGGGATTGAAAGCTAAGTCCTCTGTTGAGATTGTTTACTGTATTAGTATCTTTCTTCTAAAAGCAAACTTTTGAATATTGTACATATATATGCATTATTGTCTAAAATTATTGCTAGTATTCTGTATATGTGTAATGACTCTCAATGTATTTTCTACTTTCATGCTTCTCAAATATAGAATGTGACTTTCAGTAACATTTCTTATTACATGTAGGGATTGTGGGGGAGAGTTGGAGGCTGGTTGTGTGGTTTGAGGAAGCCCTGACTACAAAGATTAAATTGAGAGGCCATAAATGCCCAATACTCTCCCACCCCCATTTTTAGAATCACTGTTATACAGGATTTAGGAGATTAAAGATAGTAGATTATTTTAGGATCTCAAAAAATTCAGTTTTTCTACTCTTTAAGTTGTGTGTTTTTAAGGATTCTAGCCTTTTTTTATTGGCAAATGTTTAATGATGTTTAAGACTCAATATGTTTTTTATACTAATAAGAGTTCTAAAATGTTTAGAGCTTTGTGACATAATTATAGCTATCTTGCTTTTATTAAGAGGCCATGCATACAATTTTAATACCTTAAAGGAAAAAGTTATTAAGTTTATCTATTATCCTAAAACATTTTAACTGCTGTAAAATACATTATACTTGATAACACCATTAGAAGTGATTTTTAATTTTTTCCCTTAGCTTTTTAAATTTTTTTCATCATGGTAAGTGAATTCTTTAATTTCTATCCCCTCTTACCTCCCTTCGGGTAACCATCAGTTTATTCTGTGTAGTTAAGAACCTGTTCCTCGTATGCTCTCTCTCTCATTTTTCCTTTGCTTGTTTTTGTTCCTCAAATTCCGCATATGAGTGAAATCATAAAGTATCTCTTTTTCTCTGACTTACTTTGCTCAGCATTATATTCTACCTCTGTCCATGTCCTTGCAAATGGTAAGATTCCATTCTTTTTTTAAGGCTGAATAATTCCATCGTGTGTGTGTGTGTGTACACTACATCTTTATCCATCCATTTATTTTATTTTTAAAAAATATTTTATTTATTTAGTCATGAGAGCCACACACAGAGCAAGAGAGGCAGAGACACAGGCCAAGGGAGAAGCAGGCTCCATGCAGGGAGCCCGATGTGGGACTCGATCCCGGGACTCCAGAATCACACCCTGAGCCAAAGACAAGCGCTAAACTGCTGAGCCACCCAGGGATCCCCTATCCATTTATTTATTGGTAGACACTTGGGCTGCTCCCATAGTTTGGGTAAATAGTAGTACAATTACTGGGTATAGGATAGTTCTATTTTTAACTTTATGAGGAACCTTCATTACTGTTTTCCACAGTGGCTGTGCCAGTTTGCATTCCCACCAACAGTGTAAGAAGGTTCCTTTTTTTCCCCTCTGTGTTCTTGCCAACACCTGTTTTGTTGTGCTTTTGATTTTCGCTATTCTGACAGATGTGAGGTGGTATCTCATTGTAGCTTAGTTTAGTTTTGTTTTTAAAGATTTTATTTATTTATTCATGAGAGACACAGGCAGAGGGAGAAGCAGGCTCCATACTGGGAGCCCATGTGGGACTCGGTCCTGGGTCTCCGGATCACGCCCTGGGCTGAAGGCGGTGCTAAACCGCTGAGCCACCCGGGCTGCCCTCATTGTAGTTTTGATTTTCATTTCCTTGATGACAAGAGATGTTGAGCATCTTTTCATGGGTCTGTTGGCCATGGATGTCTTCCTTGGAGAAATGTCTGTTCAGGCCTTCTGCCCATTTTTTAATTGGATTATTTGTTTTGGGGTGTTAAGTTGTATCAGTTCTTTATATAATTTTGGATAATGGCCCTATATTGATGTTATTTGCAAATATCTTCTCCCATTCAGCCTTTTAGTTTTGTTGATTATTTCCTCCACCGTGCAGAAGCTTTGTATTTGGATGTAGTCCCAATAGTTTACATTTGCTTTTGTTTCCCTTGCCTTAGGAGACATATCTAGAAAAATGTTGTGATAGAGAGATTACTGCCTGTGTTCTCTTTAGGGAATTTTATGATTTCAGGTCTCACATTTAGGTCTTTAATCCATTTTGAATTTATTTTTGTATATGGTAAAAGAGGGTGTTCCAGTTTCATTCTTTTGAGTGTAGCTGTCTAGTTTTCCCAACACCACTTGTTGAAGAGACTTTTTCCCATTGTATAAATGTACCTCCTTTGTTGATTAAATGACCATATAATTATGGGTTTATTTATGGGTTTTCTATTCTGTTTCATTGATTTATGTGTTTGGTTTTGTGCCAGGACCATGTTTTGATTGCTGCAGTTTTGTAATATAACTTGGAAGTCTGGAATTGTGATATTCCCAGTTTTGTTTTTCTTTTTCAAGATTGTGTTGGCTATTCATGGTCTTGTGTAGTTCCATACAGATTTTAGGATTGTTTATTCTAGTTCTGTGAAAATGCTGTTGGTGCGGTGCCTGGGGGGCTCAATTGGTTAAACTTCACCCTTCAGCTCAGGTCATGATCCCAGGGTCCTGGGATCTAGCCCTGTTAGGCTCCCTGCTCAGTAGGGAGTCTGCTTCTCCTTTTCTTTCTGCCCTTACCTCTGCTTGTACTCTTTCTGTCTCTCTCTCTCTCAAATAAATAAAATCTTTTAAAAAATGCTGTTGGTATTTTGATAGGGATTGCTTTAAATATGTAGATTACTTTGGATAGTATGGACATTTTAACAGTATTTGTTCTTCCAATCCATAAGCATGGAGCATCTTTATTTCTTTGTGTCCTCTTCAGTTTCTTTCATCAGTGTTTTATAGCTTTCAAGTTGATAGTTACAAGTCTTTCATCTATTTGGTTTATTCCTAGAATTTTATTGTTTTTGGTGCAATTTTAAATAGGATTGTTTAATTTTCTTTCTGCTGCTTCATAATTAGTGTATCGGAATGCAACAGATTTCTGAACATTGATTTTGTATCCTGAGACTTTACTGAATTCATTTATCAGTTTTAACAGTTTTTTGGTGGAGTCTTCAGGGTTTTCTCTATATAATATCACGTCATCTGGAAATAGTTTTACTTTTTCCTTACCAATTTGGATGCCTTTTATTTCTTTATATTTTCTAATTGCTGAGGCTAGGATTTCTAGTACTGTGTTGAAAAAAGTGAATTGGACATCCTTGTCTTATTCCTGACCTTAAAGGGAAAAGCTCTCAGAGTTTTACCATTGAGCGTGATGTTGGGTGAGGGCTTTTCATAGATGGCCTTTATTTATTTATTTATTTATTTATTTATTTATTTATCTATCTATCTATCTATCTATTTATTTATTTATTTAAAAATATTTTTATTTATTTATTCATAGAGACACAGAGAGAGAGAGAGGGGCAGAGGGTGAAGCAGGCTCCATGCAGGGGGAGCGACGAGGTGGGACTCGATCCCGGGCCGCCAGGATCACACCCCAGGCTGCAGGCGGCGCTAAACTGCTGCGCCACAGGGGCTGCCCATAGATGGCCTTTATTATGGACCTACTTTGCAAAGGTTTTTTTTTTTTTTTTTTTTTAAGATTTATTTATTTATTCATGATAGACATAGAGAGAGAGAGGGAGAGGCAGAGACACAGGAGGGAGAAGCAGGCTCCATGCCAGGCGCCCGATGCGGGACCTGATCCCGGGACTCCAGGATCGCGCCCTGGGCCAAAGGCAGGCGCCAAACCGCTGAGCCACCCGGGGATCCCCGCAAAGGGTTTTAATCATGAATAGATGTTGTACTTTGTCAAATGCTTTTTCTGCATTTATTGAAATGATCATATGGTTTTATCCTTTCTGCTATTGATGTGATGTATTACATTATTGTTCTGTGAATATTAAACTGCCTTTGCATCATGGTGTATGATTTTTTAAAATACATTGTTGGCTGGGATGTCTGGGTGGCTCCACGGTTGAGTGTCTGCCTTTGCTTCGGGTCGTGATCCTGGAGTCCTGGGATTGAGTCCCACATCGGGCTCCCTGCGTGGAGCCTGCTTCTCCCTCTGTCTGTGTCTCT
This sequence comes from Canis lupus baileyi, assembly GCF_048164855.1. Taxonomy (NCBI): domain Eukaryota; kingdom Metazoa; phylum Chordata; class Mammalia; order Carnivora; family Canidae; genus Canis; species Canis lupus. Next base: position 76,498,122 of record NC_132838.1, read on the forward strand.
GCCTCTCTCTCTGTGTCTCTCATGAATAAATAAATAATAAATAAATAAATAAAATCTTTAAAAATAAAATATATTGTTGGATTCGGTTTACTAATATTTTGTTGAGGATTTTTGCATTTGTATTCATGAGGGACATTGGCCTGTAGTTCTCTTTTTTGTGTGGTGTCTTTATCTAGTTTTGGTATCAGAGTGATACTGGCTTCATAGCATGAGTTTGGAAGTTTTTCTTTCTCTCTCTTTTTTTTTTTTTTTTGGAATAGTTTAAGAAGAATGGGTATTAACCTTTTTTTTTTGAATATTTATTTTAGAGAGAGAGTGAGAGTAGGGGGAGGGGAGAGGGAGACAAGCTGACTGCTGAGTGGGGAGTCCAACTTGGAATTTGATCCCAGAACCCCAACATCATGAAATCAAGAGTTGAATGCTTAACCCACTGAGCCCTGGTGCCCTGAGAAGAATGGGTATCAACTCTTTAAATATTTGGTAGAATTTGCCTGTGAAGCTGACTGGTCCTGGATTTTTGTTTTTGTTTTTTTTTGTAAATTTTTGGATCACTGATTCAATTTCATTGCTAGTGATTGGTCTGTTCCAATTTTCTATTTCTTCTTTAATTTTGGTAGGTTATATGTTTCTAGGAATTTATATGTTTTTTCTAAGTTGTTCCAATTTGTTGTCATAAAGGTTTTCATAATATTCTGTCACATTTCTGTGATGCTGGTTTTTATTTTTCCCCTTTAGTAATTTTGAGTGTCCCCATCTTTAGATATTTTTTTAGGCATTTTAGAAATACACATTTTTTTTCTTGTGTTGTTTTGTTTATTTTTTATTTTTATTTTTTTAAAGATTTATTTATTTATTTATGATAGACATAGAGAGAGAGAGAGAGAGAGGCAGAGACACAGAAGGAGGGAGAAGCAGGCTCCATGCCGGAGCCCGACGCGGGACTCGATCCCCAGACTCCAGAATCGCGCCCTGGGCCAAAGGCAGGCGCTAAACCGCTGAGCCACCCAGGGATCCCGTGTTGTTTTGTTTAATGGTTTATTATACCTGTGATTTTATAACTTTCTTTTTGCATTTAACAATATAAAGTATTTCATTTCTTCCCATTTGGGTCATAGAATTTCACCTCATTTTTTGGACTATATAATATTCCACAGTTTGAATGGACCATAGTTCCTCCATTCTAGTATTAACGGACATTTAGGTTGTTTCTGATTTTTACTATGATAAAAAAATTGCAGTGCATATCTTTATATGTTTGACTTTGCATAATGTGTTAGTATTTGCATAAAAAAGATTCCTATAGTGGATTTCTTGAGTCAAAGGGAATGCACATTTAAAATGTAAATAGAGGGGATCCCTGGGTGGCTTAGCCGCCCAGCGGTTCAGCGCCTTCTTTTGGCCCAGGGCGTGATCCTGGAGTCCTGGGATCATGTCCCTCGTTGGGCTCCTGGAGCCTGCTTCTCCCTCTGCCTGTGTCTCTGCCTCTCTCTCCCTCTCATAAAAAAATAAAATCTTAAAAAATATATAAATAGATATTGACAAGTCACACTCCAATGAAGCGTGTAGCAGTTTAGATTCCTACCATCAATATATGAAAGCCATTTGCTCGTGTACTTGTTACTTGACATTATAAATCTATATATTTTTTGTCATCTAATAGGTGAAAAATTGTACTTTGTTGTTTGAAGTTACATTTCTTGGTGTATTAGTGAAATTGGTAAACATTTTTTATTTCCCAGGTTGTTAAGGACACCAATTCTGGGTCAGTCATCTGTTGTTTGATTTTTTAAAAAAGATTGATTATTTATTTATTTATTTATTTATTTATTTATTTATTTATTTATGAAAGAAAGCATAGAGGGAGAGGGAGAAACAGACTCCCCGCTGAGCAGGAAGCCAGACATGGGCTTCATCCTAGGACCCTGGGATCATGACCTGAGCCAAAGGCAGATGCTTAACCGACTGAGCCACCCAGCTGCCCTGCCTTTTAATTTTTAAATAATGCCGTTTTTTCCTCTAATAAATAGGTTACCGAGCATTTGTAGTGTCTAAGGTACCATGCTAGGCACTGTGGCAGAATAATAATCTCTTATTTTTCAATATGGTACTTTATTACTAATATTCATCTTCCTACTTCTCAGAACTTTGGGTTTGCTGACTTGTACCAGGCATAACATTTTCTAGAAACTCTTGTGTGTTCTTTAAATAACATATAATAGCTAAATAATGACTGTTAAGATATAAAACTTTACAATTTCTCTCTGAAGCAGTTTATCTCAGGAATGTACATGTAACATTGAAAATGGGATATTTGGGTTACTAAAATACGTATTGAAGCTTTGTTATAAATATTATTTGAAATTCAGCGTTTTGATAAGTTTTAAATTTTTGTGCTTTGTTTTCTGTTGGAGTGGGAAATGAATGAGATATTTTGATTTAGCCTTAAATTCTCGCTAATCTACAATGTGTATATTGCACTGTAATTAATACATAAAGCTGTTGACAAGTTCCTGGAAACTCTCAAAAAGGAATCTTCAGGGGCGCCTGGGTGACTCAATCCCTTAAGTGACAGACTCTTGATTTCTGCTCAGGTCATGATCTCAGGGCATGATCTGAGAGGGAGGCCCCTGTCCGCTCACACTCAGCAGGAAGTGCTTCCTTTCTCTCTCTCTCTTTCTCTCTCTCTGCCCCTCCCCCGCTCACACATTCTCTCTCTCTGAAAGAAATCTTAAAAAAAAAAAAAGTAATCTCCAGTCTTCATTTATTCCTTTGTGTTAGAAAAACTTACAGCTTCCTTTCCTTGCCACATGATGGCAGTCTTGCATCTTAAATTAGGTGAAAGGCAGTCCAAGTTAATAGATGTTTGGAATTTTAGGATGCTGCCCAAGATCTAAACATTGGTAATTTTCAACTTGGAAGCAAGTTATTCTTAAGGTTCATTTGCAAAGCCAACTTTTTATAACTTGGAATATATTTTCCATGGAATAATGCCACAGATAGTAGGTAGATTTCTAAATTGGCCTAGCTTATTTAACCTTAAGTCTCAATTTGTTCATTTACTTATTTAAGAATTTTAAACTATTTTTAAAAATTGTGGAAACTTTCACACATGAATTTTACAGTTTATGGTTTTTAAAAATTAGTAATATATGTATGAAAATATATTATAAATTTTGGATTTTAGCTTTTCTTACATATAAATTGTTTGTAATACACTTGCAATTCTACATATAACATTGCATCTTATTTTTTTTCACTTTATATTGTGAGCATTTTCCCATATTATTAAATATTTTTCAAACTTACGACTCTTCGTGGTCATGTGGTAATTTGCCTTCTGAATGTATTAGACTGTATTTAATGTTTCTAAAAATTGTGGAAACTGGGCAGCCCCGGTGGCGCAGTGGTTTAGCGCCGCCTGCACCCCTGGGTGTGATCCTGGAGACCTGGGATGAGTCCCACGTCAGGCTCCCTGCATGGAGCCTGCTTCTCCCTCTGCCTGTGTCTCTGCCTCTCCCTCTCTCTCTCTCTCTCTCTCTCTCTCTCTCTGAATAAATAAATAAATAAATATTTTTTAAAAAATTGTGGAAACTGGGGATCCCTGGGTGGCTCAGCAGTTTAGCGCCAGGCCCAGGGTGTGATCCTGGAGTCCCGGAATCAAGTCCCACATCAGGCTCCCTGCATGGAGCCTGCTTCTCCCTCTGCCTGTGTTTCTGCCTCTCTCTCTTTCTCTCTCTCTCTCTCTCTCTCTCTCTGTCTTTCATTGATAAATAAATAAAATCTTTAAAAAAATTGTGGAAACTTTCACACATGAATTTTGCAGTTATGGTTTAAAAATTAGTAATATAGATATATATGAAAATATATAATAAATTTTGGATTTTAGCATTTCTTGTATTTTAATTTTCAGATGTACTTTCTTTCTTTAAATTTTTAGCTTCAGTTGTGGAGGGTCAAAAGGGTATCATTCCTCGAGCTATCCAAGAAATATTTCAAAACATCTCTGAAAATCCTAGCATTGATTTTAATATTAAAGTGTCTTATATAGAAGTATACAAGGAAGACCTAAAAGATCTTCTTGAATTGGAAACATCTATGAAGGATCTTCACATCCGAGAAGATGAAAAAGGAAACACAGGTATAAAGTAGCCTATTTAACTGATAGCCTCCATTAGCAAATAGATGTGATTGAATTCAGCTTCTGGACGTATTCCAAACAGTCTTTAACATTTAATATTCCATTGTTGGACATTTTAGCTATTTTCATTATTATTAATAACACTGACATGGATGTGTTTCTCTCTTAGAAAAGATACTTAGGTAGAACCCTTCTTGGAGATAGAGGATCCTGCCCAAGGAGTGACTAATTCCTTGGGGGAATACCTTAGCAGTTAGAAAAATAGAAAAATAACATTATTGAGACTGCCTACAGGGGACGGTGAAGTTTGTCGACTTCTTGGCCTTGTCTTGGAAGCCCTGGCATTCCTGGATGTTTGGAGAAACTGGTTTTTGTCTTGCTTTTTAGAAAGAAAGCACACATCGTAGTTTATGGTTTTAATAGATAATTTAGTAAAGTTTATCTTTTCAGGCCAATTTTTTGAACTTCTGTATCGTATAAAATGTAATTATTGAATGTTTTTTATCTTTTGTTAAGAAAATACAAAAATAACATGTTTATTGTAAAATAAATAATGCAGAAATATACACACTATCACTCCTGATAAACTTCGTAACTAATATCAATTCTGCAAAAGTTTTGGAAAGATGCACAATTTGTCTTATGACATATTGCTATGTGTCTTATATAATGTTCTACTCACAACCCAGATGTATTTGTTTAACATATTTATTTAGCTCCTCTGTGTGAAGCAGTGGTTGGTATCCAACCTGGATGCTGCACAATTAGTTTCACCGTTGAAGCTTTTTACAAAATATTGATAGCTAGGCCCTACTTTTCAGAAATTCTGATGAATTTATCTGAGATGGGGCCTGGGCATTGGTACTTTCTCTTTTATAAAGCTTCCAGGTAATTTGCAGATGGGTTTGAGGACCATAGATAGTGCTAAGCCATAGCCTAACAAAAATTTATGAAAGTTATCCTTTGATTTATAGTTACATTGTTATATTTTATAATAGATTGTATTGTAGCGTTCCCTGTTTGTAGTATAGGCACTTTAGAACTTCAATATACTAGGTTGTTTAAAAAAGGTGTCATGTAGGAAATAATGAAAGCAAAATGATTATTTTTCAAGAAAACAGTGACATAACAGGATCTGACTGAAGAGGAAACATGACACTGTAATTCAAGTACAGACTCAGGAGCTTTACTGTTCTGATTCAAATCCTAAATCCACCTATTTTGTTTTGAAGTATGTTTGGATAAAAATAAATCATGTGGGTAGTAAGCTTTGATTTATTTTTGGTTCTTATTCTGTTCTTGAAATAGAAACTTTGCCTTTTTTGAATTGCCATCATATTTGTTTACCTTGTACTCTGCTATTATGTAGGGCAGACCTGTTTTTAAAATGAATAACCAATTTTATTTATACTGAAATTTGTCATTTATCATTAGTTATGACCACACAATACTAAAAACCTTAAACCTAAGGATGGCTTGAATATTAACAAAACTCAAAGACGCTAATTTCTTTTAATTAATCTACTACTGATTAATTCTTTTGAATTATATATTTAACCTATTTTTTAAAAATTTTTAAATTTTTATTTATTTATGATAGTCACAGAGAGAGAGAGAGAGAGGCAGAGACATAGGCAGAGGGAGAAGCAGGCTCCATGCACCGGGAGCCCGATGTGGGATTTGATCCCGGGTCTCCAGGATCGCGCCCTGGGCCAAAGGCAGGCGCCAAACCGCTGCGCCACCCAGGGATCCCTAACCTATTTTTTAAAATAAGTTTTTTAGACTCCACAAGTCAAAATACTGGAATAAAGAGTTTTTCTTTTGTCAGTCATCTTAAAGAATTGAGTGTGGCTCCAAATAAACCAGATATATATTACTTCTTTTAGAATATAAATATCCAAATGAGTGCTATTAAAACAGTTCCTTTGGGAAATCATCTAAAATTATGTAATGATTTTGCTGATGTTACTATTGTTTGAAATGCTATTGATTTTTTTTAAAAAGATTTTATTTATTCATTCATGAGGGACACACACAGAAAGACAGAGGCAGAGACACAGGCAGAAGGAGAAGCAGGTTCTATGCAGGGAGCTGATGTGGGACTCAATCCTGGGACTCCAGGATCACGCCCTGGGCTGAAGGCAGGTACTAAATCGCTAAGCCACCCAGGGATCCCGAAATACTATTGATTTTTTAAAAAAAGATTTTCTTAGCTTTTACAGTTTATCAAATAGTAACTGTTGTGTGGGTAATTTAACTATACTGGGTTTTGATTAAAATTTGGTTTAAAAACTTGCTGTTTTAAGTGATTGTTGGGGCCAAAGAATGCCAGGTGGAGAGTGCAGATGAAGTGATGAGTCTCCTGGAGATGGGGAATGCAGCCAGGCACACAGGTACCACCCAAATGAACGAGCACTCCAGTAGATCACATGCAATTTTTACAATCAGCATTTGTCAAGTGGAGAAAAACATCGAGGCAGCTAAAGATGGATCGTGGTATTCTTGTCGGCAGATTGTTTCAAAGTTCCACTTTGTGGACTTGGCTGGTTCAGAAAGAGTAACCAAAACAGGGAATACTGGTGAACGGTTCAAAGAATCCATTCAGATCAACAGTGGGTTGCTGGCATTAGGAAATGTAATCAGCGCTCTGGGCGACCCCCGTAGGAAGAGTTCACATATTCCATATAGAGATGCTAAAATTACCCGGCTTCTGAAAGATTCCCTGGGAGGCAGTGCCAAGACTGTCATGATCACTTGTGTCAGCCCATCCTCCTCAGATTTCGATGAGTCCTTAAATTCCCTCAAATATGCCAACAGAGCACGCAACATTAGAAACAAACCCACCTTAAACTTCAGCCCTGAGTCAGACCGAATGGATGAAATGGAATTTGAAATTAAGTTGCTTCGAGAAGCTTTGCAAAGCCAACAGGCTAGCATCGGCCAAGCCTGCCAGACCCATCAAGAGGGGACTCCTGATAAAAATAGGATCCATTCTCTAGAGGAGCAAATAGCTCAGCTACAAGGAGAGTGTTTGAGTTACCAGAATTGTATAGAGGAAGCCTTTACCTTCCTGGTGGACTTAAAGGATGCTGTCAGATTGAACCCAAAGCAGCAACATAAATTACAGGAGTGGTTTAACATGACGCAGGAGGTCAGGAAGGCGGTTTTCACCTCCTTCACCAGGAGCCATGGCATCGGCAGCCTGGAGGACGGGCCTCCACACATCACGGTTCTCCAGCTGAAGCGGGAGCTTAAGAAATGCCAGGTACGTGGACACCTTTTATTAGTGACTTGGTTAAGGACTCATTTTGTCTGGGCAACGGTCATTTGGCAATTTCAGAAGTTTTTAAAAAGGATTGTGTGGAAAATCTCCTTTGCCTTTGCTCAGTGTCATCTTCCCTTTTTCTATTGCTTGGTCCTCCTAATTCATACCCTTCTCAGCTTCCTTCTCTTTTACCATTTTAACCTGTTATTTTATGAAGCAGAATCTTGCGGACCAGCTCATTAATTTAAAGGATGAAGAGAAACACAACTTCAGGGACAAAACAAAATTGTTCTTTAGTGTGTCTTTATCCCTCTTTGGGTCAGTGGTTCTTTTTTTTTTTTTTTTTTTTTTTTTTAAGATTTTATTTATTTACTCATGAGAGACACAGAGAGAGAGAGGCAGAGACATAGGTAGAGAGAAAAGCAGACTCCCTGCAGGGAGCCCGATGTGGGACTCGATCCTAAGACTCCAGGATCATGCCCTGGGCTGAAGGCAGACGTTCAGCTGCTGAGCCACCCAGGCATCCCGGGTCAGTGGTTCTTGAAGGAAAAAAACAAAACAAAACAAAACATTATCCCTTGAGTGTGGAATGTTGATTTTTTAAAAGATTTTATTTATTTATTCATGAGAGACACAGAGAGGCAGAGACAGGCAGAGGGAGAAGCAGGCTCCTGTGGGACTCAATCCCAGGACCCCAAAATCCCACCTTGAGCCAAAGGCAGATGCTCAACCACTCAGCCACCCAGGCGGCCCTGGATTGTTGATTTTTTTAAACAAACAAATCATCATATTTAACAGTATGTCAGGGACGTAGGTATATACATGTATTCATATTAGATAAACATACATTGAGTTCAGAATTAACGTTTCTCACTTTTCATTAAAAAAAAGTGAAGATTTTGTATCACTGGGGAAATCGTGGAAAACAAGATATACATAGTTCTCCCTACATGGAATTTGTATTCTATTGGGCAAATGGTTCTGCCAGTTTTTGAAAATAGGAAACTGTATCATTAAAAACATAGCTTTCTAGTTAGAAATCTTTCCTCAATCCCTTTTTATATGTATTAGAAAGAAACCTCTATTATAGCAGTTCTTGAACTTTTTTTTTCAAGAGGTTTCTTAATGTTTTTAAAATTGAGGTCCCCTATAGAGCTTCTGTTTATGGGGATTGTATCTATCGAAAGTTACCATATTAGAATTAGGACAGAAAAATTTAAACTATTAATTGCCTCAAAACTAACAATAATAACCCAATTACATGTTAAATAAAGACCTTTTTTCATGAAAAATAACTATTTTCCAAAAACAAAAGTTTAATAAGAGTGAAATTGTTTTACATTTTACGTGTCTGGCTTAATAGAAGACAGGTACTATATGTTGGCAAGTGAACTTCAATAAAAAGAAATTTAAAAATGTAAAAAAACAACAACAAAAAAAGAAGACAGGTAGATTTTCATATCTGCTTCACCATTCAATTTTTGCAATGATGTTGTTTTAGTTGAAGTACATGAAGAAAATCCAGCCTCATATAGATTTGTAGGTGGAAAAGAAGAGTCTTTTAATGGCTTTTTTCAGATAATTATGGATATTCTTCTTTGGTATTACCAAAACTCAACCAGTAGAGATTTCCTAAAGGTTACTTGCAATGTGGAGTTTGAAACTATTTTTGTTAATATTAATATCTATACCTCAAAAATCACTGATCTTTATTTTGTACTTTGAATGGATCTTTCATTCACTTGATTTTGAATTGTCATTTATTGGTCATTTGGAAAATATTTGTTTACTGAATTATGTTGATCTTCCAAATGTTGACACATTTCATTAGATAGTATCAAATAATTACATTCACTAATCTTCCCCACTGATCCTACCAGCAAAGTCTTTTAAGTATTGGAAGCTGTCACACTTAGGGTAGCAGAAATGTTTTCCAAAATTCTAATTTTTGCATGAAACTTGAATTTTATCATTTGCAACAAATATTGTTCTTTTCCTTCTAATTTTAATTTTTTAAAATATTTTATTTATTCATGAAAGACACGGAGAGAGAGGCAGAGACACAGGCAGAGGGAGAAGCAGGCTCTCCACAGGGAGCCCAATGTGGGACTCGATCCCAGGACTCCAGGATTACGCCCTGGGCTGAAGGCAGATGCCCAACTGCTGAGCCACCCAGGCATCCCTAATTTTCATTTTTGAGAAAATGTTTGTCACAAGGTGTGAGTAACCAAAGTTGATCTGTCATATTTTAGAATAAAAATATTTCCCTGTGAACAATGTGGGTGGTTCAGCTTGCAACTCACACAGCTGCACAAAATTGTTTCCGACAGATAAACATCACTCTTCATTAGACAGCAGAACTACGTTTGGTATACCTTCCATTTTGTTACATGGAATCCTAAAATGTACTCATAGGTTGAGGTAAAAATAATAATAATTTTTATTGACTCATCAAGATATTCTTAAGTGAAACTAGCATTTATTTGTTTTGTGAGTGCCTGGCACTAAGGAATACAATGACTACTTATGCAGTCTGGTGACACTTCGTTTATTTGTGCTAGGAGTCAGTAGTTTTACACACCTTTATGTACCATCAGTGCAAATGTCAACATGGTAAACAGGGCAAATATTGTGTTAGTATTTTTAGGAAAATAGTTTTGATCTCTTGGATGCCATGAAAGGACCAGAGGGACGTGGCAAAAGGGTCTTTACTGAATACACTATGAGGACTGTTGCTCTATCTCAAAGCTTCTGATATTTAAATATAAGCATTTAAAGTAATACTTCTAAAATCATGTTTTGTTTTGTTTTTATTTTTTATTTTTTTGTTTTGTTTTGTTTTTTAAAGCAGTAACTCTGCCCTTCCTTCTTTGTAGATAGAGCAGGACTGGCCCTTGCTCCTTGGTATAAGAAATTGGCAGAACAGGACGTATAGTTGATCCCAAGCTTGAACTTTGGAATGGTGTAGGAGTTGGGAGAGGAAGAACTTTTCTCTTCCTGCCTCTAAGTGGCTGAAAGTAGAAGCCTATAAAATCCCCTGGTTAGATGAGGGGTGGCTAGTAACTTTTTCTCTCCATCTGTTGGAAACTCTGAATTAAACTTGCTCTAGATGATGTATTTCTAGATAAAGACTTCCCAAAGATATTAACAGTCTTGGTGAAAAAGGGGACCGTGATCAGATGGATTTTGAGAATGCTAGCTAGATTGTTAAAATCCCAAGACTTCTCAGAACTTTGAAAGTGCTGGTGTATGTTATTAATCTCAAAGTGAGAGATTTAAGTTTCAATATTTCTTAATTTTAAGAAATAGATTCCTTTTTTCGGGGGTGGGGGGTTCTGCAATCTTGTAGGACTAGTAATCTTGGCTACCTCTATGTAGCAAATAGAGAAATGGCAGCTATCATTCCTCATTCTGTATGTCTCTTTAAAAAGTTGTTTCTTAAATTTCCTTTTCTGTGAGTGACAGAATAACATGATAGTTAAGAACATGGGTACCAAACCCCCACGATTTGAATCCTGACTCCTCTGCTTACTCACTTTGTGACCTTGGGCAAATACTTAACCTCTCTGTTTCAGTTTCCCCATTTGTAAAATAGAAACAATATTAAGTACTTTGTAGGATTGTTGTGAAGATTATTAAAGCACTAGTTCCCATAAAACGATAAGAGGCTGAGTAAGCCTCCATAAATGTCAGCTCACTATTATCTCCTCTCACTTATTTTTCACCTGCCTGGGTCGAGGTTATGTAGCAGTGGCAGCTACATGATTGGACTTAGTAGTTGTACAGGGGTTCCCATGAAGGCTGCCTGGTAAACTCTGTGCAGGGAGACAGAAAGTCTGTGCAGGGAGAGGCATGGACGTTCTCTTTGCTTGGACCTGCTTCCTGAGCCTATTACACAAGCAGGTGAGTACTTTAAAAAAGGCTCTTAGCCAAGATGAGATTGTGGGCCATCTTGCAGGCAGAATTACTGCCAGATTGTTGCTAGGGAAATAAGTGTCACTTTGAAGTTACCATCTTCTCCTTTTTAGATGCTCTCAGGTAGTGTTGTAATCCTTGGTTTTTGCCATTTGTCAATTATTGGAACACTCTGTCTCCTAATAAATGTCTCTGAAAGGACTTTGTTGCCTTTTGAATATAAGAACCGTATGTGAATATAAGTTTATTCAACAGTTAAACACTTTTAAGTAAATAGTAAATAATACAGCTGTAGGGTTTTTTCTTTAAGATATTAAAAATTTATTTGAAAGACACAGGGGGGTGGTGAGAGAGAGAGAGAGAGAGAGAGAGAGAGAGAAAGGCAGGCAGAGACAGAAGCAGGCTTCATGCAAGAAGCCTGATGTGTGGGACTCGATCCCGGGACTCCAGGATCACGCCTTGAGCCAAAGGCAATCACTCAACCGCTGAGGCACCCAGGCATCCCATACAGCTATAGTTTATAAATATGTAAAAATAGTTGAATATGCCATACTAGGAGACAAATCACATTAAAAAATTATTTTAGGGACACCTGGGTGGCTCAGTGGTTGAGCATCTGCCTTGGGCCCAGCACATGATCCTGGGTTGGGGGGGATCAAGTCTCGTATCAGGCTCCCCGTGAGGAGCCTGCTTCTCCATCTTTCTATGTCTCTGCCTCTCTCTCTCTGTGTCTCTCATGAATACTCTTTAAAAAAATAATAAAAAATAAAAAAATATTTTAGAGACAGAGGGAAGGAGAGAGAGCACAAGCGGGGGGCAGAGGGAGAGGGAGAGAGAATCTCCAGCATATTCCCTGCTGAGCACGGAGCCTGATGACACAGAGCTGTCTTAGGACCCTGAGATCATGACCTGAGCCAAAATCAAGAGTTGGATGCAACTCTTCCATGACTGGCCACCCAGGTGCCCTGAGACAATTACATTTTAAGGTCAAATCAACAGTTATTTTTACCATTATTAGCCATCGTGAATTACAGTTATATCTTATTTTATGAAAGAAGTTGGGGTACTTGGGTGGCTTAGTTAAGTGTCTCCCTTCAGCTCAGGTCATGATCTCTGATCCCGGGATTGAACCCGCATCAGGCTTCCTGTTCAGTGGGTAGCCTGCTTCTCTCTGCCTCTCTCTCTGTCCCTCCCACTTGTGCTCATTCTCTTTCTCTCTCTCTCTCTCTCTCAAATAAATAAATAAAATCTTAAAAAATACGTCACAAGTCATATAAACATATAGAGTCATAAGGCCCACCAGGGTCATGTGTCCTTTCCTTATTTGGTCATTTGAGGATCCCAAGCAGAGAAAAGAAGGGCCTTGCCCTAAGTGCCCTAAGGCTGTGACAAAATCAAGGCTGGTCCCAGGGCTCTCAGTTCAGGGACCTATCCACCCCTGTACCACTGCCTGAGAAGTCACGCACATACCCTGTTTTTGTGAATTATATCTTACGTGAAATGAACAGTTTTTTGTAAATCACCTACTTGTTCTTGTCTTTTCCTGTAGCTTAGTAGAAAGAGCATGAACTTTGGATTTACATAGGCCCTGGGGCGGAAGATAAGGAATTTGGTTTATCTACTGTGTCATCTTGGGGAGAGGTTTTAATCTCTTGGTTTCTTCATGAAAAAGAAACCCTGTCTATTCAGTGAGATATGTTTAAAATATCAAGTCACTAGCATAAAATAGACTCTTGACAATGTTAAATTTCTTTTTATTTATTTAATTTAAGAATTGTTATAAAAGTATTATTTGCATATCCCAAGTTTATTTGAAAACAGGCATAATTCACCAGAAATTAAGAAAACTTTGTTTAACTATATTTTTAGATATTTTCCAAATATCTCTGCATAATGAAAGTGCATAAAATTAGCAAATATTCTTTATTTTAAAATCCAAATACACTCATAATTCTATAGGTCAGTTTGGAAAATGTGACCTCTTTGATTTTTAAAAACCCACATTAAAAATCTCATGGCAACTCTAGCAAACTTGTAAAAATCTTAGTGACTGTACTCTAGAAACTGAGTAACTTTTTAATTTTAAAATTCAGGAAATAAAAACCAGGGAAAACTTTCTATCTTACTAATAATTAATTCTTAGGTTATAGCAATAATAGGTCCTCAACACTGTCTTTCCTATAAAGAGAACAGAAAAAAGTTGAAAGTGAATAGGATAAGAAAAATTTCATGAGACATCATCAAACCATCATTAAATCCCAGTTTTTGTGGTATTTTCTGGGCTGTCTTGAGTATTTTCCATAGTGAGTCTCTTGTGCTTTTTTTCCCTCTTCCCAGTGTGCGCTGGCTGCTGATGAAGTTGTATTTAATCAGAGAGAACTGGAGGTGAAGGAACTAAAGAATCAAGTGCAGATGATGGTCCAGGAAAACAAAGGCCATGTGGTATCTTTGAAAGAAGCGCAGAAAGTGAATAGATTGCAGGTAGAGTTTCTTAACTATCTAGTGCTGTAGATTTAGTTGAAATAGTACTTAACTGAACAGAATAGCATTTTAAATGATAATTGGGAGTATTTACAAACAGATGTTGTTTTTTTTTTTAAAGAAAGGAATTTTTTTTAACTCATTTTGTTTAAGGTTTTATTTATTTATTTGAGAGAGAGAGAGCACATGTGCACACAAGCAGGGGAAGGGGCAGAGGGAGAAGCCGGTTCTCCAGCCAAAGGCAGACACTTAATCAACTGAGCCACCTAGGTGCCCCCACAAAAACAGGTTTCAATTGAAGTTTCAGGCAACTGAAAGTATTATTACGGGTTTTCTCCTAAATCAGTATGAGGAGAAAGCATTTTTATTGTTACCTTGATCTATCCTTTACAAATATGAAGAAACTAGGAACTTAATTTGCATATCACATTATGGTTACTTGTTCTCCATGTTTTTCCATTATGTTGTTCGCCAAGGTAACAGGCATTGTGATGTTGTTAAGAGTTGGAAGGTAAACACATACTTTAAAATTTATTAGATTATCCTTTCATATTCCATCAATGATTTACTCTTTAACTTTGGTTAAATCTTTCAACTTTTCAACTTAGCCTCCCTATTATTAAACCAAATATGCCTGCATGGAATGTAGTATGTCCCTAAATATTATACTCCCTGTCTGTGAACACCCCCCTCCATCTCCTGCACTCCCAAATTGTTAATTTCATTTAAAGGGTTTAGCTTCCTATCAGGGAGCAGCTACTGTCCCAAGGAATAACCTGATCCAGCACAAGTTAGATACTGATTTTGACATTTCATTTTTGTTTTCTTTTTTAACTCTTCCAATTCTAGAGTAATTTAAAATTTTAAAACATAAAACATATACAAAACAAAATGTACTGTTCAGCGACTTATCACAAAGAGAGCAGCTGGATAACCACTACCACCAGGTCAAGAAATAGTAAACACCTGAGTGGCTCAGTCTGTTGAGTCTGACTCTTGATTTTGGCTGGAGTTGTGATCTTGGCTTGTGGGACTGGAGATTCTCTCTCTCCCTCTGCCCTTCTCTTTCTATTCTGCTCACTCCTCCCCCACTCCCCCACCAGGCCCCTTGGCATGGGCACTTTCTCTCTCTCTCTCTCTCTCTTTCTCTCTCAAATAAATGCCATAGGATTTTACTCATAGGTGGAATTTAGGAAACAGAACAAATGAGCATAGGGGAAAAAGCAAGAGAGGCAAACCAAGAAACAGACTTTTAACTATAGAGAACAAACTGACAGTTACCAGAGGGAAGATGGGTGGGAGAATGGGTGAAATAGGTGATGGGGATTGTGGAGGGCACTCGTGATGAACATCAGGTGTTGTAAGTGTTGAATCACTGTATTGTACACCTGAAACTAATATTATACTGTATGTTAACTAATGGAATTTAAATAAATGAAAGATAAATCTTAAAAAAAAGAAAAAACAGAAGAAATAGTAAACTGTCAGCTCCTCAGAAGTCCTGAGTTGGTCCTGCTCAGAGAGAATCACTTTCCTTACTTCATAGTAATGCTTTCCCTGTTTTGCTTTATGGTTTTACTATGTATCCCTGAACACTACAATTTACATTTTGGAATTTTTATATATTTCATTATTCAGTATATATATTCTCTGGTGTATAGTTGCTTTTATTGAGTGTTTTTTTGTTCTGATTCATCCACAACGTGACTAGCTTATTTAGGCTTATAGCTATATAGGATTTCATTGTATGAATATAGGATTTCATTATATGACTATATAGCAGTTGATTTTTCTATTCTTTTGATGGGCTTTTTCTTGGTGATGGACGTTTTGTTTAAGATTTTATTTATTTGAGATAGAGTGTGATGTGTGCATGCACGAGGGGAGGGGCCAATGGAGAGAGGAAGAGAGAGAAAAAAAGATTAATATTTTATTTATTTATTAATGAGAGACACACAGAGAGAGTGAGAGCAGCAGAGGGAGAAGCAGGCTCCATGCAGGGAGCCCGACTCGGGACTCGATCCCGGGGCTCCAGGATCAGGCCCTGGGCCGAAGGCGGCGCTAAACCGCTGAGCCACCTGGGCTGCCTGGGAGAGAGAGCATCTTTTTTTTTTTTTAAATATATTTATGATAGTCACACAGAGAGAGAGAGAGAGAGAGAGAGAGAGGGGGGCAGAGACACAGGCAGAGGGAGAAGCAGGCTCCATGCACCGGGAGCCCGACGTGGGATTCGATCCCTGGTCTCCAGGATCGCGCCCTGGGCCAAAGGCAGGCGCCAAACCGCTGCGCCACCCAGGGATCCCGGGAGAGAGAGCATCTTAAGCAGGCTCCACACTCAGCACAGAGCCTGACTCGGGGCTCAATCTCACAACCCTGAGATCATGACCTGAGCCGGAATCAAGAGTCAGATGCTTTATCAACAGAGCCACTCAAGCGCCCCATCACATCTCTATTTTTACTTATTTTGGGGTTGTTACATCAGCAATTTAGAGGTATATTATAATCTCCTATTATGATTTTGGGTTTGTGCTATTTCTCCATGAAGTACTGACAGTTTTTGCATTATACATGTTGAAACTGTGTTATTAAGTACATAAAAATGCATGATTGTTACATCATCTTGGTAAATTCACCTTTTTAATATTTTTTACTTCTTATAATGATTTTTACCTTAAAATCTACTTGAGTATTCACATAGCTCTACCAGCTTTCTTTTGATTAGTATTACATGATGTCTCTTTCTCCATCTTATATTCAATCTTTGTGAGTCTATTTTAGTTGTATTTCTTAGTAAGCAGCAAGTTAGATGACTTTATAATCCTCTCGGATGGATTGTAATCTTTTAATTGGATTACTTAGTTCATTTATGAATTTAACATAATTATTCTTCTCTTTTGGTTATAATCCCACCATTGTCCTTTTATTTATCCTGCCTGCTCTGTGTTCTTTTTTCCCTCCTTTCTTATCTTCTTTTGGATTGTGTATTTTTAATTTTTCTATTTTTACTTCATTAGCTTAAGTATTATACATTTACTCTTTTTGGTTTTGGTGGTTATCCTGGAGAGTATACTACGCACTCTTTATTTAATAAAGTCCAATATTATTGGTATTTTTACCCTTTCCCAGATAAAGACTCCAATATATGTCATTGACATGTATTTTAATTATCTGAATACATGAATTTTTAAAAGATTTTATGTATTTATTCATGAGAGACGTAGGCAGAGGGAGAAGCAGGTTCCCTGTGGGGAGCCCAATGTGGGACTTGATCCCAGGACCCCAGGATCATGAAGTGAGCCAAAGGCAGATGCTCAACCACTAATCCATCCAGGTACCCCTGAATATATGAATTTTTAAGAAGGGTGCCTTTTTATAGCTTAGCATTAGCACTGTAAAACTTTAGTTTTTTTTTTTCCTATTTAAACATTGTAGTATATGGAAGTATTAAGATGAATGACAACTTCTTGTTTACATAATTCTGTGCTACTAAAACAGAGATTGATGTTAGAGCTTTCTGGACTGGATATACTTCAAAAGGTTTCTTTAGAGGATACATAGAAAGCTAAGCCTCCCCACTACCCCCACTCCTGATACACAGTATGTTCAGCCATTTATTTATTTATTTGTTTATTTATTTATTTTTAAAAAGATTTTATTTATTCATGAGAGATACAGAGAGGCAGAGTCACAGGCAGAGAGAGAGGCAGAGGGAGAAGCAGGCTCCATGCAGGGAGCCCCGACGTGGGACTGTGATCTCAGGACTCCAGGATCACGCCCTGGGCCTAAGGCAGGCGCCAAACCGCTGAGCCACCCAGGCGTCCCTGTTCAGCCTTTTATTTCCAAGTTCTTTTTTTTCCCAGGGCTGGCTATCAGTTACCGGTCTGTTATCTCTCTATGCTTAGGCTTTCTTTTGCACTGAGTAAAGGCTTTCACTTCACTATACTATGACCAGTTAGTTTCCTTTGCTGCCACCTCTGCCATTTGTAATTCTTTCCCCACTTTTCAACTTTCTTCTCTCTTGTTACTGTTTGGATTTCCCTCTGAAAGGCCAACTAAACAAAGTGCTTCTCATTGGCAGACCAACCAATCACGTTGTACAGGGCATTTTCTTTGAGTATTAACTCTTTAGGCTCTGTTTGTCATTGCTTACTCTTCCAGAGGTTTTACCATTCCAAACAATCCTAGATGCTGGTGAACATCAAAAGAGTACTCTATGGAGAAATGACGTTTTATGGTAGTGTTAAGATAGTTGTGATTTGGGGCAATGTACAATTTATTTTTAACCATTACGCACAGACTGAGGTTCTCTATTTTAAATATGTTTATCTCTCTTCTACAAAGAATGAAAAAATAATAGAACAACAACTTCTTGTGGATCAACTGAGCGAAGAACTAACAAAACTTAACCTGTCAATGACCTCTTCAGCTACGGAAACCTGTGGAGATGGGCCAGATGCCAGGACAGATGCGAAGAGGCCATATACTGTACCGTTTGATACTCATTTGGGGCATTATATTTATAACCCTGCCAGATCAGATTCCAGGAAGGTAATGTCTAAACATCAATCTCTTTCTGATGTTGAGATTTAAAAAATATTATGTATAGTATCACAGTGTATTTGTATGGTTTCAGCAGGTTTTTTTTTTCTGCTTGATCTCATGAAGTTTTATGTGTATTCTTTTTTAATCATGCTTCTTTTAAATAATAATACATAGGAGAATATATAGTTGTATTTGGAAGGAATAAAGATGATGTCTTGTATTCACCAAGGAGAAAAAGCTATCCTTTGTCATCATATTTTCAGACATGCTTGAGTCTGATACCTTTTTTTTTTTTTTTAAGAGTTATTTATTAGAGAGAGAGGGAGAGAGCAGGAGAGCACAAGTGCTGGAGAGGGAGAAGCAGGCTGCCCATCTAGCAGGGACCCCGATGCAGGGCTTGATCCCAGGATCTTGAGATCATGACCTGAGCCACCAGCAGATGCCTAACTAACTGAGCCACTCAGGCACTGCTAGTCTGATACCTTCATGAAGTTTTTTCTTTCTTTAACCACGCCAGGTTGAGAGGAAATTGGAGGGTATATACTTTGATTTATTTGGCCTGCTTTATTATTTTCAAAATGATATTTATCTATTATTTGGCCTTGCCAAGCTGACATAATCAAGACTATGAAGATCAGTATGAAATTTCATTTTAATTTTTATTTATAAATATGTTTGTGGATGATATATATGCACACAGATTTCTCTTGAAAAACAAGGAATCTCTACTGGAATAGAAATTTCTGATGGAAAAGACTAAGCAGATTCATGAATTTTGGTTTCTATTTATTTTATGAAGGGAAAAGATTTGTTTGAGGTCTTGATGATGGTTACAGTTAAAGGGATAAGAAATATGAGAGGTGTCATAGGCTGTGGAGTCAGGCAGGCTTGGATGTGAACTCCACCACTGTGCATAAGCTTGTATGTATGCCGAAACCTTTGTGGGCCCCAGGTTCTTTTATCAGTCAGACTGGGGGAAACGTCATGGGGGATGTGGAGGATTTACATGAGATAGTGAATCTGAAACTGCCTGACACATTGTGTCTTTAGGATACGCCCATGGGGCACCTCTACGGTGTCCCAGGCTTGGTGCCTCAGAGTAAGACAGATGCTCTCCTTACCTGTGTGTTTTTCAATTCTGAGAGATTGGGTTCAACATTTAAATCACTGTTATTAAAATCGCTGTTATTATTAATATCAGCTTTACTTTGTAGAGTTATTAACATGTTCTTTATGGTTGAATATACAGTAAATTTTCATGGAACATATGGGACAAGGGCAAATTCTTTGCAGGATTCAAATTTGATAACTTTTTTTAAGATTTTATTTATTTATTTGACAGAGGGAGAGAGAGAAAGCGCAAGCAGGGGGAGTGGCAGGGAGAGGGAGAAACAGACTCCCTGCTGAGCAGGGAGCCCAACCTGAGACTCAGTGTGGGGCTTGATCTTGATCTCAGTACCCTGAGATCATGTCCTGAGCCGAAGGCAGGCTCTTATTATTTTTTAATAATAAATTTATTTTTTATTGGTGTTCAATTTGCCAACATACAGAATAACACCCAGTGCTCATCCCATCAAGTGCCCCCCTCAGTGCCCATCACCCAATCACCCCCACCCCCCGCCCTCCTCCCCTTCCACCACCCCTAGTTCATTTCCCAGAGTTAGGAGTCTTAATGTTCTGTCTCCCTTTCTGATATTTCCTACCCGTTTCTTCTCCCTTCCCTTCTATTCCCTTTCACTATTATTTATACTCCCCAAATGAATGAGACCATATAATGTTTGTCCTTCTCTGATTGACTTACTTCACTCAGCATAATACCCTACAGCTCCATCCACGTTGAAGCAAATGGTGGGTATTTGTCATTTCTAATGGCTGAGTAATATTCTGTTGTATACATAAACCACATCTTTATCCATTCATCTTTTGATGGACACCGAGGCACCTTCCACAGTTTGGCTACTGTGGACATTGCTGCTATAAACATCGGGGTGCAGGTGTCCCAGCATTTCATTGCATCTGCATCTTTGGGGTAAATCCCCAGCAGTGCAATTGCTGGGTCGTAGGGCAGGTCTATTTTTAACTCTTTGAGGAACCTCCACAGAGTTTTCCAGAGTGGCTTCACCATTCCCACCAACAGTGTTAGAGAGTTTTCTCCGCATCCTCTCCAACATTTGTGGTTTCCTGCCTTGTTAATTTTCCCCATTCTTACTGGTGTGAGGTGGTATCTCATTGTGGTTTTGATTTGTATTTCCCTGATGGCAAGTGATGCAGAGCATTTTCTCATGTGCGTGTTGGCCATGTCTATGTCTTCCTCTGTGAGATTTCTGTTCATGTCTTTTGCCCATTTCATGATTGGATTGTTTGTTTCTTCGGTGTTGAGTTTAATAAGTTCTTTATAGATCTTGGAAACTAGCCCTTTATCTGATACGTCATTTGCAAATATCTTCTCCCATTCTGTAGGTTGTCTTTGAGTTTTGTTGACTGTATCCTTTGCTGTGCAAAAGCTTCTTATCTTGATGAAGTCCCAATAGTTCATTTTTGCTTTTGTTTCCTTTGCCTTCGTGGATGTATCTTGCAAGAAATTACTATGGCCGAGTTCAAAAAGGGTGTTGCCTGTGTTCTCCTCTAGGATTTTGATGGAATCTTGTCTCACATTTAGATCTTTCATCCATTTTGAGTTTATCTTTGTGTATGGTGAAAGAGAGTGGTCTAGTTTCCTTCTTCTGCATGTGGATGTCCAGTTTTCTCAGCACCATTTATTGAAGAGACTGTCTTTCTTCCAGTGGATAGTCTTTCCTCCTTTATTGAATATTAGTTGACCATAAAGTTGAGGACCCACTTCTGGATTCTCTATTCTGTTCCATTGATCTATGTGTCTGTTTTTGTGCCAGTACCACACTGTCTTGATGACCACAGCTTTGTAGTACAACCTGAAATCTGGCATTGTGATGCCCCCAGCTATGGTTTTCTTTTTTAAAACTCCCCTGGCTATTTGGGGTCTTTTCTGGTTCCACACAAATCTTAAAATAATTTGTTCTAACTCTCTGAAGAAAGTCCATGGTATTTTGATAGGGATTGCATTAAACGTGTAAATTGCCCTGGGTAACATTGACATTTTCACAATATTAATTCTGCCAATCCATGAGCATGGAATATTTTTCCATCTCTTTGTGTCTTCCTCAATTTCTTTCAGAAGTGTTCTATAGTTTTGAGGGTATAAATCCTTTACCTCTTTAGTTAGGTTTATTCCTAGGTATCTTATGCTTTTGGGTGCAATTGTAAATGGGATTGACTCCTTAATTTCTCTTTCTTCAGTCTCATTGTTAGTGTATAGAAATGCCACTGACTTCTGGGCATTGATTTTGTATCCTGCCACGCTACCAAATTGCTGTATGAGTTCTAGCAATCTTGGGGTGGAGTCTTTTGGGTTTTCTATGTAGAGTATCATGTCATCGGCGAAGAGGGAAAGTTTGACTTCTTTGCCAATTTGAATGAGAAGGCAGGCTCTTAATCTTAACCAACTGAGCCACCCAGATGCCCCTCAAATTTGATAGCTCTTTTTTTTTTTAAATTTGATAGCTCTTAATTCAACTTTATATATCTTCTATATTTATTTATTTGCTATTGGCTAGTAACATGAAAGCATTTTGTTTCTTTTATTTTTTAAAAATAACATTTGGGTTTTTCCTCCCTGATTACAAAAGTTGTACATATTTATACTTTCTCAGTTTCTAGTTCTCTTTTTTACTGGATATTGATACATAGATGTACACTCTTTGAGGACATAGAGTTCTGTAGGCTCTTGAAAAAGATTAGGCCCTCAGGGTTCTTACCGCCAGCTGTTTGATTAGACCCAAAACAGACATGACTAGAATAACGATTTCCGATTTCCGTGGTTATTGTTTCAAATTTGCAAATTCTTAGTTTAGTTTTGTTTTTAAAATCTTCCTTTTGCCCTGCTGGCCACTAAAAGGAGGGGGAAAATAAATAAGATGGAAAAGTCGTAAGATCAGCAGTTTTGAGGATTCTCTTGTCCCTACCATGTGTCCAGGAATCCAGGCCACCTCTCTTGTTTGGACTGGTCACTGCAGCATATGTGAGGAGGCAGGCTTGTGTGGGAAGACATGTTGTGCAGCAAGCCTTGTTCAAGTCCTGCTTACTGTTCCATTGTTCTGAGAGTGAGGGGAGGGTTTTTGTATTGAATGCCAAAACTAACTGAATTACATCAAAGAGGACATCTCAAATGCTATTTCATTTTCTCCCTGGATTTTTGCCTCCTTGGCAGAAGTCTACCTAATATTTTCTAGCCCTGATAATTTAGAGTTCATTAGCTCACATATTTTCTTGAAGTGCAGATAGCCCTCATTTCTTTTTTTTTTTTTTAAGATTTTGTTTATTTATTCATGAGAGACACACAGAGAGAGGCAGAGACATAGGCAGAGGGAGAAGCAGACTCCCCGAAGGGAGCCTGATGTGGGACTCAATCCCAGGTCTCCAGGATCACACCCTGGGCCGAAGGCAGGTGCTAACTGTTGAGCCACCAAAATGTCCCAAGGAAATATTTCTTACATGCTTGTTTATACACATTGGAGGGAAAGAGCAAAAAGCTCTTATTTAATTTTAAAAGTATTGTTTGTTATATTTATGCGTATACTTTCATTAATGACTCTTCAATTTATCACAAACATTTGACAGTCATTAAATATTTTTTATAACATCATGATCTTTAATGGCTGAATAATATTTATCCTAGGGGCATATAAATGTTTTTAAAGATTTTATTTATTCATGAGAGACACATTGAGAGAGGCAGAGACATAAGCAGAGAGAGAAGCAGGCTCTCCATGGGGAGCCCGATGTGGGACTATCCCAGGACCATGGGATCACGACCTGAGCCAAAGGCATGCTCAACCACTGAGCCACACAGGCATACCAGGGGAAAACAATTGTGTACTTTTTCCTATTGTTGCACATTTGTTTTCAACTATCTCTTAATCTGAAGAGTTAAATACCAAGATGAAATTATAGAACATACCTACTTATACAGAATTCCTAAAGAAATTGCCTCTCATAACTAAATAGTATATAGGTAAATAAAAGAAAAAGTTTTCAAGTTATCAAATTAATAGGAAAAAAGAAAAAAACTCCTCTGTCTCAGTAGACCAAAATCTTATCTGATGAAATGTAAAATCAAATCTTGATTTAAACTTAAAAAAAAAGTATAACAGGTTTCTACTTTAACATGGTAAATATGATATACTTGAAAGCCAGTATTCTACATTCCAAGGGCACTTCTGAAAGAAAAAATTACAGATGTGGTCTCAGGAAATGCTTAGGTATAATATAATATCACAAATGCTGATGAAAATCTGCCGTGTTTCACTGATTGTAAGACTCACATTTTTTTTTCACATTTTATCATCTTTGACAGCAAGGTATGTTTTATAATTGATGGCATGCCATGGCTTGACAGCTTTTTCTTTCTTGATGGAATAAAGATAATGGTGTGTCTTAAGTTGATGGCATTTTAGATTTGATGAAGTATGATATAAAGTGGTTGTAAATGCAATAGGTAACTAATACCGCTTTCAGTACTTCACACCATTGTGTGCTAAGAGAACTTAACCAAAATATTCTTTTTTGAGGGGATCTCTAGGTGGCTCAGTGGTTTAGCACCTGCCTTGGGCCCAGGGCATGATCCTGGAGTCCTGGGATCGAGTCCCACATTGGATTCCCTGCATGGAGCCTGCTTCTCCCTCTGCCTGTGTCTCTGCCTCTCTCTTCTCTCTGTCTCTCTCTCTGTCTCTCATGAAATTTATTTATTCATGAGAATACAGACATGTATTCTCAGAGAGAGAGACAGAGAGAAGAGAGAGGCAGAGACACAGGCAGAGGGAGATGCAGACTCCCTGCAAGGAGCCTGATATAGGACTTGATCCTGGATCCCAGGATCACGCCCTGGGCCAAAGGTGATGCACAACCTCTAAGCCACCCAGGTGTCCCAAAATATATTCTTTTATTTAAAAAAAATTATTCATTTATGATGAGAGACAGAGAGAGATATAGGCAGAGGGAGAAGCAGGCTCCCTGTGGGGAGCCTGATGTGGGACTCAATCCCAGGACCCTGGGATCACACTTTGAGCCAAAGGCAGACACTCAACCACTGAGCCACCCAGGCACCCCCCAACCAAAATATTCTTAAAGGATATATTTTAAAAATCTTCTGGAATCTCCAGATTCACAAAAGTGGAAATATTTGTAAAATCTCACTTTTTCCTGAATGAATTACATTTTTGTGGAGTCACAGAGTTCCTGTGAGTAACCCCCACACTACATGTTAACAGCTTCTTCAGTTTTCATTAAGATTTTTATCTCACACAAAGGCCCCCTTTTTTTCCCCTCACAAAATAATTAGTTTTTGTTTGGCTTTGTTTTTTAATTCTTTGCATACATCATTGTTCAAGATGAAGAGTGAACACAGCACAGAGATGTGTCTGCCTGGGTTGAACCAGGTTCCTTTGCTATGTGAGCGCCTCATTCCAGCAGAACACACCAATCTCACAGTAGCAGAATGACAAATGATATCTCACGGACCTTGGTGGAACTGTTGATGGCAACTTGGGTACAGAGTTGATCTATGAAAACCAGTCTATGGTGAATGAGCTAAGCAAAGTTGCCACATATCTGGCAAATCCAAATCAAATGCATCACTAGTGAGAAGAGATTATCTTACTGTATGATGATTTGAAACATCAAGTTCAGGTCTGAGTACAGCACTTTAAGTCAAATTAAAGTGTTTTCAGAGAACAACCAAGTTGCTAAAGGTCCTTGGTGACCATCTGAAGTAACTCTAGACTTATTGAGATTCAGAGGGGACATGATGTCTGTTTTCAAATATTTGAAGGCTTGGGGCACCTGCGTGGCTCAGTCAGTTAAGCGTCTGCCTCGGGCTCAGGTCATGATCCTGAGGTCCTGGGATTGAGCCCAACATCTGGCTCCCTGCTTAGGGGGAAGTCTGCTTTTCCCTCTCCCTGCTCATGCTCTCTCTGTATAGACAAATAAACAAATGAAATTAAGATATTTGAAACCTTGTCATTATTGTTACATTTTGTCTCTAGAAGGAGGACTAGGGAGAAGAAGTGCTAAGAGAATATAAAGAAATGTTTGTCAGTGAAAACTGCGAGAGATGATATGGGAGGCCCCAGTGCTTGTAAGGGCCCCTGCAGCAGATGTTTCAGCAGAGGTTATGTTATAGATGAGAGTCAGATATGGGATGAATAGTTGAACTCAGTAAGCTTTAAAGTTCTCTCTAGCCTTGTGATAATATAATTCTAGGAACAAATGGTTAGAATGAAATATTGGCATGTAGTTGTATACACCTCAGTTATCTGAATTATTAACCAGCGTATTTGAGTACCTACATAGTGATCATCAGTACTGTCCGGGGTATGGTTGAAAATGCTAAAGCAGGGACCATGGAATGGAGAAGCAACTTCAGGGAAGCAATACCCAGTACTTAGGTGGGAAGGGGCCCCGTTATAGACGGCTTTATGAGCCTACAAGGAGCAAAGAGCCATTGTATTGGGTAGGACAACTGTTGAGGAATTAATTTGCTAAATATCATTAATTGTTGTGGATTTATTTATTTATTTATTTATTAGAGAGAGAGAGAGAGAGAGACAAAGACACAGGCAGAGGGAGAAGCAGGCTCCGTGCAGGGAGCCCAACGTGGGACTCGATCCCAGGTCTCCAGGATCACACCCTGGGCTGCAGGTGGCACCAAACCACTGAGCCACCCGGGCTGCTCTGTGGAATTGTTTTTTTAAGATTTTGTTTATTCATGAGACACACACACACACACAGAGGCAGAGGCATAGGCAGAGAGAGAAGTAGGCTCCCTGCTGGGAGCCCAATGCAGGACTCCATCCCAGGACCCTGGGATCACGACCTGAGCCAAAGGCAGATGCTCAACCACTAAGCCACCCAGGTGCCCCAATTGTTGTGGAATTTACTTGGTGTTAATTTTTAAGCTGGATCATTTGATTTTCTTTATAGAAAGACATTTCAAAAGCAGATTATAATTCTAGAGAACAAAGTTTGACTCTGAACAAAAAATTTTATTTGCTCCTGGAATAATTTCCATTCTTTTGACAAAGAGAAACCTTGATGCCTGTTTGTTCTGGGGCAAAGTGAACATGCGGTAATTGTACTTGTTTGATAAATACTTCTTGAGTTGGTTCTTCTGTAAATAATTCCCCTCCCTACTCCCTCATACCCCAGGGTAGGGAGTCCACCTAGAAAACTTTATTCTGCACCCATCATGGTACCAACGTGACAGATGGTCTTACTAGGTGGCCAACAGCGGAGCCACAAAAAATAGATATCAAGGAATCTTTAGCATGAGGCAGGCTTTTCTGGGAGGGATTATATGCAAGACGTATATCACTTGAATCTTGACACCATATGATATACATATTCTGCTGTCTGTTACAGTTTTAATAGCTTATAATGATTTCTAGTAATAAATTGAATGTCTCCTCTAATATTCTACTTACCTTTTTGAGAAAAGACTCTGAGGTTTGGTTATAGAAAGAAGGAAATATTTGGTAACAAAAACTAGAATAAAAGTATACGAGCAGCTTCTAATTTTTGTTATTTTCCAAGGTCATTTAAAAATTTATTAAAAAAATAGATAAAATTTTTAAAAGATTTATTTATTTTATTATTTTAGAGAGAGTACGTGAGTGAGCATGGGGTGGGCCAGAGGGAGAAAGAGAGAGAGTCTCAAGCAGTCAAGCAGACACCCCACTGAGCACAAGCCTGATGCTGGGCTCAGTCCTTTGACCCTCAGATCATGACCTGAGCCAAAATCAAGAGTTGGATGCTTAACTGAATGTACCACCCAGGTGTCCCTCCAAGGTCATTTTTTGAGAGCTTAAAGCACCTTGCCAATAGAAGCACATTATAGTATAGAAAGTTCCCAGGGTAGCCCCTTGAAAATCTATTTATCCATGATACATATTAACTATGTCACTTAGAGCACTAAGTCAGCCATCCCTAACCACCATATGTAAAGTATGAGTAAATACATTTGGGGTGTGTCACCTCCTAGAGTGAAACCCACTGTATATGGGTTTCACATTTGTTTGGGAGTGCCTATGCTATGTTTAAGAGCTGTAATATTTTCATTCCTGCCTCTCTTTGGTTCATGAAGATATAATTGAAGATAGCTTTCTAGAAGGAGGAAGAGCTGTATAGATTCCAAAAGATGTATGTGTCCACGTGCACAAGAGTATCCTGGAATTTATTTTGGCATTTGCATATTTCCAGTGATTGGCTATTTTCGGTCTAACTATCTAATAACCTCTTTAAAAACATCTTGAGTAATAGGATAAAAACAAACATTTAAAAAAATAACTTTTTTTTTTGGGTGGGGTAATCACTTGTAAGGTCTACACAAGTCCTTCTGTGTACTCTCTGGATCGAGTAGTTGCTGGATTTCGAACACGAAGTCAGATGCTGCTGGGTCACATAGAAGAACAAGATGAAGTCCTCCACTGCCAATTTTCTGATAACAGTGATGATGAAGAATCAGAAGGCCAAGAGAACTCTGAAATTAGGTATGTTAAATATAGACTGATTTAATAAACTTATGATGTAATGAATGTATATAATGTAGGTTTTTTTTCATTAACATATTCTTTACCACTTAAGAGTAAGTAGTTTTTGCTAAATGCACTACTATTGTGTTATAAACAGTGTTTTAACACAAGTCATCAATCTTAAAATTGAAAAATAATTTTGTATTTAGGGCTTTTGTAGTTGTAGATTTTAATTTTCGGAGAGAATGTTTTTGGATTTCTTGATTTTGCTGCCACAGTGGCAACAAACATGATGAATTTTCCACTGAGTTCAACTTGAGGGAGATATCCTTTTATTTGGAGGAGATATCCTTTTATTTTGGGGAAACTAATTTGAGGGCAAATTAGATTAGAAAACAACAGACAAGTTACCTTTGATCTGTTTTTTTTTTTTTTTCCTTAGACATAGAAGTCACTCATGGATTCAAAAGCCAGCCTCTGTTTGTTCTCTTGTTGAATTGAATGATGTTCAGGATCAAACACGAAAAGGGAATGAAGGTACATAGACTTTCTCAAATAATTTAGACTTACTGCTTATGACACTTCTCTTTTTCTTTATCAATAATTTAAGAAACATCTAGGAATTCTCAAAGATGGAAACTTGGTGGGAGTGCTTTACTGGTTGGTAGGACTTCTTTATGTTCTCTAAGTTTTCATTCTCAACTCCTCAATAAAACAATTTTCCCAACAATCAATTCTGGCTAGAGTTGTAAGCTAAGTGTCTAAAAATGGGGATTTTGTATCCAAACTTGAGTTGATATTTGCTTTGTACTCTTGACTACCTTAACATACATTTTAAGTAATTTACTAGGTGTCTACTGCTTCACTGGCACACCTGCCTATGTAGTGATGCATGCAACATTAGAGTCAGATTAGTCAACTGAGTGCTTGTAATGTTCTAGTATACAACTGATGAGAATTTTCATGCATCAAAAAACAGCATCAAAATGTTTGTATTGCCAAAAATATGATTTTTAATTCATTTCTCTTGGTCTATGAGTGGTCAAAACACAAAAAGAAAGAGCATAGGGAATGCCAATTACATGATAGATAAGTCCTACACTATGAAAATAGAGAGTATCTTAACTTTTAGAGAGCCTTTGAGTGTCATATTAACAAAAAATTGGCTATTTCACAAATAAAACATTTGAAAATGCATAAATAGTATAGATAGTGCTATAAATGTATAAATGGTGCTACTCAAGTAGCCATTCTTGAACTATTTGTTACTGGTCTACAACCAGGTAAGAAACTTATGCCAGAATGTAAATCAGTGTACTAGCTTCTTCACCAAGGAAGTCTTGATATGAAAAAAAAAAAAGAAGTTAGCTGAATTAAGACAGTGACATAGTTGACTTATGTTCCAATAGCCAACAGTGCTGAACTACACTTTGAGTAGTCTGGTGTAGATCACATTCTCTGATTACAATAAATGTAGAAGTTAATGGGAAAAAATTTCAACTGTCTACCCACCTGGAGATTTTATACCTTTCTTAAATAACTCAGGTTAAAGAAACACTCAAATCGCATTATCTAAGGGCAATGAAAAACTATGTATTAGAACCTACAGGATATGACCAAAACTCACTGTGAGCTAGAAAATTAAAATCCCAATTGTCATGTATTTTTTTCCTTTCTTTCCTTTTCTGTTTGTCTCGACCTCTGTTACCTCTAGACTGTTTCTCTGTCGGCTTCTCTTATTTAATTCCTCTGCTGCTGAGCACTTTATGAACAGGTAGTTTTATTTCTCAATTGTGCTTCATTTTCTTTAAAGATGTAAAGATTGAATGTCTCCAGCAAAGTCAAGAGTTGAATTTGCAAAAATTAAGGAATTCAGAACTCATACTCACTGAAGCTAAACAAAAAATGAGAGAACTTACAATTAACATCAAGATGAAGGAAGATCTAATTAAAGAATTAATAAAAACAGGTAATACTGTCCTGTAAACCAGCTTATATGAGAAAGAGAAGCTTCTAAAATTGCTTCTGATGTTGTAACATTTACTTTAGTTGTTAAAACAAAAAGTAAAATTGACACTGAGGACTATTCAGTGTAGCTTGGAATTTGATATACAAGGTGTGTTTCACAACCAATTGATGGAGGTTTCAGAAGAACTTTGCTATTTCATCTATGAATTGTTCTACCACTGTGAACTCTGTGTTGTGCTGAGACTCATGGGCGCTTAAAATTTTTTGCCACTTTTTAAGAAACATTATACTAGGTATCTGGGAAAATGTTTGAGCTGTTATTCTAACTCATTTTAATATTAAATTATTAGTCCTGATGCTTTTGGATGGTTTGTTTTCAACATTAATAAACTTTATGTTTAAAATAGAGATAATTTTTATTTCTCTAAAGATGTAAGAATTTATCCTTGAGAGCTATTCCCTTAGCCAAGCTTTTAGCTCTTTCCTGCAGTTTCAAATTCTTCCTAGTAGGGTGTATGTGCCACATCCTCTCCTTACCCTTAGCTACATAAATTATTAGGCTTGCCCTGAAAAACATGTTTCAGGCTTTTTCGTTGTTTTTCCCCCCAATAGACTGAAGGTGTGGGCTTTGACTGCTTTGAAATTTGTTATGAAATTCAAGGAATAATAGACAATAGCATTTCTTTTTCTCACCTCCAATGAAACATTGGTCACATTTAAGGGAACTGAAGGAAATATTGTCTTCCTTTTCTTTAAGCCCAAGGCTAAAATCACACTCAGAATACATGAATTATGGTGGCTCCCAGCATCTCTGCCAGCAAGGGGCAACCTGCCTTCTCACTTCCTTCCTCTTTCTGGCAAGCTTGCTTTTTGGCTGGCTGGCCTCTTTTCTCAACTTCTCTCCCTAACTGCTGTCCCAAAGCATTTTCCTTCCTCAGTCCTAGTGACAAATGTGTTATGCATCATTCTGGCTCCAGTTGTCCCAGATGTTTAATTGAGCTTGACCGTGCTCCTTCCTCAGAGGCAGGATCAATACCAGTAAGTCTTTCGTAGGAGTGTCTAGGAACACATTTAGGGATTTATTTTATTTTACATATATTTTTAGATTTTATTTATTCATGAGAGACACATAAAGAGAGGCAGAGATATAGGCAGGGGGAGAAGCAGTCTCTCTGTGGAGAGAGCCTGATGTAGGACTCATCCGAGGATCCTGGGATCATGCCCTGAGCCAAAGGCAGATGCTCAACCACAAAGCCAGGTGTTCGTATTTTATTTTTTTAAAAGATTGTTATTTATTCATTTGAGACAGAAAGAGAGTGTAAGCACATAAGAGGGAAGTAGGGGGGGATAGAGGGAGAAGCAGGCTTGCCACTGAGCAGGAGTCTGACACCCTGGGCTCGATCCCAGAACTCATCCGAGGATCCTGGGATCATGACCTGAGCTTAAGGCAGATGCTTAACCAACTAAGCCACGAACCACCCCTAGGGGTTTAAAATAGCTTCTCCATCAGGGCACTGCCTGTGGAAGTTAAGGATATGTGCCCTTCTGGAAAAAATGATTTAGTTAGGTGATGCTACCATGGGCTCTCTCACTAAACAAGCACACTTTTGTAGCCCAGTACACTCATCCTGGTTGCCTTAAAATAGAGGATAAGTGAATTTAACACAGAGAAGGTCCTCTTCTTACTCCTTAGAACAAAGAGCAGTTTGGAGCTTTCTTTAGACATGGTGACTTGCAAAAGGGTTAGTGTGTGTTTGCTTTTCAAAGCCTCTGCACCAAAGTCTTCCCCTAAATAGCAATTATTTCAGCCAACAATAAGTGACAACTGCACTGTGTTTCATCAATTCTAATCATATTCTTTCACATTTTAATATCTCTGAAATCAGGATGCATCTTACCTGCAGTGGCATCCAGGCATTTTATCTTTGTATAATTGGCACTCAACCTTTTTTCTTTGTGACTCACAAAATGCTGGTGTGTTGAACAATATATAGGGTCTTAAATTCATTAAAATATAGTAGCCACGGGTATACGGGTATGGTAAAGGTAGGTTATCAGAGAGTCATAGAACCAGAAGACAACTCAGTGCATTTAGTTCAGTAATTCCTTTTTATTAAAAAAAATACAGTTTTTTCAGTTTAATGATAGAACAAACTTCCCCTCATGATAATTTATCCCACGAGCTTTGGATTCTTTCTTTTCCTTTGTGAGTCTGCTAGTCTAGTTCAGGGATAAGTTGGCTGTTCAGAACAAATCAAAACCAAGTTTTTAGGGTTAGTAGTTGAGCTTAGAATGAAAAAAGATACAGAAATATCTGTATTATGTTTTCCTTTATGTTCCAAATATAAGAAAATGATTGAAAAATTCATCTTTGATAAAGTTCAATTGAATGGAAAAAGAGGGGGCCAGTTCTAGAATGAAAGGTTCATAAGAGACAACTATCAGATGTATTGTGGGCCTTGTTTGGATGATGTTTACCATAAACCAATTGTACAAGACATTTTAGGGGGAACCCTGGGTAGCTCTGCCATTTAGCGCCTGCCTTTGGCCCAGGGCGTGATCCTGGGGTCCCGGGATTGAGTCCCATGTCGGGCTCCCAGCATGGAGCCTGCTTCTCCCTCTGCCTTGCCTATGTCTCTGCCTCTCTCTCTCTCTCTCTCTCTCCATGTCTATCACGAATAAATAAAATCTTAAAAAAAAGACATTTTAAGACAATTGGGGAAGTCTGGACAGGGTCAGGTAGGGATTAGTATTGTTAGGTGTGAAAGAATTTTTGGTTATATCCATATTTGGTACAGATGCTTATTGAAGTATGTGTAGGTGAAATGACATTATATCTGAGATTGTTTTAGAATTCTTCAGCAAATTGAAACAGAAGAAAGGCATAGATGAAGCAACTGTGGCAAAATCTAGACAATTCTGAAATCTCAGTGATGGGGGTTCATCATTTTTCTACTTTGGTATGTTGGAAATTTTTCGTAGTAGAGAAAACAAGATTATAGGTAGCAAGAAGCCAAAGTGTAGTTAGCAAAACGCCAGAGTCACCTAAAATATTTTTCTTACCTGGAGGTTGATGGCAGCAAAGCTAAACGCCAAATTTAGAAAATCAGAAATGTCACACTAAAACGCAGAGATGAGCCTGTGAGAAGATGGAATGGCTCCAGATGCAGTCAGTAAGCAGCTGATTATTACGAAGCCAGGTGGCAAGTTGTGTTTGATGGGGATGCGTGGGGACAGCTGGGTTCATACTGCTAGACCTTAAATAGATACACTGCCCAGTTGGATTTTTTTTTTCCAGTTGGATTTTGAAGAATAGAGCATTTTTAGGTTTTTTGATGTTTTACTTAGTTGGTGCTTTTTTTTAAAGCATAACTTATCATTGTTATTACTATTACTGTGGTGAAGGTAACGATGCCAAGTCTGTAAGCAAACAGTATTCTCTGAAAGTAACAAAACTTGAACACGAAGCAGAACAGGCGAAGGTGGAATTGACTGAAACAGAGAAGCAGCTACAGGAACTAGAAAACAAAGATCTTTCTGACGTTGCTTTGAAGGTAAAATTGCAGAAGGAGTTCCGTAAAAAGATGGATGCCGCAAAGCTAAGAGTCCAGGTAATTTTAAAAATGTAATTGAGCAAACTTAAGGCTTTTACCACTTTCGTCCCTGGTTAGGAAAGAAGTAGGATTCGGTTTTCACCAGCAAGAGAAGCTGAATGGCAGCTTTCCTTTCCTGGTGTGCTGGCACGTTTGCCTCCTTTCAATCCAGGTGCTACATTCTTCATCTGAGAACTATATTATTTTAAACTTTTTATCAAAAAAAGATAAAAATAGAAATAAAGATAACCACAGAAGTTGTATTCTTTTCTGAAGGACAAAAGCTTGATGATTAAATAATACATATAAGTCTTCTGATATGTCTATGGCACCTTGCAGACACACTCAACAAATGCTAATTATTTCATAGGGTTTTCTGAAACAACTGGTTGCTTTAAGAAAGGTTAATAACTATGACATCTCATTCTTGATTTCCTAATGCTGGATTTAGCTATGGCCTTAGAAATAGCTATCATTAAAAATGTCATTCTATGAGACATAGATTCTGTGTATAATGGAGCCATTTTCAGATGCTTTTGAGATGACCAGAGTGCTTTATTAGTCTGATTATAATGAATTTGTTGGAATGCTGTCTCCATTTTTTTCACCCATAATCTGTTATGGACTTCTTGAAGGAGGACATGGTAGTGGTACGTATCACCCATTTTACTTTCCTTCATAGTACTTCTGCGAGGAGTTAAAATTTCACTTCTTCCTTGCCAATATGGATTCCTTTTATTTCTTTTGGTTGTCTGATTGTTGAGGCTAATACTTCTAGCCTCAACAATGTTGAACAACAGTGGTAAGAGTGGACATCTCTGTTGTGTTCCTGACCTCAGGGGAGAAGGTCTCAGTTTTTCCCTATTGACAGTATTAGCTGTGGGATTTGAGTATGGCCTTAATGATATTGAGGTATGTTCCTTCTATCCCTACTTCTTGAGGGTTTTTTTTTTTTTTTATCAAGAATCGATGCTGTATTTTGTCAAATGCTTTTTCTGCATCTATTCAGAGGAGGATCATAATGATTCTTGTTCTTTCTTTTATTAATATAGTGTATCACATAGATTGATTTGCAGATATTGAATCACTCCTGCAGCCTAGTAATAAATTCCAGTTGATCGTGGTGAATAATTCTTTGAATTTACTGTTGGATTCAGTGCTAGTATCTTGTTGAGAATTTTTTTTTTCTTGAGAATTTTTGCATCCATGTTAATCAGGGATATTGGTCTGTAATTTTCCTTTTTAGTGGGGTTTCTGCTAGTTTGGGGATCAAGGTAATGCTGGCCTCATAGAGTTTGGAAGTTTTCCTTCCATTTCTATTTTTTGGAACAGTTTCGGAAAAATAGGTATTAACTCATCTTTTTAAAAAAATATTTATTTATTTGAGAGAGAGAGCATGAGTGAGCACAAGCAGAGAGAAGCTGCAGAGGGAGAGAGAGAGAGAGGGAGAGCAGGCTTGCCACTGAGCAGGGAGCCTGACACAGGGCTCAGTCTCAGGACCCTGGGATCATGACCTGAGCTGAAGGTAGATGCTTAACCGACTGAGCCACCGAGGGGCCCCTTAACATGTCTTTAAATGTTTGGTAGAATTCTCCTGGGAAGCCATCTGGCCCTGGACTCTTGTTTGTTAGAAGGTTTTTGATTACTGATTCAATTTCTTTGCTGGTTGTGGGTCTGTTCAAGTTTTTTATTTCTTCCTGTTTCAGTTTTGGTAGTTTATACATTTCTATTAATTTATTTCTTTCATATTGCACAGTTTATTGGCACATAAGTGCTCATAATATTCTCTTTTAATTGTTTATATTTCTGCAGTGTTGATTGGGCTCTCCTTTCATTTGTGATTTTTTTTTTTATATGGGTTCTTTCTCTTTTTTGATAAGTCTGGCTAGGGGTTTCTCAGTTTTGCTGAAAAAAAAATCAGTTTTCTCTTTTAAAAAACAAGCTTCTAGTTTTGTTGATTTGTTCTACTCATTTTAAAAAAATCTCTATATCGTTTATTTTTTTTATTTTTTATTTTTTTTAAATTTTTATTTATTTATGATAGTCACACAGAGAGAGGAGAGAGGCTGAGACACAGGCAGAGGGAGAAGCAGGCTCCATGCACCGGGAGCCCGATGTGGGATTCGATCCCCGGTCTCCAGGATCGCGCCCTGGGCCAAAGGCAGGCGCCAAACCGCTGCGCCACCCAGGGATCCTATATCGTTTATTATTGCTCGAATCTTTATGATTTCCCTTCTTCTGCTGGATTTAGGCTTTATTTGCTGTTCTTTTCCCAGCTCCTTTAGGTTTAAGGTTAGGTTGTGTATTTTGAGACTTTTCTTGCTTCTTAGAAAGGCCTGAATTAGCAAAGATTATCATTACTTTTTGATTGGTAAAGCAAAGGCTATTTTTCTATATTCTGTATTTCACATAGCTACAATGAATTAAAAGATTAAATGAAAAGTTATTAATAAGGTTTGAGAATTATCACGTTCTTTTGTTTTCCATGTTTCTTGTTGCATAGCCTTTTCTGCTAAGGGCACTGAGAAAGAAAACAGAGAACATAATTAAACTCAAAAGAAACATCCCCCACAGCAGGGAACTGAAACAGGATTCTCATGTAGTTTTAGAAATGCCTGTGCCTTTGACCAGTTAATGCACACCCAATGGGAATGGGGATGGTAAAGATGATGAGGATGGTGGTGGGGCTGGGGACAAGGATGAGAGTTACCGGTTAAGTATCTACATACCAGATGTTTCATGTGTATTATTTAATCATTATTTAACTCTTTAGAGAGTATTTTTAGTGTATTTTACAAATGAGAAGACTAAGGTTTAGAAAGGTAAAGTTAACTCATTAAGAGTTGCATAGTTGAGATGACAACAGTTTGCAATTCTCTAACCTCTCATGCCATTTTTAAATGTTGAAATACTTGTTTTTATTCATATAATGAAGTTATTTGAAGTTTTTAAAGCTTAAATTTTTTTATTTAAAAAATCTAAAATCTGTATTCTTTATGTCTAAGTACATACAGACAATTCTTTTTTTTTTCATACAGACAACTGTAATGGATTAATAGCTGAATGCTGACAGTAAGGTGCACTTTAGAGTATCTGTGGGATAAGTACAAAAGACAATGGCAATCTGTCTCACTTAGATTATCAATACTTCTACTGATATTTTCAGTATTAGGTGGAGAGACAAAATGCTAGTATTATCATTTTTGCTCCAGTATTGCAGTTACTATCCGAAGTCAGTGGCAAAACCAGTGTCCAGTCTAAGGATGGGAAACTAGAGTCCTGTGGCCTTCAGGCTGGTGGTACTCAGTCATTCATCTACAGATTATTCGTTATTGGTCTCTGATGAGATTTTAAAGGCAAATGGGAGCACAGCTCCCTTCATCAAAAGTCTTGATGCAAACAATGTCAGCTGAACCCAAAGGTGTGCTTAGTGGTACAGGCTGACAACAACAATCTGTGACTGGTACTGGTCCATGGACCACACTTTGAGTAGTACTGCTCTGAGCTATGATGCCTCTGTGAATACCTAGTTTAATGAAAACAATGTGTTTTGCCATCAATTTATTGCCAAGGTAAAGGAAATAACTGTAGTCTGCATAATTTACAAATGACCTTACTTTTTAAATGTCACATAAAAAGTACTTAGTGCGATGCTAAAGTACAAAGTGTAAGTTTAATATGTTTCTTGATCAGGAATAAATTGGAACACTGTTATTTTCTATTTGGAGTATAAACTCTTTGCAAATGTTCACAAGTTTTTTATGCTGCTCATTGATCATTTTAGCAAGATGAGGAGAAGCTTTATTTAAGATCATTAAAATGGTAATCATAAATGGTT
Organism: Canis lupus baileyi; assembly: GCF_048164855.1. Lineage (NCBI taxonomy): Eukaryota > Metazoa > Chordata > Mammalia > Carnivora > Canidae > Canis > Canis lupus. The sequence continues at coordinate 76,535,464 of NC_132838.1, forward strand.
GACCACTGTAAGGAAAATGGTATCCGTCTGATCATGTTAACTCAGGGATTAATTAATAGGCTATAGCTGGATACAAAAGAGGAACACAGTAGACTACTTTGCAATCACATAGAACAAATCTCTGTGAAAAGACCTCTAAGATAAGTAGAAAAAAAGGGAGGTGAAAATAGTCTATTTAGAATATATATGAAGTTCTTTGCATGCATATTAATTATTTCTGGAAGAATAAGAAATTGGTAATTTGGTGTTGGGAAGCAGGACGGTAGATTTGGGGTCTGAGATAAGTCTTTTAAAATAGGAGTCCAGGTTTGTATTTTAATTTTTTTTTCATTTTTTAAAATGATAAAAAGAGATATCAGTTTTGTTCTCTTTGGCTGTCAGTATCATGGAGTCACATCATTCATGGTATCTGGTGAAAATAATGATGGTGGCCCAACTGTCAAAGCAGACATGTAGAAAACAATTGTGAGCCTGTCAGAAATATTGAAAATCTAGGCAAAATGCCTACCTTTGCCATAGAATGAAAAGTTTAAGTCTACTTGAGATTTGTTAATGGATGCAATTTTTCATTTAGAAATATTGCATATGATTCACAGGTCTTACAGAAGAAGCAACAAAATAGTAAGAAATTGGCATCACTGTCAATCCAAAATGAGAAACGTGCTAATGAACTAGAGCAGAATGTAGATCACATGAAATGTCAAAAGGTACAGCTGCAAAAAAGACTTCGAGAAGAAAGTGAAAAAAGGAAGCAACTGGATGCAGAAATCAAACGGGATCAACAAAAAATCAAAGTAATACTGTCATACTTTCCTGCTAAGCATAATAGGAAATGTTAAATGTCTTAGGGCTGACCAAGCCAAGGTCTTGATTCACGTGGCTTCTGAGGTATCTAACCTTGGCCAGTCCTTGGCTGCTGTCCTCATTCACTTAAAGCTTTGGTCATCTACATAGTAAAACCTATTTATTGAATTCTGAGTACTGTCTTGAAGGCTTTGACTTCATAAAAGAAGGAACAGTCATAATAGTGTCTTTACTTGAGGCTGTCAAAAACAAAAGCTGACTTTCTAAAAAATATCTAACATTTGATAGGATTTCCCATTTCCATTTCTTCGACATGCATTGTCCATGTGGCAGCATAGGAAAAAGCACAAGGTAAAATGGTACCATTTCATTTATAATGAGCAGAAGGATGATCAGACCTGTATGCCTAGCAGTTCTATAAAATGGACTGGTCTGGGGAGGAACTAATGCCATCCACCTGGCTCTGGGGCCAGGCTAGCATGGATTCAGATCCCAGCTTTCTCAGTTCCTGGCTGATTGTTCACTGAGAAAATCAGTAAACAACTCAGACTTTCTGAGTCTGTTTATTCTTATTTTAAAAATGGCCATAATCATACTTACTTCACGGGGCTCTTTTGAAAAAGAGGATGGTGATAATGTTCATAACAACAGCAGTAACAAACACTTAGGTGACACTTCTTTTCTACTGAAAAGAAGTCAAATTCCAAGCTTGGAACTGAAGGCTTGGAACATAATTAATTTCTAGATTTTTAACTCTGGAATATAACCTATTCTCAAACCTTAACAAAAATCCAAAATTTAGTGATGGAAAAAAGGTTAAATAGCATTTAAGCCCAGTTAGTGATTCTTTTTTTTAAACAGCTATATTGAGATAATGCTTCACATACCATACAGTTCACCCATGTAAAATACACAGTTCAGTGGATTTGGGTCTATTATTTTTGTAAGTTTTGGTAAAATAAACATGAAATTTGCCATTTTAATCAAGTTTAAGTGTACAGTTCCTTGGCATTGATTACATTCACAGTGCTGTACAGCTGAGACCACTAGCTATTTTCAAGATCTCTTCATTACTCTAAATAGATGCTCTGTAACCATTAAGCAGTAATTCACACCTTTCCCTCAGCCCCATAACTTCTAATCTACTGCTATCTCTTTGAATTTGCCTATTCTGGCTATTTCATAAACACGGAATCTTACAATATTTATCCTGTGTCTGGCTTATTTCACTTCGTATAACATTTTCGAGATTCATCCATGTTGTAGCACGTATCAGAACTTCATTATTTTTTGTGGCCAAGTAATACCCCGTTGTGTGTATATACCACGTTTTGTTCATCCATTTGTTTGTTGGTAAACACTTGAGTTGCTTCCACATTTTGGCTTCTGTGAATAATACCATGGTAAAAATTGGCCTTCATGTGTTCAAGTCCTAGGAGTGGGCTGGATCATATGATAATTCTGTTTCGTTTCTTCAGGAACAACCAACTTTTTTCAATAGTGAACAGCACCGTTTTACATTCCCACCAGCAATGTATGAGAGTTTTAATTTCTCCATATCTTTGCCAACACATGTTATTTTCTGTTTTGTTTTTTTTTAATCATACTCATCCAAGTGCATGTAAAGTGATATCTCATTGTGGTTTTGATTTGCTTTTCTCTAATGACTAAAGATGTTGAGGATCTTTCATGTGCTTATTTCTGTATCTTCTGTGGAGAAATGTCTGTTCAAGTTGTCTACTTTTTAAATGGATTATTTTTTTAAAAGATCTTATTTTATTAATGTGAGACACACAGAGAGGCAGAGATGTAGGCAGAGGGAGAAGCAGGCTCTCTGTGGGGAGCCCAGTGCAGGACTTGATCCCAGGACCCTGGGATCACTACCTGAGCCAAAGGCAGACACTCAACCACTGAGCCACCCAGATGCCCCAAACGGATTATCTTTTTATTGTTAAGTTGTAGAAGTTCTTTATGTATTCTGGACATTAAACTCTTTCACATACATGACTTGCATATATTTTTCCGACCCTGTAGGTTGTCTTGAAACTTTTTTTTGGTGGGGAATAGGGGCAGAAGGAGAGGGAGAGAGAATTTTTTTTAAAGATTTATATATTTCATTTTAATTTTTATTTATTTGTGGTTTATTTATTCATGAGAAACATAGAGAGAGAGAGGCAGAGACATGGGCAGAGGGAGAAGCAGGCTCCATGCAGGGAGCCGGATGTGGGACTCGATCCCGGGACTCCAGGATTATGTCCTGGGATGAAGGCAGGCGCTAAGCCACTGAGCCACCCAGGGATCCCTATTTATTTCATTTTTTAAAAAGATTTTATTTATCCACTTGAGAGAAAGAGAGACAGAAACAGCACAAGCAGGGAGGAGAGGAAGAAGCAGACTTCCTGCTGAGCAGGGAGTCCAGTGTAGGACTCTATCCCAGGACCTGGGATCATGACCTGAGCCAAAGACAGATGCACAATGGACTGAGCCACTCAGGTGCTTCTATTTATTTTAGAGAGAGAGAGCAAGCATATGAGTGGGAGAGCAGCAGAAGGAGAGGGAGGGAGAATCTTTTTTTAAGATTTATTTATTTTAGAGAGAGGGAAAGAGCATGTGAGTGGAAGGGGAGGCAGAAGGAGAGGGAGAGAGAGAATATTCAAGTAGATTCCCCCCTCAGCACAGAGCCTGACGTGGGGCTTGATCTCATGACCCTGAGATCATGACCTAAGCCGAAACTAAGAGTTGGACACTTAATTGACTGAGCCACCCAGGCACCCCAAGACAATCTTAGGCTCCACTCCCAGTGTGGAGCCTGATACAGGGCTTGATCTCACAACCGTAAAGTCATGACCTGAGCCAAAATCAAGAGTCAGACACTTAACTGACTTAGCCACCCAGGCGTCCCTTAAACTTTCTTGATAATATTCTTTGATGCAGCAAACTTTTATGAAGTACAATTTATTTTTTTCTTTTGTGGCCTGTGCTTTTGGTGTCTTTTAAAGATTCACTGCCAGATATAAAGTCACAAAGATTTACCCCTTTGTTTTCTTCTAAGAGTTTTGTGGTCCTAGCTCTTAGGTTATTGATTGAGTTTGAGTTAATTTTTATATATAGTGTGAGGTAGAGATCCAACTTCATTCTTTTGCATGTAGAAATCTATTTATGCCAGTGCCATCTGTTAAACAGACTATTCTTTCCCCATTGAATGGAGTTGATACCCTTGTCAAAGATCAGTTGGCATAGACTTAACAGATTTATTACTAAACTTAGTTCTATTCCATTTGTCTCTATGTCTGTCCTTATGCTAGCACCACAGTTTTGATTACTGTAGCTATGTACTAAGTTTTGAAATTGGAAATAAGTCCTTCAAGTTAGTTGTTCTCTTTCAAGATGGTTTTGGTTTTTGGAAGCCATGTGGCATTCCATGAGTTTAAGGGTCAGCCTTTCCTTTTCTGCAAAAAGGGCCATTGGAGTTTTGATATGGATTGCACTCAATCTGTAGAGTTCTTAGGGTGTATTGACATCATGACAATATTAAGTCTTCCTACTCAGGAGTTTGGGGTGTCTTTTATTTAGGTCTTCTTTAATCTCTCTCAGCAATCTTTTCTAATTTTGAATGTACTAGTCTTTTACCTCCTTGTTTAAATTTATTTCCAGATATTTTATTCTTTTAGATGTTATTGTAAATGGAGTTGCTTTCTTAATTTTCTTGAGTTACTCATTCTTAATAATATAATAGTTATTATAGCAGTAACATTTGTCTTCAGTACCATTCTAAATACTTATTTTTTAAGAAAGATTTTATTTATTTATTAATGAGGGACACACATACAGAGGGAGAGGAAGAGACACAGGCAGAGGGAGAAGCAGGCTCCATGCAGGGAGCCTGATGTGGGATTCAATCCCGGGTCTCCAGGATCAGGCCCTGGGCTGAAGGCAGCGCTAAACCGCTGAGCCACCCGGGCTGCCCCATTCTAAATACTTACGTGCTTTACCTCATGTAATTCTTTTTTTCCTCCAGTATTTTCAACTTTTTCTTCTCTCCTAGATTCTTTCTTTAACATCTTAGATTTTTCTCATCTTAAAATACTTTTCTCTTTCTTCTCCGCTTTATAACCAAACTTATTGGAAAAGTTGACTGCATCTGTTTTTGTTTCCTCTGCTTCCATTCCTTCTCTCATCCTTTCCAGTCTGAAGTCTGGCTCCTAGCTCTACCATCCACTTAAAGCTCTTGAGGCATTCCTAGTGCTCTCTCTGTCACTAAAGCCCTTAAAACTTCAGCTGCATCTGGCATAGTTTGCTCCCTGCATCTTGAAATATTTTCCCCTTTGCCTTTGTGAAATTACATTTTCCTTGTTTTTTTTTTTCTCTGATTGCTTGTGCTTCATCTTTGCTAACTCATCCTACACTATCACTCCTTTACATATGAGAACTCCTCAAAGCTCTGGCTTTATGCTTCTTCTATACTGTCTTAGATACTTCATCTTTTCCCCTAGCTACAGTTAAATTCTGACAACTTCCAAATTTAATCCTTAATCCCAGATTTGCCCTTTGAGCTCTGGGTTCCTTTATCTAATTCATGAGATTGTCTTATAGCTGAATTCACGATTTTCCTTACTTATCTTCCCACAGTTCCCTCTTACTACTCCCTTCATGGGGGGAGAATATATAGTTTTCTATGTGCTTTTCCTGATCTTTTGATCCATTCATATAGGTAGACTAGCAATCATCCCTGATTCTGTCTTCTTCCTTGTTACCCGTGAAGCACTAAGTCCTAAAGATTATAGCTTCTGAATATCAAATCTGTTTATTTCTTAATACTACTGCCAACAACCTAGTCTCCTTGTTATGATCCTTCCTCCAATGTGAGGATTAGGCCTGCATGTCAGTCATGTGATCTTTGAGTCTCAGCCTCTCATCTCTCATAGACGATGGTTTAAACCAACAAAACATAAGCACTCTGTAAATCTTGAAACAAAAGTTTTTTTTTTCTTTTCCCTAAACAGTGCATAGTCTGCTGAAATGCAAATCTGCCTGTAACTTAAACTTTTTACATTTTTTTTCTAGGGCAGTTTTGCTTCTAGCCGTATCTTTCATTCTAGGGAAATGACCCTATTTAAAGGGTGAATGTGTATTCCAGAAAAAAGAACAGTCTTCCCCAAAGGTAATAGGGAAGTTTTCATTACTTCATGCAAAAATAGAAAACCTGTTCACAGTCCTCTGTTTGGAGCTAACTTTCTAAAATTCCTGTTTGTCCATTCCCTATTTGACTGAACATTTCCAGAGAATAGTAGGACTTCTGTGTAGGTTCTCCTTAGAGAAGCAGTTCTTAACTAAAGTCTATGGATAAACTATAAAGAGAAGGTATGAGAACCCCTGAAATAGAAATTTCTAAGTACCAATTTCCCCATCTATAGAATGGAATTTTAGATAGTCTCCATTTCATAAGATTATTGTGAGGATATAAGGGGATAATTAAAATAGATGTGAAAAGCCTAGCGTCGTACCCAGTGAACAGTTACTTTATTTAATATTATAGCAGGGGGATTATATTATAAGACAAAGGCAATAAGGCTTACAGCAGCATGTAGCAGAGAGGATGAGACCTACTGCAGTTACTTTTAAAAGCATTTGTGGAAGGAGAGGAATAGCAGAGAGTCTGGTCCCAGTAACTACAAGGGACCTTTATTTTCGCATCTTGGAGTTGCTGTGACTCTGACTGGGGCTAAGTTATAACTATGGACCAGAGCCTGGGCAGCATGAAAAAACAAATGGGTAAATATAACGGGGTCAAATTCACTTGTAATGCAATGCAGGTGAGCAGAGAAAATGTCTTTAGTCTGTAGCAGACCTGTGTTCTGTATGACACCGCCACCCCTCGCCCTGCCCAGGCCACATCATGATAATTACTGGAAATAGAGGAGCTAACCATGTATTTTCCCAGTCTGTTCAGACCTTGCTCTGGTAATTTTACCATGTTCTTTAAATAATTACCAGCTCTCTTGCATAAGAATACTCAGTTTCTTAGCCTCTTTCCTCTTCCACCCTGTGCTTCTGTCCCTAGGGTTGAGTCGAGTCGAGTGTATGTGATGGTTGGGTCTATAGCTTTTACTGCCTCATATGGCATTGAAGAGAAGGCGACCTCATGAATTTCAGTTGGTGTTTGGGTGTGACTGCCCTCCCTCATCTGCCTTTCTCTGCTGGGCCCTAACAGTGGAGCCCAGAGTTGATATAACTTGTAGTCTGATCTTGCTTTCAGTTTAGAGCACAGAAGTGTTTTGGCTTCATCTTGCCTCCTCATGGCATTACAAATCCCCCTTGAGGCTGCAAGGCCTTTTGTCTAGCTTGCTAGCCCAGTGGCCTGTCTTCCTCTTCAGTTTTGGGGTCAGTGTCCCACAATAACGGACTCCCATTGGCTCTTAGGATCCACGTCACTTGAGGCCAAGGATTCTATAATTAGTCTGTCTTTCCTGATTGTACTCCAGCTCTGTCGGTGAGGCTGGGCAGTCCTGAATAGGTGTCGGACCTCAGCTCTGCCATCTGTGCCCTCTCTCTGCCCTCTGTGATTCCTCATCACCCTCTTTTGGGGCCAGAACTCAAGAGGCCAGATCTCAGGAAAATTGGGACACACATCTCTCTTACCATCTCTTTTCTCCTTCCTGCCTCCTGGAAATTGGTAGTAAGCCCATTTTTTTTTGTATTTCTTATTACTGTTAATATTCAATAGACATAGAAATTATTCTGTCCAAATGTTACAAAGGTTTCTGAACACGTTCAATTTCTGTACTTATCCATCATGGGCCAGTAAGAAATAGTAATGGCGAGCAGCCCACTTTGGTTCATGGCCTCCTTCCTAATTCCTGCTAAGCCTTAGTGGTAGACAGTGGCATCTTCTCTAAACCCCAGGAGAGCACCTGGGGCCTCTTAAGATGTGGATGGAAATGGAAGGAATTTAGAAAATACTCTTCCTAGGACTGTGATCTATCTTGAAAGGCTACTCTCATGCTGCAAAATTCTTTTTTTTTTTTTTTTTAAGATTTTATTTATTTGACAGCGAGCACAAGCAGGGGGAGCACCAGGCAGAGGGAGAGGGAGAAGCAAGCTCCCCATTGAGCAGAGGGCCCAACATGGGGCTGAATCCCAGGACCCTTGGATTCCTGGGATCATGACCTGAGCTGAAGGCAAACACTTAACTGACTGAGCCACCCAGGTGCTGCTGCAAAATCCTTTCTCAATGCCCAAAACTGAATATTACTTTCCATATTTCTACTGTCCAGATGGGTGCCTTGTGTGGCCCACCTAAATGTCATGAGCTCAGAAAGGCAGACTAGAAAACCACATTTGTAATTTTCAGACTCTATCCCTGTTATGCTGTTTTGTAACCCTGGCAGACAATGGAACAAAACCCTAGTTTTGTTAATAAACCCTAATTTTTGCTGTGAGATTGTATTGCTTCTGTGAGGAGCTTACATTATTTTCTTCTCAAATAGCCCCAACCTTCATCTACTCATTTTTTCTCTTTTTGCAATGAAGTAAAGAAAAGCTAAGAAAATGATTACCTGCATAAATATTTAATGATGGCCAGGTAGTACAAGCAGTAAGGTGTTTTCAATTTCTGTTCTCTGCAGGAACTAAGGTTAAAAACAGAACAGGAAGAAGCTCTGAAACTGAAACCTGAGGACCCTGATGCATTTAAGATGAAAAAGAGAAAAGGTTCGTTTGGAAGTATAGACCAACTCCAGGTTTGTCGATTCTATTTAGTGTTTGCAGTTTTCTCTTTGCTCTGATGATTGTCTAAATAGAGGTAAAAGTAGCGAATTCTAAATAAAATCTTTAAGCACTAGACTTACCACTTGAGTGCACATTTTCTAGTATTTCTCCCAAAACTTTTCTGTCATTAAAAAATACTCTCAGGGGTGCCTGGGTGGCTCATTTGGTTAAGCATCTGTGGCTCAGGTCATATAGTCTCGGGTTCCTGGGATCGAGCCCCACATCAGGCTCCTTGCTCAGTGGGGAGTTTGCTTCTCTATCTGTCCTCCTTACTCATTCTTTCTCTCTTTTTTTTTTTTAATTTTTATTTATTTATGATAGTCACACACACAGAGAGAGAGAGGCAGAGACATAGAGGGAGAAGCAGGCTCCATGCACCGGGAGCCCGATGTGGGATTCGATCCCAGGTCTCCGGGATCGCGCCCTGGGCCAAAGGCAGGTGCCAAACCGCTGCGCCACCCAGGGATCCCTCTTTCTCTTTTAGATAAATAAAATCTTGAAAAAAAATTTACTCTCATCCAGAAATGTACTGTATTTTTACTTCAGTAGAAATGGATTTATTTGAAGGTTTTAGAATGTTAACATGAAATCCATGTTCACTTGATTGATATGGGAATAAAGACTGCTTTATTCCCATGGAAACAATAGATTTCTTTTTTTTTTTTTTTTTTTGGAAACAATAAATTTCTAAAATCAGAGCCGTCCCATTCCTACATAACCAAATTGTATATGCACCATATATGATGAATTAAAAAAATTTTTGTTTTAGTGTCACATTTGAAAAATGAAATCAAGGGGCACTTGGATGGCTCAGTTAGTTAAGCATCTGACTCTTGATTTTGGCTTAGGTCATGATCTCAGGGTCTTGAGATTGAGCCCTGCATCAGGCTCTGCACTGAGTGTAGAGCCTGCTTGGGATTCTCTCTCCCTCTGCCCCTCCTTTTGTCTCTCTCTCTCTCAAAAAAAAAAAAAAAAAAAAAAAAAAAAAAGAAAGAAAGAAAACCATAAACTGATCACAGAAATAAAATTTTAGTTTTATGTAAATTCAAAATGGCAGTTCTAAAAATCTAACTGAAAGAAAAATAGGCACTTAAAACTTCAATTACACTCAAATACTAACTTATCACCTTAATTCTAAAAAAATTATTTACTCTTTCTTTAATTTTATGTATATCTTAGTAGTAAAATTTAGGACATAAATATATTCCCAGTTATTTATTTTACTGGTGTTTTCGACATTAGTTAAAGTGCTGTCACTGACATTCTGTGCTGCTTGGCAATAACATTTCTGGGCAGAAAGGGTATGTTGGGGAATAGGAGAGGTAGGAATGCATAGAATAATGAGAACTGCTTTTCAAAATGTTAAAGATCTAGATTTTAAAAACAATAATAAAAAGAGCCGGTGGCTCAGTGCTTTAGCGCCGCCTCCAGCGCAGGACGTGATCCTGGAGACCCGGGATCGAGTTCCACGTCGGGCTCCCTGCATGGAGCCTACTTCTCCCTCTGCCTGTGTCTCTGCCTCTCTCTCTGTGTCTCTCATGTATGAATAAATAAAATCTTTTAAAAAAAATTGTCATTTGTTCTTTAAAAAATAATAATAATAAAAAGATTTCCACAGCTGGCACTGTGTTGGGTTAAAAATATTAATAAATAAAAAACAAAGCTTGGTATTTTTTTAATACTTCAAAAAAAACCCACTTTCTAGAATTTGACCCTAAACAAGAACAAAATTATAAGATAATTGGTGTGGGTATCTGAAGAGCTTAGGACATTGATTTGTTCTGAAGCTCCTTTATAAGAAAACATAAAATTGGAAATATGTAATAGGAACCTTTGCTATAAAAAGACAAATCAAGAAATTTTCAGAAAACTTACTAAGATACAGTGAATTATACAAATCATAACCTTTATGTCAAATGCAGAAAAATCCACTCACATTTTTTCCCTAAAAAATATGTATTATATGGACTCCTACCCATCCTCAAAGCACTGCTAAAATATTACTTACTCTGTGAGGCCAGTACTGACATTTCTTCCATTTCCCAGACAGAGCCAATCTCTCCCTCCATTTTTATGGACATGGTACCTAGGAGTTAGGTATATATAGTATTTATTATCAACATATTTTTGGGGTTTCTCTCCTGTCCTGGGAATGGACCTTACAAAAGACCTGTTATTCATCTTTCAGATCCTACTCACAGTCAAGGAGTGTTTGTAGAATATGTTTTAGTTAATTGGTAGACTGTCAGTAGGGTCTCTATATGTGGAGTTTCTAAGGTAGAGCCAGATATAACAAAACTAAAGTATTTCTGTAGTTGCTTTGGGATATCCTTCCTATTCCTTATGATTATAGAGCTACTATTTTAGGTTTCAATATTATTTGGATGGGATAGTGCATATAGGATCATGCTATCTAGGTCTGGATGGAGGACCTAGCTCTGGATCTAGTTTGTATTGGCCACATTGCCTTTTTTTTTCCTCATGCATATTCACTCATTGTTTTATTTTTTTTTTATTTTTTTTTTTTCCCTCTTATGTCACTTTATTTTTTGAATGTTAAGAAAAATCATGTATTCAGAAAAGCTTTGTAAACTAGAAAGAATTTCTTAAGGCAAGACATCATTAAAAGGCACACACACTTATTAAAAAATATTTCTGGGTTCACAGGGAACATTTCAAGAGGTCCTTGGTATCCCTTAGCTGTTGAAGAAATGACTTATTGTGAGATACTTAGATTTGTGCTTTCGGTCTTTCTACTGATGTTTTCTTTTTTTTTTTTTTTTTTTTTTTTTTTTTTTTTATTTATTTATTTTATTTTTTTATTTTTTTATTTTTATTTTTTTTTAAAGGCATTTTTTTTTTATTGGTGTTCAGTTTACTAACGTACAGAATAATACCCAGTGCCCGTCACCCATTCACTCCCACCCCCCGCCCTCCTCCCCTTCTACCACCCCTAGTTCGTTTCCCAGAGTTAGCAGTCTTTACGTTCTGTCTCCCTTTCTGATATTTCCCACACATTTCTTCTCCCTTCCCTTATTTTCCCTTTCACTATTATTTATATTCCCCAAATGAATGAGAACATATAATGTTTGTCCTTCTCCGACTGACTTACTTCACTCAGCATAATACCCTCCAGTTCCATCCACGTTGAAGCAAATGGTGGGTATTTGTCATTTCTAATAGCTGAGTAATATTCCATTGTATACATAAACCACATCTTCTTTATCCATTCATCTTTCGTTGGACACCGAGGCTCCTTCCACAGTTTGGCTATAGTGGCCATTGCTGCTAGAAACATCGGGGTGCAGGTGTCCCGGCGTTTCATTGCATTTGTATCTTTGGGGTAAATCCCCAACAGTGCAATTGCTGGGTCGTAGGGCAGGTATATTTTTAACTGTTTGAGGAACCTCCACACAGTTTTCCAGAGTGGCTGCACCAGTTCACATTCCCACCAACAGTGTAAGAGGGTTCCCTTTTCTCCGCATCCTCTCCAACATTTGTTGTTTCCTGCCTTGTTAATTTTCCCCATTCTCACTGGTGTGAGGTGGTATCTCATTGTAGTTTTGATTTGTATTTCCCTGATGGCAAGTGATGCAGAGCATTTTCTCATATGCATGTTGGCCATGTCTATGTCTTCCTCTGTGAGATTTCTGTTCATGTCTTTTGCCCATTTCATGATTGGATTGTTTGTTTCTTTGGTGTTGAGTTTAATAAGTTCTTTATAGATCTTGGAAACTAGCCCTTTATCTGATATGTCATTTGCAAATATCTTCTCCCATTCTGTAGGTTGTCTTTGAGTTTTGTTGACTGTATCCTTTGCTGTGCAAAAGCTTCTTATCTTGATGAAGTCCCAATAGTTCATTTTTGCTTTTGTTTCTTTTGCCTTTGTGGATGTATCTTGCAAGAAGTTACTACGGCCGAGTTCAAAAAGGGTGTTGCCTGTGTTCTTCTCTAGGATTTGGATGGAATCTTGTCTCACATTTAGATCTTTCATCCATTTTGAGTTTATCTTTGTGTATGGTGAAAGAGAGTGGTCTAGTTTCATTCTTCTGCATGTGGATGTCCAATTTCCCCAGCACCATTTATTGAAGAGACTGTCTTTCTTCCAATGGATAGTCTTTCCTCCTTTATCGAATATTAGTTGCCCATAAAGTTCAGGGTCCACTTCTGGATTCTCTATTCTGTTCCACTGATCTATGTGTCTGTTTTTGTGCCAGTACCACACTGTCTTGATGACCACAGCTTTGTAGTACAACCTGAAATCTGGCATTGTGATGCCCCCAGATATGGTTTTCTTTTTTAAAATTCCCCTGGCTATTCGGGGTCTTTTCTGATTCCACACAAATCTTAAAATAATTTGTTCTAACTCTCTGAAGAAAGTCCATGGTATTTTGATAGGGATTGCATTAAACGTGTATATTGCCCTGGGTAACATTGACATTTTCACAATATTAATTCTGCCAATCCATGAGCATGGAATATTTTTCCATCTCTTTGTGTCTTCCTCAATTTCTTTCAGAAGTGTTCTATAGTTTTGAGGGTATAGATCCTTTACATCTTTGGTGAGGTTTATTCCTAGGTATCTTATGCTTTTGGGTGCCACTCATTGTTTTAATATAGATTTCTAGGCACCATTTTTATTAATCTGGAGAAGAATTAGAAAATAGTACTGTATTGATTTGTTTTCGTATTATTTGTTGCTTAGCTGGCATTGCTTCATTACTATGTCCACAGTGCAGATGGGTGCTTGGTAAAGTTCATATTCCATTCATATTTTTGTTTTCTTTGTTTCTGGGTGTCCTCAATTCAAGAGAACACTAAGCTGCTTGTTTTAGAAATCTTTCCAGCTCTGTTTATCTTATAATTCCTTGATGTTGACAGGTTAGAGTGTAGAGTATATTTCCATGCTCTTATCATATGTGTCTTCCACTGTGTGTATTCATTTATTCACTTCATTGATAAATTGATGGATTCAGGCATTCATCCAATCATTTAACATTTTATTGAAGGCCAGTCATGGGCTAGGAAGTATACCAGGCACTGGGGATAGAGAGGGAGAGAAGACAGTCTCTGCAGTCCATCAAGGAGCTCAAGCAGCAGAGACAGACTGTAGAGCAGCCAGCAGCGTAAGTGCTGTGATGCAGGCATGCTTGCTCCTCTGCGACAGAGAAAAAGATCCCGAGCATGTTCTCAGAACTGTCTCTTAATATATACATAGAAAATTGTCAGCTCTTTCTCAGTGAGCCTAGAAAATCCCAGGCTCGAACAGATATTGGGGAATACATCTTAATTCCTTATAAAACACAGCAAGGTGTTAACCAGAACCACTTCTTGATGGGTTTTGACAGGAACACTGTCTTAGTATTCTCACTGAGAGTTATTCAGTGTTCACTTAATGTCTTCCAGATGGTTAAAAAATGTTCACTTGAGGTGTTTTAGCCAATCAGAAGTTATGTTATTACCATGTACATCTTATGGCAGAAGAAAAACAAATGATGTAACATTTCTTTGGGATTTTAATATAGAAACTGGACGAGCAAAAGAAATGGTTAGATGAAGAAGTAGAGAAAGTCCTGAACCAACGCCAAGAATTGGAGGAGCTGCAAGAAGACTTAAAGAAGCGAGAGGCCATAGTTTGTAAGAAGGAGGCCCTGTTAAAGGAGAAGAGCCACCTGGAGAATAAGAAGTTGAGATCAAGTCAGGTATTCTCTTTGTTATGCTCTTTGATTGTGGTTGTAAGCCATTGAAACTGGGATTTTTTTTCCTAAGAAGTAAATCATACCACTGTGAAATTAGAAACCAAAAGAGGGATTCCTGGGTGGCTCAGCGGTTTAGCACCTGCCTTTGGCCCAGGGTGCGATCCTGGAGTCTTGGGATCGAGTCCCACGTCGGGCTCCCGGCATGGAGCCTGCTTCTCCCTCCTCCTGTGTCTCTGCCTCTCTCTCTCTCTCTCTCTCTATCATGGATAAATAAATAAATAAATAAATAAATCTTAAAAAAAAAAAAAAAGAAACCGAAAAGAAAACTCTTCTGGTTTTCAATGTATTTTCCATGTTAGTGTTTATTTAATGAGTACGGGTAAAATCTCTTGCAATTTTGAAATCCAGTGTTAAGTGTTCTGCCAAGTATGATTTATTGTTAACTTTTTTGGTATTTTATTTTATTTTATTTTATTTTATTTTTTTAATAATAAATTTATTTTTTATTGGTGTTCAGTTTGCCAACATACAGAATAACACCCAGTGCTCATCCCATCAAGTGCCCCCCTCAGTGCCTGTCACCCATTCACCCCCACCCCCTGCCCTCTCCCCTTCCACCACCCCTAGTTCGTTTCCCAGAGTTAGGAGTCTTCATGTTCTGTCTCCCTTTCTGATATTTCCTACCCATTTCTTCTCCCTTCCCTTCTATTCCCTTTCACTATTATTTATATTCCCCAAATGAATGAGACCATGTAATGTTTGTCCTTCTCTGATTGACTTATTTCACTCAGCATAATACCCTCCAGTTCCATCCACGTCGAAGCAAATGGTGGGTATTTGTCGTTTCTAATGGCTGAGTAACATTCCATTGTATACATAAACCACATCTTCTTTATCCATTCATCTTTTTTGGTATTTTAAAAATTATGGTAAAATATACATAAAATTTGCCATTTTAACCATTTTTCAGTATATAATTCAGTGACACTAGTTACATTCACAGTGCTTTTTTGTATTTATTTATTTATTCATTCATTCATTCATTCATTCATTCATTCATGAGAGACAGAGAGAGAGAGGCAGAGACACAGGCAGAGGGAGAAGCAGGCTCCATGCAGGGAGCCTGACGTGGAACTCGATCCCAGGACTCCAGGATCATGCCCTGGGCCAAAGGCAGGCACTAAACTGCTGAGCCACCCAGGGATCCCCACATTCACAGTGTTATACAACTGTCACCCTATTTCCAAAACATTTTATGGACCCAAACACAAAGTCTATAACCATGAACCAAGAGATTCCCCTGGCAACTTCTTTATAAGTGGATATTTAAGAAATAAATTGTACCATTTGATGCTGTGTAGAGAGCATTGGTAATTTGGAAAAATAGACTTAAAAATGATCTATTACTGCTACCCAAAGTTAGGTATTTGCAGGGTTCCTCTAGAAGAAAGATTTTATGTAATTAAGATTTGTTCACTTTCAATTTATGACAACTTGGGGACCTTTATAAGAACTTTGGCTGGAGAACTTGGGTTATATGAATCAAAAAACTGATTTTATGAAGGAATTTGTCTCAATTTCAAGTTCTGAAAAGGAATGATTGTGGAGAGAGTAGAAGAACCAGGAGATACTCTTTTGGATGTAGCTATAGATACTTTCAACAATAGCACCAGTAGCATCTGAAAATGAAGCTGGCTTGCCCCAGACATGAAGAGGACTTTCTACCCAGTAGGCCAAAAACAGTTTACACGTTAAGAAAGAGAACAGAGGGGATCAGTGACCTGCTTATTCTGCCTTTCAGCCAGGTCAGTAGGATCTGAGATGATGGTGGTGTGTTCTTAACCTCTCTATTTCAAACATGGAGACCTGTATTTACCTCTGCTCTGTCTTCAATTCCCCAGTCATGTTGAATAGCTATTAGCACTAGGCTGTGGGACACAGGGGTAGGAGCAGCCCCTCCGACCAGCCTAGTTGCTGGTGCTGTATCCAGGTAGCTTGTGCACACTGCCTGTCAGGGTTAAGTTTTAAAAGCGATCTCCCAAAACATGTAAATGACAGCAAAAGAGATGAACAAACTAATATATCAAGTGAGTAAATAGAAAATAAACTGGGACATTTATTATATGCTCTGTATCACCAAAGAATAAAGAGCAAAAAAATAAAAAGGAATGAGGAGGAAAATCTTCCTGAAATAAGTTTATTAGTGATCTAACAACAACAAAATAAATTTTTAAAAATGAAGTTTTCTACTTCCAACAAGATGTAAAATTTAATACCATATTGAAATAAGTAGAGTACAGATAAATGAAACCCCAGCAGAGCAAAGCAAAATTGATTCTTTGAAGATCATTTTAATGAAACAGAAGAGAGATTTGAGACTGTTACATTGCTGGGTTCTTTTCTGAACAAAAGGTGTAAGTAGATTACATTTATTTCAGTGTTTAAGAAATCAAAATTCGGTCCTATGCATTTTGGACAAGGAACATGATATAAAAAAACTATTTTCATACCATTTATGATTTCAACTCAAAGTGAGTCAAAGACCTAAATATGAGGTAAAACTATAAAACTCTTAGAAGAAAACTAAAGTGTAAATCTTTGTTACCTTGGATTAAGCAATGGTTTCTGTGATATTATATCTGAAGCACAAGCAACAGAAGAAACAGATAAATTGGACTTCATCACAGTTAAAAGCATTTGTTATGCAAAGGCCACCATCAAAAAAAGTGGGTTTTGAAAAGACAACCCACAGAATGGAGAAAAATTTTTATAGATCATAAACCTGATAAAGGAATTGTATCTAGAATATATAAAGAAGTCATAACTTAATAATAAAAAGACAACTCAATTAAAAAATGGACAAAAGATTTAATAGACATTTCTCAAATAAGATATACAAATGGCCAATAAACATATGAAATAATGTTCAACATTATTAGCCATCAGGAAAATGCAAATCAAAACATAGATGAGACCCTGCTTTACACTTACTAGGATGGATAGCTGTGGTCAGAAAAAAAGATGAGAAGTGTTGGTGACTATATGAAGGAATTGGAATACTCATACGCTGCTTGTGGGATTGTAAAATGGTGCAGTTGCCTTGGATAACTACGTTGTAGTTCCTCAAAAAGTTAAACACAGAGTTATTGCATGGATAAAGAGAATGGATATTGAACAGATAAAGTGGTATATCCATACTATGGAATATTACTCAGCAAGAGGAAGGAATGAAGTTCTGATCCATGCTACCACATGGATGAACCCCAAAAACATTGTGTTAAGGGAAAGAAGCCAGCCACAAAAGAACACATATTGTCTGGCTCCATTTATATCAATGTGCAGATGAGGCAATTGCATAGAGATAGAAAGTAGAGTAGTGGTTACTGAGGGCTGGGTCAGGGATTGGGGAAGAAATGAAATGATTGCTAGTGCACATGAGGTTTCACTTTGGGGAGCAATGAAAACGTTCTCAAATTGATTATGGTGATGGATGCACAACTGTGCAACTCACAACTGTGAATATACTAAGATCCATCAAATTATATCCTTTAAATAGGCGACTTAAGGGTGCCTGGTTGGCTCTGTTGGTGGAGTATGTGACTCTTGATCTTGGGGTTGTGAGTTTGAGCCCCACATTGGGTATAGAGATAACTTTTAAAAAGTCTCAATCAATCAATCAATCAATAGGTGAACTGCATGTAAATTATCTCTCAGTAAAGCTATTATTAAAAAAAAAAAGCTGTATGGCCATAAAGGGAAAAAAGATACAAAAGATTACCAAGAAATGTAAAATAGAAGGCAATAGATAAGTGCTTACTAAGCAGGGGGAGGCTGAAATCCAAGTGCCTTGAGAGGATCGTGAATGAGAGGCTGACTGTAGCATTCGCTTTTTTTTTTTTTATTTTTAAAATAATAACAGCTTTATGAGAGAATTCACATAGAATAAGAAAAGATGGGACACCTGGGTAGCTTAGTGGTTGAGCGTCTGCCTTTGGCTCAGGTTGTGATCCTGGGGTCTTAGGATCGAGTCTTGCATCAGGCTCTGCATGGGGAGCCTTTTCTATTTCTGCCTCTCTCTGTGTGTTTCTCATGAATAAATAAATAAAATCTTTTAAAAAAAGAATTAAAAAAGACTCAGAGGAGAACCTGAGTGGTTCAGTCCATTAACTGTACAACTCTTGGCTTCCACTCAGGTCATGATTTCATGGTTGTGAGATCCAGCCCCCTCTGGGGCTCTGCACTCAGCACATAGTCTGCCTAGGAGTCTCTCTCCCTCTCCCTTCCTCTCCCCCTGCTCATGTGCATTCTCGCTGTGTCTCTCTCTATACAAATAAATAAAACCTGAAAGAAAAAAAAAAGACTCAGAAACAAAGTGACCCAGATTTTTGGAAGGCAGGACTGAAGCATAAAGATGAAAGCAGGGCATCATCAGGAAACCATCCTTTTCTCACTCTGAGGCTAAACGCTTTATTTTCTGAAGGTTGAACCAGGTATAGCAGAAGGTTGGAGTAAATCAAAATACTCAAAACAGGGAATGAATGAAAGCCTAGTCTACATACAAATCCTGAGATAGCCATTTATTTCCTGAATCCTTATTTAGATCCCAGAATGCTGGCAGCCAGATTTATACTTCCCAGCAGGTCATTGGTGGGTTTTCTGAAACCGTCCCTGAAAAAAAGACCTAAAAACACTCTTGGGCCCCCCAACTAAGTGGCCAGACCCTAGATATATCCTGTTGTGACAAAGCATACCCATCACACAATGTATTACCATTTTCATGCTTGACTCTTAAGTGGGACAGCCATGGCAGGAATGCTACTAATGTGAAAGAGAGAGACCAAGAGAAAAAATGAAGCTCAGAGACATTAGAGATAGGGGAAGGAGCTGAAAAAGCTTCCAAAAACCCTTAATATCCTCAAGGTGCTCAAAGATGATGCTCTCTTTATCGTAAAATGAGAATTACTGAATATGTAAAAGTTTGGAGGATAACGTTGAAGAAATATCCCAGAAAGCAAATAAAAGGATACATAGAAAATAGGAGGAAAAAACTTTAGTTGGCAGATAAATCCAGGAAGTAGAACATCCAAGAAATAGGAATTTCAGGAAGATATAGCAGAAAACGAGAGAGGGGATTATCAGAGGCAACATAAATTTCCCAACACTGAAGATGTGAGACTCTAGATCGAAATAGGTCATCAGGGGCCCAGCAAAATGAGGGCCAAACGCTTGCCATTGAGAAGTTTTGAGTATCTCAAGGAAAAGAAAAGATTCTGAAAGTTACCAATTAGAAGAGATGAGTCCTTTGTAAATCTCAACAATCAGAATGGAATTAGACCTCTCAGTCTTCTTTAGTAGAAACTAAAAGACCCGCAGCAGTCTTCTAACTCAGAAGGAAAGTGATTTCCAAACAAGACTTCTCTTTTGAGCCTAACTCTGAATCAAATATGAAGGCAGAATAAGGACATTTTCAGGTGAAAAAATCTCCACCCTAGCCTGTCTCAGAAAACGACTAAGAGGCTGTGCTTCACAAAAATGAGGGCATCAACTATGAAAAAAGAAGGCTCAGCGTCTTGAAAGTGTGACCAACATGGAAATTCCCAGGATAACACCAAAAGGAAGTTCTAGAACAACTAGTTTGGAGCACATGGATGGAGACTTTGGGATAAATGTTTCTAGAATAAAACAAAAATTTCCTGATGTACATTTTGGTCAAATGAAAAAAACAGTGTTGAAAGGAATTGTATAGTTCTGTTGGAGAAGAGTTAGTAGGTAGTACCAAAAGTTGTATCCTATGGAAAATTTTTTTTATACTACTAGGTAATTCAACTATGAATAATATTCACAAAGTCATGTAAACTGATTGATTTAACATAAAACTGCAATATACCTTATATGGGGAGACTCGAGGAGGGGAAGTAGAGGAGGCATGATAGAGCCAGGTCCTTGTCTTCCCCAATAGTCAGTCTGTAGGCAGTATGTGAAATTGGTAATGTTATTTAGAAACATTAACACCAGGAGAAACATCTAGAAAGGTTGAAGATTGTTTCTGGGGAGTGAGACTCAGGTTAAAGGGGATTACTTTAAAAAAATTATAAACCTGTAGTATATATACATACATACTTAGATGCAAAACTTATTTTAAGATTTCTCTTAGGTTAGACCATATCAAGTATCTCCATTACTTTAACTGGTGTGTTTTCTGATCAGAGTGAAATAAGAGTAGAAACAAATTGTATATTTAAACAGCAACAAACCAAATCTCAACCTTTAGGGAAATTACATTATTAGTTACAGGCCATATAACTATGTAACAGACCAAGGAAGAAAAGTTTAATTTAAGAAATAATAAAAAAAAGGAAAAATACTAGCTCTCAAAACCAATATTCTGTAGTCTGGTGTGGGCAAGCAATACTTGGCAGTAAATTCAACATTTGAATCTCCCCACTCCTTTTTTTTTTTCTTTTTTGAAAGAGAGAGCATGGGGTAGGGGAGAGGGAGAGAAAGAACCTTAAGCAGGTTCCATGAGCCTCATGCTGGGCTTGATCTCACAACCCTGAGATCATGACTTGGGTCGAAATCAAGAGTCAGTTGTTTAACTGACTGCACCACCCAGGCACTCCTTGAATCTCCTTTTTTTTTTTTTTTTTTTTTTTTTTTTTAAGGCATTTAACTTAAGATTAAAAAAAAAACCAAAATCACCCCCACAAGGGAAAACAATAATGTGGAAGCTAAAAATAAATATATTCAGTTAGTAATTTTCCCTATTTTTAAAATTTATATGCAGTCTGGCTTTTGAGTAACTGTTTTTGGGGTGTTTGGTTGATTGTGTCTTTCTAGATCTTAAACACAGATAGTTTGAAAATATCAACTCGCCTGAACTTGCTGGATCAAGAGTTGTGTGAAAAGAATGCCGAGCTTCAACACAGCACAGCTGAGGAGAAAATAAAGATTGCAGAACAAGTCCAAGCCCTCCAGAAAGAAAAGGATCAGCTACAGAGACGAAGAAATAGTGTGGATGAGAAACTTAAAAATGGTAGTGTGTTAACACCTGAAGTAAGTCAGTATTCTTTAGAACTGGAAGTACTCTATGATGGGTCACTGGGATGATTTCTTCTGTCCTTGTTAACTAAAACATAAAAATGAGAACTCTGGTAAACTTTGTTTCCTTGAGACTGTGTCAGATATAATGAGTTTACCTGGCTCCTATTAAGTGCCACAGTCCATGCTTACCTAGAAACTGTGTTATCCTCACACGGGAGTCTATGAACGTTGCCAGGGCCTGGGAAACTAACCCTAACCTCGAGTAGGGCCCTAACCCTAACCCTTAATCCTAACCCTAACTCCTAACCCCCTCTCAGCCGGGGTTTCTTATGTGACCTCACAGAACACATAATGATTCGAAGGACTCTTTTTCCTCAGTTCTACCAAAGAGAGCACCTACCTTCTCTCTCTACTTCTTTCTTGACTGATACTAGGTCATCTGTTACAGACTATGGATGGCCAGGGCATTCAAGGTTAATTCTTTCAGAGACGCCCAACCTTCGAGAGCATGTTCCAGCCAAGCAGATGCGTGGAATTCAAATCCCAATAAAAATACCTCTGAATATGAGTTCATTTAGAGGAGCATATGGCTCCTCTCACCTTTACTTTTTAAAACTATGTAAAAGATAGTACATTTATTAGCTGCCAGATTGTCTCAGACTTTGTCTTTTGTCAAAATTCTACATCAGTTGGCAATGGTGCTCATCACTTATTTTATCAGACAAGTCTGAATTTTTGAGCATGAATTTTCTCTGGAAATGTTTATTGTCGATGTCCTGTCATGACCAAAGCAAGAGAAAATTGCTAAGAGAAAGTGAGTAGCTGGAAATCATGCACCTTGCTGAATCTTGGATAGTTTTAGATTGGAGAAGAAGTTAAGGAGGCTGGTTAAGAGGAACAGGAGCAAGAATCTCATAAAATTAGACTGTTGTGTCCTGCACGGTTGAAGGGAATTGAAAACTAACTTGATTGGGGGTGGCATAATAAGCCTCACTGCCCCGTTGTAGGGTCTGCATAGCTGTGCAGAGGATCACAGAATCAGGCTGTCCTCCTGAGGGTGTTGAATTGGAAACTGGCCTTGTATATTTGAAGGTATGAGAGCCCAAGATACCACAAAATATGAGTTTTTGAGGAATTCCTGCCTGCCCAGGACTGTTACTAGATCCCATGGAATAAATAAATAAATAAATAAATAAATAAATAAATAAATAAATAGCATTATGCTTCTTTTGAAAAATTCATATTCTCTCTGGGGATAAGAGATATAAGAAAACTCTAAACATAAAAAAAAGCAAGATATAATAATGTAATAAAACCATACTTGTTACATTATTTATACAAAACAATGCAATGGTCATTTGGGGGGAAGACTCATCAAGGCAGCTTTGGT
The DNA here is from genome assembly GCF_048164855.1 of Canis lupus baileyi. Lineage (NCBI taxonomy): Eukaryota > Metazoa > Chordata > Mammalia > Carnivora > Canidae > Canis > Canis lupus. The sequence goes on from NC_132838.1 coordinate 76,558,165, forward strand.
GGATTGGAATCTTGGGCGCAATTATGAAAACCATAATATTGGTAGAAGAAAGAAGGCGTCTGTAAGGTAGAACACCATTAAATAAGGTACAGAGAAGGGCATGAACAAATTATGTTTGCAGAAGGGTAGAGGCCCCATTATCCTCATCCAGAAATACATTTCTCTTTCATGTGGAATTCTGTAACCAAAATTCACTCTGTAGGGTTTGTGGTGAAAAATACAGCATCATGCATAATACCTGTTTAGCAGCCAGTATGGATTGGTTCGAGGGAATTGTGAGCCTCCTGCAGTTGGTGGGGTTCCATTAGCCATGTGAGCCTCTGCAGACTTCTTCCACAAAGTTGGTTCTTCTCAGTGTCACTCAGAGTGGGCTCTACTCTCACCGCTGTCTTAATGTCAGGATTACTATTACCAGATAGATCTGCCAATCGTGGATGATTGGGAACATGAGATTCTGTTGTGACGCAAGACATCAATAAAATCTAGGTGGAATAGTTTGCTATTTTGATCTCTTTAAACCAGTTTAGGATTATTTTCTCTTTCCACAATAAATCAGAATCATTTTTATAATTGTACTCCTTAACAGGAAGTGATAGATTTTAGATTACTATATGAGTACAAGATTACCCAACAATTTAATATAGACAGATACTTTCTGTTTTGGGTAAACTCTAGAAACAAATTTAAAAAAATAGTTCCAACCCCATTTTTCTAATAATGTAGAGCAGTTCAATAAGTGGGATATAGGAAGAAAACATAAGAACTATTATATCTATGTTTATTTCATCTTTTACACTTTGAATTTCATGTTTTATTGTTAGAATGTGCATATAGTATATGGAGAAATATACAAATATGCAATGAATACTTAAAAGTTTTCTCTTTATTTGTTCCTGTTTTTTTGTTTTATTAATAGGGATGTGCGATCTAAACTGTTTGGAGACCACTGCTTTAAGTGGTCATTTAAGTCCTTGCTGCTCTCAGTGTTGTCTCTGGATCAACAGCAGCCTCACCTGGGAGCCTGTTAGAAATGCAGAGCCTCCCCACGCAGGCCTGCTGAATTAGAAATCTGCATTTTAACAAGATCCCTGGTGCATTTGTAAAAAGCAGTGCTCTCTGATAGAGCATAGTCAACTCTTGATAATATATTGTTTGCATTATGGCAGATTTTTCATCCTGGGTCAGTTTTTCATTGACATTCATCTTGCCACACCTATTGCTGGCTAGAGAGAAGCATGAATATTTACATGCTGTAGCCTCACTGGAGTGGGCCATCCTCAGATTCTGGAGTCATACTGTCTTAGACATATGTCAGGACTTCCCTAACTTAGGTCCAAAACTATAGAAACTCAATTTGTTCCAAATTGTTCTCAGACATATATAAAGGCAAACACTTTCCACATTTTTGGTAAAATATCATAGTATGCATTATTCAGAAAGTCAGGTATGTTCTTTGGATAAATCATTTTATTTTCTGGTTCTTCTTATCCATTCATTGATGCAGCTTTCAGGACTTAGGTTTGTTTTTCTTAAAAAGGTGCATCTTATTTTCTTCTCAACAGAGTGATTATCAAATCATCAAATTCTTGATGGTTAGAAATTGCCCAGAGGAACAAAATGGTTGTTGAATATTTTTTTCAAAATGGTTCTTTCTGGATATTTTTATAAAATGGCTTTTAAAACCATTTAAAACCATTTTTAAACCATTTAAAACCAATGGCTTTACTCAACCTCCCACTGGAATAGGTTATCACATACTTTTTCCCTGAATTCCAGAAAAGGAGTTCAGCAAGTCACTCTATTCTTTAGGTAGATCAGAAGTATTCACATTATTTTCCTATGAAGTACTGGGGGAAGGAGTGGAGAGAAATATTTGGGTCATATAATCAGACATGTGAAAGTATTTTTTTCTCCTTTTCCCTCATTAACTCATTCAGCAGATACTTAGTAGAAACTGTGATATGTACTGTGCTAGGCAATAAGGACATGGGTATAGACAAGATGGTCTGCCTTCAAGGAACCTAAGTTTTTGGTAACCTCCACCATACATACAGATATACAGAAATATCTAACCAAGTCTGAAATAATTTCTTACCAGAAATTTGAACACCCTCTGCCCCCAATAAGACATTGTTTGGTTAGTTCAGAGAACTTCTAGGTTTTCTGACAGGGATTCATCAGGGTTTTTTCCCCCCTACAAAGGAGATCTTCCTAGCTTATGAAAAAAATGCTATACTGTTGCTATTTTTAATGCCTTTGCTCTGTAGTGACATCTTACAGAAAGTTTATGAAATGTTTTATGTCCTTAAATCCTCACTTTTTTTTTCAAGATTGTATTTATTTATTTGAGAGAGAGAGAGAGCACAAGTGGGGTGGAGGGCCAGAGGGAGAGGGAGAAGCAGACTCCCTGCTGAGCAGGGAGTCTGGTGTGGGGCTTGATCTAGGACCCTGGGATCATGACCTGAGCTGAAGGCAGACACACCTAACCAACTGAACTACCCAGGTGCCCTCTCCCTGCTTTTTTTTTTTTATGTCATACTCTTTTCTCCCTAGAGACTCTCTTCTGATGACTAATTCCTTTTTTTTTTAAGATTTTATTTTATATTTATTTATTTATGAGGGACAGAGAGAGAGAGGCAGAGATATAGGCAGAGAGAGAAGCAGACTCCATGCAGGGAGCCTAATGCGGGACTCAGTTCCAGGACTGCAGGATCACACCCTGAGCCAAAGGTAGATGTTCAACCGCTGAGCCACCCAGGCGTCCCTGATAACTAGTTCCTAATAATTATTCTAAATCTGTTTCTTCTTTCCCTCCTGGCAGTATATCACTTTGATAGATCCTTGAAGGGATAGCAAAGAGTCTCCAGATCTCTGTGACACATAATATGCACTAAGATCTGTGGAGGGAGATACATGGCAATAGTGCTGGTCCTGGAGGAGTGAGGCTTTGTTCAAGTATATTCCTTGGTTATCGGCATTTGCTCCATGACCTTGAGACATTTCATACACAAGGTTTACTGCGAGGATTCTCTGATTGTATGTTTTATATATGTGTGTGTACACATATTGCACTGTGTAGCATGGCAAGCACTCAGTAAACATTTTTCTTAATATTTAATAGACAAATGGTAACTGTGCCCATTAGATTCAAGAAAACATAGTGAGATCTTAGTGTATGACAAAGTCCAAGTTACATTATTTCATTTAAAATGAGTGATTTCTGTTATATCTAGGAGGAACATGTTCTTTTCCAACTTGAAGAAGCGATTGAAGCTTTGGAAGCTGCAATTGAATACAAGAATGAAAGCATCCAGAGTCGCCAGAACTCGCTCAGAGCTTCGTTCCAAAACCTCTCTCATAGTGAAGCAAATGTCTTAGAAAAACTAATTTGCCTGCGTCCTGTTGAGATTAGAGCTATTCTTTTCAGATATTTCAATAAGGTTTGTTTCTTAGAAGGATTTTCTTATATGGGGGGAGAGGGGTCAAGATGCTTATATATCTCACATTTAAGAAATTGAAAGTCCTAAAAATTTGATAGTGCAACTACAGATTTAAGCATGATTTCTCCATACAATACTGAATGTGGTCATCTGGAAGCTGTGTGCTTATCCCAAGTATGTAGGCCTGACTTTGGGAGGCTCTTAAAGTTGGAAGGGCCTTTGAAAGAAAGGCTTTCTCAAATAGTTTTAAAAACTAAAAATTCAAGTTATATTCCTCAGTCACTGTTTCTTGGATATTTTCTAGATTTGCTTGTTGTTACTCAGCATTCATGAAAAATCAAGGGCCCTCCAAGTTTCGGCTCCCTTTCTTTCATTGCTATAGGGTAGGGGTACCTGTACTTTATCATCATACCTATGAATTGAAATGAAGATGAAGTGTTACATCAATGACAAAGATAATAATAGATTTTAGCATTAACCTGAATAATAATTTCTTCTCTTAAGGTATATATTGTGAAGTGTTAAGCAAATAGTAACTCTTTTTCTCTGAAAGGTATCTTCAGTTTAAGGGAATATCAGACAGTTAGTGAAAATAAAACACTGGACTTTTAAAATAAAGTTCTAGTTCTGTTAGACAAGTGACATAAAGATGAAAAAATTAATGGAAATATTATACACAGCCCTCCTCTAGGATAATGACTATCAGTAGCTACTGACAGTAATAGTAGTAGTAGTGGTAGTAAGCTATTATTATTGATAAGAATGCATCCTATCACTGCATGAGTGGAGGGCAGAAAAATGGTGCAGTGCTGTCTGAAGCTTTGACATGGAGAATTCTTTTCTGGTATTTTTAGAGAAAGGGTTCTTAACTCAAAGCACCCAGGCCATGGTGAGTGGATTTTCTGACCCTGGGTACCCTTCATAGAAATGAGTATTTTTCTAGAGAGAAGGTCACTACATTAGCAAATTCTGTGACACATACATTGCAGTATATTCACTTCGTAGCAGTGCAGAGAAGAACCCACTGGACTAAATAAATGCATAATCCATATCTGGGGGCATCACAATGCCAGATTTCAGGTTGTACTACAAAGCTGTGGTCATCAAGACAGTGTGGTACTGGCACAAAAACAGACACATAGATCAATGGAACAGAATAGAGAATCCAGAAGTGGACCCTGAACTTTATGGGCAACTAATATTCGATAAAGGAGGAAAGACTATCCATTGGAAGAAAGACAGTCTCTTCAATAAATGGTGCTGGGAAAATTGGACATCCACATGCAGAAGAATGAAACTAGACCACTCTCTTTCACCATACACAAAGATAAACTCAAAATGGATGAAAGATCTAAATGTGAGACAAGATTCCATCAAAATCCTAGAGAAGAACACAGGCAACACCCTTTTTGAACTCGGCCGTAGTAACTTCTTGCAAGATACATCCACGAAGGCAAAAGAAACAAAAGCGAAAATGAACTATTGGGACTTCATCAAGATAAGAAGCTTTTGCACAGCAAAGGATACAGTCAACAAAACTCAAAGACAACCTACAGAATGGGAGAAGATATTTGCAAATGACATATCAGATAAAGGGCTAGTTTCCAAGATCTATAAAGAACTTATCAAACTCAACACCAAAGAAACAAACAATCCAATCATGAAATGGGCAAAAGACATGAACAGAAATCTCACAGAGGAAGACATAGACATGGCCAACATGCACATGAGAAAATGCTCTGCATCACTTGCCATCAGGGAAATACAAATCAAAACCACAATGAGATACCACCTCACACCAGTGAGAATGGGGAAAATTAACAAGGCAGGAAACAACCAATGTTGGAGAGGATGTGGAGAAAAGGGAACCCTCATACACTGTTGGTGGGAATGTGAACTGGTGCAGCCACTCTGGAAAACTGTGTGGAGGTTCCTCAAACAGTTAAAAATATACCTGCCCTACGACCCAGCAATTGCACTGTTGGGGATTTACCCCAAAGATACAAATGCAATGAAACGCTGGGACACCTGCACCCCGATGTTTATAGCAGCAATGGCCACGATAGCCAAACTGTGGAAGGAGCCTCGGTGTCCAACGAAAGATGAATGGATAAAGAAGATGTGGTTTATGTATACAATGGAATATTACTCAGCTATTAGAAATGACAAATACCCACCATTTGCTTCAACGTGGATGGAACTGGAGGGTATTATGCTGAGTGAAGTAAGCCAGTCGGAGAAGGACAAACATTATATGTTCTCATTCATTTGGGGAATATAAATAATAGTGAAAGGGAATATAAGGGAAGGGAGAAGAAATGTGTGGGAAATATCAGAAAGGGAGACAGAACGTAAAGACTGCTAACTCTGGGAAACGAACTAGGGGTGGTGGAAGGGGAGGAGGGCGGGGGGTGGGAGTGAATGGGTGACGGGCACTGGGGGTTATTCTGTATGTTAGTAAATTGAACACCAATAAAAAATAAATTTAAAAAAATAAAAAAAAATAAATGCATAATCTGAGACTGAATTCTGTGTTTATAGTTTTAAAAATTCTGTTACTTATTTACAACATCCATGTTGGAGTTAAAACTGGGAGTTATCTAGATGTTACCAGAGTCTTTAGGTTCCCATTCTCTTCTTAGACTAGAGAAATAGAATTATATATAGGATTATAAATGTAAATTGCAGCGACCATGTCTGAGAGATGATGGAGGGGTGATAGAACAACATTATATTTAAAATGAAGTTGTTACCGATTCAGAATCCTAATAAACTAAAAAGGCTGTTAGGTTATTTTGTCAGGTACGTCACAAAGCATTTGCTTATTTACACCATGGTGACTAAGGAGATTCTTCATGCAGTCTAAGAGAAGTGGATGATTACATTTGGCTATCTAAGACACACTTAAAAGATAAAAAAAATGTCTTTGCTAGGTGGTCAATTTGCGAGAAACCGAACGGAAGCTACAGTTACAGAATGAAGAAAGTAAAATGAAGGTTCTGGAACGGGATAATATGGTTTGTGAATTGGAATCTGCCCTGGAATCTCTGAAATTGCAATGTGACCGGAGACTGACCCTCCAGCAAAAGGAACATGAGCAGAAAATGCAGCTGCTGTTACATCATTTTCAAGGTACCTGCCCCTTCTGGTCAGCTGTGGAGGGGCTGGGACAGGAGGACAGGACAGAATTTGATTGCAGAAAAGTCTAACATGAATAAATAGTTACTACTTTCATTTGTTTTTGTGCTTTACATGTTTAGGTTACCACATGTGGGGTTGGTTGACTTTGACGGAGGGCTTTTCGTTCTTGAAATGCCATCCCTCTGCCTGTCCCCAGTGCCACACATCCCCCTGTTTGTCGTCGGCCCGTTTTTTATGTACAAAAGTGGGATTTCTGGCTTCATGGCGTATGGTTGAAAAGTTTCTACCTCCCAAGGACATAGTACTTTGATATTTAAGTTACTCTCCCTTCACATAACTAAAGTGATAGGCTCTGTCAGATTTCTAGTTCAAGTTCTTGTTATAATTTTCAGTCGATTGTCAATTTTATGCATTAAGGTTATGTCTTAGGTCAAAATTAGTCTACCGTCTATGGACACATACTGTATCAGTATACAGTAGTTCAATGTGGAAAGAGCTATCACAGCAGTTGGTCTTCATGTTACCTGGGCATTTGGCCAGTACGCAGAGTTGCTATGGCAACAGAATCATTGCCCACCGGTACTGGTGATGCTTTGGTCCAGGCTGCTTAGCTGCTTAGTCTTGATTCTTGTGAATCTATAGCTGGAGAAACAACCTGAGTAAGCAGAAAATTGGAAAATATATAAATTTGAGTGTTGAGGCAATTTACCTCTAAGTTAATTCTATAACCAGTTTAGCAACCAGTTGCCTGATGACAGGATTTCCTGACAGGATCCTATACATCACTTCATTCAAACATGCTCTCCTTTCCTTATTTATAGTTCTGTCTTACATCTCTATAAAGTAATATTTTAATATAATTTTTCATGTATTTTTTGAGTAATTGACATCGTACCACAAAAGCTCATGCTACAGCCAAATGAGAACATTTTAAAAATCATTTTTATTGCTGGGATAAGTTTTTCATAACAAAGTTGCAGCTAAAAATGATAATTTATGAATTTTCTAATTTCACTTGAATATGTTATATAAAATTCTGTTGACATATATGATATTCTTTATGGGGATTCTGATTTATGGTGTTATTTAAGTATTTTTTATTTATTTATTTTAAAAATATTTGTTAGAGAGTGAGTGTGTGGTGGAAAGGCACAGAGAGAGAGGGAGAGAGAAAGAATCTCAAGAAGACTCCCCACTGAGCGCAGAGCCTGCTTCAGGGCTCAATTCCATGACCCTGAGATCATGACCTGAGCCAAGATCAAGAGCCTGACGCTCAACTGACTGAGCCATCCAGGCTCCCTTTAAAGTATTTTTAAATATGAGATAATGGGTTAATTTATTTTTTTAATTTTTAAAAAAAATTTTAATGGGTTAATTTAAACTCTCCAATATACTTAGATAAAAATTTTCAAAACAGCCAGTTACAGCAAAAGACCATTAAAACCAGTAGGATCATTTTACAAATTTACCAATAAGAAAGAGTATCTGAGAGTAGTATTTTTAGAAGGTCAATTAACGAGGTTTTATTGGTTCTAACACCTACCCAGTAGGGATAGTTTCAGACATTCATAAATATTAGTTAGAAGCTCTAAGTTATATTGTAGCATAAACTACAACTTATGCTATTTCCCCTCTTTTTATATGCTGTTTTCTTTTGTAATCTCCCTCTTTTGACAGGTTTTTGGTTTTTAGGGTCTTTTGGCTATAGATTTCTTGGGCCTATAAGCCTGAGCCTATGACTTTCCATATATCCACAGTTCCCGGTAGGAACTTTTTATTTTTTTTAAAAAAGATTTTATTTATTTATTTGACAAAGAGAGAAGGAGAAGCAGGCTCCCTCTTCATCAGGTGATGAACAGGGAACCCAAAGTGGGGCTTGATCTCAGGACTCCGGGATCATGACCTGAGCCAAAGGCAGATGCTTAACTGACTGAGCCACCCAGGAGCTCCCTTAAATAAAGATATCAATGCACCCAATGGACAGAGTTCCAAAAGTGAATTTTTTTTATAGAAAACACATTATTTCTGCTGTTCTAAGGATAAATCTAGTTAGTGCTCCTCAAAAAGTTTATTTATTTATATTTTTAAAAGATTTTATTTATTTATTCATGAGAGACACAGGGAGAAAGAGAGAGGCAGAGACACAGGCAGAGGGAGAAGCAGGCTCCATGTAGGGAGCCCAATGTGGGACTCGATCCTGGGTTTCTAGGATCAGGCCCTGGGCTGAAGGTGGTGCTAAACTGCTGAGCCACTTGGGCTGCCCTCAAAAATTGTTTATGAATCAATCATGAAGATGCGGTAGTTGGCAGCGGGAAGGGTGGAGAAGGTGACTCAGGGCAGAAGAATCCAAACTGTAGCTGAAAACAAATCCATGTAGGTACATGTAACATACATCTGACCCTTTAAATATAGTCTGGAGACTGGGTTAGAACATAATTTTTGGTCCTTTAAACTGATTTTAAATGTAAATCTCTGTTTCATAGAGCAAGATGGAGAAGGACTTATAGAAAAATTAAGAGCATATGAAGATAAAATCCAGCAACTGGAAAAAGATCTTTATTTTTATAAGAAGACCAGCAGAGATCTTAAGAAGAAACTTAAGGAATTGATAGGGGAAGCAGTTCGACGGCAATTAGTACCATCTGAACGTAAGACCTTTAGTGTTAACCTGTCATGCTAATAGGATATGTATATCTAGTATTTGGTGAAGTTGTGCCTCACTTATAGTTTAGCCTTTCCCAATTGACTGGGTTATTTAGAATTAGATATTAAACTCATATTTGTCTCTATAAACAAAAATAGTTATCTCGTTCTAATCATCAGGGAAATGCAAATCAAAATCACAGTATGATATCACCTCACACCTGTCAGAATGGCTAAAACCAGCAACACAAGAAACAACACATGTTGGCATGGATGTGGAGAAAGGAACCCTTGTGTGCTATTGGTGGGAATCCAAACCCAAAGAATATGAAAACACTAATTTGAAAAGATATAAGCACCCCTGTGTTTATTGCAGCATTGTTTACAATAGCCAAATTATGGAATCAACCCAAGTATCTGATATATGAATGTATAAAGAAGATGTGGTATATACTTTTAATGGAATATTCATTCAGCCATAAAAAGAATGAAACCTTGCCTTTTGCAAGGACATGGATAGATCTAGAGGGGATAATGCTAGGTGAAGTAAGTCAGAGAAGGATAAATACGAAATGATCTCACACCTATATGGAATGTAAGAAACAGAACAAATGTTTTGATTTGGTTACTTAGAGTTAGATATTGAACTTGTATTTGTTTCTATAAATAAAAATAATTGTCTGCCTGACAACTGTCTGCTTCAGCCTAAAACACGACAAAACTAAACTGGAAAGTGCCATGATTAAAATATACCCTCTTTAAGTCTGCCTATTAGAGAAGAATCAATACTTCTAACATAATATATTTTATATTTTATTAAAGAATTACTCTTTCTTTAGAGAAAGTATTCTTTTACCAAGTTAGGTATGGCTTATGCAAAGCTGACTTTACAACCTGTTAGGAACATAGACCTATTTTGTACCTAATAAAGAAGACCATTTAAGATGGGTACAACAAGACTGTAAAGAAACCAGTAAAAACTTTATGTATGCATAATGAAAAGATACATGCTGAGTATAGAATGTAAGCAGGATTAACATAGCTTTAAAGTTTAAAACAGTAATATCTTAGAAAAGTAGTTCTAATGCTGCCTTATACTTAGGATATTTATAAAATAGACATTTTTACAAGTAGTTCTTTTTCTTTAAGATTTTATTTATTTATTCATGAGAGACATAGAGAAAGAGAGGCAGAGACATAGGCAGAGGGAGGAGAAGCAGGCTCAATGCGAACATCCCAATGCGGGTCAATCCTGGGACTCGGATCATGTCCTGAGCCTAAGTTAGACGCTTAACCACTGAGCCACCCTGGCGCCCCTCACAAGTAGTTCTATTTAACCCAAGGTAGGTTAGTGTCTGCTAATGTCATTTTTAGAAAAGAGAATTGAAACTTAGGTCAAGTAACTTATAAACACAACGGTAATTAGAACATGGTCTAAGGTCCTTCATCTTATGATTTCTGGTTTAATACTCTAGGATAACAGTTGTTTTAGGCCAGAGATGTGATACAAACATACAGATCCTGCCAGAGACACTAAGCTTTCTGATTTTCAGTGTAGTAATGCAGAGGTACTAATGTAATTAAAACACTTAATTGGAATATTGCCTGCACTGTATAGCTTGAACCTTTTCCTTGAAACATGACTTAACAAAAAATTAAAATGTACACAGGCATTAAGTAGCAAACAGGACAATCAGCAACAGAACAAACTGAACATTTTAGCTTTAAAAACATCCACTTTCAAACTTGAGACATCCGAAATTAGATATCTAGTGTTTAGATGGCCCATGTTTATAGTATGAATCAATCTCTTAAAATGCCATTGTGGTAGGGTGTTAGGTTTAATATCTCATCCTGCTCTTTAATGAGACAAATGCAAAAAACTTTGAAAAAGTTAAGTAATCTTGGAGTTATGTAAAGTGATGACATGTCTGACCAACTTATTTGGGAATCTAGTCTTGTTTTGTTTTTAAGTAAAGTCTACTCCCAACGTGGGCCTTGAACTCATGACTCCGAGATCAAGTTGCATGCTCTACTGACTAAGCCAGCCAGGCACCCCAGGCAATCTAGTCTTGATACTAATGTTGAAGATATTTCAGCTACCTTGCTGTTCCACCTAGAAGCATCTGTAAAAAATAATAGTCATTGTAGAAAATTTTGAATATATAGAAAAAGAACTGGAAAAAGTCACCCATAATTCTACCCACCACTGTTAACATTTAGCATAATTCTTTTCAGTCTTGTCCCCATGCTTTAAAAAAATTACATGGAATCATATTGGAGATACAGCTTGTTCTATATATATACTATCTCAAAATGCTACTCTAATATAATGACATTTAACAAGGTTTGTTTGAATTACAAATATAGCAATTATATCAAATTCTGAGTTCCTAAAAAGAATTACTCACATTAAGATTAGTGATCTTAATAGTTAACTCTCTTGGTATTCAGTTCATTGGTTTTTGATAATAGTCTTTTCATTGTCTGCATACCACACTTCTATTTATCTTGAGTATTTTTAGCATTTTCAAATGCAGAAAGATTCATCTTTGGACTAAAATATCTTGGTAACCTCTTAGTCATGCCTCTGATATAGTGTATCTGTTTTCTAACAAATACATTAGGATGTGAGGATAAAATCAGTTTATATGGACATGCAGTCTGTGTACTTATTTTAGTATTTAAAACTCTATCCTTGTATCAGTTTAAATCACTATAAAATTCTGTGTGAGGATGCTTGAGTCAGAAGAGTGAGGATTGGAATCCTAACTTCTTTTCCTTGCTCTGTGACCTCAGGTGAACTACTCTTTCTCTGGTTTGTTCTTTAGTGGTAAAATTCTGGAAGAGGGAAACTTTCCACTGTGAAATATCCAAGTCGGGTAGAGCGTTAGCTTCTCCAGTGAGCCCATCTCTGCTCTTTCACATTTGAGCTTTAAAAAATAAGATGCTTGGTGGTTCCCTTCCCCAGATACTGGGACCTGAACCTCAGTTTTTATTTATTTATTTAAAAACATTTTTTAAAAGATTATATTTATTTATTCATTCATGAGAAACACAGAGAGAGAGAGAGAGAGAGAGAGAGGCAGAGGGAGAAGGAGGCTCCATGCAGGGAGCCTGATGTGGGACTCAGTCCTGGGTCTCCAGGATCATGCCCTGGGCTGAAGGCGGCGCTAAACTGCTGAGCCACCTGGGCTGCCTGAGCCTCAGTTTTTTTTTTTTTTTAAGATTTATTATTTATTTATTTATTTATTTATTTATTTATTCATTCATTCATTCATTCATTCATTCATTCATGAGAGAGGCAGAGACACAGGAGGAGGGAAAAGCAGGCTCCATGCCGAGAACCTGACGTGGGACTCGATCCCGGGACTCGATCCCGGGACTCGATCCCGGGACTCCAGGATTGCGCCCTGGGCCAAAGGCAGGTGCTAAACCGCTGAGCCACCCAGGGATCCCCTGGAGCCTCAGTTTTTAAAAGCTTCCTGGTGACTAATGTGTGGCAGTTAGGGAACCACCGTCAATGGTCAACTTTGTGAATATCTGCCAGTTCCATGAGAGGATCTATGTCATTTGTTAGCTCAAGTGGTTGGTTTGTGAGAGTATTTTAAAAATTAGGAAATCAGTTATGCTTCCAACCACGGGTCACAAGCCTTCAGTAGCCAGGGAGCCAAAGCAAGCAGTAGATAATGTAGCAGTTGTCTAAACGGGCAGGGGCAGCTCTGCTCCAGCTGCTGTTGCTAGTTGTCAGTTCTTGTTTTGTCTAGAAAAGATCGAAATCTGTATTTTTATATGAAACTTTCCAATTAAAAAATTGGGGGTCACATGTTATTCAGAGGTTAAATAAAACATGTCTGTGGGCCAGATTTGGCTAGGGACTACCAGGGTACTTGGTATTCATAGGACTGGAAGTGTATTAATCACATGTCAGTGTATGTTGAAGTTGGCATTTTTCATCATATTAGGTCTTGGGCCTATATGGACTTGTCTTAAGTAAATTTTTGTCTTTGATATTAGATAATTCTATGATTTGAGGACCTTAAGCCTTGAGCTCTTCACTCTTCACTTCACTCACTAAGCCTTGAGCTCTTCACTCATTTCAGCAGGGTATCCCACCGAGGGAGTGCACTGTCCTCTCCATTTTGATGGTGGATCCCCAGAGCACCTTCAGAGAGCAGAACCTTACCACCATCATGCTGGGAGTTCTGACCAAGACTAGATTTTCACATACATGATGCCATGTCCCCAAAGATTCCCTGGACATGGAGCCAGTATTCTGCAGTTCTGGCTTCACTTAGCCACTGTGTGGACTTTGATTCACCAGTGGCAAGTCCAGTGGAAGGCAGGTGTAGAAGGACACCAGAGAAGCCCAAAGGACTCCTGTGTTTCCAGAGAAAAACAAATCACTAGATGACTATTTTCTTAACTTCGTGCTTGAATTAGAAGTTCTCAGTTTTTTACAGGCAAAATGCCTTTAAGTGAAACTTCTATTGTCTAAAAGAAGTCACTTAACAACAACAACAAAAAATCTGAAAAACATCATTGACATTGAGTGATAATAATATAGCTATTTTGGGATACCACGCTTAAAATATATGCTTTTGAGAAAATCTCTAATTTATTTTCTTGCTTTTTGTATTATTTTTAGATCATGATGCTGGGGATGGAGTCCCAAATGCTGAAGAAGCAGGCATGGTTCCAGAAGAATTAAAATGGGCATCCAGAACTGAAACTATGAAATTAAGTGGAAGAGAAAGAGAATTAGACTGTTCAGCAAACAGTTTAAGAATACAGTCCAATCCTCAGAAGCTCTGGGAAGATGACCCAGAATTACCTCCGATCTGTGGTTCTTTAGCACCCACTAGTGGGCATTTATTGAACAGTGAGGATAAAATAGATGAAAATCATTTTACAAAATCTCACAGTGAATCATCACCCCACATTCAGCTAGTGGGAAATGTGGGACAGCTTCATGGTGTCACTTCTGTAAAGTTGTGTCGTAAAGAGTTACGTCAGATTTCTGCCTTGGAACTATCATTACGGCGTTCTAGTCTTGGAGTTGGGGTTGGATCTATGACTGCTGATTCCATTGAAGTAGCTAGGAAACCGAGTGACTTAAAAACTTAGGCTTTTAATAATAGAACTTTTAATTTAGTAGAGGCATAAGATTCTTTTGTCTGACCTGTTAGAAATTAAGGCATATGCTCACTAGCTCTTCCTTCAGAATAAAGGAAGGAAGGGAGGAAGGAATCCTTTTGTATACTAGAGATGTGTATATCTTCTTTGGTATATTTGAGGAGTTTTAATTATTTGCAGATTTTTCTACAATAACTAAATGAACCTGTTTTCTAACACTATTAAGTAATGGAACATTTAAATATTTCCACTTTTAAAATCCAGGCATATATAGAGAACAAAACAAAGAGTAGAATAGTAAACTATCCATCAAATGTGTATTGCTATGTAGTATAAAAGTATGTTAGAATACATTAATTCTATCTCATAAGCTTATATTATTGTCATTCTCAAATATATTTGTTATTTTGAAGATACTCAGTTAAATATTGCTTGTATGAGAGGGGGAATCACCTACTGCATGCATATCTTTTGGCACAGCTGAAAATCTCTGCCAAAAAAGCAGTCTGTGGGTTTAAGACAACTGACGAAGTTTATGGGTTGAAGTTAATTTATGGTCCTCAGAGTCCACAGAACTTGAGTGCTCAGTCGTGACTTTTTAAACATGGTACTCTGCTCTTTTTCTGGGATTGTTTTTAGAATATCATTATTGTTGGTTTGCTAATATTATGGAATGTAAGTTTTCATCTCACTCCTACCCTGTCTATTCAACATCTCTCTCTCTCACTAGGCTACTAGATTTGGGGAAAAGAATGCAGTTCCATGCCACAGGGAAATAATGATAGAGTAGCTGTAAAGCATTCTAGCATTTCTTTTCTCTTTCACATGGAGTATGCCTGTAAAGCTTGAAGCCTTCGCCAGAGGCTCTTTAGCTAATAATCTGATGGGCCTAATCGGAGATTTTTCTCTACAGCCTGCTTACTCAGGTTAGCACGGGCAGGCCAGACTGCATTGGAGCTGTAAATATGTAAATGAAATTTTTCTTCGAGATTTTTTTAGTCTAAATCATATTGTATAATATAAACTTCAGTTTGGGATTAAGAACTAAAACACTGATTTGCCCAATAAATAGTTTGTACTTTTTCATCATACTTTTTAATCACAGAAAACATCCCATTATAATGACCAGAGGTATTTTGTTACTTTTTTGTTACTTGTGTTGTTATTCTAGTTACTTTTCCAAATTTTCACTTGTAAAATAGAGTTGTTTCTTAAACTACTTACTGTAAGGGTGGGGCGGTGGTAAAACCACCCTGACATGTGGATATCTATTCAATTTGAGTCACCCTTGTGCTCGCTTTGGCAGCACATATACAATTCGAGTCACCTGCTTCCTTGCCAAGTCCAGTTTTTCTTCAGTGCTGCGGCTACTAATATTTTTCTTGTATCCTCTTTCTTTGTTGTTACTGACCCTACCCATCTTACCTAAGACCCCAACTGTCACTCTGTGCTCAAATACTTAGGGCTTTCTTTTCTGGTTTCTAGGCCTGAGGGAGTAGGGTTCCTTGTTTCCATTGCTAAAAACCACTTCCTAGAGGAGAAGAAAACCAAACCAAAACAAACTTCTAAATAGGTGAACAGCCTCTGTATCTCTTAAGCATGGTACTGAAATGCATATAAATTGTGGGTTAAATAGACTGTGCCATGGGCTTACCTGGGAACTGAACCACAATGTACAGCATTGGCCCACTGAGAAACTGCTTTAGACTAGAAATTTACAAACTAATTCAAAAAATATATTTTTGGGAGAGACTATTACAAGTCAGATTCTGGTTTTAAACTAGCTTCTTCTTTTTGCCTTTAGTTTGTATGAGATATATATATCATGATGATATGTATCATGTATATGTGGATATATATACATATCATCATGATATATATATATATATATCATATGTAATGTGTGTGTGCGTGTATACTATATAGAGTGGCAAAGGCCACTAAGGCCTTCACAGAGCACAACAATGATATTTTTATTAATGAAGGTCCTAACTGTAAATTCCTTATAAGATTAAGTAATTTAGAAACTATTCACATAAGAATATATTCTAACCCTAGAATCTTGCTTGCCTAAGAAATTGACACATACTTGTTTTACCTCTGGAAATACATTTTCTAAAAGCCAACTCACAAAACAAGAAAATTTATGTCAAATCAACAGTGATTAGATTTGATAATGCAAATGTGAACTGACTTCTAAATAAGAAAGGTACAATTTTTTTCTTCCTTTGGGTTAAACATACATCCTTTAAATGCTACAGTAGATTCCATGTACACACACACACACACACACACACACACACACACATAAATAATGTCCTGAATAATAAATACATTCTGGAAGTGAACCTCTTGTCATTCCAGTTTAGTGCTCTCACAAAGGAAAGAAAAATTAAGGGGCCTCCCCCAAGGCAAGTAAGTTTTTTTTTTTTTTTACATATACTAGTAATAAATTTTACTTTGTTTCACATGCTTTCCTTAGTCTAATCATTTTGTCATTGTGTTTGCCTTTTTTACACATTTTCTTTTAAAGATTTTATTTATTTTTTATTTATTCATGAGAGAGAGAGAGAGAGAGGCAGAGACACAGGCAGAGGGAGAAGCAGGCTCCATGCAGGGAGCCCGATGTGGGACTCGATCCCGGGTCTCCAGGATCAGGCCCTGGGCTTAAGGCAGCACTAAACCACTGAGCCACCAGGGCTGCCCCTTTTTTACACATATAAAATATCATTGTGGTTTTCTTTTTTTGTTGTTGTTCATTATGGGGTTTTCCCCCAGTTAAAATGGAGCATTTGGAAGGGAATATACTTGCCTCTGTAAAGTGCTAGTGCCTTCTCTAACTCCAGAGTGTTAAAGCTAACAGAACTGGAGAATTAGGTAAGTACAGAAACTTTGGGTGGCAAGAATATCAGTGAAGGTGATTTTGGTGCTTTAATGTTCGTTTTCTTCTGATGTTTTTTTTTCAGGTCAATAACATAAGTGCTCATTTAAGAATTGGTGTCTTGTATGAAAGAAGTTAATAAAGGTTTTATACTAAATCTTAGAGTAAATTGCAAGGGAGTCAGATCCTTAGTAGGAGTTTGATTCTGTTGTCTGCATAAGTTTCACCAAATGCCAGAATGACATGTTTTGCTTTCAGTTATTTCCTTAGGCACATATCTGTTAACTATTTAAAACATGGCAGTATCTTCCAGTATCTGAAAGTTCAGTGTCCACTTGTCCACTATTCTTTCAACTTCACTGGAATATTAAAAAATACTAATTACGTATATTTTACATTTCAATTTATAACTGGCCTCGGGTTGCCTTCATTAGTACTAACACATTCTTCTATATTTAAATATTTTATTTATCTGACAGAGAGAGCAAGAGGGCACAAGGAAGGGGGAACAGTAGAGGGAGAGGGAGAAGCAGGCTCCCTGAGGAGCAGAGAGCCCAGTGCAGGGCTGGGTTTCAGGACCCTGGTAGATGCCAAATCGACTGAGCCACCCAGGCGCCCTCTAGATTTCTATTTTCAAAAATTGAAAAAGAAGGTGGGAATGAAATCCTTCCATAATAATCATCTCAAATGCATTAGATTTGTAATGTTTTTTAGCTCGTATGGGAGTCATGTTTCAAAATGTGGTAGGACATTTGCCCAATAGGGAGAAATATTTTGTCACTCGTTGTTTACCTTAATGCTGACAGTAAAAAGCAAACTGACTTTTCATAAGTTTTGATGTTTTAAATCCCCTACTAATAATGCATCCCTTTATCACCCGCACCAGGAATGACTGCTTCCATTCCTTGCTTCTGGAATGCAGTGTATATACATACATGGTACCAACTACTAGAATGGTGTTTGATTTTTATAGACTCCAGTAATACCCCAACATGGAGGTAATTAGAACAAGAGAAATTATTAAAAAGCTCAGAAAAACTTGATGTTATTAAGTTTGGATATTTTCCATAGTTCTTTGTCCCTTTTAATATTGTTTTTCCCTAGGAATTTCCACAGTGAATCAAGAGGATAGATAGTATGTGAGATACTAGCAGTGCAATATGATTAAACCTAAATGTTTTGACTTAGACTATTAGGTTCTACTGGTAAATTATTACACACACTTCTGCTGAGTTATCTCTACAGTACTTTAAAAGAAAAAAAATACAACAATCTCATAGACAATTAAAATGAGCAAGATCCTTTATGGCCAAGGAACTAGATCATTCACACAGAAGAGTAGAAAACAATTTAAACATTAAAAAGAAATTCACACTTAATGATTATTGGAAATTTAAAACTCCATTTTTTAGTTAATACTTGTATAATTAAAGTAGCACAAAAATATATTTTGAAATAATGTATATTAATGTGTTTTCAAGTTTATTACAGTATATACAAAGGGAGTTATAATTTTTCAAGTCCAAAGTGCTAAATACTGCTAGAATTTATTTGATCTGACAGGTCTTTTAAGAGAACCACTCCTTGGTCTCCACCTTCTCCTCTCCAATTACCAAAAACAAATTATATGACAATTATGACTTACTTACCCCTCGTTCCCCACAGTGTTCCAGGATTCAAGTAGTTCTGATAAGAACAAAAGATAAAAAGGTTTATTTTAAAACATTCTACAGACCAGCAAAGAATTTTCAAAAATATTGTGAGAGAATATATTTTATTTCCTGGCAACAACATTAAAATTTAAGTTCAATCTGTGGCTATCTATAAACCCTGAAGAATGCTCCCCGCTACTATTGGATTTGCCATTTGAAAATATATATCCTAGTTGTTATTACTGGGTCCTCTTCCTATGATTGCTAAAATTCAGGATTATATGAAAAGAAGCCACCCTAGATAATTTGAATGGAAATTGTGGGATGATTCAATAGAGAATTAGAAGAAACAGTTTTGGATAAATTCCAACAACCAAGACATAAACCAAAGAAAAGATAACAAGTGATTTTACCATCGAAGAGCCATGAATAATATGCCAAAACAAACACTGTAGGCAAAATTGCCAGGATTTATGCAATACATAACCATTTTGCTTAATTTTTCTCTCTGCTAAAATATCCCCGAATTTTTTTACTGAAAAACCTCTGGATAAAAGACTCCTATTCATGATTAAACCAGCAGCTATTGGCCTGCCTGAGAGGCTGAATTGATGTTATTCATTTTTGTTTGTGGCCTGCGGTGGCATTTAACTGTCTACCATAAAAAGGAATGAGGAATTAATCTGAAATTTGGCTTATTTATTTAATAATTCATAAGTATTAAAATGGTCAAAGTTTTGTTTTTACTTTTCTAGCATGATTTTTTTCCTAGATGGGAAAAACAGGAACAGGGCGACATATTTGTATACCGAGAGGCCAATTTCCTTTTGAAATTCCTATCACCTGGGGGTTGGGCAGCATCTGAATTGTTCCAGTTGAAGCTTGGAATGGAACTAAGCCTCTCTGTTTCACTGGACATTTTCCCAGCTAGCATCAGATGTCACCAACTGTAAAACATGACCACAACATGACCAGAATGTCCCAGGTTATAATTTTAATGGGAGTACATTAAATAATGATGTTTTTCTGAAACACCAGCCTGTTCTTTAAACAAAAAAACAATTTATGAATCACTCTACTGCATTTTATAGGACTTTTTTTTTTTTTTTAATTTGGGGAAGGGAGAGGGAGAGAGAATCTTAAGCAGGCTCCACACCCAGCCCAGAGCTGGGTGGGCTCAATCTCACCACCCTGAGATCATGACCTGAGCCAAGATCAAGAGTCAGATGCTTAACTGACTGGGCCGTCCAGGTGCTCCTCTCCTACCTTTTTAAAGTAGGTTCCGCACTGGGCGTGGCAGGGCTTGAACTCATGACCCTGAGATCAAGACCTGGGTTCAGATCAAGAGTTGGTTGTTTAATCAACTCAGCCACCCAGGTGCCCCCACTCCCTCGCATTTTAAATAAAAATCTTATCTTTCAAATGCAACTCAAAGTAATCATTTAATTGGGAGGGAAATTGCTAATTTTTCTATAAGGCAAATAATCTGTTACTTTATCAAATAAATATGTGAAAGCACTTTGAAAACTAAAACATATATGTTTATGATGGAATTATAAGTAGCTTTTCCATAGAGTTGGCTGTCAAAATGGGATAATGTTTTAGCACAAATGTGGTTGCTTATTTCATGCATATATCCTAAAACATTTTTAAACAAATTCTGAGTTTTAGTTATATTTGTTAGCAACAGTGGAAATAATAGTATTCTCTGGAAAAGTTTCATGTGAAATCTATACTCCAAAGAAAATAAAGACTTGGCTGAGTATTTTATAGGCATAAGAAGTGCTTCATGACTATTTGAGTTATGAATTAAAGAGTATGCGTTTACTGGGTTTTTAACCACCAGTTTTTGCCTATTTGTTCCTCACTTTTTAGTAACAAATACATTTGTGAGTTATTGATAAATTCTGGTAGAAAACTTCTTAAAACTGAGAATGGTTTCCATTTGGTAGTCACAAAGATGTTTTAAACCCAATTTTTCCCCTCAAAGAAACTGTAAAATACTCTTTTCCTTTTTTTTTTTTTTTTTTTAAATACTCTTTTCCATCTTGCAAGATGATGGGCAAAAAAGCCAAGAAGCCGGATACTAAAGAGAAGAAACCTGAAGCCAAGAAGGCTGATGCTGGTGGCAAGGCAAAGAAGGGTAACCTCAAGGCTAAAACACCAAAGAAGGGGAAGCCCCACTGCAGCCGAAACCCTGTCCTAGTCAGAGGAATTGGCAGATATTCCCGATAGGCTATGTATTAAGAAAAGCCATGTACAAGAGGAAGTATTCGACAGCTATATCCAGGGTTGAGAAGAAAAAGAAGAAGGTTCTTGCTACTGTTACAAAACCAGTTGGTGGTGACAAGAATGGTGGTACCTGAGTGGTTAAACTTCCCCAAATGCCTAGGTGTTATCCTACTGAAGATGTGCCTTGAAAGCTGTTGAGCCATGGCAAAAAACCTTTCAGTCAGCATGTGAGAAAGTTGCGAGCTAGCATCACTCCTGGGACCATTCTGATCACCCTCACTGGGTGCCACAGAGGCAAGAAGGTAGTTTTCCTGAAGCAACTGAGCAGTGGCTTGCTACTTGTGACTGGACCTCTGGCCCTCAACCGAGTTCCTCTGCGTAGATCTCACACACCAGAAATTTGTCATTGCCACTTCCACCAAATTTGTTATCAACAGTGTGAAAATCTCCAAACATCTCACTGACGCTTATTTCAAGAAGAAGAAGCTGCGTAAACGCAGACACCAGGAAGGGGAGATCTTTGACACAGAGAAGGAGGAATACAAGATTACAGAGCAGCACAAGGTTGATCAGAAAGCTGTGGATTCGCAAATTCTGCCAAAAATCAAAGCTTTTCCTCAGCTTCAGGGCTACCTCCGCTCTGTGTTTTCTCTCACAAATGGAGTTTACCCTTACAAATTGGTGTTCTAAATTTCTTACAAAGAACCTAATTAAACAACTGATCCATTAAAAAAAAAAGAAACTAAAATAGTTTAACAGCAAAGTCATTCATTCTTTGGCATTTGATACTCTTAGCTATCATATACAAGAAGCATGTTAGAATTAAATCTGACATTACCATGGTGGTCTTTCCTTTATAAGCATTTTGAAGGAAGCTCATTCCCCTCAGTTTGCAAGCATCTGTTGATATTACGGAGTATTTTGTCCCTGTTTGGATCAGGGCATCATGACTTGCACAGCCAAGTAATCAAAGAACAGGCCAAGACTTCAAGAGTAATGGAACTTACAATCAGAAGTATTCTAGTGGATTGTGAACAAATAAATCAGAGAGAAAGAATGTATACTTTTCCTGGAAGAGTTACCTTCAGTGGTACTGAGGTCTTCTCAGTGAGATTTATGACAAAGTTTTTCCCCGAAAAGAGAAACTAGATGAAAGGACCTGATTATGTAAGTTTACTTGAACAGGCCACATAAACCAAAACACCCTTCAGAGCCAGGGTCAGTGCCTTGGGACTTGGTTCTTATGTAGGACAGAATCTGTGCCTCTTCCAAAGAGTGAACTGGTAACTGAAGGAACCTGTATTCTTAAAACATAACAAAAAGGGTATCTATATACATCACAATGAAAATTTCTATAGATATTTATTTTAGAAATAAAGACTTCTTCCTTAGTGTTTTCTATTAACCTTTTATTACTGAGGATAAAGCTGAGAACTAAAAGCCCTATCATGGAGTGCCTGGGTGGCTCAGTCAGTTATGCATCTGCCGTTGGCTCACTGGGCCCTCGGTTCCAGCCCTGTGTTGGGCTCCCGCTCTGTTTCTCCATCTCTCTCTGCTCCTATCCCTGCTCATGCTTGCTCTATCTGTCTCGAATAAAACCTTTAAAAAAAAAAAAAGCCATGTCTTTTTTTTATAAGTAAAGAACTTATACTCCAATGATAAGTACTATGGAGAAAATAAAGCAGGGTAAAGGAATAGAGAATCAAGGAGACTTTTTTAGATGGAAATATGTTTCTGAGCAAGGCACATAAATAAAGCTGTCAAAACGAGGCTGTAAACTCACAGACTTAAAAATTGCTTTTCAATTGACCTAAGATATGCATGCTCAAAAGGGGCAAGTGTCATAAACTGTGTCTTAACACAGAAATAACATCCAACCAGTTTTTTTTTTTTTTTGGTAAAGTTTGTTTGTGTTTGTTTTTTTTTAATAAAATAATTTTTATTGGTGTTCAACTTACCAACATACAGAATAATACCCAGTGCTCATCCCGTCAAGTGTCCCCCTCAGTGCCTGTCACCCACTCACCCCCACCCCCCGCCCTCCTCCCCGTCCACCCCCCCTAGTTCGTTTCCCAGAGTTAGGAGTCTTCCATGTTCTGTCTCCCTTTCTGATATTTCCCACACATTTCTTCTCCCTTCCCTTATATTCCCTTTCACTATTATCTATATTCCCCAAATGAATGAGAACATACACTGTTTGTCCTTCTCCGATGGACTTACTTCACTCAGCATAATACCCTCCAGTTCCATCCACGTTGAAGCAAATGGTGGGTATTTGTCGTTTCTAATGGCTGAGTAATATTCCATTGTATACATAAACCACATCTTCTTTATCCATTCATCTTTCGATGGACACCGAGGCTCCTTCCATAGTTTGGCTATTGTGGACATTGCTGCTATAAACATCGGGGTGCAGGTGTCCCTGCGTTTCATTGCATCTGTATCTTTGGGGTAAATCCCCAGCAGTGCAATTGCTGGGTCGTAGGGCAGGTCTATTTTTAACTCTTTGAGGAACCTCCACACAGTTTTCCAGAGTGGCTGCACCAGTTCACATTCCCAGCAACAGTGCAAGAGGGTTCCCCTTTCTCGACATCCTCTCCAACATTTGTTGTTTCCTGCCTTGTTAATTTTCCCCATTCTCACTGGTGTGAGGTGGTATCTCATTGTGGTTTTGATTTGTATTTCCCTGATGGCAAGTGATGCAGAGCATTTTCTCATGTGCATGTTGGCCATGTCTATGTCTTCCTCTGTGAGATTTCTCTTCATGTCTTTTGCCCATTTCATGATTGGATTGTTTGTTTCTTTGGTGTTGAGTTTAAGAAGTTCTTTATAGATCTTGGAAACTAGCCCTTTATCTGATACGTCATTTGCAAATATCTTCTCCCATTCTGTAGGTTGTCTTTTAGTTTTGTTGACTGTATCCTTTGCTGTGCAAAAGCTTCTTATCTTGATGAAGTCCCAATAGTTCATTATTGCTTTTGTTTCTTTTGGCTTCGTGGATGTATCTTGCAAGAAGTTACTGTGGCCAAGTTCAAAAAGGGTGTTGCCTGTGTTCTCCTCTAGGATTTTGATGGAATCTTGTCTCACATTTAGATCTTTCATCCATTTTGAGTTTATCTTTGTGTATGGTGAAAGAGAGTGGTCTAGTTTCATTCTTCTGCATGTGGATGTCCAATTTTCCCAAACCATTTATTGAAGAGACTGTCTTTCTTCCAATGGATAGTCTTTCCTCCTTTATCGAATATTAATTGACCATAAAGTTCAGGGTCCACTTCCGGGTTCTCTATTTTGTTCCATTGATCTATGTGTCTGTTTTTGTGCCAGTACCACACTGTCTTGATGACCACAGCTTTGTAGTACAACCTGAAATCTGGCATTGTAATGCCCCCAGCTATGGTTTTCTTTTTTAAAATTCCCCTGGCTATTCGGGGTCTTTTCTGATTCCACACAAATCTTAAAATAATTTGTTCTAACTCTCTGAAGAAAGTCCATGGTATTTTGATAGGGATTGCATTAAACGTGTAAATTGCCCTGGGTAACATTGACATTTTCACAATATTAATTCTGCCAATCCATGAGCATGGAATATTTTTCCATCTCTTTGTGTCTTCCTCAATTTCTTTCAGAAGTGTTCTATAGTTTTTAGGGTATAGATCCTTTATCTCTTTGGTTAGGTTTATTCCTAGGTATCTTATGCTTTTGGGTGCAATCGTAAAGGGGATTGACTCCTTAATTTCTCTTTCTTCAGTCTCATTGTTAGTGTATAGAAATGCCATTGATTTCTGGGCATTGATTTTGTATCCTGCCATGCTACCAAATTGCTGTATGAGTTCTAGCAATCTTGGGGTGGAGGCTTTTGGGTTTTCTATGTAGAGTATCATGTCGTCTGTGAAGAGGGAGAGTTTGACTTCTTCTTTGCCAATTTGAATGCCTTTAATGTCTTTTTGTTGTCTGATTGCTGAGGCTAGGACTTCCAATACTATGTTGAATAGCAGTGGTGAGAGTGGACATCCCTGTCTTGTTCCTGATCTTAGGGGAAAGGCTCCCAGTGCTTCCCCATTGAGAATGATATTTGCTGTGGGCTTTTCGTAGATGGCTTTTAAGATGTCGAGGAAAGTTCCCTCTATCCCTACACTCTGAAGAGTTTTGATCAGGAATGGATGCTGTATTTTGTCAAATGCTTTCTCTGCATCTAATGAGAGGATCATATGGTTCTTGGTTTTTCTCTTGCTGATATGATGAATCACATTGATTGTTTTACGAGTGTTGAACCAGCCTTGTGTCCCGGGGATAAATCCTACTTGGTCGTGGTGAATAATTTTCTTAATGTGCTGTTGGATCCTATTGGCTAGTATCTTGTTGAGAATTTTTGCATCCATGTTCATCAGGGATATTGGTCTGTAATTCTCCTTTTTGGTGGGGTCTTTGTCTGGTTTTGGAATTAAGGTGATGCTGGCCTCATAGAACGAATTTGGAAGTACTCCATCTCTTTCTATCTTTCCAAACAGCTTTAGGAGAATAGGTATGATTTCTTCTTTATACGTTTGATAGAATTCCCATGGGAAGCCATCTGGCCCTGGACTCTTGTGTCTTGGGAGGTTTTTGATGACTGCTTCAATTTCCTCCCTGGTTATTGGCCTGTTCAGGTTTTCTATTTCTTCCTGTTCCAGTTTTGGTAGTTTGTGGCTTTCCAGGAATGCGTCCATTTCTTCTAGATTGCCTAATTTATTGGCGTATAGCTGTTCATAATAGGTTTGTATTTCCTTGGTGTTGATAGTGATCTCTCCTTTCTCATTCATGATTTTATTAATTTGAGTCTCCTCTCTCTTCTTTTTAATAAGGTTGGCTAATGGTTTATCTATCTTATTAATTCTTTCAAAGAACAAACGCCTGGTTCTGTTGATCTGTTCCACAGTTCTTCTGGTCTCGATTTCGTTGAGTTCTGCTCGAATTTTAATTAACTCTCTTCTTCTGCTGGGCGTGGGGTCCATCTGCTGTTTTTTCTCTAGCTCCTTTATGTGTAAGGTTAGCTTTTGTATTTGAGTTCTTTCCAGTTTTTGAATGGATGCTTGTATTGCGATGTATTTCCCCCTTAGGACTGCTTTTGCTGCATCCCAAAGATTTTGAACGGTTGTATCTTCATTCTCATTAGTTTCCATGAATCTTTTTTTTTAAATATTTTATTTATTCATGAGACAGAGAGAGAGAGAGCGAGAGAGAGAGAGAGAGGCAGAGACACAGGCAGAGGGAGAAGCAGGCTCCATGCAGGGAGCCTGATGTGGGACTCGATCCCGGGTCTCCAGGATCATGTCCTTGGGCCAAAGGCAGGCACTAAACCATTGAGCTACCCAGGGATCCCCCATGAATCTTTTTAATTCTTCCTTAATTTCCTGGTTGACCCTTTCATCTTTTAGCAGGATGGTCCTTAACCTCCACATGTTTGAGATCCTTCCAAATTTCTTGTTGTGATTTAGTTCTAATTTCAAGGCATTATGGTCTGAGAATATGCAGGGGATGATCCCAATCTTTCATCCAACCAGTTTTTATGAGAGGACAAGAGCACTGATTAATTTTGCTAGGCCATTTTATCCTATAAACTGAAAACTGTTCTGGATCTACTGCTTTCTAAATATTTAATTTTTTAAAAGATTTTTTTATTTATTCATTTGAGAAAGAGAGGTAGAAGAAGACAGAAAAGTAGACTCTCTGCTGAGCTGGGAGCCTGGTGTGGGGCTCGATCCCAGGACTTAGAATCATGACCTGAGCCGAAGGTAAACACTTAACATACTGAGCCACCCGGGTCCCCCTCTACTGCTTTTTAAAATACATATTTTATTTATTTATTTATTTATTTATTTATTTATTTATTTATTTATTTATTTATTTAAGAGAGTGCAAGCAGGGGGAGGAAGAGGAACAAGCCAACTCCGTGCTGAGTGTGGCACCTGATGAGGGGCTGAATCCCAGTACCCTGAGATCATGACCTGAGCCGAAACCAAGGGTCAGGTGCCCACCTGCCTGAACCACCTAGACACCCCTAGATATACTGCTTTGATCACAATTGCTTATGACTTTTTTCCAAGTTTAGGATCAGATTTCACTTTAAAAATGAGATATAATTCACATAAAACTTACCATCTTAAAGTGTACAATTCAATAGTTTTTAGTATAGGTATTATGTTATGCAATCATACTAATTCCAGAACATTTTCATCTCCCCCACCCCCCCCAAAGCAGATCTGTCCCTATTAGCAGTCAGTCCCAATTTCCCCTTTCCCTCATCCCCTGACAACTACTAATTTACTCTTTGGAATTGCCTATTCTTGACTTTTCCTATCAATGATATTATACAGTATGTATCATTTAGTGTTTGCCTTCTTAGGATAATGTTTTCAAGATTCACTAATGCAGTATGTAACTGTTTCATTCCTTTTTATGGCTGAATAACAATCCATTGTATGGATATACTACATTTTGTGTATCCATTCATGAATTGATGGACATTTGGGTTATTTCCATTTTTTGGCCATTATGGACATCTGTGTGTTAAGTTTTTGTGTGAATATTTTCAATCCTCTTGGGTATATGCCTAAGTGGAATTTCAAGGTCACATGGTAATTGTTTAACTTTTGGGTAAACTGCCAAACTGTTTATAAGCAGCTATATCATTTTACATTCCCATGAGCAGTGTATGAGGGTCAGCTCATCAACATTTATTATTGTCTTTTTTTTATTATAGCCATCCTAATGGATATGAGATATATCTCATTGCAGTTTTAAGTCACATTTCTTTAATGACTAATGACATTGAGTATTTTTTCATGTTTATTAGCCATCTTTGCATCTTCTTTGGAGAAATGTCCATTCAAATCCTTTGTCTATTTTAAATCGTCTTTTCAGTGTTGAGTTGTAAGAGTTCTTTATATATTCTAGATAGAAGTCTCTTATCAGATATATGATTTGCAAATATTTTCTCCCATTCTATAATTTGTCTTCACTTTGTTGATGGTGGCGTTTGCATTACAAAGTTTTTACTTTTGATGAAATCAATTTATTTTTTCCCTTTGGTTTGTTGTGCTTTAGTTGTCATATGTAAGAAACCATTGTCTAATCTGAGATCATGCAGATTTATACATATATTTTCTTCTAAGAGTTTTATAGTTTTTAGCTCTTATATGTATGACTTGGGTATATTTTGAATTAATTTTTGTATATGATGTGAGGTTGGGATCCAACTTTATTCTTTTTCACGTGGATACCCAGTTGTCCCAGAACCATTTATTGAGAAAAACTATTCTTTGCTTATTGAGTTGTCTTGGCACTTTTGTTGAAAACTAACTGATCACAGATATTTGGGTTTGTTTTTGGATTCTTGATTCTTTTCCATTGGCTTACGTCTTTCCTTATGCCAATTCCATACTGCCTTGATTACTATAGTTTTGTAGTAAATTTTGAAGTTGGGAAGTGTCAACTACCAGCTTTGTTCTCTTTCAATGTGTCTTGCTATTTGGGGGTCCCTTGAGTTTCCATATGAATTTTAAGAACAACTTACACATTTCTGGAAAGAAAAAAAAAGGCTGTTGGAATTTAGATAGGAATTGCATTGAACCTGTAGCTCCATTTGGGGAGTACTGCCATCTTAACAATATTATGTCTTCCAATCCATGAACATGGGCTGTCTTTCTATTTCTTTAGATCTTGTTTAACTTTTTTCAACTATGTTTTCTAGTTTTCAGTGTATAAGTCGTATGTTTCTTTGGTTAAATTTGATCCTTAATATTTTATTCCTTTTGATGCTATCATATGTGGACTTGTTTTCTTAGTTTCATTTTTAGGTTGTTCATTGCCACTGTATAGAAATACAACTGTTTTTTGTACATTGATCGTAATTTGTTTTGACTGATAGTAAATTGGGTTAGAAATGCACCATACCACAAATCAAGGAATGAGGGTAGTTTTTACCCATACAAATTAACTAAAAGAGCAGAAATCCCAACTTATTGCTGTTGTTGATAAATTTTTAACTGGTTATTTTAATATTATTCCTTTCAGAATTATTTGTTTTTCTTATCTAGGTCAGGATGGTAAGATCATAGAGCACAGCTGGATAATTTGGCATTTGTGGTCTCCAGTCTTTGGTCTTTTGCATGTACTTTTCCTATTTAAGTAAAACACAAATGGAATAATCCTCAGCATCTGGTCTCTCTGTATCATGAGGATACTTTCTATATATTCCTCAATGCATATATATTAAGGATTAATGATAATGCATAGAGAGCTAATTTATTCAGCAAATTCTTGTGAGCTAGGTCTTATGCTGAGTGCTAAGTGTTAGGAAACAAAGGAAACAAAGGTGAATAAATCACAGACATCCATCAAGAAGCATATGGCCCATTGAGGAAAGACTGACAATAACATTTTGCCCATTTGAATGTATATAATGAGCCTGGCACTCTAGTGACATAACAGTGGGTAAAACAGGCCAAGTTCTTGCTTTAATGGGGCTCACAATAGAAAGGAGAATATAATAGCTCTGGTAAAAATATAGAGGGTACTATGGGAATATGGAGAAAGGGCTTTTAACTTTCAGGGTTAAGGGAAAGCTTTCCCAAGAAGGTGCCCCTTGTGTCTTAATGGACAGGAGGTTGGCTTTTGGCAGGTATAAGAATGGAAGAAATAGCATTTTAGATCAGGAAATTCCTTTGGCTAAATTCTAAAGGCTAAGAAGTAAGAGACAACATCATATACTCGGGGAACTGCATGCTAGTACACTGGAGACCCCAAATAAGTATCTGTTGATAGACTGAATTTGTGCTGAGTATAGGGGACAACTGAGAATGAGGATAGGAAAGAGTTCAGATCACAAAGAGGCCACAGTAAAGAGTCCAAAGGCTATGGAAATCCTGCTGCATTCGTTCTGTTCAATTTATATGGCAATTGGACTGGTTTACTTTTGCTGCTCCAGATCCTTTAGACATAGACAAATGGTGTATAAAATACCAGAAGAGTGTTATAAACCCATTAAGTAGAACTAATTGTTTACTAATAATTTATAGGTGAATCATGAATATAGGATCCATATCTGAACCTTATAAATATATGCAGAATATATATATATATATGCATATCTGTAACTATACATAACATCAATTTAATCACTGCAAGGCATCTGAGGGAAAAATTGTCTACTCTAAGAGGGTATTTTAAAAAATAATCATTTTGAAAGTATAAAATAGTTTTACACAACATAATTCCATATACATGTAGGTCATTTTTCAAATTCAAGTTAGTGACATTTGACTTCATATAAATAGTACACTATAAATAACATCACAGTAAGGGCGAGGGGGGTAGCTGAGTCAAAATACTAGGAAAGCAGCATTAACATTTCTATTTTGCAGTGGACAGTGTGACGGTAGAATGAAAAACTTTAGCTTCTTTTTTTAAATATATATAGTAATATATTATTATAATATTAAGATATATATAATTATTTATAATGTATATAAATGCCCCCTCTAATGAGCAAAAGGATAAAGCAACACTTCACAAAAGAAAGTATACACAATTCAACAAAAGGTGGGCATTTTTTATTTATTTATTTATTTATTTATTTATTTATTTATTTATTTATTTATTTTTTATTGGAGTTCAATTTGCCAACATATAGCATAACACCCAGTGCTCATCCCGTCAAGTGCCTCCTTCAGTGCCCGCCACCCACTCACCCCCACCCCCCGCCCTCCTCCCCTCCACCACCCTAGTTCGTTTCCCAGAGTTAGGAGTCTTCCATGTCCTGTCTCCCTTTCTGATATTTCCTACCCATTTCTTCTCCCTTCCCCTCTATTCCCTTTCACTATTATTTATATTCCCCAAATGAATGAGACCATATAATGTTTGTCCTTCTCTGATTGACTTACTTCACTTAGCATAATACCCTCCAGTTCCATCCACGTCGAAGCAAATGGTGGGTATTTGTCATTCTAATGGCTGAGTAATATTCCATTGTATACATAAACCACATCTTCTTTATCCATTCATCTTTCGATGGACACCAAGGCTCCTTCCACAGTTTGGCTATTGTGGACATTGCTGCTATAAACATCGGGGTGCAGGTGTCCCGGTGTTTCATTGCATCTGAATCTTTGGGGTAAATCCCCAACAGTGCAATTGCTGGGTCGTAGGGCAGGTCTATTTTTAATTCTTTGAGGAACCTCCACACAGTTTTCCAGAGTGGCTGCACCAGTTCACATTCCCACCAACAGTGTAAGAGGGTTCCCTTTTCTCCGCATCCTCTCCAACATTTGTGGTTTCCTGCCTTGTTAATTTTCTCCATTCTCACTGGTGTGAGGTGGTATCTCATTGTGGTTTTGATTTGTATTTCCCTGATGGCAAGTGATGCAGAGCATTTTCTCATGTGCTTGTTGGCCATATCTATGTCTTCCTCTGTGAATGGTGCTGGGAAAATTGGACATCCACGTGCAGAAGAATGAAACTAGACCACTCTCTTGCACCCTACACAAAGATAAACTCAAAATGGATGAAAGATCTAAATGTGAGACAAGATTCCATCAAAATCCTAGAGGAGAACACAGGCAACACCCTTTTTGAACTTGGCCACAGTAACTTCTTGCAAGATACATCCACGAAGCCAAAAGAAACAAAAGCAATAATGAACTATTGGGACTTCATCAAGATAAGAAGCTTTTGCACAGCAAAAGATACAGTCAACAAAACTCAAAGACAACCTACAGAATGGGAGAAGATATTTGCAAATGACGTATCAGATAAAAGGCTAGTTTCCAAGATCTATAAAGAGCTTATTAAACTCAACAGCAAAGAAACAAACAATCCAATCATGAAATGGGCAAAATACATGAACAAACTTTAGCTTCTAATGCTTTGATTTATTTGATATTCTTGAAACAAGGTATTTTTAAAATATTAATCAAAGATTAGGTTCTACTTACAATCTTAGTATTACTGTGGGATGATTAATGGTCAGTCTATTAAACTGGCTGAATCAAAAACAATAATACAGCTTCCCCCTCCTTTCACTTGCTAATTTTAAAAAATAAATGTAATTTTTATTTTTTTCAAAGTGACAATGTATATGGTTTAAAAGCCAAATGATTACAAAGCTCATAATGATAAACAGAATCCCTGCTCTATTGTCACTCTGATGCCTGCTTCTCAAAGAAAAGTTGTTCTGCTACTTAACTCCACATTTCTAAAGGTCTTATTTCTACTGCCACATCTTAGTTTTTCAGTTTTAGACACTGTGCCATTTACTAATTGCCCAATATGTTTCCATCATATCATTCAGTATTTATTGTATATATTTTAATGTCTACTAGATGTTGTCCACAGGGCTGTGTGTTGTGCCAGGAGAGGTTAATCATGCTACATTAACAAACTCATAAATACCAAAACCTCAGTGGCCTACAACAATAAAGGTTGACTTCTAAATTTATACTTTCTATCTGATGGCAGATCAATTGGAGTTCTGTGCCATGGTGGCTTCACTCAGGACTTAGATGGCCAGAGGCAGCCTCTGAACAGTGCCTGTCTTATAGCAAGGGCAGAGACGTGGCTCCTGAAGCTTCTGGCTGGAAGTGACATACTCACTTGTGCCACTATTTCACTGGCCACCACAATTCATGATGGGACAGGGAAGTATAATTCTCCTCCAGGGAGGTAACATCAGATATTCTTAAACCATCACACAGCCAATCACAAATCTTTTTGTTTCCCCTGGGGTTTATAATCTTCTTTTTCTGGGGTTGCTTACTCTTCTATATACTTGTCACCATTTCATCTCTATATGTTCCATTGGAACTTTGAGGTTTTGTTTATAAGGTTTGAACACATTAGGTAATTGATCAGTTTCTGCGTTTTTGTTTTTGTGTTTTCTTAGTGACATGCCTTCTGGAGCCCTCCACTCTCCTTTGTTGGAATGGACTGGTTGCTCTCCAGGCTGCTACACAGGTGTCCTCTTCATCTCAGGAATTCTCTTTTTTATTCTTTTGTTAGAACTCCTGCTTATCAGGTCCTGTGTGTTTCTGTGTCTTGGGTTATACCGATCTTGGTGAGGCACCTCCTCCAGTAGCTACCTGAGCATGTGTGAGTTAGAATTTTTGAGATTTTTTCCATTTTGACATCTTTTTCTGTTTGCTGCATTAGCTCTATTTCTTCTTTTCCTCCCTTCCTTCCTTCCTTCCTTCCTTCCTTCCTTCCTTCCTTCATCTCCCTCTCTCTCCTCTCTCTTTTTTCTGTTAGTTAATTTGAGGATTTTTCATGTGAGGTTTCTTCAAATATCTAGAACCTGAATTTGGGAATAAAGCAGGTGGGATATCTTGTGATTCAATATATACAACTTCATTTAATTCTGCTTTTCTGTGGAGTGAGTCACTCCTGTCCTCAGCTTTGCCTGGTGTCCAGAGGAGCTCTGACTCAACCTCTTCAGAAAATAAACATCTTATCTTCTACTAAGGTAAGGCAGCATGGAATGGGATAGGGATTCCAGGGAAGGAAGGGTCCCATTGTTCTTCATACAACTTTCGTAATGAATTCTGGTTTTCAGTCCATTTTACTTCTGCTTTCAGAGTCATGGCAGCTCTAGTTTCAGAGCCTTCACACATCAGAGTCTGTGATGTGAATGGGTTCACTTTGGTTGTTTCTACCCCCTCCCAAAGGCTTAGGTATTAATTTTCTCAGTTTTGGTAAGTCAGTTATCACTCACCCATCTGTTTTTCATGTTCCTAAGGTTTGTTGACATCCTTCTTCAGCAGGGATCTTTTCCTAGGCTTCATGTTATGGGTTTATACTTTTTTTTATTGCTTCACTGTCATTTCATTTTATTTTATTATTATGATTTTTTAGTGGGCTCCATACTGGGTGTGCTGGGCATGGAGCCCAATATGGGGCTCAGACTCACAACCATAAGATCAAGACCTGAGATGAGATTAAGAGTTGGATGCTCAACTGATGGAGCCACCCAGATGCCCCTCATTTTAGTTATTTTTTATTTTTAAAAGATTTTATTTTTAAGTAATCTCTACAACCAACATGGGGCTCAAACTTACAACCTGAGTTCAAGAGTTGCATGTTCTACTGACTGAGCTAGCCAAGGTGTCCCTGCTTCACTGTCATTTTAATGAGGTATCTAGAGTAAGTGGAGAAACCAGTGTGTTCAATGCACTACATTTAACCAGAAGTCTCCTTACCAATAGCTCTTAACATGTATAGATGTAATAAACATATTTTCTAATATTTTCTAGGTAGAAAAAGCTAAAATATTATTATAGGCAAGTCCATAAGAGTTATAGTACAAGAATAGAATAACTTTTATTGAGTGCTTATATGGGCTAAGCAGTCTTTTAAATGCTTATTT
This sequence comes from Canis lupus baileyi, assembly GCF_048164855.1. Lineage (NCBI taxonomy): Eukaryota > Metazoa > Chordata > Mammalia > Carnivora > Canidae > Canis > Canis lupus. The sequence continues at coordinate 76,592,683 of NC_132838.1, forward strand.
TATTGAATATATTACATATCTTATCCTCAAAATAACCCCATTAGATGGGTATTGTGATTCAACCCCCAGCAATGTGACTCCGGAGTCCCTATGGTTGTTAACGTGGTATGTCATTTTCTAAGCTACAGGCAATCTCTTCATTTCCAATTTGCCAGGTCTCTAGTCAATCCCTACTTATTAAGTTACACCTAAGGTTTTTCATGTATATTTTGAACATTTATAGCCCATTATATTCGATGTAGCATAGCTAGCATCACAGTTGATGTATCTATTTGAGGATACATGTTGGAGGTAGAACAGAGTAGTTTATGACAAATTTTAAAGCATAGTCATTTAAACTGGAAAGCCTGGCATGTGTTTGTTTTGTAATACAGACAGATGGGCATTTCCTCTTAAAGAAAGCAGTTACCATCTGTAATCTGAGAGGTCAAAGAGAAGCAATTACAAATCCCACATTAGTAACACAAAACTTAAAAAGCGCCTGTTTAAGTGAAACATGATCTCTACAAGAGTCTAACACACTGGCCTTAAACACCCTAGTTCAGAGAATTCAACCCCTCATTCTTTGAAGATGTTAGTACCAGGCTCATTATCACTCTTTCCAAGGCTGTTCACTACTCCAACATTATTAATAGTCCTTTGATAATTCTTCATGAGATAAATACACATATATATATTTCAAATATTCTCAATTCCCTGACCAGCTCTCTTTAAACGATCTTGTACCCTCTGCTTTCTCAGTAACCCACTCCCATGATCATTTCAAGGTGTAGACCTTGGCATTACTAACTACAGCCCCACCTCTCATTTTAATTTCAAGCTTCCAACTTTCAGATTATTCTCTATAGTACCAAAAATCCAACTATTCTTCAACTTGATCAGAAATACCAATCTATCTATTCACCCTACCATTTTTGCACTGTTCCCCATCTTTCCCATAGCCTTACCTCTTACGTCTTCTGAAATTATGGTGCCTCCTTTGCTTCTACCCTCAGCCACTTTGCCTGTCACTCCTCATCCTATTTGCCTGGCCAAATCTCAGTCCTGGTTAATCCCAAACTGCCTATTCAGTGTTTGCATGTAAGCAATGGAATATGGCTAGAGGAAAAATATGGGCCCTAGCCATGTTGACTGGTCTGACTATAAGTTCATGACCACTCTCTCAGGTAGGCCCTTAATAGTACCTGAAAACCCTACTATGCTTCCCTAGTCAATCTGTCTCCCACAGTCAAACTGCTTTTTCACCTTGCCTTCTCTCTCCCCTCTCTCCCAAGCTCCTCTTCAGTTATTGACTACATTAGCTAGAGTAGGCTAAACAGACCCCAAAACGTTAAAGCTCTAACTTGAGAAATTTATATCTTGCTCACATAATAATTGACAGTGGGTTTTCCAGGTCAGTGGGCAGCTCTCCATTCGAGCACCTTCCTTCATGTGGTTCTGTCAACCCCAGGGGCTTGTAGTCATCTGCATAATTCAGCTGGCAGAAAGGAAAAATGCATGGAGACACTCTGGCCTGGCAGGTGTAGACATCATTTCTGCTCACATTCCATTAGCGATAACTTAATACTTGACTATACTAATTGGGAGAAAAGCTGAGAGAAACAGTCTGTGTGCCCAGGAAGAAGGGGAGAAGAGATTGCAATGGACAATTAGCAGTCTGCCAAAATGATCTTGCTCCTTAGTTCACTCAGAAAATAGAAGCAACTAGGAAAGAATTTCTATCAAATCCACAAGCCTACTTCCATATGTCCCATATATGTGGGGGTGGGGTGGGGTTGGAAGGGGTAGATTATATTTCTAGGCTCTTCCCATCACAAAGTAGTTTCCAAGCTTTCAATTAGAACAACATGGTCATATGATCATACCACCCAATTACAAATTCAAACACATTTTCTTTCTTTGTGCTCTTTAAGCTTGGTGATATTAGTATCAATAAACACTACTTCTTGTCTCCGCTTTTGTGAAACTCCAATTTATTTACCTTGCTTTGGTGATTTTGCATTAGCCTGGTTCTCCTCTCACTTCCTTTTCCCTCTTTCCTTGCTGGTTTCTCTCATGTAGGTGAGATTCCTTCTTTATTTGCTGGCTTCTCTTAACTAGGTCAGAGTTTCTCAAACTGTGATGTAATACAAATCACTTAGGGTTCTTGTTAAATTGAGGATGCTGATTTAGCATGTTTGAGGGCAAGGGCACAGCGATTCTACCTTTCTAACCTCCTGGTGATGCCAGTGCTGCTGGGCCATTGGCCACACTTTTGAGTAGCAAAGTTCTAAGAAGATGTTCTCCAAGATTCTGCCCTTTGTTTTCTTCTTTTCCCTCACAGTGATATCACCACTGGGCAGCTAACTTACGAATGTCTTTTCTAGTTCACCCCTCTTTCCTATATTTCAAAGTTTTTATTTCTAACTTAATATCCACATCTATTTGGCTGACCCAACAATCTTTCAAATTCTTAAAATATCCAAATCTAAACTGATGTCTCAAGCAGTTCCTACTTGTTTCTTCTATAATTACCTACACACTTAGAACCTCCATTTTTTTTGCATCCACCTTTCTATATGTTCTCATGTTATCCCTTCTTCCTGTAAAACCAATTAATCAATCCCCAGATTTTGTAGATTCTGCTTCCACATCACCTTCCTGCCCCTATCTTTAGTCCAGACTCATCCTTACCTTTCACCTGGCCTATCTGGTGGTTTTCCCACCTCTGATTTTCGTATCCATTGATAGAGAGGTTTTTTTTTTTTTTCCTTCCCCAAAAAGACTTTTAAACCACGAAAACTCAAAGTACCGAGTTAAATACAAATTCTCCCACTTGGCATAGGGCCCCATTCCCCTTTGTCTGTGCCACTTCTCAACTTGCTCTGGAATTTAACCATGTACTTTTTCCTGACCGTGACTTTCATTGATTGATCTTCATATATGTTCTCATGCTATCCCTTCTGGCTGTAAAAATCCTCCCTTTCTCCTTCAGAGTTCATCCCAAATGCCTCCTCCCTCCAGGCTGCCTTTCTTTCCTGATCCCCCAGACAGATAGAAGCAGTTTTTTGACCTTCAATACTCTTTGTGTTTTTCAGACGACACCTATCATGGTTTGTCTTTTATTAGAACTGCTTTATCTTTATTTTGTTCGTCACTCTCTTAAGGTAAGGGTAACATCCTTATCGTCCGTAACCCTGCAGACGTTACTATGGGAGCTTATGGGTCCACCATCAGTTAAAGTGATTTGGGGAGATGCTGGGATCAACGGGAAGCGGTAGGGATCTGAAGTCAGTTGCAGCTGGGTTCCGGCTCTGACACTTACCAGCTGTGAGGCTTGGGCGAGCTACTTGGCTGGTACAGGAGAATCCTACTACCTGACGGAGCACCAAGGGGCAGAACGCTGAAGTGCTGTGTAACTCTCCAGAGAACTGACTGAGCCCTGTTGGTTATTTTCCTTACGGGGAGCCGATGCAGGCTTGCTGCTGAAATCCCGATTTGCAGGACCAGCCGTACTTCACGAATGGGCGGTCCCCCGGCCGTCTTCCTCCCGGTCACCCCCAGACTGCTCTCCGCCACGCAGGTGAGGCCGCCGAGCCGTGGCGGAACGGCCTGGAGCCCCGTTCTCTCGGGAGGCCTCCTCCTTGCGCCCGCCCAGGGAAAGCCCTTCCCTTCCCGGTAACCCCGAGGACCGCGGCGCCGCCGCCTACGCGAGCCGTTTGGACCCTGCCCGGCCCCCGTAGCTCCCCTTCTCCGGCAGGTGGTTCCGAGCCTCTCCCCCGGCCCGGGGCGCTCACGTCACCGGCGAACCTCTCCCCACGCGCCAGCGCCGCAACCAACCGGGGAAATAAACAAACCCCGGCGCGCGGCGGCGGCGGGCGCGCCCGGCCCCGCCCCCGGCCCGCCCCGCGGCTCTCACGCCGCCCCCTCCGCCGGGACTTCCCTCCCGCCCTCGCTCGCAGCCGCGCTCTCCCCGCCCCTCCCCGCAGCTGCCGCCGCGCTCCCCGCCGCGGGCCGCTCCGCCCGCCCCGCCCGCCCAGCCCGCCCAGCCCGGCGCCCGCTCGCGGGGCCCGTTAGTGCCCGGCGCCCGCCCGCTGGCCCGCGGCGCGAGCCCCGCCGCGCGAGCCCGCCCCCGCCCCCGCCCCCGCCCCCGCCCCTTGACCCAGCCTAGTCCCAACGCCCAGCGCGGCCGCCCCGGAGCCGCGGGAGCGGCGGCGGCGGCGGGGGGAGGAGGGACAGGAGGGCCGAGCCGGCGGCCGGGGAGGCCCGGTGAGTACGCGGAGGGCGGGCCCGCCTCGTGGGGGGCAGCGCCGGCGCCCCCGGGGCGGGGGTGGCGCCTCGGCCGCGCCGCTGCGTGCGCCTCGGGCGAGGCGGTCGGGGACTCGGCCGGAGCCGCCGGGCACAGGGCGCGGGAGGGCCGCTCCTCGGGAAGGGCCGCGGCGCCGCGCTCGGGGCGGCCGGCGGGGACCCGCGCCTCCTCAGGCCCCGGCGCCCGGGCCGTGGCCGAGCCGCCCGGGACCTCGCGGGGCGCGGGCCGGGGGCTGCGGGGCGGCGGGGCCGCGAGTGACAGGTGCCGCCGCCCCCTCCCCGGCGGGCCCCGCGCCCGCTCGCCCGCAGCCGGGCGCTCGGAAATTTCTGGAGCCGCGACCCGACCCGCTGTTTTCTCCCTTCCAGGTTTGGAAGCCGCTTCTGTGCCCGAGTTAGGTCTCGCCCAGCCCCATTTCTTTCTCAGCGTACTTTGTGCGAGTAAGTTTTGGAGCATCGGTTGACAGCCTATGGGTGAAATTTGGCTTTCATTCATGAACGAGGTAGAGCGGCTTACTTTTTGAATAAAGTGCTCCTCCTCCCCGCTAGCAGTTGGAAAGTAGACGAGCAGGGCTTTGGATTTTGTTTCTTGCCGTTATTCTTTGGAACAGCAGTCTTTCAGAATTTTGGTCGCATCTCCCGTTCTTAGGGTGCTTAGTTGATACTGAGCAGGAATGACAAAAATGGCTCATTAAATGGTCTTTTCTCTCCAGCTTTTAGATTTTTCATTCTCACCTTAGATTTTACCGTTGAGTGGGTGCTGTGGCTTTCACCCAAGGCGCTGATAAAAGATCATCTCTCCTTTAATAAGAAGCCAGTGAAATTTCGTCTAAATCGTTCAGGGTTGCCTATTCCTTCGAGTGGTAACAGTGCTTGTGATTGTCACCTGAATCATCAGCTTAATGAATTTGGCTTGCACCTGTAAGAGTAGCAGAGAAAGTTTATGGGAAATTGAAAAATTAGAAATACTTAATCAGTGGAAATAGTGATTTTGTTTCTCAACAGGTTTGAAACTATACTTGGTATTAGTCAAATCCTAATTAATGAGAGATAGAATCTTTTTTTTTTTTTTAAAGATTTTATTAATTCATGAGAGGCAGAGACACAGGCAGAGGGTTCAGAAGCAGGCTCCCTGCGGGGAGCCCCATGCGGGACTCTCCATCCAGGCACCCCAGGATCACGACCTGAGCGGAAGGCAGATAGATGCTCAACCACTGAGCCACCTACGCATCCCTCCCTCAGAGATATTCTTAATTGTCACGAATGGTTACAACAAACTTACTTGTAAGATACCAATCTAGCAGCTTCATTCTGTGGACTAAGCAAGATCTGGGAAGTTGACCAGAAGAACATTGGGGCAAATGAAAATACAGGTGTTTTATCCATGGGCGATTCCTTTAGCTCCTCACTCAGTACCTGCTAGTACATTTTGCTTAGATTTTTCAGTCCCCAGAAATTAGGTGCAGATTGCATTAGGGAAGCAGTACCTAACTATGAAGAAAAAAATTTAGGACATACCCATTAAATGTATGTGGTTTGGGGATCCCTGGGTGGCACAGCGGTTTGGTGCCTGCCTTTGGCCCAGGGAGCGATCCTGGAGATCCAGGATCGAATCCCACGTCGGGCTCCCGGTGCATGGAGCCTGCTTCTCTCTCTCTCTCTCTCTCTCTCTGTGGCTATCATAAAAAACATTAAAAAAATCTATTTTCCTTTAAAAAAATAAATGTATGTGGTTTGTTCACAGCAAGTGTGTTGAGAACAAGGTTTTGGTAAGCACTTGGCAGGTGCTGGTTGTGAACTTTTTAAGAAGCCAAAATGAGGGATCCCTGGGTGGCGCAGCGGTTTGGCGCCTGCCTTTGGCCCGGGGCACGATCCTGGAGACCCGGGATCGAATCCCACGTCGGGCTCCCGGTGCATGGAGCCTGCTTCTCCCTCTGCCTGTGTCTCTGCCTCTCTGTCTCTCTCTGTGTGACTATCATGAATAAATAAATAAAATCTTTAAAAAAAAAAAAAGCCAAAATGAAAGATATTGTTTAGTTGTGTTACTTGAGTAACAGAACATGAAATATTTGTTAAAATTTCACCAGGTACTAAATAACTGATACTCAGTGTCATTTCATTTAATGTTCAGTCGTCCTTTTATATTTATTTTATTTTTTATTTTTTTGAGGTTTTATTTATTCATGAGAGACAGAGAGAGAGAAAGGCAGAGACACAGGCAGATGCAGAAGCAGGCTCCATGCAGGGAGCCCAATGTGGGACGACTTGATCCCGGGACTCCAGGATTATGCCTTGAGCCAAAGGCAGACACTTAACCGCTGGGCCACCTAGGTGTCCCCAATCTGTCTTTTTAAATCTAAGTTACATTTCAAGGAGACCACACTAATTATACCTATGTTGTATTAATTTCTTATTTTGTTTAGGCTAAACTGGTTGATGATGTTAATGGAAGATGACTATCATTTTATTAAAGGAATGTATCTAGTTGTTCTTGACTGAGGTATGGACACTGCTACCATTTTTCTTGACCCTTAAGAGGTCATAGTCTGGAAGGATGAGGTCATAGTGGCAGTGGTCCTCAGAACCTTGGTAGGAGAGCCCAAGAGTACCAGCCATTTAGAAGTCTTGCTGTTTACTGCTTAGGCTGTTCACTTTTAGAGTTTACTTAAGTACCTGATATACCTTAATTCTTTTTAATCAACACTTTAAAACCAGTTATGTTTCTTGAGCAAATCTGTTTCCTCAACAAAGTTAGTTGTGATGGTCACTTAGTAGAATGGCACTTCTAATGAAACAAATTGGAACTGCTAATAATCATTGTTAATTCACATTTGCATTATGGGAGTTAGGGATTATCTATAATACACTTTGCATTTTCTTTTGCTGTGCATTCTACTTTACAGCATATATTTCAATGCATAGATAGCTGTGTACTTGGGGAATATATTTTTTAAAAATTCAATAAATTTATCTTTTCTGTGCCCAATCCTGTGGTTCTGTTAGAGATTGACTTTCAGGATGTTGAAATCATGGTTGTAGGTGGCTAGGCACAAGAGTAAAGAGATGATTTTAATAGAATCCACTTAATACAATAAAATACAATAAAATAAATACGATAAATAAAATAAATAAATAAATAAATACAATAAAATAAAGAATTATTACAGAGAAAGGAAAGATTAATTTGAAGGGGAGGTCACAGAAAGCTTCCTGGGGATGCTCGCCCTTGAGCAGGATTTTGAAGACAATGAATAGAAGTTTTAAATGAATGAGAGGGAGGGCATTTTAGGCAAAGACAACAGAAGATATGAACAAGTAAAACTAAATATGTGTTTAGGAAATTTTAAGTAGTTTATTTTGCTATAGTATAACATCTGAGGAAGGACAGGGCTATAGGAAGCCCTAACATACACTATAATATTTAATAAGTCAAATAAATAATTGGCTTTTTGAGTGTTGAATATGTGTTAAAATGGGTTTCACTATAATTTGATATTGCTGCGATCTCAAGCATAGAGGAATTAATGGTGGTAGTCACTAACAAATTCTAGAATATTGTACTTCTATGTTATGAACCATCTACATATTTACATTTGTAAACTTATGTGTTTCTTATGCATTTTGACCTGCAAAACAGGTTGTTTTTACATTTTTTAAAAATTTTAAATTTTTTTAGAGAAAGAACACAAGTGGTGGTGGGGGGGGAGCAGACGAAGAGGGAGAGAGAAAATCTCCAGCATACTCCCCACTGTACATGGAGCCTGACACTGGGCTCCATCCACGACCCTGAGATCATGACCTTAACTGAAACCAGGAGTTGGATGCTTAACTGACTGAGCCGCACAGGAGCCCCTGAAACAGTTGTTTTTAAATTATCTTGAAAATTTTCTTTTGTCTTCAACTATTTAAATTAGCTTATAAGCTATTTTAAAAATTTTGTTATTTTTAAGAGATTTTATTTATTTCCTTGAGAGAGCGAGTGAGCATACAAGCAAGGTGAGCGGCAGAGGGAGAGCAGGCTCTCCTCTGAGCAGGGAGCCTGATGCGGGGCTCCATCCTAGGACCTGACCTGACCTGAGCTGAGCTGAGGGGAGACGGTTAACCAACTCAGCCACCCAGGCACCCTGCTATTTTTATTTTTTGATTGAGGTGAAATTGGTATATAACATATTAGTTTCAGGTGTGTAACATAATTTTATATTTTCCTTTACTAAAAAGTGATCATCATACCGAGTCTAGTTAATTTGTCACCATACAATTGATCCCTTTTACTGTTTTCACCTATCCTTCAACCCCTTTCCCTTCTGATAATTGCCAGTCTGTTCTCTGTATCTATGAGTTTTATTTATTCATTTGTTTCGCTTTTTAGATTTCACATAATGGTGTTTATCTTCGTTTTTTTGTGGATTATTTCACTTAGCATAATACCCTCAAGGTCCATCCATGTTGTCACAAACCTTGTCACATGGCAAGGTTTCCTTTTATGTGGCTGAGTAGTATTCCGTTATGTATATATATCACATTTTCTTAATTTATTCAAACATCAGTGGACACTTAGATTGTTTCCTTATCTTGGCTATTATAAATAATGCTGCAGTGAACATAGGGGTGCAAATTAGTGTTTTTGTTTTCTTTGGATAAATACCGATCAGTGGAATTGCTAGATTGTGTAGTAGTTGTACTTTTAATTTTTTGAGGACCTCCATATGTTTTTTTATAGTGGCTACCTCAATTTACATTACCACCAGCAGTGCAAAAGGATTCCCTTTATCGCACAACCTCTCCAACACTTGTTATTTCTTGTCATTTTTGATAGTGAGCATTCTGACAGGTGTGAGATAACATTTTTTAAAAGATGTTATTTATTTAGGGGCGCTGGAGTGGCTCAGTGGGTTAGGCTTCTGCCTTCAGCTCAGGTCATGAGTTCAGAGTCCTGGGATCGAGCCTCACGTTGGGCTCCCGGCTCAGCGGGAAGCCTGCTTCTCCCTCTCCACCCCTGCTTGTGTCCCCTCTCACTATCTCTCCCTCTCTCTCTCTTTGTGCCTCAAGTGAATAAATAAAATCTTTTTTTTTTTTTTATGATAGAGAGAGAGAGAGAGGCAGAGACACAGGAGGAGGGAGAAGCAGGCTCCATGCCAGGAGCCCGACATGGGACTCGATCCCAGGACTCCAGGATCGCGCCCTGGGCCAAAGGCAGGCGCTAAACCGCTAAGCCACCCAGGGATCCCCAGTAAAGTCTCTCTCTCTTTTTTTTTTAAGATTTTATTTATTTATTCATGAGAGACAGAGAGAGACAGAGACATAGGCAGAGGGAGGAGAGAGAGAGAGAGAGGCAGAGACATAGGCAGAGGGAGAAGCAGGCTCCCCCATGGGAGACTGATGCAGAACTCCATCCCAGAAACCTGGGATCACAACCTGAGCCAAAGGCAGATGCTCAACCACTGAGCCACCCAGGTGCCCCTGGATATCATCTTATTATGGTTTTGATTTGCATTTCCCTGATGATTTGTGATGTTGAGCACCTTTTCATGTGCCTGTTGCCATCTGTACGTCTTTGGAAAAGTGTCATTCAGATCCTCTAACCATTTTTTAATTGGAATTTTTTTTGTCACTGAATTATATGAGTTCTTTATATATTTTGGATAGTAGCTGCTTATCAGATATATGATTTGCAGATCTCTTCTTCTAATCAGTAGGTTACCTTTTTGTTTGATGATGATTTCCTTTACTGTGCAAAAGCTTGTTAATTTGATGTAGTCCCGTTTATTTTTGCTTTTGTTGCCCTTGTCTTTAGAAAGAGATCCAAAACTACCACCAAGAATGATGTCAAGTAGCTTACCGCCTGTGTTTTCTTATAAGAGTTTAATCATTTTTGGTCTCACATTTAGATGTTTATTTTGTTAATTTTTGTGTATAGTATAGCATGGTGGTCCAGTTTCATTGTTTTGCATATGGCTGGCCAGTTTTCCCAGCACTATTTGTTGAAGGGAATGTCCTTTACCCATTGTATATCTTTTTCTCCTTTGTTGCAAGTTATTTAACTATGTGTGGGTTTTCTGGGCTCTATTCTATTCTGTTGGTTTATGTGTCTGTTTTTATCTCAGTCCATACTGTTTTGATTATTATAGCTTTGCAATATGGTTTGAAATCAGAAACATGATACCTCCAGCTTTGTACTTTCTCAAGATGCTTTGACTATTCACTGTCTTCTGTGGGTCTGTACAAATTTTAGTTATTTGTTCTAGTTCTGTGAAAAATGACATTGTAATTTTTTTTAAAATTTTTATTTATTTATTCATGATAGACACAGAGAGAGAGAGGCAGAGACACAGGCAGAGAGAGAAGCAGGCTCCATGCACCGGGAGCCCGACGTGGGATTCGATCCCGGGTCTCCAGGATCGCGCCCTGGGTCAAAGGCAGGCGCTAAACCGCTGCGCCACCCAGGGATCCCGTCATTGTAATTTTGTATAGGGATTGCATTGAATCTGTGGATTGCTTTGGGTAGTATCGACATTTTAACAATATTAATTTTTCCAGTCCATGATGCAAAGTATCTTTCCATTTATTTGTGTCTTCCTTGATTTCTTTAATCATTGCGTTATAGTTGTCAGTATACAGGTCTTTTCAACTGCTTGGTTAAGTTTATTCCTAGATATTCTTTTTGATGCAATTATAAATGGAATTGTTTTCTTAATTTCTTTTTCTGATAGCCTTTAAGTTTTTTTTTTTTTTTAAGATTTTATTTTTCAGTAATCTCTACACCCAACATGGAGCTCAAACCTAAAACCCAAGATCAAGGGTCGCACATTTCACCGACTAAGCCAGCCAGGCACCTTACCTCTAAGTTATTTTTAAAAGGATACTCAAGAGGAAGTGGGGAAATGTACAGAGTAATCATTATATTTCTGGACTAAAATCCTGATTTGTATAGTATCTTAATAATATGTAAATTTTATTTATAGCTCTAACCACCACATTCATAGACTGCCCAATGCTGATAGCTTACAAGGTGTCAGCTATGTAGTTTTTGCTTTGTGTCCATATCACTTAAGCTCATATAAACTTCTGAGCATTTGAGTATTTGGATTTTAAAGATCATGTGAGACAGAAAAGGAAAATAGTAGGGCGGGGGAGAGAAGAGCACTTTTGAACCTACTTACCTTAATATCTCTTAGCTATGACTAGAGATGGAGATGCAGAAGTTTAGGACACAAGACCAAAGGAATAGTGTTCTGGAGGAATATTAGCCCTAACCATTCTTGAAATTAGGGTCTTTAAAAAGCCTGATGTTTTCCATGGTCTGCCTATTTATCTAACCTTTTCAAGGTTTATAAAAGAAAAGTTTCAGATAAATCCCTGGATTATATAACATGACTATCTTTTTGCAAATTCTGAAAAATTTGTTAATGAAGGTTATATTCTCTTAAAAGCATGCCAATGAGCAGTCTTTGACAGTTGTTCTCTCTCTTTGTCTTCTGCATCACTAACAGGAAGGACCAGAGCATCTCTAGGGCAATCTAACCAGTAGCTGCCAGTAGAGGTTTTGACACAGGGCAAAAAAATCAATATTGTATTGAGTACATTATGTTTACCTTTTTGAATTTAGGTATAGATAACCTTTTTGACTTTCCAAAATGAAATTTTTTTTCTTATAGAAGAAAAATGATCATTATAGAATATTTGGGGAAAGAGTGAAAAACTCCAGAAAAGGAAATAAGTATAATGCATAGTCCCGTGAATTTCCTTCTTTTTGGTATGTATGGGAATAATACACATACTTACAAATTTGGGATTATTTTTATATTTTTATTTCCTTTTTTCATTTAAAATTTACCCTCCCTCCCACTCCACTTCTGAAATACTGGTTAGTATACCTTTTGACATGCTGCATAGATTTTTTTTCCTGGCTATTGAGGTAGGTGATGTGTTAGTTATTACATTTTTTAAAAAGATTTATTTATTTTATAGAGTGTCTGCACATCTGCATGCAAGTTGGGGGAGGGGCAAGAGAGAATCTTTCAAGCAGATTCCACACTAAGCATGGAGCTCTGTGTGCGACTCCATCCCAGGACCCATGAAATCACGACCTGAGCCAAAACCAAGAGTGTTGGACGCTTAAGCAACTGAGTTGCCCAGAAGCCCTCCCCCCTTTTATAAAGTACAGCATGTAGCACAGATGCTGGAACCCTTCCAGTTGTCCCATTTCCTTACCCCTCCAACTACTAGGTATGGTGCAAGTGGTAGCTGCTATTCTGTTCTGTTTCAGACCCCTGCCCCTGAACAAATAAGGGATCATTATAGGTGAGCTTTTCCCTCTTCCTGTCTACTCTTTCTTGAGTTAAAGTATTTTAACACAGGTTGCTGAGATGTATCCTCCGTAGCTGCCTCAGAAAAATTTTATGTCTTTTCACTGTTTGTCAGTTAACGCTATTTGTTCTAATGCTTTCTTTTCACATTATCATTCTCTTTTATTATTTTCATTCAGGAATTGTTTATTATCTATCTGCTTTGTGCCCATTGTTTAAGACATAGTCCCTTCTGTGATTCTTGGGTTTCAGATAGATTGGTGTTTCCCTCTGCAGTTTGTTAGGTGTAATCTTCAGGTGTTTCACTCTCTTCAGTGGCTGACTGCTTGACCACTACTTCTCAGGGCCTAAAAACTTTTTTTCATTTCGTAGATTAAAGTCTTAACTTTGAGAAGGGCTAGATGTTGATTTAACTCTCAAACACTTTTTGCGACGGAGTCAGATATGCTTAGCCAAATTTTTAAATAACTTGTGCCAGTTCACCTGTGCCGCTAGGACCCCAAGACATACTTCAGTTAGTAATCATAGTATAAGAACACCAGCATGTTTATATTTGAGTGTTTCTGCTGTTCTGGCAACTGTTCTAAGCACTTCACATAAAGTATTTAATCTTTACAATAACACAGTGAGCTATGCACTCTTGTCCCTATTTCACAGATGAGGAAACTGAGAGATCCGGTGAATTGCTCAAGAGCTTTCAACAGGTAGCAGGTTGACCAGATTTTGACTAGGCATTCTTGTTCCAGGTCAGCACTCATAGGCTAGTGCTCTTCTGCCATTTGACTTCTGCATTACAAACATAAAAGACCAGAGCATCTTGTTGCCTTCAAACGGAGAAGAGACTTACAGCGCTTATGTAGAGCTGGGTGGAAAAAATGTGTTACATTTTCTTTGTTGTATATGATTAGGATAAATAAAACAATATAAAGTATTAGGAAAGATATGAAATGCTGAATTTGTGTGAAACTTCAAAATCTTTTCAGGGTTTCTAATGAGAAAATTGTGCTTGCTTCCCTGAACAGAAGTTTTTAAATTACACGTTTGTTCATGAAATAAGAATATACAATTCTCAATCCAGACTTTTATTTTATTTTTATTTTTTAAAAAGATTTTATTTATTTGTTAATGAGAGATACAGAAAGAGAGGCAGAGACACAAGCAGAGAGAGAGAGAGAGAGAGAGAGAGAGAGAGAGAGAAACAGGTTCCATGCAGGGAGCCTGATGTGGGACTCGATCCTGGGTCTCCAGGATCACGCCCTGGGCTGAAGGCAGGCGCCAAACCGCTGAGTCACCCAGGCGTCCTCCTCCATCTAGACTTTTAGATGATGCTTTCTTCAGATTGAGTTCCCACTGAAATTTTGTTTGGATGAATAGATAATAAAAACAAACCATTTTTGTTGTACAACTATTCAATAATTTATAACAATTGGAATTATTTTTAAAGAATCTCATAGCTCTTCTCATAGAAAAAGAATTTCTTGTGATAAAATGAACTCCAAGATGACATAAAATGACAAAGCTCTTATTTTCAGACAGCATATGTATTGTTTGAGCAGTCACCTTAGAGCTAGACTTTACGCCATTAAAAAGGCATAACACTGGCATGTGGGAAGAAATATCTGCTCCCTGTGAATATAGAGCTATCAGCTCATTACTTGGAACCTTGCTCACAAGGAGACTTTGTGCTTTCCCACTCCTAGTAGCAGCTGCTGCTCCCTGTATTGCATGTGTTGCATTTGGAGTACCTAAAGCAAACTCTTGCAGTAGTTCCCTGGGCCTGCCTACCCTAAGGGGCAGTAGTGCATTGTACACTGATCTGATGAAGTAGATTTTCAGGCCTTACATACTTCCCAGTTGACAAATAACCACAGAGCAGCATTTGTGGGTACTGTCTGTCCTCTGCAAAGCACCAGATGAGGCTGCTTGCATCTGGTAGTGACCTGCCCAGCATCTCAGAATTCTCCTGGGTTTTCTTAGGTGCCCTGAGAACTCAGAGACACTTTATTTGAGGACACATTGGTAAGGAAGCTTTGCCCTATGCCACAGAAAGAAAATTTCTGTGAGCTTTGTGGAGATGTGTTGGACATTTGTGAACATTTAACTCATGCAGAACCATCTAAATGTGGAATTCATGGTTTTGATATCAGTCCTAGAATGGAAAATAAATTTATTTGTGTAAGATATCAATCATGCTAAGGCTAGGTTATACTGTAACAACAAGCTGAAAATCTCCACAGCTTAAAGCAGTAAAGTTGCTTTTTTGCTCAAGCTACATATCCATTAACAGGTTAGTGAGAGACTTTATTCATTGTTATTTCAGACCCAACAGACCTGACCCCCTCTCAACATAGGCTTGAATAGAAGCAGGAACCATGTTCTGGCTTTTAAAGCCTTTTAAATCTTATGTTTTACTGGCCAGAATAAGTCACATGGTCATGCCTCTGTTCAGTAGGAGAGTGGTGCATGATTCTCCTTCAGGGAGGGGCAATGAGTATTTGTGAATGGCTAACCCATGCAATTTATAGTCCCAACAGTTAAAATTAAATGTAATAATAATTGTTGAATGACTGTGTAGGATCACTGTATCTCAAGTACTCAGAGCAACTAAAACTTAAAGGATTTTTAACATGACATGTTGAAGTTGGAGCAGAATTAATGCTTTCCAAAAATGTTTTTGAATCTTGAACTTCTTTTTCATTTTGTAATATATTCTCCCTTGTAGTAACTTAACAAAGCCTTAATTCTCATGCTTACAGCAGAAATTTAAGCCTAAAAATGTGTCGTAATTTATCAGTTAGATGTCATTCTTTTTTGTCATGGTATTTTATCTTGATTTGCGTTTGTGTTTTTTTTTTTTTTTAAGATTTAATTATTTGTGAGAGAAAGAGAGCACAAACCAGTGGGAGAGGCAGAGGAAGAAGCAGGGGGCCTGACTGAGGCTGAGCAGGAGCAGGGAACCTGACTCAGGGCACCATCCCAGGCCCTTAGGATCATGACCTGAGCTGAAGGCAGATGCTTAACTGACCAAGCCACCCAGGCACTCCTGATTTGCATATTTTTGAGTGTAGGAGCAATATATCTTAATGTGGTATTTGTAATAAAAATACTTTTATTTAATAACTTCTAGATGGCATCTCAAAATATCAGCTCTTATTTTGATTTTTCTTTATTTTTAACAAAAAATTCAAAGATTTCCAAATAATTTTCTGGGTTTTTAGATTAAGATGGAAGATTTAACACATGCTTCTCATTTTTGTTCCCTCCTAAAACATACAAACTGTATTGTGTGGTTAGCTTTCAAAATGGACCTCAATGATTTTCACTTCTGGTATTTGTACTTTTGCATAATCCCATATCACATTGAATAGACGAGATTGGTGGCAATAGGATATTGTGGAAGTGACAGTGGCTAGTTCAGATATGAGTACTGTGGCTCAAGATAGATATGTTAAAACTATAAAGAAAAGCAAATGACTTACAGAAAAATCAGAATAATCCTTATATATCACCATGGGGAGTTGGGATGCTATTGGGGAGAGGCACAGGGGGGTTAAAGTTCTCTTAATCTTAGTGCTGAGTACTTGGAGTGTTCATTTATTTACAAAAATTTTTTTACTCAATTGTGTATCTGATACATTTAAAAATAAAAATCAGCAAATTTCTGAGTTTCACAATCTGTTTATTTATTTATTTATTTGTTTGTTTATTTATTTTTTTGTGAATTGAAAGAGTACGAGTCTTCTAGTAGTGACAGAGCTTCTTATTTTGACCTTGGTCAGCAAGGCTCAGCAAACCTAGATTCAGGTTGTGACTCTGCCACTAACTTGCAGAATGACCTGAGGCAAGTCACTTACCCAATTCAAGTGCCAGTTGCCTCCTCTGTAAAACTAAATGATTCATGAGTTGGGTTAGATACTACTGTAGGACCCTTAATATCACAAGTCTACAAGGCATCTCGGTGCACTGAGACTAGTGAAGCAGAAGATAATGTGGAAGGTGATTTTGAAAGGTTGCCTTTGGTTGAAGAAATTTAAGTTCTCTATTTTGCTGTCAGTTCTGTGACTTAGTAGCAATCTCCAGAATCAAACTGGAGGCAGTATTTTGTGTATGAAAAGTGTCTTCCTTTTCTACCTCTTTTTTTCTGTCTTGAAAGTTGGAGATTAACATGGACTTATGTGTGGTGGAAGATGTTCCCACTACTCCATATTGATTCAAGATGTTCTTTGTAAATATGTATATATTATGGCAGTATATTTAAAAGAGAGAAGAAAATAATTTTTGAAAACCACATAGGGAAAAATGAATACATTTTATTGGTGTCAATCATGCAGTAGTTGTCCATGAAATCTCAATCTACTTTTTTCTTTTTTAAAGTACACAATTTTATATTGCTTACTCAAGTTAAAAAAGAATGTTATTGCATTCTATAGAACTGTGGGTATGAATCCCAATATGACTAAAACCAATGTCAGGAGAAGAGAGAAAGAGAGAGTGTGTGTGTGTGTATAAGATTGTTCTAGAATCTAGAACAGATTTTACTGATTATGTTTACTCATCTACCCCCTCTTCTCCCTCCCTACAGGAATTATTCTTGACAGACATATTTTAAAATAGCAATCTTTACAATGGCCTCGGCAGTACTTAGTTCTGTTCCCACTACTGCTTCTCGTTTTGCCCTATTGCAAGTAGATAGTGGCAGTGGTTCTGATTCTGAGCCAGGAAAAGGCAAAGGTCGGAATACTGGAAAGTCTCAAACAAACAAATCAACTACAAATGAGAAAAAGAGAGAAAAAAGAAGAAAAAAGAAGGAACAGCAACAGAGTGAAGCAAATGAGGTAACAGTTATGACTATTTGTGTCTACTCTCCCACTGGACTGTAAGCAGGAGTCCAAACCAAGGAGTCCACAAGGGCCAGGCTCTTCTTAGCTCCTTGTGGCTGTCAGTCCTCAGTATTCCTTGGCTTGTGGCTGTGTCACTTCAGTCTTTGTCTCTGCTCTTACTTGGCATTCTTTGTGTATCTCTGTCTTCACCTCTTCTTGGGGACAACAGTCGTATTGGATTAGATTAGGATCCCCTCTCATTCAGTGTTACCCTATCTCACAAGCTATCTTGATTATATCTGTGAGATTTTATTTTCCAAGTAAGGTCACATTCACAGATACCCGAGGGTTTCAGGCCTATGACATATGTATTGGGGGTTTACAGTTCAATCCATAATAACCTCTATTTTTCTTTCTTGTTTCAACTACTGCATCTCAGATGATGATGATCATACTGTTGTTGGGAGGGGTTTGGCCAGTCCAATTTTAGCTCATCATGTTACTTTGTGATCTAGGCTCTGTATTTTTAAGGACTAGCAAAGTAGTTGCTAGAGTTGTAAGCCATTAAATTTTAATGTTTTTGAATCCCATTGCTTTGTTTTTTTTTTTAAATTTATTGACCTGTAAGGTCATAGATATATTTTTTAAATTTATGATGTTAATTATAAGAAAGGCACTGTTTTAAGTATTCTACATCAATTGACGCATTTATTCCTCACAACAACTCTATAAAGGCAATTAGTAATGGTAAATTGTATTATCATAAACCCTATTAATTTTTTTTCTTTTATTTGGGGGCATTTGACACACAATGCTACATTAATTTCAGGTGTACAACAAAGTGATTTGACAAGTTTATCCATTATACTATGCTTCACCACAAGTCCTACAATGTCATATTAGTTTCAGATGTACAACATAGTCAAAAGCATACTTATCCTGTTTTCTGCTCCTATAAATTTCTTCATTTAAGTGAATCAGAATCATTAAAATGATGGTATAATAGAATACAGTCCATTTTCACCTATTAAATTGTTAGAAACTCACCAACATTATCTATATACTGGTGAAATTAACATTTTACAGAGATTAAGAAAAACACAGATAGTGACTCTGTGAGTTGGAATAATGAATGGTATAGTATTTAGAAATAGAAAAATACTACTGATTATTTAACTTAACAAAAAAACTGTGAGAATTCCAGTATTAGTAAACTGAATATAATGTTTTTGTTCATTTGTCTCATAGCTCAGGAATCTTGCTTTTAAGAAAATTCCCCAGAAATCCTCCCATGCCATTTGTAATGCTCAACATGAGCTTTCATTACCAAACCCAGTGCAGAAGGATTCACGAGAAGAAAATTGGCAAGAGTGGAGGCAAAGAGATGAGCAGGTACAGTTAAGTAAATCAAATTATTTTGCTTTGTATTTCTATGAGTTTATGGATTTTTTTAAATGGCAGTGCATCTGAGTCCATGACACCACTATTTGTGGTGCATTTTCTATTAGATTAACTCACACATCTTTGTGCTTTTATTTTTATTTTTTATCTTTGTGCTTTAAATAAGAGATTCTATTTTTCATCTACTAGGAAAAGATTGATATACTTGTTATTTTGTTAGCTTTGGCAATTCAAAGCAGTTATTTTGTGAGTTTTCAATTCATCTGTCTTTTTACAAGTGAGGGAGAGATAGGAAAGGTAGAATAACAGGATTAAATTATATTTCAAGTTAAAAAAATCAATATTTGTAGGGTTAGATGTCTCTTGTTAAAAATACTCAGACACTGTTTTTGCTTTGAAAAGAAAGACTTTGAAGGGAAATAATTCCTTTTCAACTTTGATGTAAAACAGTTTATGACATCTGTTAGTTTCTTTAACCTATTTATGTGATACATTGTGCCTCTGTTAAATAAATATTAATAACCAAATCATATAGATAATTTTTAAGACCAATCACTTTTTTTGGTGTATGTGCTATTCAGGAAAATAACATCCTAAGCCTGGAATGTACTATTCAGGAAAATAGCATACTAAGCCTGGAATGTACTCTAGGAGATGCTGTATGTATGAGAAATGAATAGTTACTTATTTGCTTACCTGTTAAACTGGCAGTTAATCTATTGGGAAGAGGTATTATTTTAGCAGGTCTTTGGCTTAGTAGAGTGCCATACCATGCTTTGGTTACCAGTTTTAAAAGAATTAGAGTATTCTAAACCACTCTTAACACTATATTAGTATATATAGTAATATAGTACTATATATAGTAATAATATAATAAGTATGTGTAATATATAAGTATATTATACACTTATATAATAATATAAGTATAGTATATATAGTAATATATAACTATATTAGTTATAACATTTTTGTTAGGATTTTGTAGTGCCTTAGGCCCATCATCACAAGGATAAGTTACTACACAAGAGCTGTGCACAAATGCCACTTAAAATATATCTCCAGGCAGTGGTATACTGGATAAATTATCTTGTGTTAAACCCCCTAGTTGATATTTGATTATTTCTTTTTTTCCTTCTGCAGCATTCATTATGACAGATTCTTCTGGTTTACAGATATAAATGTAATGATCTACTTGTTTAGACAGTAATAGAATTGACCAGTGTCTTCACCAGAGAGAATTTCTCCCAGTAGCCCAAAGGGCACTGGAAAATTAATGAGGAAAAACTACTCAGATTTGCACCAAAATAGATTTTGTGTAATGTGGGGAACTTGAGCACAGAAACTTGATTGCCTTTCTTCCTGTTCCCACCGATTGCTGCCAAAATGACCAGGTAATTGTGAAAAGAAAATAGTTGACTTAGCCCTGACCCTGTACAAGAATGTCATCCCAGGCTCAGGACTTTGAAGCACTTCTGCTGGATATACTATTGATGGATCACTTAGGAAAACCTGGTACTGTATTTGGCATTCTCACTTGCAGGAAAATAATCAAGGTCATGGGAAAAAGAGTAGATCCTCGGATAATCATACTGGTAACTGAAGAGGAGATAAGGACAGGCCTTGGAACAGTTGGACTGTAAACCATTTGGAATCTATTTTACTGTGTGGCACAACAAAATTTAAAAGTAGGGACCAGCTAGTGACTAAACTAGGCAGAAAGCATATAGGATGGTCGGTGTTCTCCCTGACACAGTAAAGGAACAACACACTGAGAAAGTCCAGTGTTGAGGGAGACAAGACAAAAAGATGGCTATAGAAAGCTTGCCTGGTATGTGGCTACTTATTTCCAACACAAAAGATAAATTTTGCTAAGACAAACCTTCCTACTCCTAAATCACTAAGGCGATAATGTAAGTTTACATCAACTAAGCCTCAATATAAAATCTGAGAGCTGGCATTTTACGACAACTAGATAGACAGTAAAGAAGCATCCACTCCATTTCTGTATGAGCAAACACATGGTGTCGTGTCAACTGAAAAAGTTTGTGCCCCACGAAAAGAACATTATACTTAGTGTCCAAAGTGAAAGCATATTTTGAAAAAGATTTATTACAGGAAACAGAAGGTGATTGTAGACAGCATCTGTTCTTTCCCTTAATGAAGACCCAGTGCCTAGAACATTTTGTAAGTCAAGGAGATTAGTAGTGTTATATAATAAGGTGAGGTGGTAGTCTGAGATGAAAAAGTGGTCAAGAGAAATTGAAAGAGATCTAGACAAAATACAAAATTGGAGAGGTGAAATCATAGCAGAATTTAAACTTTCATTAGACTAAAGAACAGAGTATACACTGAGGAAAATTGAGTCAGTTGTATGAAGGAAAATTTGAGATATATTTTGCCAACAAAATCAGTATGATAAACTGGAACACAATTGAAATCCAACAGAGGTATATTTAGTGTCACTACAACAAGGAGAATAGAGACAGTCATTAAAGGTAATATTGTTAAAAATTTTCCTAAGCTAGGTACTCGAATCTGAGCTTGAAAGGACTTAAGCCTTTTTTAAAGACTTTTTTGGGAAAACTTAAAAAAAATTTTTTAATACTAAGAATGAGAGATAAGGAATATTCTTGAGTGTGTGTGTGTGTGTGTGTGTGTGTGTGTGTGTATACATACATATATATGGGAAAACAGGATGAAAAATCAGGGCAGCTACTTTAAATGCCAGAATTGAAATTCTAGGACCAAGAATCCCATATCTAGGCAATACGTCATTTTTGTGAAAGTTAAAGAAATTCATTCCTAGACATGCAAGGGCTAAGGAAGCATACTGCCATTATCATTTCTGCAACTTTTTCTGAGATATGCTCCTGCTGATTAAAAGGCAAATCTAAATAGAGAGCACAACAATTGGAAAGCACCAGTGGCAAGCAATGAAGCTAGTTCACTGCAGAATTAACTCTAAATAGTGATTACAAGCGATTATTAAAGAGAACCTGACTCACATGAAGAATTTGTCTAAAGTGAAATCCCTGGTTTTGAATACAAAAATTTGGAAGGAAATAGGTTGGAAAAGCCGGTAGGTATTTTTAAAATTTTTCATATTGATAACAAAGATACATACTTCCAAGTGTGATTCTTTTTAATCTAAAGAGAACAATTTATACATGAGACTTTTCAATCTTTTAAATCAGTTGAAGAAAAAAAAATTAAACCTGGTCCATATAAGCAAAAGTTACAAAGTAAAGGAAGATGCAAGAAAGCCTTTCAAAGAAGGTATAAAAAAGGATAATAGACATTTTGTTTTATATGTAAATATAAATAGTTGATCTTACCTATTGAAGACCAATAGGGATAAACTGCCTGGATCACATTTTGATCTTAATTCTTACCTTTTTCTTACATTAAAAATTGTGACACATTGACCCTGAAAGGATGGATTCAGGCTATTCAAGCTGCTGTGTGTTTTGCTGAGGTATGCTTAAAAGCTTCTAGAAATTGTAGAGATCATCTTTAATGCACTATTAGTATCTTAAGAAATGTTTGTATCTCATTTTCCAATTCATAGACTTGTATCTGTCCCAGAATATTTCAGAGTGGAGGTAGTCTTATATTTTCTATTTCTTTGCAGAGTTGTGTAGAGTTGTTCTCCTTTATTTATGATACATTGATAGTGCTGTTTCCATGTATCTTTATGTAAGTCCATATCATGGCTTAAAAATAATTAACTGAATAGAAAATTTCTTAGGGGTTTTTAGTGACTGATGAAATTTAGGTGTATATTTCTTCCTCTTATTGATTCAAACTCCATACATTACTGGTTTTGTCCAGCTCAGAAGTGAAATATCTGCTAGCATGTGCACAATAGTAATTGTTTCTTCATATCACATCTTCCAGTCCATCGGATAAAGGTGTTTTGCCAACAGATTGTTCTGTTTCTTGTTTGTTTTTGAGTGTGACATGTGTCATTAACCTCATGGCTGGTATAATAAGTCCCTTGGCAGTTGTTTGACTTGCACCGGTTTCCCTAGAAGGAGTGCAAATTCAAATAAGTGCTCTGTAGTTCTTAGCTCTTTCTTTAGCAACAGAATTCATCACTTTTGCTATGGAAAAAGCATTATGTGGGACTTGTTCTGAAAAGACTCATACAAGTCATTGTGCTTTGAAAGTGAAACAAAAACTATGGTGTCTTCAGCCCACTGGTCTAACCATGTTTCATAGCAGGCAGCAAGGAACAAATAAATTGACTCAGTAAATAAAATTTCAAATGCTCACTATCTTAATTTTCTATTTATGATTTTCCTCTTCAGCTGCTTATGTGATATCACTCGTATCTTAAGACATACAGATTTATATTCTGTATTCACTGTATTAGAGTTCTGTTCATTTAACAATTCATGGTGTTTTTATAAGTAGCATTATTTACAGCTCTCTTTTAATCCTTCAGTAAATCATTAAACCATTTTTGTTATTTGGGAGATATAATAAAGCATACAACAAAAATGTAGACTTAAAAAATATAAACAACACTCAGAAAACATAAAGATACATTAACTGAAATGAACAGAAATTAACTGAACCTGACAATTAGTGTGTACACATACATAGACCCAATGTTTTTAAATTTTTAAAAATTTTTATTGTATTTTTTTAATTTTAATTTTAATTTTTTCTTCACCCCCCACCCCGATCCAATTTTTTAGAACACTGACAACCTTTAAAATCCTAGTGTTCAATAAAAGTATTAGAAGATTTCTGGAAAAATAATTCTATTTTCCAAATTAGTGAAAGATACAGGGTCCATACTCTGAATATCATGGAGTTAGAGGACCACAGGGCACTGCTGCTGTTGTGGCTGCAAGCATTAGATGTTCAGAATGATGTTGTGTGTTGTGATACAAAATCCTGTTCCCATGATGCCTGTGGAAAATGAGGAGTAACTCTTCATTTGGAATTTGTTTTGCTTAGATTTAAAGTGGGTAAAATCATTACTGTACTTAGACTTACAAATTAATTTTTAAAAATCTAGTTCCAGAAGATTAACTGGCCTTCCTGTTTTTCATTGGTTCTTCATACTCTTTAACTGATCGTAAACCCTTGAGCTAAAGGTTTGTTTAAATAGAAAAAAAAATGTTTTACTACTAGATGGGAGGAGTAGGAGGCAATGAAGGAAGCCAAGTGGAAGGGGGTCTGAAGTACTCCCTTTTGGGCACATGTAAGTATCTTCTTCAATCCTGTAGGCATTGTAGTCCCTACTATTTCCTCTTTGTCTTCCTTTCCTCCTTCTCCTGTAAATGATGAACAAATCTCAATTTGCAGACTTAATAGAAGTTATTTTTTAAAAATCATGATGGTTTTTGCATTCTCTTGCCCAGTACCTGTCTTTTAGGCTCACACTTCACCCCTACTCCCCAGCTCTGCCTGTACATGTACTGATGAATTAGGTCCACAACTATATTTATAGTAGTCTAATGATTAATTAATGCTGTGAGATATGTTTAGAGAATTTAGAATCATGTTTTCTTTCTCTTTCTTGTTTTAGTCTTGTGCTGCCATTTTCCCTGTTATCTATAATTAAAAATCTTATTTTTGATTCATTTTTCTTTCATATTTCATATTCAGTCAGTGTTCCAAAACTTGGTCATTCTTTTCTAAGATAGAACCTTCTTTATTTTCTATACTTTTATGTTCTGGTTCAGATTTCTATATGCTGAGATTATAGAGGTTTAGCCAAACACATTGACTCTAAGCCTTCGTTTCACTAATGTTCCGGTTTATTTCTTTAAAATTACTCTTATAGGGATCCCTGGGTGGCGCAGCGGTTTGGCGCCTGCCTTTGGCCCAGGGCGTGATCCTGGAGACCGGGGATCGAATCCCACGTCGGGTTCCCGGTGCATGGAGCCTGCATCTCCCTCTGCCTGTGTCTCTGCCTCTCTCTCTCTCTCTCTCTCTCTGTGACTATCATAAATAAATAAAAATTTAAAAAATTACTCTTATAAGTATTTCTCTTTCTTCTGCCCCAAGTCCCTAATTTTTTAGGGATTGCTGGGAATCTAATTCTACCCCACCTAAGCAAACTCACTTTCCACTATTCTCCAACACAGAGGAGAGGAATTCTGATTTACTAGATGTAAGTCTTGTACCAGGCAGGCACTGTGTTAGGCACTTTACATGTATTAATTAGTTTTAAGTCTTTAAAACTACCCTATAAGGTTGATGTTTCTACTTCCTTTTTATATATGAAGAAACTGAAATCTATAGAAGTCATGTAATTTGCCCAAGGTCCTAACATAAATGGAATTGGAATTTAAATTATCTACCTGTGTGATCTCCCAAAGCCTAGGTTTTGTCTACATCTCTCTTATATTGAATTCACACTTTATTTAGGTATCCCCTTTCTTTGATGTATCCCATAATATATCTATTTTTAATACTGTTCACTTGACTCTTTCCTCCTGAAATTCTTCTATTTCTTTTTCTACCTCTCTCAATTGTATCTACCATTTAAGGACAAACTTAAATTAACATCTTTTCTGTATGCTTCTCTGAATTTTATTTGTTGTATACGTTTTTTTCTCTCCACTTTTGTAACACTTTCAATGTCTTATTCTATTTCTTGTACTTCATTTGTGTCAGTCTTCTGTCTGCAACTGGACTAGAAAATTTTAAAAATATTTATTTGACACAGAAAGGGAGCACAACAGGGAGGCAGAAGAAGAGGAAAAGCAGGATCCCTACTGAGCAGGGAGCCCGATGCAAAACTCAGTCCCAGGACCCTGGGATTAAGACCTGAACCAGAGGCAGACACTTAATGGACTGAACTAGGCATCCTTGGAGTAGGAATTCTTAGAGGGCAAAAGCCAAATATATGCTGCTGCTTTGAAACACTACAGACAAAGCACATAGAAGGTTGTCTATTATCTTATTGGCATTGACATTTTTAGAAGATTTGTTCTAGTTTTTAAAGACTTAAATTGAAACTTAAATCATTTTTGCTTTTTTTGTGGTTCCTTGTATACTAGTTTGTGTTAATAATTAAAAGCTCTCAACTGCTGCATTTAGAGTCAAATGCAGAGGAGAGCCATATTTTTTACTTTAAAAGTTCCATTTCATTCTGTTTTTATCATATTAGAACCAACTACTTTAATATTTAAGTTCTGTGAATTAATAGGAAAAAGGATAATGACATCTAGCAAGACTCCTAACTCTCTAAACTGTTCTCCTGCCTATTAACTTATTTTTGGAATATTGGTCAGAATATGTAACATATTGGAAATAATGTTAAATGCCATTAATATGGATTAAAAACTTAGTGATAACTTGAACTGGCTTTGTTTAGAATGAACTTAAGTAGTTTTGTTACTTTTTCTGCATTGGGATGACTTCTTGACTTATAAAGAAATACTTTGTACTCAGTTTGCTTTGAGTTGAGGTGGAGAAACTAATGTAAATTATTTTTTAAAGATTTATTTATTTATTTTAAAGAGAGAGTGCAGGAGTCGGGGGAGGAGCAGAGGGAGAGAGAGACAGTCCTAAGCAAACCCTGCACTGAGTGTGGAGTCTGACATGGGCTCTGTGGGTGCCACAACCCTGAGATCATGTCCTGAGCCAAAACCGAGTCTGATGCTCAACCAACTGTGCCACCCAGACGCTCTTCATGTAAACTTTTTTGCATAATGCTAACATGAATCCAGTTCTTTTTTAATTTATAATTGTATATTATTTTTGAATATCCTTTTGTATTATATATTATTTAAAAGATTATTTTTTCTGATTATTACTAATTTGGATTAATTCTTCAATTTGTTTTAGTTACTTTATAGAAGTATGTACAGTTTACTCTGCATTTAACCATATTTTCTAGTGCTAAATACTTTTACCATTTTAATTCTAACTGCATTTTTGTCTAAGATTATTTTTTTTCTATGATAAACCTAATCTTTTACTGCCTCTTTTTATTATCTTAGTGTAGGTTTAGATGAGATGCTTTCAAAGAGATAAATTGGTTATGAATGAAAGCTTTATTAGTTCATGGTGTCCAGTGTTAACATCTTTCTAATTTTTGAGTTACCCCTTGGAAATAAAACACTCCTCTTTGGAGTTGATTTCTGTTCTAGGTCAGATTTTTTTTGTCATTAAGCAATAGAAATAATTCTAATTAACAGTGGCAAAAGTCATTTGTTGAAACAATTCACAGATTTGAATTAAGAACTAAACAAGTATGCCTTGGGGGAGATGGAAACTAACAATTCTGGAGTGCTTAGAGATGTAAACTGGTAGAACTAGTATGCTCCTTTGTGGAAGGCTGTCATGTCAGATGACCAAACCTACTTCCTTTGTGTTTGTTCCCAAAATTTAATTCCTAGGAGATCAAAAAAGAGTTGGATCCCTTGCCACCACCCTGTCATTGATGATGGTAGCTTGGATGTTTGTGTGGATTTGCTGGTGGGTGGTTTATAGGATTATATATTTGGGTATCCTGTTAGAATCATAGGACCCTGAGATGAAGTGTAGTTATTCACAGGAATAAAGGAAGGGATTCTGGACAAACACAAGAGATGGCTACCAAACTTGTACTTTTATTATCTACTCCACATAGATTGACACATGCTTGTATACAAATCCAGGAAATTTACTCCTGTCATGTTGCAACTCTCCTGTATTCAGCTGCAGACATAACTTTATCTCCAATGGTAGAAACATAAAGTCTCATCCACCTACTGTAACAATTCTGTGTGGCAATTAAGAAAAGTAATTCGTAGAGAGTAATTTGATTAGAGAGTAGTAGAAACTAGATTATAAGAAGTTAAGATGAGATTGAGTGGTGGGAAAGAGGAACAAAAAGATAGAGATCACAAATTAAAGAATCACTTTTTTTGTAGTATTAGATGACCTTAAAGGTAGGGCAACCAAATAAAAGGATAGGAGTACAAAGATGCACTATAAATAATTGTTCTGTAACATCAGAGATAGATGAGAACATTTACTCACATTATTTAAAGTTTCCATACCTGTGGATTACTTTATATTAAGGGAATGAATGGTATGTTTTTATGTCTATTGATTTATTTTTCAGGATTACATTTTTGAGTAGTAATCACTGTTATAATTTTGTGTCCTAAACTGAATACTGTCATTGACCTCTAATACAGTGTCAGTTTCCTTGTAAGATTTTTTTTTATGAAAGAAAAGAATTATGTGATATACAATATATAATTGACAGTGGATAGAGAAATAGAAACCTCAAAATTGGAAGTTTTTTGCTTTGGTATCTTCTGTAAAATACAGAGTTCCCTACTTTAGCATGGATGGATAACTTTGGAGAACCCATATTGTTTTTTTAACGTATTCGTTTTCCTTTCATGCATATATTGTCATAATATTGTATGTGGCATAATTGTGAAACTTTCCTTTTGTTTTAGTTGACATCTGAAATGTTTGAAGCAGATCTTGAGAAGGCATTGTTGCTAAGTAAATTAGAATATGAAGAACACAAAACGGTATTTACACATTTATTGATTTAGATATTTTAGAAGTTTAAATGGTCAGAAGTTAGGACCAGCCTTCCTGAATTTTGTATAAAAGTTTTCCATTAAAGCTTGTCCTAGGAATTCATCTTTGTAACAAAATATTATGAAGTTGTTTTTTTTTAATAATTTTTAAAAAGATTTATTTATTTAAGAGAAGGGGAGAGAGAGCAGAGTTGGTGGGGAGAGGAGCAGAGGGAGAGTCCCAAGCAGACGTTGCACTGAGTGTGGAGCTCAACATGGGGTTCAATCCCATGACTCTGAGACCATGACCTGAGCAGAAACCAAGAATTGGGCACTGAACCTGCTGTGCTACTCAGGCACTCCTGTTAGGTTTTTATAACAAAATTACTCCTCAGGATTTGAGAGGCAACAGACTGAACTTTGGTGATTTGAGATGTTTCCTTAAGAAATCTGTCCACCCCAGGTGAAGGGAAAAGAGAAAATGAAATTAACAGCAGATGATTAATTTTAATTAATTAGTTAATTTTTAATTTATTTTAATTTATTTTAAATAAACACAGGAAATAAGTAGATTTCCAAATTTAAGTAAGTATGAGTATGGGGCATCCATTAAGAGACCCTCTGCTAGAGATATGCACCAATTAACTAAAGTAAATGGAAGGCCATTTCTGAGGTTTTGTCCTTGTGGATTCTGAATTTTATCTAAACTGTGATATTGGGCTATGTGCTGAATTGCATTGTACAGCTTGAAACTATAGGAACATTTAAGTAAAAGGTAGTTTTGGCTTCCAGTTTCTTTCTTTCTTTTTTTTTTTAAGATTTTATTTATTTATTCATGAGAGACACAGAGAGAGAGGCAGGCATAGGCAGAGGAAGAAGCAGGCTCCCTGCAAGGAGCCTGATGGCGGGATTTGATCCTAGAACCCCGGGATCATGACCTGAGCCAAAGGTAGATGCTCAACTACTGAGTCACCCAGGCATCTCTGGCTTCCGATTCTGTATTCAAATTGGGTATTTATTATTTTCATATAATTTGGCATTTTAGTCCTTTACATGTATTGGGAAGTTTTGGGGTCTATAAAATGTATTTAGTTTGTGTTTGTAGTTGATTATAAAATACCCTAGTCATGCTTAAGGGACTTTAGACTATGTCATTGTACACTAGCTCCTTCACCTAAGATGAAGGGGAGAGAGGAATTAAAATTTAGAGCAGATATTTTTTTTGCTTTTTACTTGTAGTTCAAGGGAAAAGGATGAAAGTTGCTAATAAAGTGCACATGTACATTTTATGTGTACATTTTCCATGTCCCTATTCCTGTTACCCTGAGTAATCAAGAATTACTATAATTCTTATTGTTAGTTGCCTGTTTAAACACATAGCTAGCAATTAGAAAAATGGATACAGCTAGCTTTACTATGATTTAATCATTTAAATGGACTTTCAAGTTACACTGGAAAAGTATAAAAAATAGAATATTATCCTATAATAATGATTTATTGTTGTGATATATATATCTAGATTCTAAAGCCAAAAGAATTAGCTATATCTATTGAGGAGGCATGGAGTAAATGATACTGATAAAATATCATGCACACAAGCCAGTTTTCTTGGCATAGTCATAGCCTGCTACTCAAAAGCATTGGTTCTATCAGACAGTAATGACTTTCAGAAAAGGGAGAAACTCCTGTTGTATGTAATGGTTAGTTTGATGTGATTGCATTAATGTTGTCATTGAGTTTTAAGTCAATATTTTTTAAGTTTTTTTTTTAGTAACTAAAGTTTGGAATGACATTTTCTTTCTTTCCTTTTCTTTTCTTTCTTTTCTTTTCTCTTCTCTTCTCTTCTTTCTTTCTTTCTTTCTTTTCTTTCTTTCTTTCTTTCTTTCTTTCTTTCTTTCCTTCTTTCCTTCTTTCCTTCTTTCCTTCTTTCCTTCTTTCCTTCTTTCTTTCTTATTTTAGAGAGAGAGCAGGGGGGTAGGGTAGGTGCAGAGGGAAAGAATCTCAAGCAGACTTCCCACTGAGTATGGAGCCCCACATGGGGCTTGATCTCATGACCTTGAGATCATGACCTGAGCCAAAAATCAAGAGTTGGAGGCTTAACTGACTGAGCTACACAGGTACCTCTGGGATGGCATTTTCTATTCTGTTTTATTACTTGTTTGCCAAATATTTTTTTGAATAGCCAAAAATGTGCAAAGTGCACAATACAAAGGTAAGGATATGGTCCCAGCCCTTGAGTTTAGTGGAGGGAGACATGCATATAATTACTGTGTATAGCACTGAAAGATGAATGTTCTGTGTAGTGGGAATTCAGAAAGATGGAAGAACTTTCTTTGCCTTTGATCGGTATGGGTTTTAGAAAAGAATTCTTAAAGAGGAGATTTAATGGGTTTATTAAAAGGTGACAGTTTAGGCAAGAGAAAAAAATAGGCTTTGTCAGGAAAGGAGTGGCAAGTATATAGGATATGTGCAGGTAAAAGAGTGTAGCCTATTTGATTTGGAGTTGGTAGAGACACTTTCTGAAGGATAGGATATGGACCAGGCTAAGGAGATTGGGCTTTTATAAATCTGTTGGTGGAGAACTATTGAACTATTTTTAACTTTTAGATTTCAGGTTTTCATTTTAGAAACTCATGCTGTAGCCATGTAGAAGATGGATTGAGGGGCTAAAATTAGAGGGTGTTGCAGTGTCCAGCAGAAGAAGATAGGGAAATAACAGAAGGTCTGAAGGGAAGAGAACAGATGTAAGAGATCTTTAGCAGATAAACTCAACAAGACCTTGTGACTACTTTGTATATAAAGTCTGCAGGAGGAGCAGACAGTGGTGACACAGGTTTCTAGTCTGCGCAGTTATGTAGGTGATGGTGACATTATACAGGGTACTTACTGGAGGATCCAGTAGGGAAGGGCAGGGTGAACATATATATATAGTTTGGTGGTGCTTACTGAGCATTCCATTTGAGTTGTCTGTACATACAAAAAATCATCAGTGTATAGGTAGAACTTTAAACTTTGGGTATAAAGCAAAAGACTTCCTCAAGAATGGAATAATGGTGAGAAAAGTTTGGATATAGGAAGCCAGTGAAGGAGACTGAACAGTAGTCAGAGTGTATTGAGAAAACCAAGAGGTGTTTGAAAAAGCAATGTCTTTGGATATGGCATTGTGGGGGAGGTTGACCTTAATTTTAGCAGAAGAGAACAGGGGAAGCCAGATTTGGTGGAGGTGGTGAGAAAGGAAATTGACTAGAGATGATTGTCTTAAGTTTGGTCCTGAAATAAAGAAGAAGAGGTGGCATCTAGGAGAGGTTATAAACCACAAGGAATAGCTTTTTGTTTTTATTTTAATGTTTAAGAGGCAAGAGATTGAGCATATAAAAAGAAAGCAACTTATGCTGGGGCACCTGGGTGGCTCAGTCAGTTGTGTCCTACTTTTGATTTCAGCTCAGGTCATGCTCTCAGGGTGGTGGGATCCAGGCCTGCATCAGGCTCTGTGTTGAGAATGGAGCCTGCTTAAGGTCCTCTCTCTCCTTCTGCCCCTCCTTGTGTGTGCGCTCTTTCTCTCTCTCTCTCTCTCTCTCTCAAAAAAAAACTGTCCTTTTATACAATTTGACTAGCTTCAAGTATTGATTTTTAAAATTTGTAGTTTACCTTTAAAAAAATAAAACTTTAATATATTACCTAATGGTATGTTGATTTTTTTTTTACCAGCGTAAACCAAGTTTAATTATTGTTGGTAATTCTTCTTAGGAGTATGAAAATGCTGAAAATGCTTCAACTCAGTCAAAAGTTGTGAATAAAAAAGATAAAAGGAAGAATCATCAGGGAAAAGACAAACCTCTCACAGTATCACTCAAAGATTTTCAATCTGAAGGTAATATATGTACGAAATCTATTATGCTAGACTATTTTAAGTCTTTATATATTTTTAAGTTCCTTGCTATTTTTTAAAATAAGTAAGAATTGTTTTGTTAATGTGTTACTGAGATTATAAAAAATGTAAACCTGTTTGGAAATACACAATTTGGGGGATAGTTTAAAAGCAGTCATTAAATCTCCATAAAAATTAAATACAAATTTGTCTTTTTGTATCTGAATTTGTCCATATTATAAAACTCACTAAAAATAAAATTTGTAGTTTTTGAGTCATCTTGAAACATAATTATTGTCTTTATACATAAAGTAATTGGACTTACACCAGGCCAGGAATAGTATCATCAGATTTCATCCATTATTGGTCAGCCTCTTCAAATTATCTGGAACTACACTGTAGAAAATTAAAATACAAATTTTTAGAATGAGACTTATCACCACAAAACTTTGTAATATCATTTGTATTTTTTTTTATTGAACAGAGAAGGCAAGGAAACTACATTATCCACCAAACTTTTGAAGATAGACCATAAAGCGCACTGTTTTTGATGTGGGAAGTTGTGAAAACCCTAAGTCTGTGCTATAAAATATGGTAGCCTCTATTCATGTGTGATGTTTTAAATATAAATTAATTAAAATGAACTAAAGTTAAAATTCATTAGTTGTATTAGCCACATTTCAAATGCTCAGTACCTTCATGTGATTAGTAGCTTCCCCTTCATGTGGTTAGAAGCTACTAATGTGGCTAATACATCTAATGAATTTTTACTATAGTTCATTTTAATTAATTTATATTTAAATTAAGTTTCTGTAAAGTTATCCTTACAGAAAATTTTTTCTGGACAGTGTTGTGTTTATGCCAGTCAGAATAGTTGCTGACAAAATGAACAGCAGTTTGTTCATTGACAGTGATCTATTTGATTCATATGAATTTAGCCTTAATACTTGGGTGTTTGTTCTGTGAGGATTAATAATACTACAGCAATAATCTGAAAAAAAAAACGCAATGAAATAAAATACTCCAGCATTTTCAAAAGCAGGCCTATCTGTTAAATTAGGAATAAATTGAGAGCATTATATTGCTTTGGTTTAAGGATCAGGACAGTTTTTCCTGTAGTCTGCTTCTTTTATTAAGCTAAGTAGGATTTTGTAGCTTGAGCTGAAACTTGTGATTTTGACATATATTATACTTCTAGACCCTATTCTGATCAACAGATGCCTTAAAAAGCTGGACCAGCTTTTAAATTCTCAGTTGTAAGAATGCTATTCTATTAAATTATTGTTAGTCGCTGAGAATAGAAAATTTCTACTATGCACAATAAGCCATGTAAAATATTAGCTATCCCAATCATCTCTAATTTAAATAAGAACATTTTCTTCCTCCTCTTGGTACTTTAGTTTCAGCCTTGTGTCTGTGTGGATTTCCTTATGTCTTCTTTTTTCCTCCTTCTGTAATCCCTTTCCAGAAATGCTGTGTTGTTACTAAGTCAATGATTTGTTTAATCTGAATGTATTTTTATTGCCTTCTTTCTATTCATTTTATAAATATACATCAATTTGTAGTATTTCTTATAGTATTATCAAAGCACTATGATGTATATTTTTAAAATAAAGAAACTAGGAAAAAAAAGAAACTAGGAGTTTAAAAGACACAAATTATTATTCGTTTTTTTCCCCCACAAGGGCAGTGATCTGTACAATTTTGCAGTTATGGTATCCTGTGATTTGATTTTAGGCATATTTGTTCCCCTTTATGCTCCCCTAAAATTGTGTGAAACAGAAAACCTAAATTATTTGGAATTCAGCTGTTCAAATTTAATAATACCCTGTTGTATGAGCGGCATTGACTAGGATGTAAGACATAGTCCCTAAACTGAACAAATTAATGATTATATGTTGAAATTTAACATCTTCCACCTAGAGAGGTCAGTCTAATATCTCAGACAACCCTCAAATGACTTCTGTAACTCTTATTATAACTTTTAAATTCTTCTCAATTACTTCAAATATTTTTACATATTGGGTATTAATGATTATTAATACTAATAAAATTAATATTTTCTTCAATGAAATTTCACCCTTTTTTTCATTTTCAGATCACATTAGTAAAAAGACCGAGGTAAGTGTTATTGTAACTATCTTTATTCTAGAAAACACTTTATTATTTTAAGAATAATACTTCAGTGTTTGGCAGTAAGTCTTTTTTGAGACCTAGCCACTTAAAGGACAACTCATAGGTTTGTTCTAAATGAATTAGGTCATGTTTCTGGCTATTATAAGGATATAAAATATATTACAGTAGAATAAAATATTATTTGCATGAAGAAACTATAATATTATTTGGCTTTATTATCCTAAATTGTGTGGCTGTGCTTGCACGTGTGTGCTCACATATGCACACCCACCTACACCTAAAAGGTTACCACATGTAAGCTTAAAATTTTAGGGAAAAGTGGTATAATACTTCAGTCTTTATTAAAAATGTCTTGAAACAAAGTCTCAAGATATTTTGGAATTATGGAAATTGTGAAGTAAGCTGTGATTCTGTGGTTTATACCTATGCATCATCTACTACTCTTAATATTCACCATTAGAGGGTAGTACACCCTACACATAACTTCCTGGGGTTATTGGTCACTTTTATTTTTTTTTTAAGATCCAGTACCAGATTCTTCAAACCTTTTAAAATTGGGAGGTACTACTATAAAATATCTTCTAATTTTGAGGAAGATACTAATAAAATGTTAGGAGTTATTTTGAATTCTTTAGGTACTAACTTGAAAGTTTCACTATTTTATTGTGTATGTATTCTTGTTAGTAATTCCAGTAGTCAGTTGTTTGAATGGTCAGAGATATTCCTGGATTTCACTTTATAATACATATATAGTTTTTGTCCATTTTTTTATATTGTTTTAAGTATTTGCTTGACAAGTCAGAGAAATGAAATCATCTCTAGAAACCACATCTAAATAACTGTGACTGTATTAAAAATATAGTCTTTATGCACACAAGCACAAAATCGATTTGTTAAGGTGGATGGTGGAAATTCTTTTTATATAAAAACCACTGTCACCATTTTTTAGATTAAAAATTAAATGACGCAAATATAGTCTTGAGTATTCCTTTTATGTTTGAAAGCAGAAAACATGTACATTTGGACTGATTCCATTTTTTTAAATCCATTGACTGACTTGGAGGATAGCTTTATGCAAATGAAAAAGTAGATACAAATGGTACACGCTATTCCTAAGGGACCAGCAACTGTTAATGGTGAGAAAAATAATTTTTATAAACTATTCCATGCTTTACTTTCTTTCCTGATTTGAAAGGGGGAAAAAATTTCAGACTGATAGGGTCTCATGTATTTAATATATTCAATCTGAGTTGTATTTAAACAGGCATAGATGTGTGACTCAGCATATATTTTGGCTTTCATTATAGTTTTAGAGCTGAGTTCTGATTGTCTGCTGTTGATAAATAATTTTATATGTAATAAAATTCACTTTAAATAATTTTAATGATAAAGACATTTTCTATCTTTGTAAATACAGTCTAATTATAATTTATTTCTTACATAACTATTTTAGGAAATTGGTCAAAAGAACATGTAATTCACATTATCCTTTGACACTTGTTAAAAATATACCAAAGTTATGTTCTATTTCCATTAGAAGTGTTACTCATTTTCTTGGAACTTGAATATTTAAGTGTTGTAGTGGTTATGCCATTGCTCTAGGAATCTAGAACTTTTTGAGAGTTCAAAAATAAGCCTGAAAAAAATTCTGATTTTAAGTCTAAAATGAGATATGCTTTCTACTAAAAATATATGTATGAGTCTTCTGTTACAGATATGCTCAATAATTGACTTGTTTTTTCCATATTTAATTTGTTACTTATGCCAAGAAAAATTTTTCCCCATAGGAACTTTAAAATTTCTAACCTCTGTTGAGAACAATATACATCTCATCCATTCCTTCTTAAAGCAGGTATTTTCTGGATAAAGTTCAAAAGAGAAAAGATTTATTTTACTTCATTGCTAGGTGATGAGAAATACTTGAACTTCCTGTATGTTCCTCTAACTGCCAACTAAACTTCTTCTCGGGTTGATTTCATCATTCCCCTTTTTCTTTCTCCATCTATCTTGATTATGTTATTAATCTCATTGCTTTCTTTGTAATCTCTTTTACTCTGAAATGATTAGAAAAAAAATGACATTTGCAGTAGTAAAGAATGGGAACAATTAATTTTTCTTCCTTAAATGTCTAGGAAATGTTAGCTGCCACTCACTGCTACAACAGTCCCCTTATCCATTCTTCACTACAGTATAGTCAAGAACATCCCATAAGAATTCTAGACAAGCAGAATGAATAATAGAATGTGTGTTTGTACATACCTCTTAGAAACCTTAACTAATCATGCCTTTTAAGGAGCATTATTTGACCCTTAAAGTTTTTATTTTTTATTTTTATTTTTTTTATTTTTTTTTTAATTTTTTTAAAAATTTTTATTTATTTATGATAGTCACAGAGAGAGAGAGAGAGAGAGAGAGAGGCAGAGGGAGAAGCAGGCTCCATGCACCGGGAGCCCGACGTGGGATTCGATCCCGGGTCTCCAGGATCGCACCCTGGGCCAAAGGCAGGCGCCAAACCGCTGCGCCACCCAGAGATCCCTTAAAGTTGTTTTTAATTTTCACATGTTGCCTTTTTAAACACCGGTGCTGCAGGGTAGAGTATCACACAGCTACTACTTTCTCTTTAGCTCCACTTTCTTTTTTTATTTAGCTCCACTTTCATCTTGCCTTCACAACCCCAGTCCTTCCAGTACTATTCAATAGCTTTAAATTTTTTATTTTTATTATTTTTAAAAATTTTTAAAGATTTATTTTATTTATTTATTCATTCATTCATTCATTCGAGACAGTCAGAGACACAGGCAGAGGGAGGAAGGCTTATTGGGACAGGAATGGGAGAAAGGTTACTTTTCACAAGATACATTTTTTAAAAGTTTTTTTTAAAAGAGATCTTATTTATTCATGATAGACATAGAGAGATAGAGAGAGAGAGAGGCAGAGACACACACAGGCAGAGGGAGAAGCAGGCTCCATACCAGGAGCCCGACGTGGGACTCGATCCCAGGACTCCAGGATCACGCCCTGGGCGGAAGGCAGGCGCTAAACCGCTGAGCCACCCAGTGATCCCCCACAAGATACATTTTTGAGGTTTTCTGTTATGTTTATGTACTATGTATTTAAAAATTATATAAAGAATAAAAAGCACTGGGTGAGAGAAGGAACTGGGGGAACAAACCTGGTCTTATTTGGCTCCATACCCTATTTCCTTTTTGTTGCACAATGCTTCATGCATGTGTACCTTAGATATATGAACTTGGATGAATTCATTTTAGGTCCTAATTATATTAGCTGAAAATTAAGGTTGACTTTGTTGATTTCTAAAATTATGATAAATGCTCAGTGTGTGATTAAATATTATATGCTAAAAATTGAACCCTATAGTTAACACTACTATCAAAACACAGGAGAACAGCAACAATGGCCCATTAGATTTTATTTTATTGTTTTTTTTTATTTTTATTTTTTTAAAATTTTTATTTATTTATGATAGTCACACACAGAGAGAGAGAGAGAGAGGCAGAGAGAGAAGCAGGCTCCGTGTACCAGGAGCCCGACGTGGGATTCGATCCTGGGTCTCCAGGATCGCGCCCTGGGCCAAAGGCAGGCGCTAAACTGCTGCGCCACCCAGGGATCCCCCCATTAAATTTTAAAAGCAAATAAATTCTACCTAATTTTTAAAAATCTCACCTAAAATTTGGCTTTACCTAAGCAACTCAACCTGTTTCCTACTCCTCAATGTCTTGAACTCTTGTGACTTTGTTCCATGGCTTTCCTTATTTGTGTTTATTATATTTGTTAGCTCTCTCTTGGTATAAGTAAGAGAAACCCAACTCAATCCAACATAAGAAAGAGATGCTTATTTGGTTGGTATATCCTGGAAGGATAGGGAAAGAGTTTGGCCTTAGAGTTGACTGGATCCCTGGATAGGTTTAGGATTCTTCATTTTTCTCACAAGTCTCAATTGCTATCTATGGCTTTACCTCCTGGCAGATCACATGGTTATTGGAGGATCTTGGGGCTACATCTTTACAGGATTTCCTACAAACTGTTAATTAGCTTTTGAGTCTTGATAGGTTAAAAATCAGTTTTTCTTTGAGGAGATGAGGAAGCAAGAAAATTCCCTATGTGGTATGATACGCTTTTTATCATATCACATTAGGGGATATAGAATGTTTATTTTTATGATGATAAAATTGATCTTCTTGAAGAAATGACTATTACTAACATAAATAAGTGATCAAATCTCCCATACAGATAATTCCAAATAATTTATGCAGGTATTCCACTTCCAGAGAGGGAGTTTAACTCCTTCCACTCTTGAGTATGGAGTGTGCTTAGTGACTTGCTTCCAAAGAGTAGAGTACAGAAGCAGGAAGGGAAATTAGTTTTATACTGTAGAAATCTGGCAGACACCACCTTGACCAGGTGATTAATATTAATATTATTAGTGATAGGTTGATAGCACATAGCCTTGATATGATGTGATAAGAATGGCCTATACTTCTGCAGTTTTCCTCACAAAAATCACATAAACCCAGTAAAATCATGATTAAAAAATATCAGGCAAATCGAAATCAAGGAACATTTTACAAAATACCTGGCCTGAATGACCAGTATTCCTCAAAACTATCAAAAGCAAAGTCTGAGAAGTTGTCATGGACAGAGAAGGCTAAGGAGACATGATAAATGTAATACATCCTGAATGGAATCTTGGTATATGTGGTGCCAAAGCAAGCAGTGAATGGAATCTTGGAACAGAAAAATAACATTAGGGGAAAACTAGTGTAATCCGAATAAAGTATGGAGTCTAGGTTGGTCCTGTAGTGGTATAACGTACTATGATAATGTAACATGTTACCAACAGGGAAAGCTGGGTGAGTGATTTATGGAAACTGTACTCTTCAAAACGTTTCTGTAAATCTAAGAGTATTCTAAAATTAAAAGTTTATTTCAAAACTTCAGCAGTGGATTCAGATGTCAACCGTTATAAAATTTCCCTTCAGAGTTGCACTCAGTGCCTTTTGTAGCTGTTAATGATTATTTCCTTTATCCATTAATTTTTTTACTGTGTTCTTCATTAAATTTAAATTTTTACTTTAAGATTACATGCATATAATAATAATTGAATGGCAGAGGAGAGTTTATGAAACCAGTAGTCTCCCAGCTATTGGCCCTTCCTTTACTACTTTTTAAAAGTCTTTCTCATATTTCACAATTGACCTGCATCAGGCCATGCAAAAGAATTTAGAGTTTTTGGAACACACTAGTTTT
Source organism: Canis lupus baileyi (assembly GCF_048164855.1). Classification (NCBI taxonomy): domain Eukaryota; kingdom Metazoa; phylum Chordata; class Mammalia; order Carnivora; family Canidae; genus Canis; species Canis lupus. The sequence continues at coordinate 76,632,257 of NC_132838.1, forward strand.
TCATGCTACCTTGTTGACCTGCATATTCTTCTGTTCTATCTTTCTCAGTGGTATCTTGTGCATGAATAGTTGTTAGTTCCTCTGGGAGAGGGAGTGAAGTCAGAGCAACCTAAGTCACCATCTTGGTGATGTCACTCTCTTGCTATCTTTCTTTATTTGCCTAACATGTTTCAGAACTTGGCTAAAGAGTTATATTTTCCTGGTTTCATTTAGATGCACAGAATATTTTGTATATACTTCATAGCACGCAACACTATTATTGTTGTTTTGCTTCTTCTCTAGAATTTTAGTTCCTGGAGTTCTGGGACCATATGTTGATTTAGTTTTCCTGGTAGTCCTAATTTCTGTCACATAGCGGGTAATGGAAGTGGAAGTTGGTTGATGAATGAATGAATGAATATTCTGCCTTTTCACTAAAACTTCCTCTAGCCTTTTTGGATCTATTTCTCTCATGTATTTTTACAACAAAACAGAGGCACATAGATCTTATTTTTTGTCAATTCAAGCACATTGTTCAAGCCTTCTGCTTAATGCAGTATTGCATCAAGTAGAATTCTGAAACTGCATCCTTACTCAGCAAGAAAAAATTCCATGATTGATTAATTATATTTGCCATTTATAAAAGAGGAAGAAGTGGCTACATGTCTTACAGGTACTTGCCATTTCTGACGTGTATGGAAGAGTCTATTGTATCTGTTATTATGTGTTAGTTTTTGTCTTTTTCAGTAGATTTGAGTTCCATGAGAGTAGCCTATGTGTTGCATAAGAAGGGCTTAATAAATATTTCAACTTCAAGACTTGAGTCCACCAGGGTCTGTCGTAGTGGGGAGAAGAAAGTAGACTTACCCCATATATAATGTTATCTTTAATATAAGAGCACTTTTAAGAATGCTGTTATTTAGATTTTCCCTTGAAATAAGTTCAAAGCACTCAACTGTAGCAAAAGAGAAATTGCACATATAGAGCATTTGATGTTTGCATATTACTATATATTAATGTATCTTAAAACTGTAAAGCTGGGAGGTTGTTCTAAAGGTGGCTTACAGACCCTGGAAGTATGAAAGGAATTGTTGATCAAGCATTAACATTTGTCAGTTTACTCTATAAATGATGTATTCTTCATTTGGAAATAGGAAGTCAGTGGGAAGCAAGGTTTGTTTGTTTTTTTAATCAAAGTATAATTTACACACAAAAGAATGCACAGGTCATAAGTGTGCAGTTTGATGAGGTTTGACAGAAATATATGACCTACATCCCTAACAAGGTAACATTATCATTACACCAGAAAGTTCCCTTCTCCCTGAAGCCAATCCCTTTCTTATGTCCTCCCCTGCCTACCACAGGCAACCACTGTTGTGATTTCTATCATCATAGATTAAATTTGCCTCTTTATTTAAAGTAAAGCGTACAGTATGTTATTTGGTCTGGCTCTTTCCCTCCCAAATGTTGAAGGTTTGTCCATGTTCTTATGTGTATCAGTGGTTTTTTTCCTTTTCATTGTTAAATTGTATTCCATGGTATGAATATATCATAATGTGTTTATTCTGTTGATGGACATTTAGTTTGTTTCCTTTTTTTGACCATTATGAATTAGGCTGTTAGAACATTTTTAAAAAATAGTTTGTTTAGGAGCACCTGGCTGGCTTAGTTGGTAGAGCATGTGACTCCTGATCTTGGGGTCATGAGTTCAAGCCCCATGTTGGGTGTGAAGATTGCTTAATTAAAATAAAATATTTTTAAAAACCAGCTTTATTTCAGTATAATTTACATACTATAAAGTTAGCCGTTTTAAGTAGATTTTAAATTCAGCTGATTTTAGTATATATACAGAGTTGTACAGCCATTACTGTAATTAATTTTAGAACATTTCTGTCATCCCCATAAGAAACCTCATGCCCATTACCAGCTATTCCCCATACCCTTTCTGCTCTAACCCCTCTCCCCCAGCTTAGGTAACTGCTATATCATTTGTATAGATTTGCCTGTTTTGTACACTTAGTATAAATGGAATCACACACAATGTGGTTTTGAGATTTCTTACACTTAGCATGATGTTTTTAAAGTTCATTCGTGTTGTAACATCTATCAGTATTTTATTCCTTTTTATCACAAAGTATTGTATTTTATTTTAGTTACACATTAATCACTTGGACATATGGGGTGTTTTCACCTTTTTTTTTTTTAATAAAGAAAAAGCCTAATGCAGGGCTTGAACTCCCCCAACCCTGAGCTGAAATCAAGAGTCCTATGCTTAACCAACTGAGCCACCCAGGTGCCCTGGTTGTTTCCACTTTTTAAATTATGAATCATGCTACTATGAACATTCATGTACAAGTCCTTATATGTTTAATTTCTCTTAGGTAAAATCCTAAGAATAAAATTGCTGTGTCATGGGGTAGATGTTTGTTTATTTATTTTTCTTTTATTTTTTAAAGATTTGTGTATAGTTGACACACAGTGTTCTATTAGTTTCAGGTATATAACATAGTGATTTGACAAGTTTATATGTTATGCTATGTTAACTTCAAGTGTAGCTATAAAATGCTGTTACAATATCATTGGCTATATTCCTTATGCCCTACCTTTTATTACTTTGATGTATGTTTAACTGTAAGAAACTGCTGAAGAGTTTTCCAAAGTGAATATGCTCTTTTAGACTTGTTAGAGGCATAGGTATTTGTGAAGTAAGGAAAGTTGTTTTTGCATTCCTGGTAGGAAGACTGACAAAAGTTTTTTTATAATGCTAGTAACTTTAGTTCCTTTCACTATAAATGAAGAAGTAGTTTCAATAATTATTTGTATTTCTGTATGCCAGTAACAGTGTAATTAAAATCAAAATGCTTTTTATCATAATATAATAATACCTAGGAATAAATATAATAAAGATATATAAGGCCTATATTGGGAAAATTACAAAACTTTATTGCAAGAAAGTAAAGACTCAAATAGAAGAATATTCCTTGACTTATTAACACAAAGATAATCACTTTTTCTCAAATTAATCTGTAAAATCTGTACAGTCTCAGCCAAAATCACAATTTAGTTTTTTTATTAACTGAAGTAAAGTTGACCTGCAATATTATATTAGTTTCAGGTGTATAGCATAATGATTCAACATTTATATGCATTATGAAATGTTCACTACCATTAAGTATAGTTATAATCTGTCACCACACAAAGTTATTACAGTATTATTAAGAATGTTCCCTATGCCATAGTTGAAAATCCCTATGACTTATGTATTTTATAACTGAAAGCTTATACATCTTAATCTCTTCTTCTATTTAACCCACCCACCCCTAACAACCACCAGTTTGTTCACCTTATTTGTCTGTTTTGTTTTGACAATTTAATTTTTAAACTAAAAACTAAAGCACTTCTAAAAAATTAATAGGGAAATGAAAAAGACCAAAATAACCAAAACATTCTTGAAGAAAAATAATTTGTCCAATCAGATATCAAGATTTTTTATAAAATTAATAATTAATACAGTAAAGAATAGAGGCAGAATGATAGATAAAAAGAACATTAGAACAAAACAGCACAGAAACAGGCCAACTATGAATATAACCTTGATCTGCAACAGAGTGAAGTAAAATAGTACTAGGTAGAGGATGAACTCTTTTTTAAATAAATGATTTTGGGCAATTGAGTATGTTTATGGAAAAAAGATTAGATTATTTCAAATCATGCATAAAAATTCATGCACAGAGAATCAAAGGCATAAAAGTCAAAGGCTATGTTATGAAGCTTATGGGTGCTAATACAGGAATATTTTTATGACTTTAGGGTAGGAAAGACACAAAACCCACTAGCTTTAAATTTATACATTAAGGAATTATTTCCATCAAAATATATTACAAAAGTGAAAGGACGATCTTCAGAGTAGGAAAAGATTTCTTCCAAAATAGAACTCATTGATGAATCTATGAAAAAGCAAGTACTCACAAAAGGGGATATTTATATGTCTTAAAAACATGAAAAGATGTTCAACTTCATTAGCGGTCATGGAAATGCAAATTAAAACCACATATTAATCTCCAGTTTAGCAAAAATCAAAGAATCTCATGATTTGTGTGTGTGTGTGTCTGTATACATATATATATATTTTTTAAGATTTTATTTTTAAGTAATCTCTACATCAACATGGAGTTTCAGATCAAAAGTTACATGCTCTACCACTGAGCCAGCCAGGCCACCCCCAAAGCCTTCGATGATTTGAATTGTTGGTGAGGATATGAAATAATATATTACTGCTTAAGAAGAGATAACTTGTTACAAACAATTTTGTTCAACATAGTACTAGAAGTCCTAGCCAGGGCAACTAGGCAAGAAAAAGAAATAAAAGGCATCCAAATCAGAAAGGAAGAAGTAAAAGTGTCCTTGTTTGTAGGTGACATGATATTATGTATAGAAAAGGCCCAATAAAGACTCCATCAAAAAACCGTTAGAACTAATAAATGAATTTAGCGAAGTTGTCAGATACTAAATCAATATACAAAAATCTGTTGCATTTCTATACACTAATAATAACAACTTACCAGAAAATTTAAGAGAACAATCCCATTTACAGTTGCATCAAAAAAAAAAAAAACCCAGGAATAAATTTAACTAAGGAGTTGGAAGACTTGTAGACTGAAAACTATGACATTAATGAAAGAAATTGAGGAAGGCACAAATAAATGGAAAGGTATCCCATGCTCATGGATTGTAAGAATATTGTTAAAATGTCCATACTACCCAAAGCAGTCTACAGATTCAGCTCAAACTCTATCAAGATTCCAGTAGGATTTTTCACAGAACTAGAATAAACAATCCTTAATTTGTATGGAACCACAAAAGACCCTGAATTACCAAAGTAATCTTGAGAAAGAAGAACAAAACTGGAGGTATGATGCTCCCTGATTTCAAGCTGCACTACAGAGCTATAGTTAAAAGAAAAAAAGTATGGTTATTGGCATAAAAACAGACACAGAACAATGGAATAGAATAGAGAAGCTCAGAAATAAGTACACACTATACATGGTCCATGAATTTATGACAAAGGAAGCAAGAATATACAGCGAGGAAAGGACAGCCTCTTCAATAAATGGTATTGAGAAAACTGGACCACTATCTTATACTACACACAAAAATTCACTTAAAATGAATTAAAGACTCAAATATAAGACATAAATCCCTAAAACTTATCCTAGAAGAGTTAGCCAAAAAAAAAAAAAAGAAGAAGAAAAAGAAAGAAAGAAAGAAAGAAAGAAAGAAAGAAAGAAAGAAAGAAAAGAAAAGAAAAGAAAGAAAGAACCTTGCTAAGTGTGAAAACATGGTGAACCTAGTGGATGTTACGCTAAGTAAAATGAGACAGAAAGACAAATACCATATGATTTCACTTATATGTGGAACCTAAAAATATGAGCAAAAAAACTAAAAAAAAATAGGCTCAAATAGAGAACAATTTGCTGGTTTCCTGAGGGGAGAGTGGTAGAGGAAAGGGCAAAATTGAAGGAGATCAAGAAGTACAAACTTTGAGTTCTAAAATAAGTCATAGAGATGAAAAGTACAGCATAGGGAAAATAGGTAGTAATATTATAACATTGAATGGTGACACATGGTGACTTACTGTGGTGAGCACTATGTAACAGAATTGCTAAGTCACACTGTTATACAGTGAAATGAATGTATCATTGTATGTCAACTATGTTTCAATTAGAATGCTCCAGTAAGAAAACATGGGTGGTAAGCTTGACGTTGCAGTTGGCGATGATTTTTTTGGATTTGATCCCAAAAGCAGAGGCAACAAAAGCAAAAGTGAACAAGTGGGACTACATCAAACTAAAAAGCTTCTGCACTCCAAAAGAAACCATAATCAAAATGAAAAGGTAACCTACTGAATGGAAGAAAATATTTGCAAATCATATATCTAATAAGGAGTTAATATTCAAAATATGTAAAGAAGTTGTACAAGTTAATAGCAAAAAACTAAACAATTCACTAAAAAATAGGGAGAGAATATGAGCAGACATTTTTCCAAAGAAGACATATAGATTGGGGATCCCTGGGTGATTCAGCGGTTTAGCGCCTGCCTTTGGTCCAGGGCGTGATCTTGGGGTCCTGGGATCGAGTCCCACGTCGGGCTCCCTGCATGGAGCCTCCTTCTCCCTCTGCCTGTGTCTCTGCCTCTCTCTCTCTGTGTCTCTCATGAATAAATAAATAAAATATTTAAAAAAGACATATAGATGCCCAACAGGCCCATGAAAAGATGTTCAACATTACTAACCATGGGGAAAATGCAAATCAAAACCACAATGAGATTCACCTCAAACCTATTAGAAGAGCTATTATCAAAAGGACAAGAAATAACAAATGTTGGCAAGGATGTGGAGAAAAGGGAACCCTCATGCATTGTTGGTGGGAATGTCAATTGGTGCAGCACCTATGGAAAACAGCATGGAGGTTCCTCAAAAAGTTGAAAATAGAGCTACCCTATGACCCAGAAACTGCACTACTAGGTATTTATATTACTTAGCCATTAAAGAAATGAAATCTTGCCATTTGCAACAATGTGGGTGGAACTAGAGGGTGGTATACTGAGCAGAGTAAGTCAATCAGAGAAAGACAATTATATGATTTCACTCATGTGGAATTTAAGAAACAAAACAGAAGATCATAGGGAAAGGGAGGGAAAAAATAAAACAAGATGAAATCAGGAAGATAAACATGAGAGACTCTTGACTCTAGGAAACAAACTGAGGGTTGCTGGAAGGAAGGTGGATGGAGGGAGGGGTAACTGGGTGATGGGTGTTAAGGAGGGCACGTGATGTGATGAGTAATGGGCATTATATGCAACTGATGAATCACTGAACTCTACCTGTGAAACTAATTGAAACTAATAATATATTATATGTTAGTTGAATTTAAATTAAAAAAATGCATCTGTACCGTTAACATCTAAATCTACAAGGGTAGGCTTACTAGAAAAATACAAGCACCGCAGAGAACTCCTTAAGTTGAAAATGTTCATGAACCCCTTCAACCTCTTCAACTCTAAACCATATGAGGAAAAGGATGGATTCTTGGGTCCAGAGTGGGCAAGATCTGGGTCATTAGTTAGGATACCACGTTTAAAAGGTGTGGATCCTAACTGCAACAACAGTGATAGATCCATCCAAGAAACAGAACTGAAATATGAGCTGCCACTTTGAGGGGGCAAAAGAAGCAGAACCCAGAATCCCAAGATCATGACCTAAACCAAAGGCAGATGCTTAACCAACTGAGCCACCCAGATGCCCCAGCTAAGAGTCTTTGAGGTTTTCCTAAAAAAACATATCTTTTTTAAGATTTTATTTATTTATTGGTAGAGAGTGTGAGCAGGGGGAGAGACAGAAGGAGAGAGAGAATTTCAGGCAGACTCCACACTGAGTACAGAGCCTGATGTGGGGCTTGATCCCACATAATCTCAGGTCACACCCTGAGATTATGACCTGAGTGGAAACCAAGAGTCGGATGCTTAACTGATTGAGCCACTTAGGTGACCCTCTATTTTTATCTTATTTTTCCTTCCATTCTATATTCATCTGTTTTGTTTCTTAAATTCCACGATTGAAATAATATGGCATTTATCTTTCCCTGACTGACTTATTTTGCATAGCATAATACACTCTAGTTCCATCCATGATGTTGCAAATGGGAAGATTTCATTCTTTTTGATGGCTTAGTAGTATCCCATTATATATAAATACCACATCTTTATTGATTCATCAGTCGAACATTTGGGCTCTTTCCATAATTTGGCTATTGTTGATAATGCTGCTATCATTAGGGGTCCATGTACCCATTCAAATCAGCATTTTTGTATCCTTTGGATAAATACCTTGCAATTGCTAGGTTATAGGGTAATTCTATTTTTAACCTTTTAAGGAACCTACATACTGTTTTCCAGAATGGCTGTACCAGTTTGCATTCCCAGCAGTGTAAGAGAGTTCCCTATTTCTCTGCATCCTTTCCAAGATCCATTCTTTCCTGAGTTTTAATTTTAGTCATTGTGACAAGTGTGAAGTGATATTTCATGTGGTTTTGATTCGTATTTTCCTGATGATGAGTGATGTTGAGCATTTTTGCATGTGTCTCTTAGTCATGTGTATGTCTTCTTTGGCAAAATGTCTGTTCATGCCTTCTGTCCATTTCTAAATTTTTTGGGAGTAGAATTTGATGAGTTCTTTATTATGGATTCTGGGTACTAGCCCTTTATCTGATAGGTCATTTGCAAATATCTTCTCCCATTCTGAGGGTTGTCTTTTAGTTTTGTTGATTGTTTTCTTTGCTGTTCAGAAGCTTTTTTATCTTGATGATATCTCAATATTTCATTTTTGCTTTTGTTTCCCTTGCCTCTGGATATATGTCTAGTAAGAAGTTGCTGTGGCCAAGGTCAAAGAAGTCTCTACTTGTGTTCTCCTTTAGGATTTTGATGATTTTTTATCTCACATTTAGGTCTCTCATCCATTTTAAATTTATTTTTGTGGATAATGTAAGAAAGTTCAGCACTATTTCTTAAAATATTCTCTGTTCCTATCTATTTTCTCCTTCTGAGATTCCCACAATGGATATTTTGGCCTACTTCGTAGTACCCTATAGATACCTCAGGCTCTATTTCCTTTTCTTCAATTATTTTTCTTTCTATTCTTTGTTCCTACGTAATTTCCATCGTCCTATCTTTAAGCTCACTGATTTTTCCTTTTGCTTGCTCAATTCTGCCTTTAATTTGTCATTTCAGTTGTACTTTTCAGCTCTAGGATTTTTTTTTTTTGGGAGGGGGTATCTTTTTAGGTTTTCTGTCTCTATTGATATTTACATTTTGTTCACACATTGTTTTCTTGATTTTCCCCACAACTCCTTTAGTTCTTTGAGCAGTCTTTGACAATTGTTTTGAAGTCTTTGTTTCATGTAACTGCCATAGGTCTTTTTCAGGGACAATTTCTGTTGGTTAATTTTTTGCCTTTCAGTGGGTCATATTTCCCTATTTCTTGAATACATTGTGATTTTTTTGTTAAATGATAGACATTTAATAATATGGCAACTCTGGAAATCAGATTCTCCTCCTTCCTTGGAGAGTGGTGTTTTTTTAATTTTTGTTTTTTTGATTGTTTAGGCTCTCTCTGTTCCAAATATAAACATAAGGTGTAAGCTTTAGGCCTTTTCCTGAGGCTTTTTCCTTGGGCCTGTACAGTCACTTTCTAATTTTCCCCTTATAGGCATTTGTTTCTAAATGTCCTAATTTTTAATGTCTGGCTCCCAAAAGTGAAAAAGCAAAAAATGAAGGGAGGAAGAATGGGCACCAGCCCTTTAAATCTAGTAGAAGTCACTTCAGCTGGAGGGAGAGGGGCTTACAACAATTTGAGGAGGTACAACTACAATGGTTGCCTGTCTCCTTGTCTGGACTGTGATCAGAGCAGCAGTCAGTAACCAAAGCAGGTTCCTATTATTTGGAGGACAGGGTACTTTTTGTCCACCTTAGTTCCCATAAACTGTGCATGCTGCTCCACAAGCCTGCCTGCCAGCCACATGGCTGAGGTTGGGGGATGAGTAACTACTACTGTACTAAAAGCTAAAATTAACCAAAATTAACTTACCTTCCATGTCTTGCCCTGGAAGTTGCAAGCCCTTGATAGATTCCAAAATTCTAAAACAGTTACATCAGATAGATTCTGACAGTGCAGTTGTTGTCCAGGTGAGGAGACAGATTCCTTGTGCTTCTTCATCTTCTCAGGATCCTCTCTGATTGATTTTTGAGTTAGTTTTTGTGTATGCTGTGAAAAAAGAGGCCAAATTCACTTTTTGGCATGTGTGTATCCAGTTGTTCCAGCTCCACTTGTTGAAAACACTCTTGTTTCCTTAATGAAGCAACTTACTACTTTTTAAAAAGTAAACTGACTGGGGCGCCTGGGTGGCTCAGTCAGTTAAGTGTCTGCCTTTGGCTTAGGTGGTGATCCCAGGGTCCTAAAATCAAGCCCCTGCTGAGCAGGGAGCCTGATGACTCTCCCTCTCTCTTGCCCCTCTCCCCCCACTCATGTTCTTTCTCTCTTTCTCAAATAAAATCTTTGAAAAAAAAAAACTGACCATGAATGTGAAGGCTTATGTCTATATTCTATTATGTTTCAATGATCTATAAGGCTAAAATTACACAAACATCATACTGTCTTTCTCATTATATATTTGGCACATAATAGATGTTCAGTATTTGAGTTAAATTGAAATGGAATTGCTCAACTTATTAAAGAATGTGTGTTCTTACATTTGACATATTTTTGTCTTTTTTCTTTTGGGGTATGTGTATGTGGTGGGGGGAGTTGTGGGTGATTTATTTTTGCTTCTTTTCTCCCTAGTTTCTTATCAGACTGTCTTTATAAAAATTCCTTTCTTACTCTGTGAAGAAGTTTTCTGCCTCACTGATAAATACTCAAGGTCAGAGTACCTTTGGGATAGGCATGCTGGTAATGATAGTAGCCATCAAAAAACAGAACTGGAATTGCACTTTTTAGAGAAGTGAAATCCAGAGGCCAATTAGTTGCTTTCGTATCATTCCTTTCTTAGAAGTTTAGCACTGTTTTAAGCATTGTTGTATTTATTATTTAAAGTGAAATCTTACCAGAATATACTGGACATATTTTGTGAAGCAGTAGACTTATATTTGTACCACTTAGCAATAGAATAACTGATAGGCAAGTTATTTAACTTTAGTGAGGCCTTGATTACTTTGTGGCAAAATAATTCTTGCTCTCTCAATCTCCTGTGTTGTTAATAAGAATCAAAGTGATGTTTATGTAAGAGTTTTACAAAATACAATGTGCTACACAAGTATTTTTAATGTCATTTATTTATTAAGCAGTGATAACACATTTTTGTTTCTTTCAAACACTTTCTAAGATAATATATAGGGAAAGGAATTTGAACTTTTGGGTCATTTGCTTACAAATACAGTCGAAATGGGTAAAATTTGAGTGTTATAGCTCAAGAATATGGGACATATGTGAAACTAATGAGAGTGAGAGGAATATTTTCTTCAGTCTCTTTTTAAAAAATTTTTTAAATTTATTTGAGAAAGAGAGAAGCTCAAGCAGACTCCATGCTGAGTGCAGAGACTGACACAGGGCTGGATCTCACAACCCTGAGATCATGACCTAAGCTGAAACCAAGAATTGGACACTTCACTGCACCACCCAGGCGCCCCTTCAGAGGTCTCTGTCTTTATAACAGGAAGTGGAGAGGAAATACCACTTTGATTGAAGAACATGTAAAATTTCTCATTTAGTGTAATTGGTAGATTGTGATAAAATCTTGTCTCTTTATCACAAATATGTAGAATTTATGTAAAAATTATTTTTAAAATGTAATAGACAAGATGGAGCAATACATAGCTATAAGAATCAAGGCAGTGTGGCATGGCATAAGGGTAGACATACAAGTTGACAGAATAGAATTAAATCCAGAAGGAAACTCTTAAATTTGTGGTCAGTTGATTTTGTACAGGAATGCCAACACAATCTAGTGGGGAAAGGAATAATCTTCTCAACAAATAATGCTGGATATCCACATGCAGAAGAATGAGTTTGGGCCCTTTGTTCACTCCATACACACACAAAAAAAAAATTACTCAAAATGGATTATAGACCTAAATGTAAGAGCTAAAATGGTAAAGCTCTTAGAAGAAGGAATTATAGGAGTACATCTTCATAACTGAGTCGTTTCTTGCATAAGTTGGATGCTGTCAAAAGGAATTTCGTAATACAAAGGACACTATCAAGAATGTGAAAGGAAAACCTGCAGAGTGGGAGAAAATATTTCCAGATCATATATTTGACAATAGGCTTGTATCTAGACTATATAAAGAACTCTTACACTCAAAAGTAAAAAGCAATCCAGTTAAAAAGCAGGCAAAGGATCTCAGTAGACATTTTTCCAAAAAGATATACGAATGTCCAATAAGCATATGAAAAGATGCTTAGCACCACTAGCCATCAGGAAAATGCAGCTGAAAGCCATAGTATGATACCATTTCATACTCAATTGGGTGTCTGTGATCAATAAAGACAGATAATGGCAAATGTTGGTGAGAATGTGAAGAAATTAGAACTCTCATTCTGATGGGATTATAAAATGGTGCAGCTGCTTTGGAAAACTATCTGGCAATTCCTCAAAAAGTTAAACATTGAGTTACCATATGTCTCAGAAGTTCTACTCATAGATACATATATACATAAGAGAATTAAAAACATAGCCACAAAATACCTGTTCTTGAATGTAATAGTAGTAGTATTCATAATAACCCAAAAGTCGAAACCACACAAATGTCTATTAACCACAGCATGGAGAAATAAAACGTAGTTATTATTTGGTAATGAGAAATGAAGTGCTGATACATGCTATAATAATATAGGTGAACTTTGAAATCATTGTACTAAGTGAAAGAAGCCTGTCACATAAGACCACATATTATATGGTTTCATTTATATTGAATGTCCAGAAAAGGCAGGTGTATCTGGACAGTAGATTAGTGTTATGCAGGGGACAACTGAGTAGGGAGAAGTAGGGAATGACTGCTAAAAGTTCAAAGTTTGTTTGGGAGGTGATGAAACTTATTAACTTAATTATAATTATGGTTGCACAATTCTGGATATATTAAAAACCATTGAAATGTGCATTTTAAATGGGTGAATTGTATATGCTATATGGATAATTTTTTTTAAATTAAGCAGTACCCAACTCAAAGTATGAAGGAAAGGTCATCTAAGAATGCGTCTCTACTGTTTACCTCTTGGAGATAGAGAAGAATCAGATGGTTGATTGTCTCTTAGTTACCATTTTTCTTTCATTCTCCAGCCTTCTGGTGGCTGACTAGGTTTATTAAGTGCATACACTTTCGTGTTGAATGATAGTAAATCATAATTCATTTTTGACAGGAATTGAGTTCTCAGACTTTATCACATGATGGAGGATTCTTCAATAGACTGGAAGATGATGTTCATAAAATTCTTATTAGAGAAAAAAGAAGAGAACAGCTTACAGAATATAATGGAACAGATAATTGCGCAGCTCATGAACACAACCAGGCATGTAAAATAGAAAATTCTCTTAAAATCACAGTGAAATTAAAATGCAATTTTCCTTTCTTAAAAAACAGTAGAATCCAGTTATAATATGACGTTACAGTCTTAGGATATTATCTTAGTCATTATCATGCATAGATACTTACATTAACATGTATCAGGTACTCCATTTATTGAATATTTACTGAGTGTGTGCTATGTGCTAGATACTCTTAGGCACCAGTATAGGAAAGTGGGAATACCAAGGTGGGTGGGACTGTCCTTCACTTAGATACTCAGAGTAGTGGGGGTAAGAGGAGGCAAACCTATAGAGTATCATTCAGCATGATGAAGGCTTTGAGAGAGAGATGAACAATACAAATGAGGTTTTGAATAGAGAAGGTATTAGCTCCCTCCTTGGGTGAGTTGTGAAAGGTGTCTGAAGAATTGACATTTGGGATGGACACTGAATGATGAATAAACTATAAGAGAAATGGAGGGGCCCTACGGGAAGTGCAATAGCAGAGGTCCAGAGCTGCATAAGCTTTAGACTGAGTATTCAGGAAATAAAAGGTTCTGTACTGAGAAGCACAGTGTGTGTGAGGCTAGGGTAACAGGGCCAGGGAAATAGCTTGGGTTTTAGATTATGAAAGTCTTTTTATGGGGAAATAAGTTGGAATTTTAACCTGTAGACAGGAGTTGCAAACTATTGCCCTAAGAATGGCACTCACATTTTAAATATATTACTCAACAAACAAAAAAGAAAGAAAACTTCATCATATAGAGACCTATAAATGCATCTTTCTTTCTTTCTTTCTTTCTTTCTTTCTTTCTTTCTTTCTTTCTTTCTTTCTTTCTTTCTTTCTTTCTTCTTTTTATTTATTATTTATTTATTTATTTATTTATTTATTTATTTATTTATTTATTTATTTATGATAGACGCAGAGAGAAAGAGGCAGAGACACAGGCAGAGGGAGAAGCAGGCTCCATGCAGGGAGCCTGACGTGGGACTCGATCCCAGATCTCCAGGATCCTGTCCTGGGGCAAAGGCAGGCGCTAAACCGCTGAGCCACCCAGGGATCCCCTGCATTTGTTTTTCTTACACAGTTGCTAGTCTTCTGCTTTATTTATTCCTTTTATGGGAGGGTCTTAGGTATTCTTAAACTTGCGCCTATTCTTTACCTTATGTTGACCTCCAATCCATTAATAACTGTTCTCAGTCTCAAACTTGTAGTAATTTCAGTTGCGTTTCCACAAACACTTTCCTTTTACCTACTTGATTTTCTCTTCTTCCCTTGGTGCACAGTATTGGTTTTCACAGTATTGCCTACTCTCTCTAGTCTGATTTAATGTCTAGGCTGCCAGGTGTTGCTGGAAAATACATATTTTTTTAAGATAATGCTAATGTTCCATTCTGAAAATCAGTGCTTGTGTAACTTTTGCCACATCTTCATTTCAACATTAACAGTCCTTTGGTTCATCTCTCTCTCTCTGCCTGTGTAATAAACATACAGTATTATATTAGTTTCGGGTATACAATATAATGATTCAATAATTCTGTACAATTTGACTTTGACAGATTCCTACAGTGGCTATTCCAAAGTCTAAAAGCCCATTTCCCATCATCCTTTTACTCTTGTGTGGACATTATCTCTTTGTTGTTTCATTAAGATTGGTAAATTCGATCAACAAATTAAACACCTAAGTTGTGTTACATAGGACACAAAGGAAGTCAGACCCTTGAGAACTTTTTATTCTGATGCAGCAGTAAGATGGGTTTATAAATAACACTAACATAATTCCACATGAAAATCTATTTTCAACTTAATAACAGGGAATCCTTGCCTGTCCAGAACTACTTGTGAGCTTCTTCCTTTCTGGCATTGAATTAAATTTAATATTTTCCTGTCTTGCTTTGTCTGTCAAATTTTATGTATAGTCTGTGCAACCATGTTAATATTTATGGTAAGCATATATGCTTCCTCTTGGCTGTGATTCTCCCCTTTGTGATCCATATCTTCTTATTTTCTGAAACCCATCTGAGATCATTTTTGGATAGAAAGAATAATATTAGTATATTTCAGCAAATAGGTGTCTCAAACCCTTTGTAGAACAAATTTGGCCATATAAAAGTTCATTAAATGATTAAGTTATATTAGTGATCTAATAAAACCAAAGCAACAGAGCAATATAGAACAACAATCTTTGAAATCAACCAAGCCAAATAATACAAAATACAGTTTCTGTAGCTTATCAGCAGTGCTACACTGGGATTACGTGCCTCTCATGTATTTTTATTAAGAGTTGCAATTAATTAGCAGGTAAGATTTAAAGTTTTTATCAGAGCATGTTGTATATTGTACCCATTTAATATATAATTATTTTTGTACAGGGTAGGAAAAGGTGTGTCCAAAAAAGGATATACTGGTAAAGTGCCATAGTAATTTTCAGGAATGGAGATCAGAGATGTTTTAGGAAAAAATGGCTTTTGAACTGGAATGTAAAAAACAGTAGAATTTGAATATGCACAGGTGAAGGAGAAGAAACTATAATGCCAGGAATAAAAGTATGGAGGCAGGGAAGTATAAACCAGTTTAATTAAACAGAAGGATCTTTGAGGAGTGTAGTTTAGATGTGGTAAGGTGGGTCAGAAAAGATTGTGGAGGATTTAAAGACCTGGTTTACGGTTTAGTCAGTAGCCAGTAAGGAATTCTTTAGGGTTTTTGAGCAGAGAACAAAATTTTGTGTAATAATTTCACTGCAGTGCCTAGAAGAAAACTGAATGAAGTTAAAGACTAGTGTTAGGAACTAGCCAGTGCTCACTTATTAAGGGTATAGAACAACAGAAGCATGCCACTAGTGGTATAGGATAAATTCGTATAACCATTTTGGAAAACAATTTGGTATTAATTTTTATTTATTTATTTGTTTATTTTTGTGGTAAAGATGCAACATTATTTTTTCAGCTTTATTAAGGTATAATTGAGATATAAAATTGTAAGATATTTAAAATGCACATCATAAAAAGTAAATAAAAAGCACATCATGATGATTTGATATACATTAACATTGTGAAATGTTTCTTCCCATCTAGTTAATTAATGCATTTATCACCTCACATATTTATCTTTTTCTTTTTAGAACATTTAAGTTCTAGCATCTTAAAACATCAATTATACAATACAGTGTTATCAACTATAGTTACCATGTTCTATGTTAGATTCTCCGACCTTATTCAACTTAGAGTGAAAGTTTAGACCATTTTACCAGACTCTCCTTTGTTCCTCTTTCCCCCAGACCCTAGCAAACAGTATTAACTTTTCAAGTTGAAAATGATGGACAGACCATATGTTCTAGAAATTCTATACTAGGGGATCCCTGGGTGGCTCAGTGGTTTAGCGCCTGCCTTCGGCCCACGGCGTGATCCTGGAGTCCCAGGATCAAGTCCCACATCAGCTTCCCTGCATGGAGCTGCTCCTCCCTCTACCTGTGTCTGCCTCTCTCTCTCTTTCATGAATAAATAAATAAAATCTTAAAAAAAAATTCTACACTAGATTAAACCCTGGAGACATGTTCAAGAAGAATATTCAAAACTCAATTCATAATAAAATCAATAGGAGAAATGAAAACTACACTTACATGTAGCAACATGGATGAATATCAAAAACATAATATTTAATTAAAAAAGCAAGTCACCAAATAATAGTTTGATGCCATTTATATATATTTCAAAAAAACAGTAAATTTAAGGTATATATATGCAGTAAAAGACTAACAAAGGAAGAGAAGACAATACAAAATTCATAATAGGGGATATCCTCATGTGGGAAGGGAAGGGATAGGATTGGGAAAAGGCACAGGGAAGATGCCAAAATTTTGGTATTTTTCAAATTCTTTTTTTTTTTTTTTTTATTTATGATAGTCACAGAGAGAGAAAGAGAGAGAGGCAGAGACATAGGCAGAGGGAGAAGCAGGCTCCATGCACCGGGAGCCCGATGTGGGATTCCATCCCGGGTCTCCAGGATCGCGCCCTGGGCCAAAGGCAGGCGCCAAACCGCTGCGCCACCCAGGGATCCCCCCCGGTATTTTTCAAATTCTTAATCTATTGGGTTATTTTCTTTTTACCTCATGTGTGTCATTATATATTTCTATTGCATATGCAAAATTTTTCATAATTAAAAAAATTAACGATTTTCTCATAGTGTATCATTGAGTATAATAGGGAAAAGAAAAAATTGAGACCATTTAAAAAAAAATACTTCTCTCTTCCCTCTCTCCATAGTACTCCTTCCTCAAGGAAAAAAAGCTCTTCTTTTGCCAGTGTTAAAATCCTCTTTTACTGCACATTAATACACCCAGGAATTTTTAAAGGTGAAAAATAAATCAACTCTAATTCACCCATTCTTAACATGTGGTTTCATTTTTGAATATTGCTTTTCTGGGAAAATACCATGTGCATGGGTATTTAAAAATAATTGTAACAAAAAAAATAATTGTCACAATAAGGAATACAGTTTTATAGCCCCTTTTGTAAACCATGCATTATATTGTCAAATCAATACAGTGTTATTCACTTGGTCATTCATTGCCTATTATTGAATATTTAGATTGTTTAGAATTGGTCACTTGATACTCATGGAACTTCTTCCTATGTTTAATATTTTTGATAAATTATTTTCTTGAAATTCTTTTTTTTTTTATTTTGTTTTTTTAAAGCAATTTCTATCCAACTTAGGACTTGAACCCATAACCCTGACATCAAGATTTGCATGCTCCATCAACTGAGCCAGCCAGGTACCCCTCCTTGAAATAAAATTATTTATTTATTTTTATTTTTTTTAAAAGATTTTATTTATTTATTCCTGAAAGACAGAAACAGAGGCAGAGACATAGGCAGAGGGAGAAGCAGACTCCCTGCAGGGAGCCTGATGTGGGATGCAATCCCAGGACCCTGGGATCACAGTCTGAGCCAAAGGCAGACGCTCAACTGGAGCCACCCAGGTGCCCCGAAATAAAATTTTTTCAAAGATTTATTTATTTGAGAGAGAGAACAAGTGGGGGGAGGAGCAGCAGAAGAGAGAAGAGAGAATCTAAACAGACTCCCTGCTGAATGCAGAGCCTGACATGGGCCTTGATCCCAGAACCTCAAGATCATGACCTGAGCCACTATCAAGAGTCATACACTTAACTGGCTAAGCCATCCAAGTATGCCTTGAAAAAATTCTTACAGTAATTGAATCAAAGGATATAAACATCTTCATATCAACATTGTCTTTTAGAAGCAGGGTATGAGCTTACTCAATTGTCCACAACCTCACTGGCATTGGATAGATCAGCCACTCCTGATTTTGCAGACTTCGTTGTCCTTGTGTATCTTTCTCTTTTGCTCTATTCTCACCTAGTCCAAACTCCTGCGCATCATGTACTCCAAACCAAGCATTTGCCTTGACTTTCGTCATTTCGGTTTTTGGTTCTGTCATTTTATCCAGATATCCAAACTCTCAACTTCCTTTTTCACTTTTCTGTTTTTGAAGGTTTGGGAGTTTTTAATTGTTGAAATAGTTCTTAAATCTATCTTCTCTTCCATTTTCATGAGCACTTTTCTAATTGAGAACCTCATTATCTTCTAATGGTATTATTTCAGTAATTTTTAACAATTCTTTTTGCCTCCTGCCTTCTAATACTAGTACTAATTTCTCCTATACAGGGCTACCAGATGACTTTTTAAAAAGTATGACTTCCACCATGCCACCCTAATACTTTAAACTTCAGTGTCTGTTGAATCAAGTACAATACCTTGGACCTGATATGTAAAATCTTCAGGCTGTGCTTTTCAAACTGAGAGTTCCACCGCATTTAACTGGTCCATAAATTAATTTAGTAGATTTATAGATAGATAGTAGAAAAATACAGTAGATAATAGAAAAAAAAGATGTCAAGAGTATATGACCTCTACCTATTCATATTTTACGAAATTTGTTTCCATGTGTATATATATATACACATACACGACATATACAACATAAGTACATACATGTACACTGATGTGTGTGTTCTGAGTCATGATCTAAAACATTCCTTAATGTAGATGACTGTCAAATAAGTATGGTTTTTTCGCAACGGGTCTGCCGCCAGAACACAGGTGTCGTGAAAACCACCGCTAAACCTAAACCAAAATGGGAAAGGAAAAGACTCACATCAACATCGTCGTCATTGGACACGTATATTCAGGCAAGTCTACCACTACTAGACATCTGATCTACAAATGTGGTGGGATCGACAAAAGAACTATTGAAAAATTTGAGAAGGAGGCTGCTAGGATGGGAAAAGGCTCCTTCAAGTATGCCTGGCTCTTGGATAAACTGAAAGCTGAA
Source organism: Canis lupus baileyi (assembly GCF_048164855.1). Lineage (NCBI taxonomy): Eukaryota > Metazoa > Chordata > Mammalia > Carnivora > Canidae > Canis > Canis lupus. The sequence continues at coordinate 76,651,704 of NC_132838.1, forward strand.
CATGAACGTGGTATCACCATTGATATCTCCCTGTGGAAATTCGAGATCAGCAAGTATTATGTGACCATCATTGATGCCCCAGGACACAGAGACTTTATCAAAAACATGATTACAGGCACATCTCAGGCTGACTGTGCTGTCCTGATTGTTGCTGCTGGTGTTGGTGAATTTGAAGCAGGTATCTCTAAGAATGGGCAGACCCGTGAGCATGCCCTTCTGGCTTACACACTGGGTGTAAAACAACGAATTGTTGGTGTTAACAAAATGGATTCCACTGAACCACCCTACATCCAGAAGAGATACGAGGAAATCGTTAAGGAAGTCAGCACCTACATTAAGAAAATTGGCTACAACCCTGACACAGTAGCATTTGTGCCAATTTCTGGTTGAAATGGTGACAATGTGCTGGAGCCGAGTGCTAACATGCCTTGGTTCAAGGGATGGAAAGTCACCCGTAAAGATGGGAATGCCAGTGGAACCACACTGCTTGAAGCTCTGGATTGCATTCTGCCACCAACTCATCCAACTGATAAGCCCTTGTGTCTGCCTCTCCAGGACGTCTACAAAATTGGTGGTATTGGTACTGTCCCAGCAGGTCGAGTGGAGACTGGTATTCTTAAGCCTGGCATGGTGGTCACCTTTGCTCCAGTCAATGTTACAACTGAAGTAAAGTGTGTTAAAATGCACCATGAAGCTTTGAGTGAGGCTCTTCCTGGGGACAACGTGGGCTTCAATGTCAAGAACGTATCAAAGATGTTTGTCGTGGTAACGTGGCTGGTGACAGCAAAAATGACCCACCAATGGAAGCAGCTGGCTTCACGGCTCAGGTGATTATCCTGAACCATCCAGGCCAAATCAGTGCTGGATATGCACCTGTGCTGGATTGTCACACAGCTCACATTGCTTGCAAGTTTGCTGAGCTGAAGGAAAAGATAGATCGTCGTTCTGGAAAAAAGCTGGAAGATGGTCCCAAGTTCTTGAAATCTGGGGATGCTGCCTTTGTTGATATGGTTCCTGGCAAACCTATGTGTGTTGAGAGCTTCTCTATCCTCCTCTGGGCCATTTTGGGTGTTGTGGGTGTCATCAAAGCAGTAGACAAGAAGGCAGCTGGAGCTGGCAAAGTCACCAAGTCTGCCCAGAACGCTCAGAAGGCTAAATTAATATTATTCCTAATACCTGCCACCCATGTCTTAATCAATGGTGGAAGGACGGTCTCAGAACTGTTTGTGTCAATTGGCCATTTAAGTTTAATAGTAAAAGACTGGTTAATGATAACAATGCATCGTAAAACCTTCAGAAGGAAAGGAGAATGTTTTGTGGACCATTTGTTTTGTTTTGTTTGTGTGTGTGGCAGTTTTAAGTTATTAGTTTTTAAAAGCAGTACTTTTTAATGGAAACAACTTGACCAAAAATCTGTCACAGAATTTTGAGACCCATTAAAACAAAAGTTTAATGAGAAAAAAAAAACAAGTATGAAAACATTGTTCTATGGTGTAGTTTCAGCCTAATTAACTTCAGCTATATTTTCCCAGATTTTCTCATAGCTAGAGCAAAGCCCTACTATCACCGAAAGCTTGGTCCTCCCTGGCTTTGCCCAAGGTTCATGTCACTTGCCATCTTCTCCCTGAAGCTTTCTCTCACTACCCCCACCCCAAACACCAAACACAGAAAATCTGGATATGATCTTTCCTTTTTTTTACCCCACAGCAATTTTTTCTTTTCCTTTTTTTTTTAAGATTTTATTTATTTGACAGAGAATAAGCAGAGGGCATGCAAATGGAGAGGGAGAGGCAGGCGCTCTGCTGAGCAGGGAGCCTGATGCAGGGCCCGATACTGGGACTCCAGGATCATGACCTGAGCCAAAGGCAGGCACTTAACCAAATGAGCCACCCAGACACTTTGCATTTTGTTTTTCTTATGGCACATTTTATGCGGCACATTTTTATTATCATTCTTAACAGACTACAGATCCTTTGTGGACATGGACTTTATCTTGTACATCCTTGTATCCTTATTTTAGTATAATATTTTCTACTTAGAAGATAATTTTAAAATTTATTAATTGAAATGTAAAACCTTATAAAAATGAATGCACATTAAAACTATGATTTTCTGTCTTTAAAAAAGTGATCTTTGTTGGTTTTTAAAAAATGATTGCTTTAGAGAGAGAGAGAGAGTGGATGAGCTGGGGGGAAGAACAGAAAGAGAGAGAGAATCTCCAGCAGACTCGCTACTGCAGGTGGAAGCCAACCCAGGGCTCAATCTCAGGACCTGGGGATCATGACCTGAGCTGAAACCAAGAGTTGGACACTTAACCAACTGAGACGAGTCATCTTTTTAAAGAAATTTTAGAAACTACTGATAAATGGATTAATGATAAGGCAAAAATTAATATTTGAGGGCTTTACTATATATTTGCCAGATACTATGTTAAGTACTTAAAATGGTTATTTCATTTAATTTGCACAATTAACTATGAAGTTGGTAGATATCCCCAGTTTGTAGATGCAGCGGGGGGAAAAAATGACCTTAATTTTATTCACCTGGAGAAAACTAGTGATAGTTTGTTTTGGTCCAACTTTTCTATGGATGTATACTTTTTTTTTTTCCTCTCTAAAAATGTAGAAACTGTTATATGGACCACACCACTTTTTACTTAAATAGAGATGGTCACCATTTTGGGTTATTAAGTAATAATTCTTATACATTAAATAATTGAATTTTTAATAACTCAATTGCTTTCAGTTATCCCACACTGAGAAAAAATATTTTATTTTTATTTATTTATTTTTTTTAAATTTTTATTTATTTATGATAGTTACAGAGAGAGAGAGAGGCAGAGACACAGGCAGAGAGAGGGAGAAGCAAGCTCCATGCACCGGGAGCCCGACGTGGGACTCGATCCCGGGTCTCCGGGATCACACCCTGGGCCAAAGGCAGGCGCCAAACCGCTGCGCCACCCAGGGATCCCGAAAAAAAATATTTTAAATGTGCCAGTTTGAGATTACATTTCTTTGCTTACTACTAAGATTGTATACTTTCTCATGTTTATTGGTTATATGCCTGTCATATGATTGTGACTGTTTTTTTCAGTCGTATTAAATAAGATAAAAACAGAGAGGGAGGCAAACGATAAGAGTCTCATTTACCTTTCAATTCTCTTAGGGTATTTTTGGAGATTTTTCATCAAGTTAAATGTATCAGTCTTTTCCTTTTAGTTTCCTCCATTTAGTATTATGTTCAGAAGGGCTTTCTTACTCAAAAGATGATATGATACTCTTCTTCATCTAGATTTTATTTTAATGCTTCTTTTTCCATTTTTTTTCAAAATTAGAATAGTATGTTATTCAATGATTCTATACTTAGTACAAAACAATTTTGATAAAAGGAAATTTTTAAACAATAAAGTGAAATTTCCGTCTCACAAAAATAAATCTTCTAAGAGTAAATTCTTAGTCTATGTTCTTCCAGAATTTTTTTTGCATATAGTGTCATAATATTGAGACCTTGTGAATATATTTTATAGTTCTGTATCATTTTTAGTAATTTCAGAGTTTTCAGTTTTATAAACTTACTATACATTTAGGCTATATTCTATTGGTGGGCATTTAAATTTGATGTCTAGTTTTTTGTAATAAATCTGCAATGAATACTTCTAGATATTCCTCCCTACCTGACTTATCTAGGTAAGGTAGATTCCTAGAAGTGAAATTCTTGGGCCTAATATTATGTATATTTCTAATCTGGATCCACCCCCCTATTTGCTTAAACTAGAATCTTGAAAGTGCCCATCATCCTCACCTGCCACATTCAACTGCTAATAAAATACTGTAGATTCTGCTCCCAAATAATTTCTTATACATTTCTCTCCATCTGCACTGCTTCTGATCTCAGTCATAATCTTCTCTGATGTGGGCTTGCAGTAGCAGTTAAAGATTTTGCACTTCTGTTACCCACTCTGATCCATTTTCCACAGCAGCCAAAGTGATCTCTTAAAAACATAAATGTAACATAAGCAGAAATCTGATAGTCCTGCTCAAATTCCTTCACTGGTTCACGAAGCCCTTCAGGATCAGGCCTCTGTCTTATATTATCTACCCCCTCACTGAATTCCAACCATGTTGGCTTCTTTTTTCCTTCAGATTCTCTAGGCTCCTTCCTGCCTTGAGGTCTTTAAATATACTGTTCTGTCTACTTGGAAATCTCTTACCTCCACTTTTTGCTTAACCAGTTCTTTCTCATCACTCAAAGTTCATCATAAAAGTCACTACCTTAGAGAGAGTTTCCCTGATCCACAAGGGAACAATCCACATTATTCCCCTTATAACACTATGCTTCTTTTCTTCGTAGCTTAAACTGCACTTTCTTATTGCAGCATTTATGTTTCTATCTGCCTCCTCTCCCAGACAAGTCCCAGGAGAGCAGGAGTCTTTTTAGTTTTCTTCATTGTAGTACCTGTAGCACCTGGTAGGTAGGTACGTGCTCAGAGAATATCTTTAGAATAAGTTAATGTTGCCACATCACTCATTAGATAAAGGGAACCGATTTATACTCTTACATAACTTTGAGATTTTTTTGCATTTAAATTTGTCTGGGTAGGTGGTGCAAGAAGGCAGGGATTTTCTTAACTTGATTTTTTTCTCCCAGTTAGCCACTTATCCAGTAACCTACATTTATTCTATAATTCAGCCTTTTCTCACTTCTTTAAAAATACCATAATTATATTACAATAAATTTGTATATCTGGACTTTCTTTTCTGGTACACTGCACTGTCAGACCAGGTGTTGTAGTTATTTTTGTTGTGTGGTGTGCCGTTATTTGGTAGGCAAATTCTTCTTTATTGCATTAACTTTTTGTTTCTGTCCTTTGTTCTCCCAGATGACGTTTTGACTGGAATTTCAATGGAATTTTATTGAAATAATATTTAGTCTTCCCATCTACATCCTTTGTCCCATGTCCTTTTCAATATTTTATAATTTTCTTTGTAGATCCTAAACATTTCTGAATTTTATTTTTAGGGATATTTTTTATAACTACTGGGGGAAATGGTTTTTCTAGTTCTATTTTCTACCTGCAAATGCTGTACAGAGAAAATTTATTTTTGGGTTTTGTTATTATTTATTATATTTTATAATTATAAAACAATTTTAAATTATAAAATAATTATAAATTATAAAATAAATGTGAAATGATTTATTTTTTCTAAGTTTTCAGTTCTTTTGGGTTTCAAAGATAGACTAATAACTTGTAACAGAGCACTTTTAATGTGTTTATTTCAGTATAGAAAAATTTCAAAGCTCTGATATTATTCTGTTGTGTTTGTAGTTTGAGATTAATCATAAATATCTTACTTTTACTGTAATAATTACAATTATATAATTGAGTAGAGTTGGAAATGTAATAAACAGTTTAAGGTTGCTTTAGAAAATGGATTAAAATCAGGAAAATCAGGATTTTTTTCCTCTTAAGCTTTTCACAAAGGAATATTATAAACCAGAATTGTTAGAAATTGGTTTTTCTTTTTTTTTTTTTTAAGATTTTTATTTTTAAGTAATCACTACACCCAACGTGAGGCTCACACTCACAACCCTGAGATCAAGGGTCGCATGCTGTACTGACTGAGCCAGCCAGGCGTCCCAGGATATCTTAGTTCTAAAATAGTGTTTTTCTCCCACAGGAAGTAGTTCTGAAAGATGGAAGAATTGAAAGACTAAAGTTGGAACTTGAAAGGAAAGATGCTGAAATCCAGAAGCTGAAAAATGTGATCACTCAGTGGGAGGTTTGTAATTATTTACTGTTGTAAACTAAAATAATCCTATAAAATTATACTTTTCTGTTGTTCTTATATGTAAATATGTATAATATTTGATTAATAGAAATAGTATTTCTGCTGTTAGGTTTTTAGACTTTCATTAATGATAAATAATCTGACAATATGATTTTTTATCGTGAAATATGTATAACATTAAATTTGCCATTTTAATCATTTTTAAGTTATAATTAATTGGTATTAATTACCTTCAGTGTTGTGTAGTTATCACCACTATTTCCAGAACTTTTTTTATCATCCCAAATTCTGTACCCATTAAATAACTTCTATTTCCCTTTTCTTGCAGCCGCTCATAATCTCTAATCCCAGTGAATTTGCTTTATTCTAGATACTTCATATAAGTGGAATCACATAATATTTGTCTTTGTGTGTCTGGTTTATTTCACTTAGCATAACGTTTTCAAGTTTCATCCATGTTTTTGCATGTATCAGAATTTCTTTTTATGGCTGAGTAATAGTCCATTGTGTGTGTTATATATATATATATATATACACACACACACCATGTTTTGTTTGTTCTGTTCTGTTTATGGACACTTGTGTTGTTTCCCCTATATCCCTGTTGTGAATATTGCTGCCATGAACATTAGTGTACAAGTATCTGAGTCCCTGCTTTCAGTTCTTTTGGATATATACCTAAGAGTGGAATTGCTAGATCATATTTGACTTCTGGAGAAACTGCCATACTGTTTTCCATAGCACCTGCACCATTTTCCATTCCCATCATCATTACACAAGTATTCCAGTTTCTTTCCATTGTCGCCAACATTTGTTATTTATACTTTTTTTAAGCCACAAACCTGTGTTACTTTTTTACTTACTTCCTGCTAAAACCTGTTTGGACTGTATCCACCCATCTCCCTTAGTTTTATTTTGTGATTTATATTTTCCTTTTCTTTCATTGGGCACAACAAAGATAAAGAAGATGATGTTGCATGTGTGTGTGCGTGTGTGTGTGTGTGTGTATGATGGAATATTATTCAGCCATAAAAAGAATGAAGTCTTGCCATTTGCAACAACATGGATGGAACTAGAGAGTATTATGCTAAGTGAAAAAAGTCAGAGAAAGACAAACATCATATGATCTCACTCATGAGTGGAATTTAAGAAACAAAACAGAGAAACAAACAAAAAAAAGAAACCGAGAGACAAACTCTTTAACTATAGAGAAAAAACTGATTGTTACCAGAGAGAGGAGATTGTGGGGGGTGGGAGAGTAGATGATGGGGATTAAAGAACACACTTATCATGATAAAAAAAAAATAGAATTAAATAAATGCAAAGCTTCATAAACTATAGGCAGAAAAACCACTGGATTGATGCTAAATGAATATACATTTCAATTCCTATCTAAAAACTCAGCCTAAGTAATATTTATAAGATAATATGTGTATATATATACATATATACAAATATATATATATATGCACGCATGAGGCGTGGAGTGAAGATAGTGTAGTAAAACAAGGGACAGGTATTAAATGTAAGAGTAATAAAAAAAAAACAAAAAAACAAAAAAAAATAAATGTAAGAGTAAGAGCACATTTTGAACAGGTCTGGGCAGTGGGGACTAATATCCCATTTTGTATTTACTGAGTTTGAAATGGCTGTAGATACAGGCATAGATATTCAGGATGCAGCTGAACTCACAACATACATATCATTTAAGTGCTCTCTTTTTTGTGAAATTAAAAATACTAATAAGGGAACTGTAATGTTTCATTTATGCTCTTATAAATTACATGGCATTGGGGATCCCTGGATGGCTCAGCGATTTAGCGCCTGCCTTTGGCCCAGGGCGTGATCCTGGAGTCCCCAGATCGAGTCCCGCATCCGGCTCCCTGCATGGAGCCTGCTTCTCCCTCTGCCTGTGTTTCTGCCCCTCTCTCTCTCTGTCTATCATGAATAAATAAATTTTTTAAAAAATCTTTAAAAAATAAAAAAAAATTACATGGCCTTAGTATGTTATACATTTTGTTTTTATAGATAAATTTACTGTTCAGGGTTGTATATATAAAACTACTATTTTTATGGGCAACATAATGATTTTTTGTGGATAATTTTGCTCATTTGCAATTTTTGCATTATGAGCTGACTTTAGACCCAAAGGTTGCTATTAAAGGTGTGTCTGTGTACACTGATCTGTACCTTGGACAAAAGACTTGAACTGGAGAAAGTTTGACAAGATAATAACATTGATTGAGGCCCTGAGAGAAAATTTAGATATCATAGTGGAGATATTTCTGTATTCATAGTGAATATACTTGTAATTGACTGTGTGTGTTTTTCTGCCTCATATTTTTGTGTCCATCTGACTTACCTTTCTCATTCATTCTTAAGCTGCTCAGAAGTTCTGTTCCCTTTACATTTACGTGGTGCTTGCTTCTTTTCAGGGTATTGTCTGCAGTATTACCAAATATCATTACTAATTTATTATCAGCAATTTACTGGATAGAGTATTTAGTAAAAGCCATATTTATTGGACTTCATTTAAAATACATTAAATATGTTATACAAGAAAGAATTTTGAATCAGTAAATTTGGTACTTATCAGCGTAAATGTTAGGAGTAGAAATGACAAGTTTGTTATAGTGATCGATTTCCTCTGTTCTTTTGTTTTTCCACAATGTATTAAGTGTATTGTTTTCTCCAATGTATTAATATATTAAATATTTATAAATAATTAAGTCTGTTTAAGATATGTTGAAGGGAAAATTCCTTGGAATAAAGACGTTAATGCAGAACATAATTTCTCTTGTTCATAAGTATATAATTGTGTCATTTATGTAGTAGAAAAAGCTAAGTCATTTGGAAAAAGAAATTGAGAAAAATGAAAGATACTCTAGTAAATAATTAATTCATATCAACTAAAAGTTACTTTAATAACATATAGTTAATGAAATAATGAGAGGTTAATAAAGTCTTAAATGAGCAGACATAGTACTGTGCTATATAGTTCTGTAACTACAGTGTGTATGTACCTAGGCACTGTCAGTAGTTAGTAGCCTACAGTTGGACAATGGCAGATAAAGAACAGATACAGAAAGTTCTAGTATAGTACAGGATGGTCTTGGTCTAGAGCTGTGAATTACCATTCTTTGTTTTCATCTAATTGTTTTGAATTGTGTAAGGGTTTTGTTTAAGGAAAAAAAAAAGAGAAAAACTTAAAGAAATTTTAGTATTATCCTGAATTTTCTCCAGTTTTATCCCTTATTTTTCAGTTACCTATAATATTAATTTCTGTTATTGTATCAGGGAATTAATTTAGGAGTAGACAGTTCTGAATACATTGTCCTCCATTCTGTTTCTTTCAAAAGTAATTTCTGTCTTTTAGCAAGCCTAGAATTCATAGCTCCATAAATTCTTAGTAAATTGTTAATTATATCATTTACTTTAAAAAACTAAATCTTTTTTCTTTGACTACTAGGCAAAGTATAAAGAAGTAAAGGCAAGAAATGCACAGTTACTGAAAATGCTTCAGGAAGGTGAAAGTAAGTGATTTGTGTGTTTTTAGAATTAAGAGTTAAACTTAAAAATATCTGAAGATAATTTTTCAAGATATGTGAATAACTCAACAACATAAAGAATTTTCCCAGAGTGATTCAAGTTGAATTTTTGCTGATAATTTTATTATTATAAGTCATTCTTATAGCACCTTAGCATAATAATACAAGTTTCCAACTATTCAGGTAAGAGGAAATTTGAAATTTCAATTCTTATAAAGTATTGGACTACATTTAGCAGGAAAACAATAGACCTTGCTTTAAGATTCTCTTTTTAAAAATTAGAGTAGAATGCCTGTCATCATTTTAGGTTTTCTTTTTTCCCTTTCCCCCCCAATCTTTTTTAAAAATCTCATTTATTTATTTTAAAGCGAGAGAGAGAGTGTGTGTATGCACCTGCGAACAGGAGGAAGAGCAGAGGGAGAGAGACAGGCAGACTTTGTGCTGAGCACGGAGCTGGACATGGGGCTCAGTCTCACAACCCTGAGATGATGAGCTGAACTGAAACCAAGAGTTAGATGCTTAACTGACTGAACCACCCAGGCACCCCTCTCCAACTCTTTATACTTTTGTGGCCACTCTAAACTTTGGCAGTAGTTCACCAGCAGGAAGCTAAGAAAATCCATCAAAAATGATTAGAGATAATCAGATTAGTAAAGTAGATGTTGAATGAAGACCCTCCACAACATCAGTTGCATTCCTGATTATGCGTGAAGCTCATGGAAAGGAAACTATAAATCATAAAAGACACATAGGAAGACCTGAATAAGAGAAAATCTTCTGAATAGACAAAATTAAGTTTAATAAACAGTTTTCTGTTAATAAGTATCAATGATATCCCAAATAGCTCTCTTGTGAGTACTCTAGTGTTCAAGAAGTTGTGAAACTCACCTTAAAGAATAAACAAGAAACCAAAATTGAAGATACTGAGAGTGGAATTGTCCAATCAAAACTTAAACTATATTTAAAAAGTTACCAAAACAATATGAATAAAACCAGGAGTCATGTTCAGTTGAACAGAATATACAGTGTTGAAATAGATTTAAACTTACTGTTTTAAAACTTCACTATTTTTTATAATTAACTTACACAGCTTAACTATGATGAAATAGAAGTTAAAAAATAATGGAGAAAGGCATTATTTGGACAATTAGATATGAACATTCTGAGATTAATTTAGATCTGTGCATGTTACTGAGTTCCACGTGGATTATTTAATGAACAAAAGTATAAAAATAAAATAATTATTTACAAGCTACACTTCTAAAAGAAGAAATTAGAAGTATCATTGGACATTGGATGCATGATTTTTAAATATTTAAAAACAAAGTAATATTCCTATTTTGGGAAACATTTGTGAAAAATGAGAAAGTTAACTGATAAATGTTTTCTCTCAAAAATACATTTTAAAATGGCTACCATTAACATTAAATAACATCAGTTATTTAATTAAATAACATCAGTTTCCATACTCTATACTATTAAAAAATGCAAGTAGGGGTGCCTGGCTGGCTCAGTTGGTAGAGCATGTGACTCTTGATTTTGGAATTGTGAGTTCAAGCCCCATGTTGGGTGTAGAGATTGCTTTAAAAAAATCCAAATAAAAGAATTTTATATAGAACCATCACATGAAAAATGCAGTATGTTAGAGCATATATACTCTTAACATTTATGAGTGAAAATAGCTCCATTATAACATAACACATGTTCCTAAAAATCACCAATTTCTGCAAAAGCACAATTGAAACCACGAGGATTATGGGGAAATGGGGTTAGGAGGATGCAACACTTAAAAATACCATCACAGACACATTAAAAAAAAAGTTGGGACCTAATAAAACAGTAGCACAGTTTCATACATGTTAAAATGGTTGAACACAAATACTGTAATAAATATGGTACTTCATCTAAAAGACAGCCTTAAGTTTGCTTGTGGAAATAGGCTTTAGAGGGTCTACAGGTTGTGCGTTACTGTGAAGTAATGGAAGGATGGAAAGTTGGTGTGGTTCCTAACACTGAACAGAGAGATAGCTGGTAGGTATTTGAGGTAAGTGCATAGGTCCTGTTTTCTGTGTTTGTGAAATTATGCTCAAGCAAATGCAAAATCCGTGTTATGTTCAAGTTTTCCGGTAAAACAGTAATCTCAAATTCATGTTTTCAAAACAAGTATGTTTTTGGAAAACGGACTATAATCGAAATGTTACATAATTACTAAGAATCACTAGTTCTCAGTAGGTGTGCCTAATTCTGGGGAGGAGGATGTAAAAGTTCCCAACTTGAATCTTGAGAGACTATGATTTGATTCTTAACTCAGTGTCTCACCTTACTGCATTAAACTATGAAAGATAAATTTGAATTACAGTGTTCTATTGCTAGAGCTGTGATGATATCATTACTCATATATTTGATCTTTTCCTCCTTCACTAAATTTATTACAATTTTACCTCTTCAGTCTCTCCTACTTTGTTTTCAAAGTTGAGGAGTTAGTTTTTCATGCATTAGCCATTTACCATGGGTTAAAGAAGTTGTTAACCATGTGGAGATTTTTAAAGCTTAGGAGGCCTTGGGGCTGAAATGTAGATAGATCTCTTGCTTCCCTAGAGGGAAAACCTCTAGACAAAGGAACAGTTCTGAAAGACCACAGGTGTATATAATCTTTTATGATCATATGAGCTACATTTATTTGACAGTGCTTTTTTGGTATGAACAGTCAGATAAAAATCTGAATTTTTTGTAGACCTTACAGTACTGCTCACCCTGACAATATAACAAAACAAAACATTCTGCATTGTTTTTAAAATCTTGCTTTAGATTTGCCAAGGTAGGGGTGCCTGGGTGGCTCCATTGGTTAAGCATCTACCTTTGTCTCAGATCAAGATCTCAGGGTCCTGGGGTTGAGCTCAGCGGGGAGTCTACTTCTCCTCACTTTCCCTCTCTGTGCCTGTGCGCTTTCTCTCCCTCTTTCAAATAAATAAAAACATTTTTAAAAAAGCATTAGTCAAAGTATTGGTTTATCCCAATGAGAAATTATATCTTCGTCCTCTTTAGAATAGCTGGAAAAAAATTATCTTTCAAAGTATCTATACAATTAATATTTTAACGCCACAGAAAATGTAAAATTTCCAAGAAAAACTGCTGTAGTAATAATCAGAATTTACCAGTGAAAAAATAAGAGTTATATAGAATTAAGAAACACATGCATTCAGTATAAGGATAATTAATCTGCCCGAATGTACTACTATCTTGGTTCACTAAAATATTGTTCCAGAATTTGAGTGATTGGAAAGATTATACTGCTGTTTTTCCTTTCTTGTCAGTGAAAGATAAAGCAGAAATACTTCTGCAAGTTGATGAATCACAGAGTATCAAGAATGAGCTAACTATACAGGTAAGAAAAACTAGAATATGCAGGACTGGTTTTCTTAAGGTATTATTCTCTGGTCCTAAAACATGAAACTTGATTAAACAAAAATATAGCTCATCAACACTGCGGTAAAGTGAAATAAATTATACATCATTATTATCATGTAATTGCAAATGAATGAAGATTCTGTTAACTGTGCTGAGGGAGGTAGATATGTCCTGAAGAGTAAGGGAAGATGAAATTGTATTTCAGTTGATGCAGACTATGAATATAAAAATAGGAAGGACAGATAGAACTTATCCTATTCAGGGACTTGACTTTCTTCTTCCCATCCTTACTCTGCGTTTTATCTGTCTTTAATATACAACTGAGTAAAATGCCTAACTGAAGTTGTGTGTGTGCTTAGCTGGGGGGGTGGGGGGGTGGGGAGGTGGTTCTTCTCTGATGCCTATTCATCTAGTAGTCACATTCATCATTCTGAGTAAGTGTTAAGAATTAAAAATATTTTTGCCTGAAGAGACAAAGTCTTTTTTAAATTGAATGTTTGGTTTTAGGTGACTTCACTTCATGCTGCATTAGAACAAGAAAGATCTAAAGTGAAAGTATTACAAGCAGAACTAGCCAAATACCAGGTATGCTTTTATAATTTTGAAAGTGTTCTCCTCACAAATAATACATTTCAGAATCGATACTATGTGAGAATAAAGAACTATTTTCTTCAGTCCAAATCTATTCACCAAACATATAATTTTGTTTTTGGTCATATAATTTACACTTTAGAAAATGTTAGGGTTATTCTAAATATTGGTACATACAGCAATAACTAAAGTAAAATCCTTGGTACATGATGTGGCATATGTGCCAGTGAATCATATCGAGGGAAGGTACATAATAGCATTTGTCCTAGTATATAAATTTGATCACTTGGACACAGCAGTTTCTCCCAGATATCTCCATTGTAAAGATATCTTTTCCTCTTTATAATTAATAAATAATGTGAAGTGATACTTTGAGATTGTGTGAATGTTCTTTTCTTTTTACCCAATGGTTTTAGCATCCATTGATGATATTTGTATCGGTTATTATTTTGGTGGTTGCAAAATAGTGATTTTTCTAATTCTATTATTTCTTCTGCATTTACAAGCTGGCATTCAGCATTTTTTTCTGGACGAAGCAGTAAAAAAAAATCAATTCTTTGTTTCAATATATGTGTTTATGTATATGTGTGTACACACACACACACATATATTTGTATGTATGTATGTGTGTCTAAGTCATGATATAAAATGTGTTAATTAATGTGGGGGGTCAGAGTAAAAAACAATTTGAAAGCTACTGCCACTGGTCTGAAGAACATAGAAGTTGTAACAGCCCCAGGTTTGACCTCATCAGTCTAAGAAGGAGAATTCTCTTTGCCTGGGAGACTTTGAAAAGGATTCTTGAATTTTGTGGAGGGTAATTTTTTGTTTGTTTGTTTTTGTTTTTAATCTTGTTGAAAAACAAGGTAAGAGTTCTAAGCTGTGTAACACTGGTACTTATGCATAGTGGGTATCTACTTTGTAGGAAAGTTTTTTTAGTAAATGTATTCGTATTTTCCTGCTACAGGAAATAAATTTTGATTTTAACATATGGCATTACACATCTCAGGTCCCATAAGTATATGAATCTGTGCAAAACTTTTATTTGGTAGGAATGAATAATGGCATTCTTATACTTGATTTTTTTTATAAAAAAGCTTTATGTAGAAATGTTTATAACCACCAAGAGGGATATCAGAAGAAGGATGAAAGCAGCGAAGAGTAGCTGCCAACACTAGTAAATGGGTCTGGATGCCACATGCCCCTTGATAGAACCACCACTTTAAGAAATGTACTTCAACAGACAAATACTAGTTCCCAAACTTGTCTTGACCACAAAAGTGACCAAGAATCACTTGGGAATTTTTTGAGTTACAGATTGTTCAGCCCACTTCTGGTGATCATAAATAGATCCAGGGCAAAGTCTCAACATCAGAATTTTAAAAATATTACCACTTAGGTGATTCTGTTGATCAACTAAGTTTGGGTATCATTGCCATATTTTATAAAAATGGATGAGAAACTATAAAATTACATCAAACCATTATTTATGGTTAAAATGGGAAGTAGAATAGTTAAGGATGATTTTAATTTTATTTTTTGTACCTTTGTATTTTCTGTATTTCTACAATAAGTATTTGCTTTTTAAATCAGAGTCAGGCAGAAAATGTTTTGTTAAAAGTAATAAATGTAAAATACTTATCTTTTAAGCTCCTACCTCTTTCCTTGGCTCAAATCAAATACCATAGATGGAGTTTCATTTGGAGCAAATTAGAGATTCATATATGTATGTCACTGAGCAATATGAAAAGTATACCCTAATTTTCAACCCACTGATGAACAAAATCAGGTTTCTAATGCCATCTAATATGAACAAGACTAACTTGAATTAGAAATAGAATTATTCTAAAAGATAATGAACTGAATTAGCAAATTTGCCAATTATATGAAGTAAATTGTTTTAGTATTGATCGAAAATTATATTTTTTAAAATAGGGAACAGTCCAAATGAGCTCTAAAAAAATACAATATTGATAATCTTACTAACTCTAAATTAATACAACCTGCTTTAACCATTTGTAAAAAAAGAAATAATAACCATGTAAAAATAATTCAGGGGTATGCACATTCAAATTTGCAACAAACTAAAAAAAATTGCTTCTTATTCATATTTAAAAATACTTTGTCTCATTTATTCTTAAAATGAAAATGCCCCCAAAATGGTACTTCCTAAATAATTTGCCTTATTTTTCTTTACAGGGTGGCAGAAAAGGGAAAAGAAACTCTGAATCCGACCAGTGTAGGTGATTCCGTTAGCCTATGAGGTCAACACAAAAATTAAAACTTTCAGGGTTTTGCAAAAATGTATATATTTAATGCTGTGCAACTGCTAAACTATGCAGTTTTTGTTGGAGAAAGTTAAAATGATGAGCTCACTAACAGTCTATAATTTTATGACCTTTTGGCTTAAAGTGGAAAGAAGAAAAATAGAATTCCAGCAGAACTCAATGATTATTGTTTACTATCCATACTTCTTATCACTTTAGTTTTTCATCAGTCAATAAAATTAATTTACTCTTCCATTAATATGTTTGATTTTCTAAAATTTCAGTAGCAGTGTGAAAGTATGATTAATTAATTGGATTGTTTACATACAGTGAATATTTACTCAGCACTTTCTGCATGCTAAACCCTACAGGACCTGCAAAATGAATGAACACTGGTGGATACCCTCAAGTAGCTTACGCTCAGAGGACTTAGAAATGGAGGTGTAAAGACAACAGCAAAAATAATTACCATGCATATTAGAGTGTGATAGCATATTGTTTGGAAATTGAGAAAACTTGCATGAAATAGTTTTTGGAAGGTAGATACCTCTGCTGTAAATTTGTTGAGAGGCAGCAAAATCTGTGCTAAAACACTTGATTAAAGAATATTTTGTCTTGAGGACAGAAACATGACACACTGAGAAAAAGTGTTGAAGTAGGAGGAATGAATGAGAAATTTTTCATTGGTTTTATCAATTGCTAAAATAATTAGTAGTATATGGGATTGATTTTGTTTTTAGGGTAGTCAGCAAAATACACCTATGATTCATTAAAATACAGAGGGTATTTTGGTTTTACAACAAAAATGAATACATAAATACTGATCTTGGCCTCTAAACCAGCATTATATGAAAAATTCTATTTCATGTAAGTGTTTGAAGAAAAAATACTTAAAGTCATCATTGCTTTTATCTTTGGGTTCTTCCATGAGGTTACATGAACCTTGCAAAAAAATTGTGACTTATTTTTCCCCACATTCCTGACACATATAGTCCTTTGTGTGGCACAGAATAGATACTGAAAAATTATTTAGTAAAATGATAAAGCTGTTTTAGATAGTTTCCCCTAATTTTACCTTTAAGAATAGATGCCATCAGAACCTAATTAATTCATTAAATATATATGATAATATTCCATGATACCACATTTTTCTTTTTTTTTTTTTTTTTATTGGTGTTCAATTTACTAACATACAGAATAATACCCAGTGCCCGTCACCCATTCACTCCCACCCCCCGCCCTCCTCCCCTTCTACCACCCCTAGTTCGTTTCCCAGAGTTAGCAGTCTTTACGTTCTGTCTCCCTTTCTGATATTTCCCACACATTTCTTCTCCCTTCCCTTATTTTCCCTTTCACTATTATTTATATTCCCCAAATGAATGAGAACATATAATGTTTGTCCTTCTCCGACTGACTTACTTCACTCAGCATAATACCCTCCAGGATACCACATTTTTCAATTCAGTGATGAACAAAATCAAATTTCTAATGTTGTCCTATATGAACAAGCTAGACAGAACTTGAATAGTTTGTGATAACTGAATTACCCATGTAGTTTTTATGAAGTACCAAAGCACACTGTATCATCATCTGCTTTTGATTATCTACCTGCACATTATCCATTTAGTACATTATCTAGCATCTAGCACAGTGCCTGGCACATGGTAGATGCTAAACAGATATGCCATTTTCTAATGGTGTATATTGATTTAAATCACCTGGGCACCTTGATCATCCTCTTTTGAGTTGAGTATTCTCTGGAGTACTGTATTCATAGCTCTGTTTTCCTCCCTGAATTTTTCCTTGACTGATATATCCACTTCTATTGTTTAATCTATCATGTTTAGGCTGATACTTTAATTTCATCAGGGGAAGCTTTATCTAGTAATAGAGAGGAAAGACAATCAGTGGTCAAATGGTGGTTTTCCTTTAAATTGATTTCTCGGGCATTCTCTTTTAATAAATATTATTTTTTTATAATAAATTTATTTTTTATTGGTGTTCAGTTTACCAACATATAGAATAACACCCAGTGCTCATCCCGTCAGGTGCCCACCTCAGTGCCCGTCACCCATTCACCCCCACCCCCCGCCCTCCTCCCCTTCCACCACCCCTAGTTCATTTCCCAGAGTTAGGAGTCTTTATGTTCTGTCTCCCTTTCTGACTTTTCCCACACGTTTCCTCTCCCTTCCCTTCTATTCCCTTTCACTATTTTTTATATTCCCCAAATGAATGAGACCATATAATGTTTGTCCTTCTCCGATTGACTTATTTCACTCAGCATAATACCCTCCAGTTCCATCCATGTCGAAGCAAATGGTGGGTATTTGTCGTTTCTAATGGCTGAGTAATATTCCATTGTATAGATAAACCACATCTTCTTTATCCATTCATCTTTCGATGGACACCGAGGCTCCTTCCACAGTTTGGCTACTGTGGACATTGCTGCTAGAAACATCGGGGTGCAGGTGTCCCGGTGTTTCATTGCATCTGTACCTTTGAGGTAAATCCCCAACAGTGCAATTGCTGGGTCATAGGGCAGGTCTATTTTTTTTTTTAAAGTTGTTCTTTTTTTTTTTAAATTTTATTTTATTTATTTATAATAGTCATACAGAGGGAGAGAGAGAGAGAGAGAGAGGCAGAAACATAGGCAGGGGGAGAAACAGGCTCCATGCACCGGGAGCCCGACGTGGGATTCGATCCCGGGTCTCCAGGATCGCGCCCTGGGCCAAAGGCAGACGCCAAACCGCTGCGCCACCCAGGGATCCCCGGGCAGGTCTATTTTTAACTCTTTGAGGAACCTCCAAATAAATATTATTATTTAGATTATTTTCCATTTCCCAGAAGTTCATTGAGATTATTGATAGTTTATCTTGTGCCAGGTGTTGTGCTAAGTACTAGAGATGCAAATATATCCACAGTCAATTGGAAGAAAACAGAAATGTAAAGAAATACTCATAAAATATTCCAATAAATAATACTGATATATTTGAATTCTGTTGGAGTACAGAAGAAAATGTATCTTCCATTTTAGAGGGGTATCTTAGATAATTTAAATATGTCAAACTCCATTAATAAGGTCTTACTTAAAGTATGAATGATTATGGCAATATAGCTGGCTAATTAAATTCAAATATTTTTGACATTTGTGGGATTTTTGAAATTTTCTGTAGTATGTAAGTAAAGCCAGAGGAACTAGAGTATTTGAAGTCCCTTCTCTATTACATATTAGTTATATTTGTTGTATGACCTTATAGTTATATTAGTTATAGACCTTCGCTCCTAGTAAATATTCAATAAATGATTGAACAGAGTAAAATTGAACAGAGTAAAATTAGAACAGCTAGGGAAAGTAATGGGTTTTTAAAAACTAAATAAGATTCAATCTCTTCCATCAAATTATTTTCAGTCTAATAGGAATAAAAGAGCATAGCACATAAGTAACTTAAATTCAACATAGTGGATTCCATAAGGAAAGTATATTGTTAGGAAAGTCCGACGTTACTTATAAAAAAAAGTAATATTCTTTAACTGCTTCCTGAAGGACAGGCAGCTTTTAGGGGTATAGGTCATATAATAAGAAAATTTTTAAAAAGTGGAAAAAGGGGAAAAGAATGAATGTGTTTAGGGAACAGAAAGATAAAGAATGTGTTGGGGAAAGAGATTGCCTTCATTTTACCTGGAGTACAGAACAGTAATAAGGCAACCAGAGAGGTGGTTTGGGATAGCTATCATTCATCTTAAATTTCAGGTTAAGAAGTCTATACATAATCTGGTAGGCATGGGAAAGTTGATAGACAAAGGACTGATGGAATCCAAATTGCCATTTAAGAAGATTGAAATGACAGTGCTGTGATAGCAAATTAGAGAAGAAATGAATTTGGAAAACAGTGTCAAGGAAGCTTCTATAATAGAAATGGGGGGTAAAGAGGATCTGAACTAGAGAGGTAGTAGTAGGATTCAGAAAATGGAGTAAAAAATGTTTCCAGGGAGGAATCTAGCAAACTTGTGTAGAGTGAAAAAATGAACAAGGGTGTCAGAGATGAAAACAAGATCTCATACCTAATTGAGAGTGAGAATGATACTGCCATTAGCAGAGTCTGCTGATGGAGAAATGAATGTAGGGCAACGGACAGAATGGGCTTTGACTTGTTAAATTGGATATGCCCACAGAGCATCTAAAAGTCGAGTCCATTAAGTTAGGATTACAGTTCTGGTCCTTTGAGGAAAAGCTAGAGTTAACAGTATAAATTGTAATTCATACAATTAAGTTGTATAAATAGCTGACACACTCAAAGGAAAATGTTTTTGAAGAGTGGTATTGCTGAGGACAGACTTTGGGAATGGTAGGAAATAGTAATCAGGAAGGTAGGAGGCGTGGTCATGAATGTTGTGGTAGAGAAGTCTCAGGTTATAAGCCCAAGGAAAAACTATAGGACAGCTAAAGGACACATTGATGACCTTCAGAATAGCTTTCTCAGTGGCACAGAGCAAGGCATTGAGGAAAAAGTTAAACTCTTTAACACTTTTGGCAATTAAAGGGGCTCCATGGGACGCCTGGGTGGCTCGGTGGTTTAGCGCCTGCCTTTGGCCCAGGGTGTGATCCTGGAGACCCAGGATCAAGTCCCACATCAGGCTCCCTGCATGGAGCCTGCTTCTCTCTCTCTGCCTGTGTCTCTGCCTCTCTCTTTGTATCTCATGAATAAATAAATAAATAAAATATTTAAAAAGGGGGGAGGGGACTCCAATGTAAACAGAGTAAAATGAAGGGGCCACAGGGTTGAATGAGGATTGGCTTGTTTTTATGTGGGACTGAGGAAGCCTTTCCAGTGTTCACGAACACAAAAGAGATTGGGGGTGGGGTGAGGAATGGTCTTGTGAGCCCACCAACCAGGTGTTTTCTTGCCATTACACAATCTGGTTGCCTTATCAACCCTCTGTAATTTGTAGCTGTTCTCTGTTAGTGAAAATTATAATAATCCTTTCCACTATAACAATTTAAGAGCAGAATTGAAGGACTTAAAAAAGAAACACAAGATGATTTAATGAAACAGACATTAATAAACTTCATTGACTTAGCTTTTATACACTATGGGAATGAAAACTTACTGAAGCAACAAGCAAGATGGTAAGTGAAAGTCTAGATTCTCCAGAATCTGTCATTGAGGAGTTTTCCGGGGGTAAATTTTTTATTGAATTCTAAGTTACCTAACATGAATGCCCACTGCTAGTGGGGTGGTTATGAAGTGGATGCCCATATATGTACTACTAGCAATCTTGTACTTTGGTTTTTGCCTTTAGGAAAAGCACTATGGTGATTTTTCAAGAGCCACAAAAATATACCCACTAATTACCAATATTGGATAATTTACCCTTAGAAAATAATTTGAGAGGTGAATAAGTTTTAGAAAGTCTATACAGGTGTAACAGTATGTGTAGTAGGAAGCCATGGAGGAACCCAAATGTCCAACCTCAACCCAACCCAGTGTCCAACTTGAATGACTAAATCATATAACACATCAATGGGGATTGTTATTGTTATTATGCAGCCTTTAAAAAGGTATAATTAGGATGACTGTAAAAACATGGACTATGTTGAACAAAGTTTAAATATAAAAACAAAATAAAAACTTGTACAGTGATTATAGCTGTGTGAAAATATATGTGCACAAGGACAAACTGAAAAGTAGTAATTCTGAAATAAAACTGCTTATGTGGGGATAGGGGGATTATAGGGAATATTGGGTTAATTGTTTTTTCTTCAAAAAAAATTTTTTTCCTCAAAAAATTTAATGTACTTTTTTTGTGTGTGATTAAGAAAAAGGGAAAACACTACTACCTGTTAAGTAATTTGCTGCTATGGGAGTAGGTGTTAACTTACCCATTTTATTGACATGTTCAATTGAATTATGTTGATTATTAGGAGACATCTCCTGGATGTGGAAGTTTTATTTTGCTTTTCAGTCCAGAACCCTTCATTATAATAGAACTGCTGCAGAGAAGATAGCATTGAGAATCATATGACTGTAGGCTGCAAGAAAACCTGTAAAATTTAATTAACCAGCTTGATGCTTCCCTTGTTTTACTTCCCATTTAAAAAATTTTAGAAGGGGGATCCCTGGGTGGCGCAGCGGTTTGGCGCCTACTTTTGGCCCAGGGCGCTATCCTGGAGACCCGGGATCGAGTCCCACATCGGGCTCCCGGTGCATGGAGCCTGCTTCTCCCTCTCCCTCTGCCTATGTCTCTGCCTCTCTCTCTCTCTCTCTCTCTCTGTGACTATCATAAATAAATAAAAATTGAAAAAAAAATTTAGAAGTTTTACTGCCATTAACCATGTCTTATTGTTCTGGAGACATTTTCAATATTAACTTTTTTGATATTTATATTACAAAATAAGATCTGAATTATTTTATAAAAAATACCGTATGCTCCTCATTGTGAATTTGTTAAGGAAGCAATAATTTTCTTCTCCATACCTCATATATATAGAGTACTGATTGTATCATCTTGTATAAAATTAGTTTTTTAAAACACAACTTTATTGAGATATAATTCACATAAAACTGCACATAATAAATGGTATAAGCGAACCAAACATGCTTTTAATATTTGTTAAGATTTGCCTTAGGCACCAGTATATGAACTACCTAAGAAGTGTTATGTGTGGGCTTAAAAAGAACGTGTATTCTGTAGTTGTTGGGTGCCGTATCCTCTATGTGCCCAGTTAGATTGAGGTTCTTGAAATCTAATGTATCCTTAATGATTCTGCCCTCTGTTCTGTCCATTACTGAGAGAAATGTTAAAATCTTGACTGTGATAGTGGATTTGTCTATTTTTCTTTATTTTTGCCAGTTCTGCTCTTGAGGTACATACAAATTTGAGTTTTTCCTATTTTCCAGGTGATTTTATTTTTACAAAGTGACTCACTATTTTATTTTAAAAGTGTCTCATCCAATATTATTATAGCTAAATTAGTTTCCTTGCACTTAGTGTATCTGCAGGTATATTTGGTACCAATCTTTCAGTGTCCTTATATTTTATTTATTTTAAAACATACATTTATTTATTTATTAAAGATTTTATTTATTTATTCATGAGAGACAGAGAGAGAGAGAGAGAGATGCAGAGATAGGCAGAGGGAGAAGCAGGCTCCTTGCAGGAAGCCCAATGTGAGACTCGATCCTGGGAATCTGGGATCACAACCTGAGCCAAAGGCAGACACTCAACCGCTAAGCGACACAGGTCCCAGTGTCCTTATATTTAAAATAACTCTCTTCTGAACAGTATTTTACACCTTTTAAAATCCCAGTCTGACAAAGTTTCTATATTTATGCTTACCTCTTTTCCTCATTTTCTTTGAGTAATTAACTTGGTGGCCTCCTCCTTTGTCAGGCCTTCAATGCTTTTAAGAAATTATTCCACATTTTAGCTTTTTTAAACTGGAGAGTTTGTCTGAGCAAGGTTGTTTGTCATATCCCTGGAAAAGAAGGAACTAAAAATTCTGTTAGTTCTGTTTTTCCCTTTAATGGATCTATACCCACCACTTTATTGTACAAAGTTTTATTGCAGAGACTGGGTTGTCGTTTTGAAATAACTGTTTCAGGGCCCTATCATGAAGCTAGCTATTGCCGGAGGAAAACAGCTGACAATTAGAGTTTTAGTTACGCTTTTGAGCCAGTAATTTTAATCTTACCAGATATAACATGTATGTCTAGTTCCCCTGTCAGTAACACCTGTGTATAATAAGAAATAATACATACATTAAGGTACCCTTTTTGGTCTCTATAATGGAAAATGCTAGTCATACTATTAACATCTAGACTTATTAGCAAAGTAATTGGTCAGGTCTTTTATTTCTAAATATCATCAGCCTTTTGTGCTTATAAGATCGCAAACGGTTATTGTGGTATTATGATGAATCAGTTCTCCAGATGATTTAAAAACGGCAGCCAGCCAGGTTGAAAACCACTGTGCTAAAAGGCAAAAACAAATTCAGGGAAAGAGTGTGTGTGCATGTACCTGTGTGTATGAAATTCATCACACACAAATATTCTGACCTGCTGTTTCATCTAATTTGACCGTGAATTATTTGACCTGTCTTCTTTCAAGAAGTGGCATTTATGGTTCCTTCTCTTGAATCTGAATGGGTTCTGTGACTGTTTTTAGCCAATAGAATATGTATGGCAAAAATGACACTATACCTGTTCTTAAACCTGGGCCTAAGACACTGGGAACTTCCACATCTACTTAGCTCTTGGAGTGTTCCCTGTATGGAAAGCCAGCTACAATGTGTAACTATTTTGAGACCTCTTCTATAAAAAATTCAAATCACGTGGAAGACCACCTATACTCTGGTTGATGACCACAGCCTAGCCAATAGCCAGCAGCAATGGTAGGCCACGTGAGCTAGCCATTTTGGCCATCTCTCCCAGTCAAGTCTGCATTATGACCCCAGCCTGAGCTGCATTTGCCTGCAACTGCATGAGAGGTGTCAAGTGAGAACTGTCCAGATAGCCCACAGCACAGTGAGAGATAATAACAAATTGTTGATTTAAGGTACTAAGTTTGAGAATAGTTTGTTATATGCCAATAAATAACCAAAGCAAAATTTGTTACTTTGAAGAACGGTAATATTGTACTAAAACTCAGTACATATGATAATGGTGTTGGCACCAGGTGGCAGGCAAAAGGTGGAAAGACCCTAAGGGGCTTATTAATGAGTGCAGAAGGGACTTGAGACTTCTGGTAGGAGCTTATAAGACAGGGAGACAAAGGTTATTGGAAGCTGGAGAAAAGGGGGCCTTCTTGTTTTGAAATGACAGATTGGCAACATTGCCTATAGTAGGAGGGAAAACGGAAAATCTCACGAAGGTAAGTCTGGCTGGGAAGGTTTTTCAACAATATGGAGAGTTGCAATGACTTGTGCTGCAATACAGGAAGAAATGAACTAAAGGAACACGTTCTTCAGCAGATTTTTTTTTTTAAGGTTTTCTTATTTATTTGACAGCACAAGCAGGCAGAGCTGCAAGCAGAGGCAGTGGAAGAAGGAGGCTCCTGATGTGGGGCTCCATCCTAAGACTCCGGGATTATGACCTAGCCAAAGGCAGAGGCTTAACCAACTGAGCCACCCAGGCACTCTCTTGAGCACAATTTAAAGAAAACATAAAGGAACCAGGAATTGTTGGATTCAAAAATAAAAAACTCGGGGATCCCTGGGTGGCGCAGCGGTTTGGCGTCTGCCTTTGGCCCAGGGCGCGATCCTGGAGAACCGGGATCGAATCCCACGTCGGTCTCCCTGCATGGAGCCTGCTTCTCCCTCTGCCTGTGTCTCTGCCTCTCTCTCTCTCTCTCTCTGTGTGTGACTATCATAAATAAATAAAATTAAAAAAAAACAAAAATAAACTCAGGCTTTCTCTGCCAGAGATTTTCAAAATAATAAATGGCTTCAGGGCAAAGATCAAATCCAGAGGAATAACAATAAAAGATCTCAAGATAAAGATCTCAAAGGTATACTTGTTTAAGACCCTAGGTTAAGATTTCAAAGACTTAGGGAGCCCTGGCAGAGCTATAAAAAGAATCCTAAGGGCATTATGCTACAGCCTTATGGGCAGCACAGAGTAGAGAATTTTTTCTCTGAAATAAATACAGGTATGTTTTTTGTCTAATGAAGCTGATTACAAGAAATGCACAAAAAATTTATAGGCACTGTACCAGCTTGAACTGGAAGGGATAAGAACAATACAAAAGAGAGAGCTTTGGATCATCAAACTTCTGGCAGGAAGCAGTCTGAGGAAGCTACCCAGATGTAAATAAGGGCTATTTTTTTAAGAAAAAAGGGTGACTCAGAGAGGAGCCAAGAACAGAGCTGAATTAGGCCCTAATCAAGGGATTGGCAATGTGTGCCTTGTTAGAGTTCAGATTTGCTAAGTAGACCAGTAACAACACGTTGAGTTTCTCATAATTTTCTCCTTTCTCAGTAGGAGTGTCTGTTGTGGTTATCCCGTTTATCGGCAGGTGGCAGATGACTTGTCTCTTGATTGGAATTGAGAGGAACTAACACCTGGGCCTGATTCAGATGCTGACATCCTGGACTGAGGCTGCAATAACATTAAACCTTGGGAATCAGGGTAGTGAATGAGTATATTTGCTTGTTGGAGGAATATAAATGATATATGGTCAGAGGGCAGACTATAGAAGACTAGAGATGCCTACAGATTGTTTCATGTTTTTCTCATGGAAAGGTGAGGGGTTTGTGTCCCTGTCCCTCGAATCTGGGTGGTTCAGGGTATTCTTTGATCGACAGAATATAGCAGAATGACCCCAGGCCTTAGGAGACTGACAATTTCTACCTTTACCTTTTGAAGAGAGTGAGAAATAGGTACTGATCACAAATTGACAATATCCAGCCATAATGGCTTGAATTACACACCCTCTTCTCCCCTCCCCCCAAAAAAGTTCTGTTCAAGTCCTAACCCTCAATACCTATGAATGTGACCTTATTTGGGCTAAGGGTCTTTGCAGATGAAATCAAGTTAAGATGAGGTCATACTATATTAGAGTGGGTCCTAGTCCAATAATTTCTCTTCGTAAGAGAGCAGAGGTGAGGGAGGGTTGGGACACATAAACACGGAGAAAACGGCCAGGATACCACAGAGGCAGATATTGGAGTGATGCAGGTGTCAGCCAAGGGATACCAAAGGTTGCCAGGAGCAAACAGAAGCTGGAAAAGGCCCAGAAGGATTCTTCCCAAGATCATTCAGTGGAGTCATGACCCTGCCAACGCTTTGATTTCAGACTTCTAACCTCCAGAACTAGAGAGAATAAGTTTGTTATTTTAAGCCACCAAGTTTGTGGTAATTTGTTATGGCAATCCTAGGAAATACATCAGCACAACATCTACCTCCTCAAATTTTCATTTTCTTCCTTCCTTGCTTGCTATGCCTTATGGCCTCCTCTGCGAGGTCTTCCTTGGCTGACTTCTTGATACTATGGTGCTCCATGACTTAGTTCTGAAGGTTTACCTTCCTCAGTCTGCTTAATGAGTTCACCCATTAATGTTCTTTAGATACTAGCAATATATTCATGCTTCTCAAATTTATATTTCCATACCTGACTTCTCAAAAATAGCTTGGCTACGGATGACATATTCAATTACAATTGACCCTTAAACAACTCACGGATTGGGGCACTGACTTCATGCACAGTCAAAAATTTGCGTTATGATTTTGACTCCCCAGAAACTTAACTACTAATAACTAACCTACCGTTGACTGGAAACCTTACCGTTAATATGGTCAATTAACACATATTTTGTTTGTTAAATGTATTAATCTAGTGTATTCTTACAATAATCTAGTGAAAATGCTATTAAAATCATGTAGAGGGATCCCTGGGTGGCGCAGCGGTTTGGCGCCTGCCTTTGGCCCAGGGCGCGATCCTGGAGACCCAGGATCGAATCCCACACGTCGGGCTCCCGGTGCATGGAGCCTGCTTCTCCCTCTGCCTATGTCTCTGCGTCTCTCTCTCTCTCTCTGTGTGACTATCATAAATAAATAAAAAAATTTTAAAAAAATCATGTAGAAAAAATACATTTATAGTACTATGTTGAAAAAAAGCCACATATGTGTGGACCCATGCAGTTCAAACTTGTGTTGTTCAAGGGTCACCTGTATTTATCCTCACCTGGATATTTTTTTAAATTTTTATTTATTTATGATAGTCACACACACACACACACACACAGAGGCAGAGACACAGGCAGAGGGAGAAGCAGGCTCCATGCACCGGGAGCCCGACGTGGGATTCCATCCCGGGTCTCCAGGATCGCGCCCTGGGCCAAAGGCAGGCGCCAAACTGCTGCGCCACCCAGGGATCCCTCACCTGGATATTTTTAAGAGAGAAATTATTTTATCACCCTTCCAACTTTTCCTCTCCCAGTAAATGATGCAAATATCCATCCACATGCTTCTGTTGTCATTGATCTTTGCCTCTCCTCACATCATCTCTTAGCAAGCCCTGTCAAGTTTTCCTCCAAATCTATCTCAAATCCACCCATATCTCTCCAGCCCCATTGCTAACACCCTGTTCCCAGTCATCATCATCTCTGTTTTGGACTAGTGCTGTAGCCTCCTAATTGGTCTTCCTGCTTCCCACACTATTCATTCACATACAGCCATGTCAACTTTTCAAAACTATAAATCAGACCGTGTCATTCCCCTCATTAGTTTTGCAATGCACAGAAAATAAAATTCAAACTGGCCTCTGTGGCATACAAGACCCTATATGCAGGAGACGTTCTCTGTCCGCTTCTCAAATCTCCTGGACTATAAATGTTCCAGCCATACTGCTTCCTTCTTTGATCCCTGGATACACTCAACTATTTCCTACTTCAGTCAGGGCTTTGTACTTTGCAGTGGACTGCATGTCAATGTCCCCCTGCCCCAAATTCTTATGTTGAAACCTAATTTCCAACGTGATGTTATTTGGAGATGGAACCTTTGGGAGATGTCATGAGGGTAGAGCCTCATGAATAGGATTGGTGTCCTTATAAGAATTGCAAGAGCGTTTGCTGCCTTGGGGGACAGTGAAGAAGGGGGCCATCTATGAACCAGAAGGTGGGTCTCACCAGACACCAAACTACTTGCACCTTGATCTAGGACTTCTCGTTTCCAGAACTGTGAGAAACAAGTATCTGTTGTTTAAGCCTCCCAGTCTATGGTATTTTTGCTAGGGCGGCCCAAATGAGACTAAAACACATGTTCTCTACCTACAGTGCTCTTTCCTCAACTCTTTAATTTTTTATTTGTTAAGATTTTATTTATTTGATAAAGTGAGAGAGAGCACAAGCAGTGGGGCAAGGAAGAGAGGGAGAGAAGCAGACTCCTCACTGACCGGGGAGCCGGACAACATGGGGCTCCATCCCAGGACCCTGGCATTATGACCTGCGCCGAAGGCAGTCACTTAACTGACTGAGCCACCCAGGTGCCCCTGGCATGTAGCGGATTCTTAACAAAAATATCTTAATGAATGATGAATGAATCCATCAGTCTTTAGGTCATGCAATGTTCTAGATGTTTATAGTGAGATATGAGTCAACTTTGAGGCTAATTTAAAAATCTGTGTCATAGGGACGCCTGGGTGGCTCAGTCAGTTAAGCGGCTCAGTTGAGTGTCTGCCTTTGGCTCAGAGCATGATCCCAGAGTTCTGGGATTGAGTTCCACGTTGGACTTCCTGCATGGAGCCCGCTTCTCCTTCTACCTATGTCTCTGCCTCTCTCTCTGTGTCTCTCATGAATAAGTAAAATCTTTTTAAAAATCTGTGTCATATATAAAAACAAAACAAACACCTCAACAGCCAAGTCATAATCTAGCAACCACTAAAACTAGAGAATTTTAAAGGTTGAATTAGTCTTAACAAATGTATCCACTCAATTTCTAGATGAGGAAACTGAAATCCAGAGTTACAGGAATTTTATTAGTAGAAAATACCTAGAATATTCTTCTTTGGGGCACCTCTTTCTGCACAAATGCCACTTTGTAACAAAGACTTTCTCACTCTTTGCTCACTAGATTAGCCTATAAATTGGTCGAAAGCTATATGCTTTGGTAATAAGGTGATGCAAATTGGTTACACTGCAGTGGTTTGAATTCAGAAAAACATGCTATCATAGAAACATACAAGTTGAGTGACTTAACTACACAGGGAGAGTCAAGCCACAAATATAGTAGCTCTCACAAAGAGCTAGTAGTACATCCAGTTAGCCTAAAATAGAGGGCCCTGTGGTCCTCTTCTGGGCAGCTAGAATTAAGAAGGCCACATACCTTAGTATGCATTAAATATGCCATAACTCTGAAAATAAACTGTTCCTCCTTGACTTCCTTAGAGGCATGCCTCCCACCCCAAAGTGATGGAACAATAACTCTTCTTCAGTACTTCCCACCATCAGGGACTAGTATCTGCCTGGAATGGCAAGAACCTCTCTTCTCTTTATCCTTGGCTAGGGAGCTTCATCTAGACTTCCCTTTGAGAACACAGAAGGCAACAATATTTCCTGTGGACAAGTTTATACTCTCTACGAAATGGATCACTAGAAGAATAAAAGGGAGCCTGCTTTCATGTGTGGAAGCAGGATATTATTAGCTTTTAATTAAATAATGATTTACACAAGGTCACCTAGTGACCAAATCATGGGGCCAGGTACTAGAACTCTGAATGCAGTTCCATTCCACTATAACTATTTCTCAAACTGGTCTGCAAATTATCTGCATTATTTACCTAGTGGTAAACATGTAATTTTGGTCTTTACTCCAGTTATGGTGAATCAATATTTCTGGAAGCAGGCCTAGGTATCTAAAATCCTAACAAACTCTCCCAGGAAAAGCTTACACATGTTACAATTTGATAATCACCACATTACCTTTGCTTTTTCTGATATACATATTAGAGTTTACTGGCAACTTTCTATTGGCAACTTTCAAAATACTTCTCAAGTATTTTAAGTTCACAAAACTTCAATTTCACCTGTAAAATTCACCTTTGTAAAATGATTTCTTTGTAAAATGAAAATTTTCGTAGATAATATCTGAAACCATGAGGGTGCCTGGGTGGTTCTGTCAGTTAAGTGTCTGCTCAGGTTATGATCCCAGGGTCCTCCAATCGAACACCACATTGGACTCAGTGGGAAGGTGACCGTGAATGATGTTTTTAATGTATTGTCTTATGCAATTTGCTAAAGAAATTTTCCTAAATAAAGAAAACCGGGCATTAAAGATTACATACTGATTTAATTTATATGAAACTCTAGAAAAGACTATATAATGACAGACGAGAGATGAATAGTTTTTTAGGGACCATCGTCAGGGGTAAAGATTAATTGGGAAAGGGCTCAGGGAATTTTTCACAGTAATAGAAATGTTCTATATCTTGGTTGTGGTAGTCGTTACACAGATGTACATATATTAAGACTCTGAAACATGCACTTAAAATTAAGTGTGCTTTATAGTGTATAAATGATATTTTAAAACGAGTAGATTTAAAAATTCCTTTTTGTATATGCTCCATGTTTAAAAAAAAAACCTATGCAGGGACGCCGGGGTGGCTCAATGGTTGAGCATCTGCCTTTGGCTCAGGTCATGATCCAGGGGTCCTGGGATTCAGTCTCACATCAGGCTCCCCAAAGGGAGATGGCATCTCCCTCTGCCTTGTCTCTGCCTCTCTCTGTGTGTCTCTCATGAATAAATAAATAAATCTTAAAAAATAATCTATGCAAGCAAAGAGAACTAAAAGTCATCTTTAGCCAAACACACATACACAAAATAATTGTATTTTATTTCTACATATCCCATTAAATAATTTAAAATAAAAAGTTTAAGAGAGATCATTTAAGATAACAAAAAAAAGTATAGCATGAATCCAAAAAGAGATGTGCAAGACTGCTAAAAAGAAAAGTATGAAAGTTTATTGGGAGGCAATAAAAATCTAAATAAATACATGTATCTATGTTCTTGGAGTTGAAGTTCTATACATTAAAGATTTTGGGCAGCCCGGGTGGCTCAGCAGTTTAGCGTCGCCTTCAGCTCAGGGTGTGATCCTGGAGACCCGGGATTGAGTCCCACGTCAGGCTCCCTGCATGGAGCCTGCTTCTCCCTCTGCCTGTGTCTGTGCCTCTTTCTCTCTCGGTGTCTCTCATGAATAAATAAAATCTTCAAAAAAAATAGATTTTAATTATCTTCAAATGGATTTATAGACTTAAAATAACCTCAATTATTCTCAACAGAATATTTATTTTGTTTTGTGGTACTTGGCTTACTGAAGGAAAGGGCCAAGGAAAGCCAAGACATCCTTGAAGGTGAAAAATTATTTGAGGATTTGTTCCACCAGCTACCAAGAATTTTTATAACATCACGGTATCTATAACTGTGGGATTGCCTCAGGAACAGAAAAATAGATTGAATAGAGAGTTATTTAGAGCACAGCTGTATCAGGACTTGGTTTCTGAGAATGGTACTGCAGATCATTTCTTACAGGAAAGGATGGTCTTTTCAATATGTGGTCTTGGAACAACTGGACAAAAAACGTTTACCTCGGGGGTGCCTGGATGGGTCAATTGGTTAAGTTTCTGCCTCTTGATTTTGGCTCAGGTCATGCTCTCAGGGCCATGAGAGAGAGCCCTGTGTTGGGCTTCATGCTCAGTGGTGGGGAGTCTGCTTGAGATTCTCTCTCTCCCTCTGCCCCTCCCCTCTCTCTAAAATAATAAATAAATAAATATTCATTAGTTTAATAAAACCTTCTTAACTCATACCATATACATAGAAATACACTAATTATGGATGGATTGAAGAGCTATATGTAAATAGTGAAACCCTAAACTTTTAGGATATAATTGTAGTAGCTTAAATAAGATGTTCATCTGGAACCTCAAATGTGACCTATTTGGTATAAAGAGTCTTTGCAGATGTAATTAAGTAAGTAAGATGTAATCACGAGATGAGATTATTCTAGATTAAGGTGGACGCTAAATCCAAGCATGAGTGTCTTTATACGAGAAAGAAAAGATGCACAGGAGAAACACAAGGGAGAAGGCCATGTGAACATGAGGCAGAGACAGGACTTCTGCAACTATAAGCCAAAGGACTCCCGAGAGTTCCTTACAGCAAGTAGAGTGCTTGCCAGGATAGAAGCATGGAACAGATTCTCTTTTCAGAGCCTCCAGAAGGAATCAACATTACCAAAACCTTAATTTCAGCCTTCTGGCCTCCAGAACTGTTAGAAAATGAATTTCTGTTTAAAGCTACCCAGCTTGTGGTCATTTGTTATGGCAATTCTAGGAAATAATAACATAGGAGAATATTTTCATGACCCTAGAATCTGAAAAAGTACAAAAACACTAGCCACTAGCCACTAACATTAACACTTCTTTTAAAGAAAAGATTAACTATCCTAAATAAAATTAGAGATACCTCTTTTCAGGAACAGATACTATGAAAACCAAAAGAGCAAGCAACAGAGTGGGGAAAGCTATTTGCAATATATATAACTGATGAAAGACCAGAATTCCAAAATAGGCAAAAGACTTGAACAGGCACTTTATAGAAGAGGAGAGAAATCCAAATGACCAGTAAACATATAAAAAGGTGATCAGCTTTATTAATAATAAGGGAAGGACACCTGGGTGGCTCAGCGGTTTGGCGCCTGCCTTCCGCCTGGGGTGTGATCCTGGAGACCAGGGATCGAGTCCCATGTTGGGCTCCCTGCATGGAGCCTGCTTCTCCCTCTGCCTGTGTCTCTGCCTCTCTCTCTCTGTATCTCTCATTAATAAATAAATAAAATCTTTAAAAATAATAAGGGAAATAAAAATGGAAATCACAGTTATGTACCTGGAAGATTGTTAAAACCAAACAGGAAAAAATAGGCACAAGAATATCAGGCTGTATACATAAACAGAAATCCAAATGGCCAATATAATATGAAAATGTGCCCAAATTAATTTAAATTCCAACTATAAGAAAATCCATTCAGGACAGCTCTGATGGTGCAGCGGTTTAGCGCCGGGGTGTGATCCTGGAGACCTGGGATCGAGTCCCATGTCAGGCTCCCTGCATGGAGTCTGCCTGTGTCTCTGCCTCTTCTCTCTCTCTCTCTCTCTCTCTGTCTCTATGAATAAATAAATAAATAAATAAATAAATAAATAAATAAACAAACTTAAAAAAAAAAGAGAAAAGCCACTCATTCCACTAAATGGCAAAAGTGTAAAGGTCGATAATACAATAGTTGGTGAAATTTGGGGTCAATTGAAGTTCTCATACAGAGCTGGTAGGGGTGTAAATTGTTACGACCCCTTTGGAAAATCTTTTGGCATTAGTTGGCAAAGCTGAAGATTCAGAGACCCCATAACCCAACAGTTCCACCCATATTTATATATACCCTGGGATAATGTATAAAGATATTGACAATAGCACTGTTTGTAATAGGAAAAAACTGGGGGGGAAATGTCCATCTTTTTTTTTTTTTTTTTTCATTTTATTTATCATGAGAGATACAGAGCGAAAGAAAGGCAGAGACACAGGCAGAGGGAGAAGCAGGCTCCATGCAGGGAGCCCCAGGTGGGACTCGATCCTGGGACTCCAGGATCATGCCCTGGGCTGCAGGCGGCGCTAAACCGCTGAGCTACCCGGGCTGCCCCATCTTTTTTTTTTTTTTTTTTTTAAAGATTTTATCTATTTATTTATGAAAGACACACACAGAGAGAGGCAGAGACATAGGCAAAGGGAGAAGCAGGCTTCCTGCAGGTAACCCGGGGAACCAATGGGGGACCCCTGGGGTCATGACCTGAGCCGAAGGCAGACGCTTAACCACTGAACCACCCAGGCATCCCTGATGGATGGATCTTACAAACATAATAGTAAGTGAAAGAAGGAAGACAGAAAAAAATACAAATAGTATGAGTTTATGCAAAGGAAATTTGAAAGCAGGCAAAATTAACTTCATTGCATATTTTAGGTGATAAAACTCAAAATCAAATATATGATTATTCTGAAAGTCATTTTATTATCTCTAGCAGATGGAAGAAGATTATGATAGGAAAACACACAGTTAATAGGGTCTTCAGGGGTGCTGAGAATATTCTATTTACTGATCTTGGATATAATTCTATCTCTACATAAATATGTCTAAAATGTATATATATAATGCATTTTCCATCTGCACTGTCCATTATATATCACAAAATTAATTAGTAAAAAAGGGAAGGTGTTTGCAAGTATCTCTTGTTTTAATACTCTCCTTAAGGCAGTTCTATGGTATGTTAGAAAATGAAAAGGATCCTAGATCTCAGTCCCTGAGGTAAAAAAACAACTATTTAAATCCTTCCAGGAAAAACTAGGTATCTCTCTCTCTCTTTCTCTGACTTATGAATGTGACTGAGTGTCTTGAAGATTCTAAATGTCCATTGCTCATTTTTGTGATTTAAAAAATACTATCAGGGAATTTTTTTTAAAGATTTTATTTTTTATTAATGAGAGATACAGAGAGGCAGAGACACAGGCAGAGAGAGAGAGAGAAGCAGGCTCCATGCAGGGAGCCCGATGCAGAACTCGATCCCAGGACTCCAGGATCACGCCCTGGGCTTAAGGCAGGTGCCAAATCGCTGAGCCACCCAGGCGTCCCCACTATCAGGGAATTTTTGAACACCACATAAGTTTTAAAAGTACCCTTTAAAAAGTATAAAGGCTGAAATGGGAATACTCTATGTTGAGTAGTAATCTGTGACTTAAGATCATAGTG
The DNA here is from genome assembly GCF_048164855.1 of Canis lupus baileyi. Taxonomy (NCBI): domain Eukaryota; kingdom Metazoa; phylum Chordata; class Mammalia; order Carnivora; family Canidae; genus Canis; species Canis lupus. The sequence goes on from NC_132838.1 coordinate 76,686,588, forward strand.
ATGTGTTGGTTGTGACTTTTACTGGCTGCTGAGAGTTGATTGTGTGCCTTTCTTCCCAACCCCAAAATCGGTGATATTGCAATCACATTGATAGCTCGAAATTGGCCAAGAAGGGAATATTTACAGCATGGATACTGGCAACTGATAAATGCTACAAATCAACAGCCCCACCTCCACCCCACCCAGCTCATCAGCAGGCTTCTGCTTGAAGACTACAAGTGCTGAATATAAACTTTTCTTTAGAGAAATCGAATGTGTTTACAAACGATTTTGTCAACAGCCTAGTGCCTCCTGAGCCTTAAACAAGAAAGCAGCTCAAGGAAGAGAAGTTAACTGAAGGAAATCTCAGAAAATAAGCAATTGAAGAGTGGAAAATAAAATAGAACAAACAAGATGGCACACATTACACCAAGCCCCTGCCACTTTCCAATAGTGTTGCTAAAGAAAAAAGAAAAATCATTGCAATAATACCCCCTTCTTCAGGATGCCTGGGTGGCTCAGTGGTTGAGCATCTGCCTTTGGTTCAGGTTGTGATCCCGGGGTCCCAGGATGGAGTCCCACATTGGACTCCTCACAGGGAACCTGCTTTTCCCTCTGCCTATGTCTCTGCCTCCCTCTCTCTCTCTGTCTCTCATGAATAAATAAAGAAAAATCTAAAAACAAAACAAAACAAAACAAAACAAACCCTCTTCCCTTTTGTTTGGTCAACAGTTGATTTCCACATCCAACTGCTCACTCAGGAGAGAATAAAACAGTCCTCTGATCTTGGGGGTAAAACCATGGGGGCAGTTTCCCCTATTTCAAATATCAGGCAATTTGGGGCTAATGTGTTCAATATTTAATATAAAGTCTTTTTTCTTTGTCCTGGCTCCCTCAAGCTGTTTAATAAAGGTCCCTACAGTTTTATTGCTGTTATATTAATCAGAGATTCAGAAGTATTACTTATCCAGTCTTTTAACTGGATGGAAAATTCTCTAACTTTTCTGAAGTGAGTTGCAGATGATTGTGGGATGCAGCACCTTCAGCGAGCAAGTATCTGTCTACTAGGAACTCAGTAAACCCAGACTGTGCATTTTGGCTGTGTTAATGGTGTACCTGACGATAGTCATTTAGTTGTGCATTGCCTTAGTCTCTGCAAAGTCTTAGGTCTTAAATACTGATGATACTACGATTCAGAAGGTTTGGATTTATCCTTTGGAGCCCTTTGGAATGAATGCAGTGTTGAAGAACAATGTAGTAAAATAGATTTAGTAGTCCAATTTCAAATGACAAAAACACCTTTTACAGGTCAGTGATGTCTATGTTCTCTTCCCTTTCACTGGGACACAATCTCTTTCTCTTCTCATGTGTACTTAGTACTGATCCCAATAGATCTAGTTTCCACTTTGAACAGAAGCGACCCCTTTTGAAATATTTGTTTTACCTCCCAGTGGCTGGCCAGCAGCTCCCAAAGCATGCTCCCCCCTCCTCCCTTCTCTCTCCCTTTCTGTTTCTCCTCCCCCTCTCTCCTCACTCTTATGGTAGCTGGAACAGCAGTGAATTTAAAGGCATAGCATTCTTAAAAAAACAGCTGGTCGTTATGTAAGTTATTTTACAGAGTCTAAACTCCTACAAAAAATAGGTCTAGGCCCAATCTACCTATCCTGTAAAGTTTTCATTGAATTATCAAATCCAGCCTGTATTTACAATAAAGATCTAATGACACTTAAGTTCCCTAAAAGATGTATTTTTTTACACTTAAAAAAAATTCAGATACTGCCCAATACTAGGAATAGATACTACACCAGTACTAGGGCACAACTCAGCTTCTTTGGAGGTTGAAAAACAGTATTTGTGCTGAACATTTTTAGCTGTGTTTTCTCCATTGATTTTTTTTTTAAGATTTTATTTATTTATTAGAGAGAGAGAGCATGAGCAGGGGGGAGGTGCAGAGAGGGAAAAGCCGACTCCCGCTGAGTAGGAAGTTGATGCAAGACTCCCAAGACCCTGACCTTAGCCAAAGGAGGATGCCTAATGGCTTCACCCACTGAGCCACCCAGGTGCCCCCTCTCCATTGAACTTTAAAGTGAGGAGTATATTGGAGGTTACCAGGCCCAGCCACTGCATGAATCCTCTGTAACATCTGTAATGTCAACTTTTTGTTTGGCTTTTACGTGAACATTCACACAAGTCCATTTGGCCGATCGTTAAGGACCTCTAATTATTAAAGGCTTTTCCTTTAGGATGTACTGAATCTGCCTCCTTGTCATTTCCACGCATTGGTCTTCATTCTGTGCTCAGAAACCACATGACTACTCATCACGTATTTGAAAGCAACTTCTATGTTCACACTCAGACTTTTTCTCATCCAAGTTGGACTCTCCCAGCTCACCCAAGGTAGTGGACTAGAGCGCGTAGGGGCACAGGCTCACCTGGCTTACGTCCTGGGCCGCGGCGACTTGGATCCTCTACCTCTGGCTCTCACGGAAGGGACCGGAGTCCTTCGTCTCTGACCTGGGAGTCTGTGTCTTCTGCGCATGTCTCCCCACGAAGCTGTGACAGACCCACGTGGCAGCTTGCAAGTTGGCAAGGAGAGGCTATTAGATCACCCTCAGCTTCACGCCTTTGTGACAACTAGTACTAAGTTTAGTCCTCCTTCAGAAAGCAGTGACAGAGACATGAGCCACATGGGACACGAAGGGGAAATTCACAACTGCTAGGGGCATAAACTTGGCAGATTTTTAGATCTTTGGCTGCTGGCTTGGGAGATGAGGGAGCAGGCGTAGGAGCCTGTTCAGAATGGCACCAGCTGGGCGCCCGGCCGGTTCAGCTGGAAGAGCGAGCGACTCTTGATCTTGGGGTCGTGAGTTGGAACCCCATGTTGAGGGTAGAGATTACTAAATAAATAAACTAAAAAAAAAAAAAAAAAAAAAAGGAATTGCAACAGCTGAGCTGTCTTTCCCTTAAGTCTATCATGCTAATCTTAGATCCACCCAGAGATGACAGTAGAGTCTCAGAAGTTTTTTTGTCGTTGTTGTGTGTTTGTTTGTTTGTTTACTATTCATCCAAACTGCCATAAGGAGCTTTGGTCTTCTCCAGTTTTTCTGAGGCAGACTGATTCTTATGGGAAACCATAAGTGTGGCATTTTAGATTAGTATTAAGGCTCTTACCGCCCCAGACTGGGTTTACAATGCTGATGAGGTGACCCGCTGAAGATTGAGAAACAGACCAAAAGAAATATAGATTAAATTCTTACAGTCTGCCCTTCCATCATGGAGAACTTTCCCCTACTACTTACGTTGAATTTAAGCGATGTTATTTTGATAACGGGCAGGTGATGCCTCAGATTAAGCCGGACTTCTCAAAAAAGGTCATCAGCCAAAAGGCAGACCCCCCTCTTCCTCCAACCCAACCTGGGAACTCTGGCTGTGGCCTGCCACAGTTCCTGAAGCTGGAACAGTGTGAGCAATGATGACTCTGCTTCTTAATACAGGGCTGGGTGGATTGAAAACTTTGAAGTCTGAAGCTACTGTCAGTCAACCACTGCACGAATTCGAACAAAGTCAAGGCACCTTGCTTCCTGCACGTAGTCACCCTCCTTAGGTGTCAGAGGAGATTCTCCTGACTGTAGAGAGCTATCACGTAGAGACAGGCTGGTAACTTTGAGGCTCAACAATTTGAGCGAGTCAATAGGACTGATGATTTTGCCCATCAGAGGTGCCAGTTTGGGGTTTGGGACCCAGCCTCTCTAACCCGGCTACTGCATACACGCCTCTTGAAAAGCAGAAACGCAGCTCTTGGCTTTGCTGCTGAGCTCTTGTTGCAAATGTAGGCCTACTTGGCAGAGGCCTTGCAACTCTCAGCATGCTACTTTCATTTTGGGGTGGGTCACCTTGGCCTGAATGACTGTCCGAGTGAGAAGGGCTCCATAAGCCGTGCTTATCAAATGGAAATGGCATATCTAAGAATGATCCTGTTCTGGCCCCAGTGGCATCTTGGCCATGTACAAACAAGTGGGATCCCCCCGGCCCCCGGCAGCAGGACAAACTTTATCCTTGCCTACTGCTCCCTGACTTTTCTGTTGGGAACAAAGCCACTGGCTCAATGGAGCTGTTGAATCACAGTTTCCCCTAAATGCCTGGGTTTGACTCACGGATGGTTTGGCTACACCAAAGTCTGGTAGGTTTCAGAACTGTAACAGCTGGGGGCACCTGGGTGGCTCAGTGGTTGAGCCTTTGGCTCAGGGCGTGATCCTGGGGTCCTGAGATCAAGTCCCGCATCAGGCTCCTCACAGGGAACCTGTTTCTCCCTCTGTCTTTGTCTCTGCCTCTCTCTCTGTCTCACATAAATAAATAAATAAAATCTTAAAAAAAAAAAAAAAGAACTGTAACAGCTTTTCAAGCTCAGTGTCAACGTGTAGAAGCCAAAATGGGATACTCAGTGGGCAAAATTCAAGGCCACTCTCTTTACCTCTGCCCAATAGTGCTCTTGTCATATTTGTATTGACTCTTGGGCTGTTGCCAATGGCCTGGCTCTTTGGTCTAAACTTGGAAAACGACAGACTGGCAGATGGAAAATAGCCCTCTTCTTTGGGGACATGAACTATGGAAACCAATCACGGCTGCAGAGCCAGTCACACGGGTGTCTCTTGTACATGTCCCTGGAAGTGGCCATTCTGAGGACACCGACTAGAGTCCAGCAGCCAGCAGAGTCTTGTGCTGCCCTAAGCACCACCACTGCCGTCTATGTCTGTCATTATGTTGGACACAGTCCACACCAACCACAGAGCGGGCGCAGAGTATAGGAATTAATGTTTCTTATGCACAGGCTACTACTGCCTGCCAGATGTGGCCTCCTGACAAAAGGTGACACATTTGTTTCACAGCGAATGAGGCCACGCTGCATGAGTGCAGCCCCCACCTACTCCTGGATTACATTAGTCTTTTGATCCTCCCTCAGGGCTCTTGGTGGTGCCTCACTGTTGTTGACACTTTTTTAGCTTTTGGGGTTAGTGCTCCAGTCCAGTTAACTGACTCTAGTCACACTGCGTGGCTCTTGAAATTAATCTGTGTCATGTGTTAGGCTTTCTGGACCATTTGTGGTCTGACAATGGTGTACTTTTTGTTGCAAAAGCCATTCAACGATGGGCTAATGGCCAAGTTACTTCATGGACTTTCCATGCTTTCTACTATTGACAGGCATCTGGTAGCATTGAGTGTTGGAACAGTTCACTTCAGAAATCAAGTCAAAAAGATTTCTTACTATAAGATTTCTTTCTATATCCCTCACCTCCTCCTGGATAATATACTTTAGTTGGGATATTTTGGTCACTGAATGTGGCTGTCCCCGGAAAGGAATCATGTTCTCTTGGCCACTTCCTAGACTATGATAAGGACAAATGGGTGAGGTGGGGACTTTACACCCCTACTTTACACCCCTACTTTGAAAATCCGGAAATCTACCCTGGGCATTCCTGGGCATGATGTTTCTTTCTTTCCCCTAATGGCAATTGCAGGCCTGCATGGTACACCCTCTTGGTGGCAGTCCTGCCAAAAGGGGGCCTAAGAGATTTGAATTTAATTCTAGGTCAGCTACTTGGATTCTCCAGTTGGACTGACATGGGCTAGAGCATGAGGATAATAACTACATAGCTGAGCACAGTGCCCTCGAGTTCCCTTATAGTGGCCTATGAGGGCCCAAATGGAGGACATAATGGGTCTCCGTAAGTTTTAGAAAAATCTCTTCATCCCTTTTGCACCTTACCTTCTGGACAAAAGGTCTGGGTGTAAGTGGGAGATGATTAGGAAAAAGGTGAAAGGGAAAACACGCCAGTAGTAAGCCTTCCCAGCACCAAGGAAGGGAACATCTTGGACCTTGGGAGGCACTGGAGAGGGAGAGACATTAGTAATCTACCATATTTCCAAGCTATCCCTGGACCTTTCTTCATAAAGGAAAGCACTCAGGTTAGGGTCTCCTGAACTAATACTAAATTTACTGCTGAGTCTGCTATACTTCGCCAGATGGCTCTGACCACACCTGATCACCATTCTCCATAGATTTAACAAGAAACCCATTGAAAATGGCAGGGAATAGCCCAGCTCCTGCACCTTTCATGCAAAATCTGTCAACTCCTCTAGGTATCTTTCCCACTCCTATTCCTTGTTGCTTTCACTAGTCCTGTGGACTGGATGAATGCCACCTGAACAAACAGGACAGTTTCAACTAGACTCCATAAATAAGGACTAGACTCATTTCAAACAGACTGAAGAACCCAGAGGCCTACCAACAGCTGAGAGGCCATAGTGAAGATGTGTCAACCTGTGCCCCCTAATTGCTTGTAGATCACCCTTGAAGGGTTCTGAGAATCAGAAACAACATTTTCTTCACAGGTGCACCATGTGAGCTCCCAGGACTGGGCTTCTTATGTAGAAGTCAGGAGTTAACTTGCTTCCACTCGAAAACCATAGTGGTTTACTCCTTTGGGGTGGTCATTAAAGACCTTTGAGTGTTTAAGAAAATACCATTAGTAGATCACAGAGGCCTCAGATGACCAGGAGAACTATCCAAAATGATGCTGCCCTTGATTACTTGGAGGAGTTCCTCAGAGGGATGACTTATTTGCTGTGTGTGTGCATCTCATGTGCAGTTATTCTTATGATGAGAACCACCTAATTAGAAGTGATGGAACAAAATGTGTCCTGATTTTAGCTGAAGAGATCAATGCATCGCATTGGCACTGGAAGGCATTCAAGTGAGCTTCAACTCACTGCTCAGGGTTGTTATCATGGATATAATTGCCCCAGATTTCCTTCTTGCAGGCCATGGCGAAGTATGGACAATTGCTAATGCATCCTCTTGCGCCTAGATTAATACCGTGGGGCCAAGGAGAAAAGTCAACACAGAACAATTCCTAGGAGGCAGCCAAAGTAGACCTTGATGGTTTATGGGATTCATTCAGCTGATTGGGTCTGGACCCTGAGGAGTTCAATTATGAATTCTAAAGGTTGGCCTCATCCTGCTACTTAGCATCCTGTTGATATTGGCCTTCTTACAGGCTATAGGAAACAAGTCGAATGGGTTTTGCCCCAGCCTCTGGTGGGGAGTTTAATCAGAATGATGAACAGAGTGGCATACTCACGGGCAGGTTTGTCAGAAGCCAAGAAAGTGTAGAAATGGGTAGACATTACTGGGAGACAATTCTTCATGGGTCTCTCCTAATTCTGCACATCTTGTGAATACAGGCACTGACTGCCTGGGGTGGGCACAATAATGGCTCTCCCAGGAGGTCCACATCCTAATCCCCAGAAGCTGTGATTCTATCACCTGAAATACAAAAGGCATTCTGCAGCTGTGATTAAAGATCCCGAGACAGGGAGATTATCCTGGATTACCTAGGAGGGCCCAGTGTCATCACAAGGGTCCTTGTAAGTGAAGAGAGGAAGGTAGGAAACTCAGAGATTGACAATGGAAGCAGAGGTTGGAGTAACTTGTCCCCAAGCCAAGGAATGTGGGCAGACTCTACAAGTTGAAAATGGCAAGAAACAGATTCTCCTCTAGAGCCTCCAGAAGGAATACAGCCTCTGATTTTTGCCTTTTAAGATCCATTTTGGGGGATGCCTGGGGGCTCAGCAGTTGAGTGTCAGCCTTCAGCTCAGGTCGTGATTGAGTCCTGCATTGGGCTCCCTGCGGGGAGCCTGCTTCTCCCTCTGCCTGTGTCTCTGCCTCTCTCTGTGTGTCTTTCATGAATAAATAAATAAAATCTTAAAAAATATATATATATATGTATATATAATCCATTTTGGAGGAGAGAGGGATGGAGGGATGGGTAATTGAGTGATGGGCATTAAGGAGGGCATGTGATGTAATGAGCCCTGGGAGTTATATACAACTGATGAATCACTAAATTCTACCCTGAAATTAATAATACACTATATGTTAACTAACGTGAATTTGAATAGAACAATGACGAAAAATGAAAACAAAAAGGCACAAACTTCCAAGGGTAAGATAAATAAGCTCTAGGGATGTAATGTACAGCATCATGACTATAGTTAACAATACCATATTGAATACTTGAAAGTTATTAAGAGTATATCTTAAAAGTTCTAATCATAGAGAAAAAAAATCGTAACTATGTGAGATGATGGATGTTAATTCATCTTACCATGGTAATCATTTTGCAATATATCCATACATCAAATGTGTTGTACACCTAAAATTTATACTATGTGATATGTCAGTTAATAAAAATAAGGAGAAAAAGAAAAAAAAATATCCATTTTGGACTTCTGACGTCCAAAATTATAAAATAATAAATTTCTGTTGTTTCAAGCCACCGAAATTTGTCATTATTTGTCACAGCTGCAACAGAAAACTAATATACTGCCTTTGTTCTGAACTTATTTTTCAAGGATATTTATATAATGAACAGTCTTTGAAGATAGTCCCCCCCCCCCCCCCCCCCCCCCCGCAAAGGGCTGCAGGTTCACTGCCCACTTAAAAAATCCAAGGTTCCCATGCTGGGATTCCTCTCTTAGAATGCGACCCACTGCATGTGCAGGTGTCACGGGCCCTCGGCATCACTCTGCAGAAGTTAGAGCTTGGGAAACCTGCAAGAAAATGCTGATACCGGGGCCACTGCTATTGTAACAAAGTACTGTGTTTCTGACCTGGGAGTCTTGTATCTTTTGCCAGCATTCATGAAACTGTTAGCTTGTAAATAGGGAAAAATCTCAGACTGTTCACAATTCTTGATAGATTTATAGAACAACTCAGATAACTCAGTGTTGTTCTGTCTTCCCTTTTAACTTATTTGGGAACTAAGTTTGTAAGAATTATTTGGATGAAATAGAACTATATACTTTTTTTTCTAACACCTCTAAGCTTCCTCTGTAACATATCTAAATAGGTTAATTTCTCTTTTTTTAAGATTTTATTTATTTATATACTTGAAAGAGCAAGAGAGAGAGCCGGAGTGGGGGTAGGGAGGGGAGGGGCAAAGGGCAAGGGAGAAGCAGACTCCTTGCTGAGCAGGAAGCCTTGATGAGGGGCTTGATCCCTGGACTCTGGGATCATGACCTGACCTGAAGGCAGGCGCTTAACCAACTGAACGACCCAGGTGCCCTCAACAGGCTAACTTCTTGAGTGCTACAAAACTCCCTAACATCCAGAAGCATTTTTGTTCCCCAAAAGCATCTTATCTTCTGGAATTCCTAAATGATTTGCTTCATACAATAGATTTTGCACACTTTAACCTACTTCTCTCTACCCTCAGAGAACACCTAAAATTTCCCCATGGCTCCTTCACTTAGTTTACACAACACAATAAGCAGACTCTTTGTGTAGTGTAACCTCCTAAGATCAGGAAACACATTCAAAATATGTATGTGTTGAATAAATTTGTCTTCTGAAAAGAGATCACCGCGGTTGGAACTCTATGCAAAATAAAACCAAGCTTGAGCTAATTATAAAAATATTTACGGTTGTATTCATATGTTTCCAGGAGAACCAGTCTTACCACTTCTGTAAGATATTCAATGCTTTGCCCTGGGGACTGTGACTCAAGATATCACTCAAGATATCAGCAGTACCTGTTCATAAGAGAGGTCAAAGCAGAATAGTCCTGGAATATTTTTAGGCATTTTCAGAAGGCCTGGGGAAATTCCAGACTCACGGTAAGAGGTGAGTAGGTGAAATGCAACAGCTGAAGTTAAATGCAAGTTCATAATGGAATCCTGGAAATATTTACAATACTGGGGAAAATATATCAGGTTTGTCATGTTATTAAGGTGACTCAGAATTAAAGAGACTTTGTAGTGAAATATGATTCTTTGTGCAGCAGTGGTTCCCAACCAGGGGCAATTTGCCTCCTGGAGACATTAGGCAGTGCCTAGAGTCATTTGAATATCATCCTAGGGGTGGGCTGGGCTGGGCTGGGGGTGCTACTGGCATCTAATGAGTAGATCTCAGGGATCCTGCTAAATGCACAAAAAAGCCCCCATAACAAAGAATTATCTGGCCCTAAATGTTGGTGGTGTCAAGGTTGAGAAACCCTGCTGTACAGGAAGGATAAGAAATAGGGAGACTGGAGTGCCTGGCTGGCTCAGGCAGTAGAGCATGCAACTCTTGATCTCAGAGTCGTGAGTTCGAGCCTCACATTGGGTATAGAGAGTACTTAAAAAAAAAAAAGTTAAAGTAAAAAAAATAGTGAGACTAGCGGTAGAATCACTTTGACTTGGGGATCCCTGGGTGGGCTCAGTGGTTTCGCGCCTGCCTTCGGCCCAGGGCGCGATCCTGGAGTTCCGGGATCCAGTCCCATGTCGGGGTCCCTGCATGGAGCCTGCTTCTCCCTCTGCCTGCGTCTCTGCCTCTCTCTCTCTCTGTGTCTCTCATGAATAAATAAGTAAAATCTTAAAAAAACAAAAAAAGAATCACTCTGTCTTGACTGTGATTTTGGTTACCTAAATCTGTATGTTGGCTAAAACGGCATAGAACCACACAAACACACACGTATGCAAATGAAAACAGGTTAAAAAATATGGTGCAAACTGCATAAGGCACGCAGTCTAGTTGACGTCAATTTCCTATTTGATATTATGCAACAATATACCAAAATAAGGTATATTCTTCAGAGGTTTGCCATATGTCCTTCTCTGGTGTGCTGCTGGACCTCTCTCTGCTTCTGTGTTTTATGCAGTGCCTGGCACAGCTCTGGGATCCTACTTAGCAGTCTTGATTCAAAGCTTGTGGTGACTGCATTCCGCCCAGTGGTCTACAGCTTTGGTTGGCCAATTAATAAAGTAAGTACTTCTCTTCACTACCACCTCTTCCTTGGCCCTAAGGCTCAGAAACTTATTGAATGTTTTACTCGATTCTCTTTGATTTTGACATAGCCCTAAAGGTAGTTGTGGACTGTCCATAGGCTGTGGACCACACTTCGAGATCTGCGCGCTAGCAGAATTTCTATTTCTCACCACTGCATCATGATGTTGCCTCTGTTAACACTTAACAAAACCATACCCATTCCTTAATGCCTGGCTCAAATCATTTCTTTCAAAGTTCTTCTCTGACTCACCCGCCTTCCCCTCCCATACCCCAAGCAGGAATAAATACTGTTTCCTTCCTTTGAATCTATTGCAAAGCAAATAAGTTTCAAGGTGCATGTGTACATATCTATTATCTTTCTATCTGTATGTCACTATGCCATAAACCTTGGGAGAGACAAAAGAGTATAAATGATCTATTGATTCAAATGAATTTCCTCTCTAGTAGAAACATGACAGTTCAACACTTCAGTTCAACAGTGAATGCTTTCATGCCAAGGATTAGTTTGGGCAAGGTGGTATATATAATGACTAAGACTTGACCCCTGTTTTCAAGGAACTTGTCTAACAAAGGAGATAATGCACACAATTAAGTGTAGTACAAGGCATGACACCACAAAGGGTAATAAAACTGGATGGAAATAGAGAGTATTTAGAGAAAATTTCTCATCAAGAAAAGATTATCAGGGAAAAATTGCTAGGGAAAGTCACATTTCAGGTGAAGCTTGAAGGGTGGGTCAAACAATGAAGTCAACATGAGAGGGAAGAATTTCTACTTGCAGTGCCAATGTTGTGTCGAAGTCTTGAGGCAGGAGGGCAGCCCAGATGGCGCAGCGGTTTAGCACCACCTTCAGCCCAGGGCGTGATCCTGGAGTCCTGGGATCGAGTCCCACATCGAGCTCTCTGCATGGAGCCTGCTTCTCCCTCTGCCTGTGTCCCTGCCTCTCTCTCTGTGTCTCTCATGAATAAATAAATAAAATCTTAAAAAAAAAAAAGTCTTGAGGCAGGAAAGTGCAGGACAAGCGTGGAGAGCTTAGGGGACCCGTTTGGTTAGGGGGTCAGTTATGAAGGAGAAGCAAGATCTTTTGTGGAGACTTTACACTGAGGCAGAACCTCTGTAGGAGGCTATTGTTGTAATCTAGGCCAGAACTTATAAGAGTGTGAACTAGATTGGTAGCAGAAGAATAGTTTTAGATAATAGAAGCTATGTTACGAGTGATGAATTGTTATGTGAATTGTTCTAATAATTATGATGAAGGATCAGAGAAAAAAATGATTTTGTAGATGTAGGTGTTCAAGGTAGGTATTACAGAGGAGGCAGCAATAATGGGTACAATGTGAGGGGGATGTAATCACTTGAAGGAATGATCGGAGGTGAGGAGAGTATATAATGTACAAGTGCTTCTACAGATGGTGATAAATATGCATGACTATGGTTGAGTGTATCTACAGGGTAATGGGAATGAAACCTGAAAGACAGATTGAGAGTTAGTGGAAGGCCTTGAATTTCTAATTAAGAAGTTTAGGCTTGGGGATCCCTGGGTGGCGCAGCAGTTTGGCGCCTGCCTTTCGCCCAGGGTGCGATCCTGGAGACCCGGGATCGAATCCCACGTCGGGCTCCCGGTGCATGGAGCCTGCTTCTCCCTCTGCCTATGTCTCTGTCTCTCTCTCTCTCTGTGTGACTATCATAAAAAAAAAAAAAAAAAAAAAAAAAAGAGTCTGTTTTTTTTTTTTTTTTAAAAGAAAAAAAGAAGTTTAGGCTTTGGGACATCTGAGTGGTTCCGTGGTTGAGTGTTAGCCTTTGGCTCAGGGTGTGATCCTGGGGTCCTGGGATCGAGTCCTTCATCTGGCTCCCTAGAGGGAGCCTACTTCTCCCTCTGCCTATGTCTCTCTGCCTCTCTCTCTCATGAATAAATAAAATCTTTTTTTTTTTAAAAGAAATTTAGACTTTATTTTCCAAGCAGCATGGAACTTACGATGGATTTTGAGTAGGGGAGTAACATGATGAATGCATGTTATTTACACTACTTATTTGACATGACATGTATATTACCTTGTGTTGAAGCTATGTAAGTTCTCAGACACAGTATTAAAATGTGCTCAATAAATTCATGTTGACTGAATTAATTGACTCATTTTGCCAAGGAAGAATCCTTCTACTATGTGAACAATAACCTTTTATCATTATACTTGAAGTTTGGCTCAGATTAGTTTGTGAGAACTGAACTGACTGGTAAAATTTCAGGAATTTTGTGAGCAAGTTGACCTCAAGTCGGTAGACTGAGACTGGCCATTTTGCAAATATTTACATCAAGGAAATTAGCAAATGCTATAAATCAAAGCTTGTTTTCTGGAGAATTGGTCATTAAACGTTTACCAGCATGTCCTTGCTCTCTCCCTCACTTTTCCTATTCCCCATTCAACTAGCATCGGTTTTCTGGGGGGCAGAGGCCGTGTCTTATTTGTCCTGTATTCTCAACATATTTGGACATTGGTCATGCTCAATTAATGTTTATAGAATGAATGAGATACGCTCTTGTAATTTTTCTCCAGACTGACCATTAAGTAAAAAAATTCATCAAGTAGACACATAGACCCTTTGGTTCCAATCAGATCCTATGCTGCATAGTTCAAATTGGATCCCATGCCTCTTTTCTTTCTTCTTTAAATTTTATTCTTTCATGAGACACACACACACACACACACAGAGGCAGAGACACAGGCCGAGGGAGAAGCAGGCTCCAGGCAAGAAGCCCAACGCGCAACTCGATCCCAGGACCCCAGGATCACGCCCTGGGCTGAAGGCGGCGCTAAACCGCTGAGCCACCCGGGCGCCAGCGAATGCTTCTTTTCTAAGTGGCTTTGGAATGCAGCCACTTCCTCATGTATGTGTGGTCTATGGTTGCTTTGTGCTACAAGGGCAGAACTGATTATTTGAGATAGAGAATGTATGCCCTGCAAAGCCGAACATATTTACTATCTAGTCTACCCTGGAAATTTGCTGATCCCTATCTAGACCCCAACTGCCAACGGTTCCTTAGTAGGATTATTTATAAAAAGTGGCATATATATTGTATATTCTTAGAGATAAGTTGCATTATTTCATAAGTTGTGCACATACTTTTTTTTTTTTAATAAATTAAAGCATACACAGATAATTACAGACGATTTCATAAGAGCAGGGTTAGAGATAATGATTGGTTCCAATGGTGGAACTTTCTACCTTGAGAAGTAGTGATTACCTCACATATGCAAGTTTTCATCCGTCAGCAGCGTGTATCCTTCAACAGGCAGCCTTGTAAGGTAACCTGTTCACCTTATTGAACAATGCTGCCAGAAATTAGCTGATGTCAAATGATGTCTATATTGAAGTTCATTTTTTTGGAACTCTTTTAACACGCAGATTCCAAAGGTGTTCTGCTAAAAAGCAGTCTTCCTGGGACAGTCTTCATTGCCAGAACAGGGCTGGATTGTTTAAAAACACAAATACAGAACGTGTCTTTGCGTATTTGGGTCACTGTGGGCTGTCTGGGTTTCCATTTGCGCAATACTGATTAATAAAGCTAATGTCCTGGGTTCTATATTCCTTGCAAGTCATCTTTAAAGGCAAATGACGTCATTTCAAAGCCCGAGTTCTCGGGGGGGGGGGGGGGAGATAATTAAATTATTTATACCCACACTCTACTAAAAAGGATTTTTGAACCTAAAATCTGAACTGCAGGAATAACTTGACAGAATGTAAAACGAACACCTCGGCTTCATTCAAGCGCCCCAGGTGGGGGGGGGGGGGCAGCCCTTGGGCCCCCGTTTCTGCCCCCGTACTTTGCGGGGCAGCGTCCAGAGAATCCGGGGCGCTCGCGCAGGCTGTCCGGGCGGGGGGCGGCGGCCTGTCAGCAGAGGTGGCCTGATCGCCAGACCCAACCGGCTGACCCGAGGGCGGGCCGCCCGGGCCGCGGGGCAGTGACTCCGCGGGATCGCGCAGGGTGGCTACGGCCCACTCTTCCTTCGTTACGACGAAGCGCCTTCCTCCATTAACGTAGCTTCCACCTCCCGCGCACCGGGCAGTACGAGCAAGCATCTCAAAGGCCACAAGTGGGCAAGCGGACGGCTGTTACCGCGACACCCGGCACTCCCACTGCCCTCCCCGGGGTCCCGGGTGCGCGCAAAGGCGAGGCGAGCGCTACGGCGCGGAGGGGCCGGGCACGGCCGCCGCGGGGTCCGCAGGGGGCGGGGGCCGCCGCCGAACCACAGCGCGCAGGCGCGTCCGCGTCGCCCAGTGGTCGAGCTCCTTTCTAGTAACTTCGCTAGGCGTGAGGTCATCACCGCGCGCCGTTACCGTGCTTCCCAGAACACGCTAATTTGTTTTTTAGCCAAGGGGATGAAATGAAATGAACTGATCCCTCCCGCCCCATTTTGCTTTTAGCTCTCCTCTCCGGCTGCGCCTACCCTCTGGGCCATGGAGCGGGACAGGGAAAGAAAGGCGGCCGGGGCTGGAAGCGGGGCTGGCCGGGCATGACTCGGCGACGCCGCCAGCCGACTTACCCGGCGTGCCCTGCGCGGCGCCGGCCGAGGGACGTGGGGGGAGGGGCGGGGAGGAGGAAGAGCGGCGGCGGCTGCGGATGTCGCTGCGACCGAGCGGCGTCTGAACTCACGGCGGCTGCCGAGCGCCCAGCCCGGGCCTGCGCCGGAGCCCGCGCCGAGCCCCGCGGCCCCTCGCCTGCCAGGGCGGCCCCGCACCGGTTGTCACTGAGGCGGCGTGCCCCGCGTTCTCCGCTGCCCGGGCCGGCCGGCTCTGCCGTCTGCTGGCTCCCCCTCGCTCGCCCGCTCCCTCCTGCGCGCCTGAGTCACCGCCGCCGCCGCCATGGCCGAGAGTGGTGAAAGCGGCGGCCCTCCGAGCTCCCAGGACGGCGCCGCCGCGGCCGAAGGTGCAGGCGCCCCCGCGGCCGCTGCGTCCGCGGAGCCCAAGATCATGAAAGTCACCGTGAAGACCCCGAAGGAGAAGGAGGAGTTCGCCGTGCCCGAGAACAGCTCCGTGCAGCAGGTGAGGGCCGCCCTGGCCTCGGGCCCGGGTGGGGGTGGCGGCGGGACCTCCGCCCGCGGCGGGAGGAGACCGTCCCCCGAGGTGCTGTCGGCCCGCCTCGCGGGTCTCGCCCCGAATCAGATCACACCCAAGTTGCCGGGTGTGCTCCTTGGGACACCGCAGAGGCTTGTGGCGGGGCCCCGCGGCCTGCTGTGGGACGCGCCGACGCCGCCCCCTCCCCCCGCTCCCGCGTCCGCGGACCACCAGCCCCCGCCCCCGCCCCCCGCCCCCCACCCCCCACCCCCCGCCGCCTCCCTCCGGCTGCTCACAAAGGAAAGGGACCACCGCCGCGCTCCGGGCGGGGTGGAGGCCGGGCTGGGCGAGGGTTCGCGGTAGCCTCCTCTGCGGTTTTGTCTCCTGAGTTAAAAAAAAAAAAAAAAAAAAAAAGGGTGGGTGGGTGCCCATTGTTTCACCTGCTTGCAGCTTAAGGTCGATTTTGGGGCGAGGAGCACGTGTACATTTAGTTCTGCGTTTTGATTGCTGAAATCTTTTCTACCTTCTAATCTTAAAAAAAAAAAAAAATTACCCATGACGTAGAAATCGTTTTCAGCCACATCTTAATAGTACTAGCCTTAAGGAAGAAAGGTGGATGACTTTCATTGATGACTTGCGGTTTTCTTTTTAGTGTTTATCATCCCTTAGGTGCCAGTCATCGGGAAGGTTTTTGTTTGATTTTAGAGGGATGGTAGCCACGTTTTGCAGATATTAGCGGTGGCAGTCGAATGCAAGAGAACAAAATTGGAGTTAATGGAGAATATTGCCAGATAATTTACTGCTTAAAATTGGGTTCGGGTGTACAAACTTTGCTGTTCAATTAAGAATCTTGAAGAATTCAACAAATTTGTTGTAGCTTATTGTTGAAAATATTTTGCATAGTTGTTGACCTCTGACGATCTAAAATGGGAACAGTTTGAGGGAACAACAATGTGAAATGTACATGTAAGTTTTCTCATAAACTGTAAATGGGATATTGGTTTACATAATCGTTCTGAAAGGTGGAGTAGAGTAGAGCAGGAAATAGTGGTGTAAATAGAGTAGAGCAGTAAGTAGAGTGTACCATCAACTGAGAAACTTTTACCACCTACTGAATCACCTTTTGTGTGTGTGTGTGTGGGGGGGGGTCCCCAATTGTATAAAAATTTCTCTTAACATTTTAATATTTTCTAACATCTAGCAGAGTTGAAAGAATGGTACAGTGAACATTCATAGTTCGTCACCTACAATTGACGCTTTGTTTTATTTGCTTTATCACGCAACTAATCATGTATTACTTCCTTTTACTTTTTGAATGCATTTTAGAGTAAGTTGCAAGTATCATTAAATGTTTTCAACAAATACACCTATATGATCCAAAGTTTTATCAAGATGTAGAACTTTACAGTTCAATCACTCCCCTCCATACATCACTGTTTTGATTTTTTTCACCATTAGTTTTTGCCTGTTCTAGAACTTCACATAAGTGGGATTATATAGTATATATTCTGTTGGGTAAGGTCTTTTCACTCAGTGTAATGTTTTTGAGATGCATTCTTGTATATGCCAGTAATTCCTGTTTATTGCTGTGTTTTCCACTGTGTGAATATGCCATTAATTAATGCATTCTGCTGAGGGCCACATGGGCTTCTTGCAGTTGGTTGCTGTGAACATACAAACTTTTTTTGTTGGACAGAGGGAGTTTTTCCTGTTAAAATTCTTAGAAGTGGAATGACTGGGTGATAGCGTAGTTGTAGGCTTAGTTATGAGAAACTGTCTTTTTAAAAAGAGCTTCTATCGCTCTTTTTTAAAGGCTGGTCGAAAAGAAACAACCCAGATGATTAACAACCCCTTAGCTGATGAATAAAGAGTAAAATGTGATATATTCCCCTACAATGGAATACTATTCGGTATTCCACCAAAGGTTCTACCAAAGGTTCTTGGGAGTTCCTGTTGCTCCACATCCCTGCTAGCATTTGATAGTGTCAGTCTTTTTCATTTTAGCTCTGCTAGGTATATTAGCTTTTGAAGCCCTTAGATCTTCTTTCTAGGATTGCTAATTCAGGTCTCCACCTTCATGCCTGCTTTCAGCATTTTATTGTAAAGGATTGGAAAGAGTCAATATTTTATAAATAGAAAAGTACATTTAAGTTATTTTATGAGGTACTGTCTGTTAGGATTTATATATATATTGTGTGTGTGAGAGTGACATTAGAATTTTAAAGCCTGTGGGAGTTTTAATTTTACTTTTCTGTAACCAAAGTAAATTGGTTAAATTAAAGCTTTTCCGAAGCAACTTATTCTGATGACATTTGAATTTTTATTCTGAAAAGTGCTTTCTGTTGTCATTCGTTCATTAAAATTAGTGCAGAGAGCAGAAGGGAGCTTCCAGGTAACGTGTCTAATTAGCTTGTTCCGGGATTTTGTAGTGCTCTAGGTTATAGTAAAAGATTTTGAAATCTAGTTCTCTGAAATATTCAGGCAACATATATTCTAGTCTTAGAAAACATTTTTATCATTTGAAACTTTTAGAATATTCGTATACTTAGATATAACAAGTATTGCATAGATTTGAGCCTTTTCTTGTTAAGGGAAATTGCTGTGTGTCAGGATCATTACCACAAACATCATGTAACATCATACTTTATGATGAGTGTAGAACTGTACTGTCCACTTTGGTACTACCAGCCACATCTGACTATTGAATACTTAAAATGTGGTTGGATTGATTTGAAATATGCTGAAAGCATAACTTACAGATTTTGAAAACCTGTGACTGGCTTCTTTCAGTTAATATTTTCAAGGTTCATCTGTGTTGTTGTAGCATGGATCAGTTCTTCCCTTTTATTGCCGAATAGTATTCCATTGTAGGGGAATATATCGCATTTTATTCTTTATTCATCAGCTAAGGGGTTGTTAATCATTTGGGTTGTTTCTTTTCGACCAGCCTGAATAATGTCTCTGTGAATAACCCAAAAGTTTTTGTATAGACATGTCTTTGTATTTCTTGAGTGTGTACCTATGAATGGAAATGGTAGGTCATGTGGTAGTCTATGTTTAACTTTTTGAGGAACTGCCAAACTATTTTCCAAAGTGACTACACCATTTTATATTCCCACCAGGAGTGCATGAGGATTCCAATTACTCTACATTCCCCGGAACACTTGTTATTGTCTGTCTTTGATTATTGCCCATCCTAGTTACTGTGTAGTGCATCTCATTGTGATTACATGACTCAGTGTGGTCTGGGAGTCCTCAAGCCCTTTCTAGGAGGACCACGAGATCAAAACTATTTTCACAATAATTCTGTTGTATTTTTCACTCTAATTCTCCAAAAAATCAGCAGCACACTTTCTTAGAAGCTGTAAGATGTGGTGGGATATTAGTTTCTTTATGAAACTAAAGTGATTAGCAAAAAATTAAAACAGTGCTACTTTTCACACTGGAGAAATATAGTTACTTTTCATAAGAATGTTATTTATATTAATATGTAATGAGTTTATTGTTATTTTTTATTTATTTCTTTTTAAAAGATTTTATTTATTTATTCATGAGAGAGGCAGAGATGTAAACAGAGGGAGAAGCAGGCTCCACACAGGGAGCCCAATGGTGGGACTCGATCCCTGGCCTTCAGGATCACGCCCTAAGCCGAAGGCAGATGCTTAACTGCTGGGCCACCCAAGCGTCCCAGGTTTATTGTTATTTTTAAATGAATGTTTTTTAAGATACCTCAGTTTTAGTTTTTAATAAAGCAAATATCAGTAGATACAATGTACATAAACAAAAGCTTGGGTTTCAGATTTGTGAGAGTGATGTCCTAAAGACCAAAAATTGCTCTGAATATTTAATACATTAAGTAGGTACTTGTAAGATGGAGGATTGACTCCAGATTCCACTAAGTTGCCATTGCCTCTTGCCTAGAAACCATAGTAGCTTGCTGATGAGTCTCCCACCTCACTGCCTTCCCTCCAACATACATTCCTGGGTCAGTCCCTGTGAAATTTTAATCAGATGTTATCCTTTATTTAACTACCAATAGTTCTGCACTGATCTTAGACTTACATAACTCAGCCATGGGGCCCTATGTGCTATATAGTTCCTGCCTACCACTCCATTCTGATGTGTTCTTTCCTCCTCAGTTACTTGCTCTTTTCCACATTGACTGTTCCTTGATCTGTTAATTTTTTTTCCTGCCTCAGGAATATGTTCTTGCTACCTGGAAAGCCTCCTACTCTGCCTGTTCCCACCCCTACCTTAAATCTCAGTGTGAGGGTCACTTGCTCATATCCCTGATTGTCTAGACTGGGATTTCCTGCTGTATTTTCTCACAGCACTATTTTTTGGTCATAATTCGTCACAATTTAAATTCAGTATTTATGTGGTGTTTGATTAAAGCTTATTTCTTCTGCTAGAGATGGTCTTTGATTGTTCACCATTGATTACCAAAGCATAACACATAGTTTGGGTTCAGTAAATATTTGTTTACAAGTGAATTTAGACTTATGTACAATAACATGTATTTAATAATAATTGCCTGTTATTGAGCCTTCATTGGGTGCAATATATACATGATCTCATGGCTTCTTGCCCTCATCAAAGCTTGTCTTAAATTGCTGTCCCCTTGGGTTATCACTCTCCAACCACAACGGGTTTCCTGCAGGGAAAACCTCTGACTGTATCTCTGCCTCTCTCTCCATGTCTCTCTCGAATAAATAATTAAAATTCTTAAAAAAAAAAAAAAATTCAGATACCATATATAATTAAAATCTTAAAAAAAAAGTTCAGATACCCATTAAATAGTGGAGCCTAGATTCAAATTCAGTGACTAACTTTGGAGGTGTTGGTTAGATTCAAATCTAACCACTACTCCAGGTTGCCTTGACTTTTCTAAAGTTTATTTATTTATATTTTTAAAAGTTTTTATTTAAATTTTAGTTAACATACAGTGTAATATTAACTTCAGGTGTATAATACAGTGATTAAAATTAAATGTTAGAGTGATCAGAGTTTGGACTCACTAAATGAGTTCAACAATTATAATATGTGATACCATTTTGTGATTAATATATATGGGCTTTTATCCTTCCCATTTCATACTGGATTTGCAAGCGGTAGGGGCTGTTTTGCTTACCTCCTAATCCCGTAGTGCTTGGCACATACTGTGTAGTGCATGTTTTTTTTTTTTTTTTCTAATTTTATTTTTATCATTTATTAATGAGAGAGAGAGAGAGAGAGAGGCAGAAACACAGGCAGGCTCCATGCAGGGAGCCCGATGCGGGACTTGATCCCGGGACTCCAGGATCATGCCCAGGCCAAAGGCAGGCGCTAAACCACTGAGCCACCCAGGGATCCCCTGTAGTGCATGTATTTATTGAGTGAACAAATAATGTCTTAAAGTTTTATTTGCAATACTTTGTACTTATTTGGAGATATTTTTAATTGTGATTTACTTAGAAAAATGTGATGCTTATTTTTAGTTGAAGTGTCTAATGGCATTTCTGTTTTTCTGTAAGAGCGGCTTCTATTTAAAAAAGAACATTTCATTAAATTAGGATTGGAGACTTAAGTTGGTAACATCTGTAAATCTGATGCAAAAAGTTTTGGGTTAGCATACAAAACATTCTATTATATGTATGATAAAGTGTGTATATATAAATGTGTGTGTGCTAGTATTTCGCAAAATGTTTTCATTACCCCAGAAAATCTGAACTTTGGTCTTTCCAGGTAAACTTATGCCATTATGACCTGGTTTGATTTCTTACTGATAAGACAACATAGACTGCTTAGTTTACTTATTACTGGTTAAGCAGCTGCTATAGGCTTCTAGACTTGAGACTTGGGTGTAATGGTTTTTGGTAAAACAACCCCCCCCCAAAAACAAACAAACAAACAAACCCAAAACAACCTTTAAAACTCTTTCAGTGGATTCTGTTCAGAAAAGCACTTATCTGTATACCCATATATAATTTTCTATTTATTTTTGTTAAGCAGATGGATCATTAGCCTCATTTTTCTTTACTCTCTTTTCACTTGTTTATTTGTGTTGTGGTCTTTCCATATTGGCATGTGTGGAACTAACTTATTCCACTCTTATTTATTATTCGTAAAATTTTTGTTAGGATTTTGAGAAAGGGGGAAGTGTTTATTGGCAAATTTAAGTATATTGAAATGTGGTCTGCATTTTTGAGACAATGTGAACATTGGAATTGGAGAGATTTTTGAGCAAGATGCTTTTACTCCTTTGAACCTCACTGGTAGCATTTTTAAAATGCGATAATAATACTTGATTCACAAGACCGTATGGGGGCTTTCATGAGATAATATGTGTAAAGTATTTGGCTTAGGGTTTCTATGCTCTATTTGTATTGGTTTCTTTCCTCTTGCACCCTTTTATTTGACAGTGAGTTGAGTCTTAATTTTTTGCAGTAGAAGGAAGCTCTAATAGTATCTAGCATGTGAATAATGAAACATTTAGTTTGCTATTCTTTGTCAGATTTAGATTATAGAAACTTTAAAAATAGTATGTTTTATAGCTAACGCACTATAACATTTATGGCTGAATGTTCAACTTTATAAGAAAAGAGAGTGCTTTTCTCATATAGCTGCTCATGTCTCTAGTTACGGCTCATATTCGATATCTTTGTGTTAGATTTATGCAATGTTTTTTAATGAGAGTACTAATTAATGTTACTCGGACATAGGTGTTTGGAGAGTGATAACTGGGTGAAATATTACATAGGATGATTTATTGAATATGGATTTTTTCTTTAGAGGTATTAGCAGTATGGAATGAGGAACTGACTAAAAGACTTGTAACTTGGGGACGCCCAGGTAGCTCTGTGGTTTAGCACCGCCTTCAGCCCAGGGTATGATCCTGAAGTCCCACATTGGGCTCCCTGCATGGAGCCTGCTTCTCCCTCTGCTTGTGTCTCTGCCTCTCTCTCTCTCTCTGCCTCTGTCTCTCTCATGAATTAAATAAATAAAAATCTTAAAAAAAAAGAAATACTTGTAACTTAAAATACTAAAATAGCAAATATTTGAAGTATATTATTCTGACAACTGTTTAGAGAGTTCTTGCTAATGCTAATAATGTGTGGTTCTGCAAGAAATTCAACTAATATGTTTTAATCAGAACTTTTTTTTAAAGGTCACAAAAATATTTTTTTGAGGATACTTAATAGCGGAGAGATGACTAAAGGCAAGTTTGGGTTGTGGGATATTTGCAAAGGATGACAGTGTTTGTTTTAGGTAATCTAAAAATCAGATTAACTTAATTTTAAAAAGTGGTTACGATTCAGGGTTTATCTTTACATAATTATGCTTGAATATCTGAGTGTGTGCACGTGTGTGAGTATTCTGCTGCCCCCAGGCATTTTCCATACCTCTCTCTATTCTCCCATCTGCCCTACAGAATAAATACCTCCATTTTAGGGGCAGAGACACTTAAGTAACATCCTCAAGGTCACAGCTTGAAAGTGACAAAACCAAGATTTGAATTAAAATCTAAATGTTTCAAAAACATTTTTTTCTTAACCATTTTTGTTTGCTCTCCTCACCTGGTGTGTCTTTCTTCCCCTAATCAATCAAGAACAGGAAATAAGTGGGTCCTGAACCACTGAGATTGGTATCATAAAAGCTGATATACTAGATCATACGTTTTCATGTCAGGAGAGCATTTCAAATTATCTCAGCATTCTATTTTATTTGGTTTTCTAATTCTTAATTGCTTACTTGCCTCTTCTTCCC
Organism: Canis lupus baileyi; assembly: GCF_048164855.1. Classification (NCBI taxonomy): domain Eukaryota; kingdom Metazoa; phylum Chordata; class Mammalia; order Carnivora; family Canidae; genus Canis; species Canis lupus. Next base: position 76,710,190 of record NC_132838.1, read on the forward strand.
TGATTAAAAATAGTAAATTTAGGGGATCCCTGGGTGGCGCAGCGGTTTGGCGCCTGCCTTTGGCCCAGGGCGCGATCCTGGAAACCCGGGATCGAATCCCACATCGGGCTCCCGGTGCGTGGAGCCTGCTTCTCCCTCTGCCTATGTCTCTGCCTCTCTCTCTCTCTCTCTCTCTCTCTGTGACTGTCATTAATAAAAAAAAAAAAAAATTAAAAATAGTAAATTTAGAGGGGCGGGGAGGTATGCTGTCAAGATAAGAGCTGACAGTCTGGCGAAAAAAGCAGATACTGGACACCTTGAGAGTTTGGAATAGTGTCACTGTATTGCAGAACAGCAGTAGATATATGCAGCAGTAACTCAGCATTCTCAAAAACTTGCGTTCTGATCACACCCAGGTAAACATAAATTAGCTGGAGAATCCACTGATGTGAAACACCTGACTTTGGGTGAGGTTGAGAGACGAGGCTAGTGACAGTTGTTTTGTACATACTGGGTTGATTTCAAACCGTTGGCTTAAATTACTTATTTGAAGTACGTTAGAATTTTGATTCTTCTGGTTATTGGGAAAACATGTAGTACTCCTAAGTTTTCAGCTATTTGGCCTATTGTTTATTACTGTAGGTTGTCAGTGCAAGAGCAGAGTAGGAAACATACATTTATAGGAAATATAGACCCGTAGAGGCCCATTCTAGCATGTATTTTTCATTTTGGATTAGTGGTGCCAGTGTAGGCCTTAGGACAAAAATATCTAGATAGTCTAGAAATAAGTAAAGGAAATTAGGAAAAATCTTTCCCTTCTGGTTAAGATTCTTCCCTAGATAGATGAAAACATTTTATATAATTTGTTACATAAGTTTTATGTTTCTGCAGAGAAATAGGAGAAATAGTATCTGTGGACTGCTTTTATATAAAACAGCTTTGATAGTTTTCAAGGTTGCTAATTGTTTTTTTTTTTTTTTTTTTCTGGCAGTACTACTTAGCCTCTGATTTCCTCTTGTTGTGTTCAACAAAATTGTAGTAAATAAAACAGACATGGAAGTAAAGTTCAAATGTTAGAAAATTTTTGGAAAGTTTGAAGCCACTATAAGCTGAAACTATTCCCCTCTACCTAAATAGTGTTTAGGAGTTTAAGGAAATCTGAAGTATGTAGTTTCGGCTATTCTGTAAAAGTGTAATATTGGGGCCCCTGGGTTGCTCAGTTGGTTAGGTGTCTGCCCTCTTGTCCTGGTCATGATACCAGGGGCCTGGGATCAAGTTCAGCTTTGGGCTCCCTGCTCTGCAAGGAGTCAGCTTCTCCCCCTGCCCCTCCCCCCATTCATTCTCTCTCTCACACACACTCACAAATATATAAAATCTTTTTTAAAAAAATGAAAAAACAACATTATTTACATTGATCATATTTGGGTTAAAGTTTTCTAAAATGCATATTTGGAAAAGCATATCTTATCTATTTGAGATGATACAATTATAAAAGTAAGGTTTATGGAGTAGTGGGCAGCTGAATCCCTTGGTTTTTGCTAGTTTGTTCAAAGCTTTGGATCATTTATTCAGAATCAAATTAGTCTTCTGTTGGGATGCCTGGGTGGCTCAGCAGTTGAGCATCTGCTTTCTGATCAGGGCATGGTCCCAGAGTCCTGGGACTGAGTCCCACATCAGGCTTCCTGCATGGAGCATGCTTCTCCCTCTCCTGTGTCTCTGCCTCTCTCTCTCTCTCTCTCTCATGAATAAATAGAATCTTAAAAAAAAAATTAGTCTTCTATTTGGGGAGTGGTTCTAATATCTAAGTATTTTGACATTGGTTTGAAACTTAAAATTTATAAGAACTGAGTTAGAATTGGTAGTCAGATTATACATTTTTCCTTTGTATAGTACTAGACATATAGTTGAACTCTATCACCATCTCTAACATAATGCTTTCCAACTTGCACTATGAAGTGCTGTGAACTCATATTGAATTGCTTTAGGTGCCCCCCGAAAACCAGGAGTTCCATGAGATTGGAGAATCCTATATTTAGTGATACTAATTTTGAACAGCACTGGAAATTCTGTAAGAGAAAGTGATTTGGGGATGCCTGGGTGGCTCAGTGTTAGGCACGTCTGCCTTCGGCTCAAGGCGTGATCCTGGATTCCCGGGATGGAGTCCCGCATCTGGCTCCCTGCATGGAGCCTGCTTCTCCCTCTATGTCTCTGCGACTCTCTCTAGGTCTCTCGTGAATAAATAAATAAAATCTTTAAAAAAAAAGAGTTGCTTTTTTTTTTTTTTTTTTGGTAATGGGTCAGGACTGGTTTAGTTTTTTGAGGTTTTGTTGTGAGGATTGAATGAGATAGTATATGGTGCCAGGAGCAGTGTAGCTGCTTAATCAAAAAATGATTCGTGTAAGTGCTTTATGAACTGTGCCATGGGATTTTACTCTCTTGCTTCGGGGCATCATTGATCAGCCTATAGTCTGTCCAGAAAGTCCCGATTATCCTCAAGATACTGATGTTAGGAGGACTCCAGCCCTTCAATATTACTAAGGGCTCAACTAAACTTTTCATAGCTGTTCTATAAGCTTTTGAGGTTATGGCTGTTTTGTACAGCCTGTCTTATCTGTCTTTGTCAGATATAGTGCTCACAGGTGATCATCTCTTATTCTTGAGTGATCATCTCTGTTGTGATTTCTAGGTCTCGTATCTACTCTGGTCCGCTACCTAAAACTAGAGCATCTTCATCGTCAGTTCCTTTCAGATGAGCTGCCAAAGGCAAGGTCTATGTTAGCTTTCTGGCTAGGTGAGACACTTGAAATTGGAATGCCCAGGAAAGTTGGTCTCCTGTGTTTTGCTTTCCTGTTGTTTCTTACGTAGTGGGCATTTACAATCGACTATTTTTAATATTATTTTATTTATTCATGAGAGACACACGGTGCGGGGGGGGGGGCGACCCACAGGCAGAAGGAGAAGATGACTCCCGGTGGGGAGCCCGATGTAAGACTTGATCCTAGGACCCCGGGATCATGCCCTGAGCCGGAGACAGATGTCTGCTCAACCACTGAGCCACCCAGGTGTCTCTACAGTTAACTTTTATTTTTTTATTTAAAGATTTTATTTATTCATGAGATATATATATATATAGAGAGAGAGAGATATTTATTCATGAGATATATATATAGAGAGAGAGAGGGAGAGAGAGAGGGGCAGAGAGAGAGAAGCAGGCTCCGTGCAGGAAGCCCGATGTGGGACTCAATCCTGGGACTCTGGGATCATGCCCTGAGCCAAAGGCAGACAGACACTCAAGCACTGAGCCACCCAGGTGTCCCTACAGTCAACTTTTAAACATATTTTTAATTGAAGTTTGTAGTACAGAAGAATGCACTCATCATGAATGTGTGGTTTCATGTATTAAGCACAAAGGTCCAATTCCTCAGAAGTCACCTTATGATCCCTTAAAATCACCACCTTCTCCTAAAGGTAGCTACTATTCTTTTCACAATATGGATTTTGCCCCCTCCTACCTCCTTTAAAAAAAAAAAAAACAACTTTATATAAGTCAGATCACACAGTTTATCTTCGTTAGTGATTGGCTTTTGTTCTCCACTGAGGGATCCGTGATGATACGTGAGTATAGTTTGTTGTCATAGTGTGTTGTCATTGTCATTACTAATATCTTAGTAAGTAAGTATAACACAATTTCTTCTTCTAAAGAACACTTGGGTTATTTAAAGTTTTTGGCTAATAACAAAGAATACTGGTTTGAACTTCCTTGAGCATATCTTTTGGTGTACCTATGGACCCGTAATTTGTTAGATAAAATCTTGTAAGTGGAATTGTTGGGTAAGCATCGGTTCAACTTCTGCCTCAAAATATTTTTCCAAAATACAACAATTTATACTGCTACCTGTAATGTATGTGGATTCCAGTTGTTCCACATCATCTACGACTTTCTGTACTAGTCTTTTAGGTTGAATGTATCATTGTTTTTTTTTTAAGATTTATTTATTTATCCATGAGAGACACAGACTGAAAGAGGCAGAGACACAGGCAGAGGGAGAAGCAGGCTCCCTGCAGGGAGCCCCATGTGGGATTTGATCTCGGATCCCGGGATCTTGACCTGAACCGAAGGGCGGCGCCCAACTGCTGAGCCATCCAGGCGTCCCGTATCACTGGTTTTGATTTGAAAATTACCTAATTGATAATTAAGTTAGGAAAAAAGCACATTTTCCTTTGTGTTAGCCATTTAGCTTTCATTCTGTGAAGTTCCTGTTTTAGTCTCTTGAACTGTTTTTTAATTGGGTTTTGTCTTGATGATTGTGCATATCCTGTATAAAACCTGGATTCAAGCCCTCTTGGTTGTTGGTATTTTAGATATTTTCTCTCTTTTGCTTATCTCTGTTAATGATAGTTCAGTTTATTGTGCCTCATGAGTGTGTGTGGGGGGGTGGGGGGGGGGGAGAGACTCCCTGCTGAGTAAGGGAGCAGCTGTGGGTCCTGATTAGAGCACCTGACCAAAGGCAGATGCTTAACTGACTGAGCCACCCAGGCGTCCCTATTGTGCCTCTTTTTTTCTTTTTCCCCCCAAATGCTTACATCCTTTTGTGTCCCGCTTAGGAAATCTTTTCCAGTTGTATAGAATTTTATTGATTTCTATTTTGGGGACTGTTTAATTGCATGGCAGTGTTTAATTTCCATGTGGTCATAGTACATGCTTGGTAAGATTTTAACTTAAAATATGCTGACTTGCTTTATGGCACAGCATATGGTCTAGTTTTATAAATGTACTTAGAATGCTTATTCTGTAGTTGTTGGATGCAGTTTTCTATACATTCCAGTTAAGACACTAATTATGTTCAAATCTTTTATATCCTTACCTTTTTTTCTTTTTCCTATTTTATTCTATCAGGTACTGAGGTAAATGTGCTCAAATCTTACTGTACTTTTGGATTTGTGTGTTTTTCTTTGTGGTTATGTTAGGTTTTATGTACTTTGAAGCTGTCTTATATATGTATACATATAAAGTTTTGGTTTGCGAATTTAACACTTCAGAATGTTGAAATGTCTTGTTGCTTTTTGTATTAAAGTCTGTTTTGTTGTTTAGAATAACCTCACTCACTTTCTTTGGTTATACCCATTTTTTTTTCAATCTTTCTTTGCAGTTTAGGAATACCATTTTTAAGCAGCATGAAGTTGAGTTTTTAAATCCAGTTTGGTATTCCTTGTCTTTTTAATATATAGTCTATTATGTAATTGCTGCTAAATTTGGTTTACATTTATCCATTACATTATTTATTTTTCCTGTTTATTCTCTTCTGTTAGGTTGGTGGACGTATTCTGTTTTTACTAGTTTTTTTAGTAGTTCTAGAGATTACCATATGCATCTTAATTTGTAAAATGACTAAATAAGTACTTGTACTTCTTCCTATTTAGTTTAAGGACCTTGGAACAGTTAAACTCCCACCTGCCTCTGGACTAGACGTTCTTTCATATAACACAAGGCATTATTATTAATGCTTTATCAAAATTTTATTTTGATTTACCCATGTATATATTCCACTTTTTATTCCTTCTTTTAGGGTCATTTTCTTTTGTCTGAGGAATACATTAACATTTCCTATAGTCTGTATATGCCAGGTAATATTTTAGTTTTTGTATGTCTGAAAATGTTTCATTTTGAGGGACTTTTTTTACTGTATGTAAAATTTTAGGCCAGTTATTCTTCCCTCTTCTAAATTTTTTTTTTTTATGGGTGATTTCAAGTATATGGGGAATAGATATTAGTTAAACCCTCAGGAATCCTGTACCTACCTTTGACAGCTAATCTTAAAGCCATCCTTGTTTCAAGTATACTTTCCCTTAAGGCACCTTCCCCATCATTTTTTTTTTTTTTAAAGATTTTATTTATTTATTCAAGAGAAAGAACATGAGCATGGGAAAGGGAAAAGCAGGCTCCATGTGGGGCTCAATCCCAGAACGTGGGATCATGACCTGAACTGAAGGCACACACCTAACTGAGCTGCCCAGGCACCCTGCCTTTCCCATTATTTTGATGCATCTCTCATGCATGATATCATTTCATCCTTTAATATTTCAGGATGTGTCTTTAAAAAAATGAGGACTTTCTGGGGCATCTGGGTGGCTTGGTCAGTTATGTGTCTGCCTTTGGCTCACATCATGAACCCAGGGTGCTGGGATTGAGTCCTGCATTGGGCTCCCTGCTTGCCAGGAACCTGCTTCTGCCTCTCTCTCTGCTGCTCCCCTTGTGCTTTCTCACATTCTCTGTCAAATAAGTAAATAAAATCTTTAAAATAAAAAAAGGTCCTAAAAAAAAAAGTCCTTTTTTTATTTTAAAGATTTTATTTACTTATTCATGAGAGACAGAGATTGAGAGAGAGAGAGAGAGAGGCAGAGACACAGGCAGAGGGAGAAAAATAAAATCTTTTTTTTTTTTAAAGGACCTTTTTAAAAATCGATACATTATTCTGCCTTTGTAGTGAATAATTCCTTAATTTCATCAGTTCAGGATTTCCTTGCTATCTCAAAATGAGTTTTTAGCATAATGATAGAATAATTATATATTTTAATTGTTTTCAAAAAAGACTTGTATATTTTTAGAGTAGTTTTAGACTCACAGCAAATTGAATGGAAAGTACAGAGTTTCCATACCCCCTGCTCCACATCCCCCCACCTCCCAAAGCATCAACATCCTACTCTGTAGTTGTACATTTCTTAAAATTGATGGGCATCACCTAAAGTCCATACTTTAAGATTCACTCTTCTACATTTTTTTTTTTAAGATTTTTTTTTTCTTATTTGAGAGACCACACCAGCAGGGATAGAGCCCTAGGGAGAGGGACAAGCCGACTCTGCTGAACAGGGAGCCTGATGTGGGGCTTGATCTCAACACCATGGGATCATGATCTGAGCTGAAGTCAAACACCCACAGACTGAGCTATCCAGGCTCCTTCATAGTTTAAGATTCATTCTTGCTGTTTTTACATTCTGTGGGCCTTTTTTTTTTTTTTTTTAAAGATTTTATTTATTCATGAGAGAGACCGACACAGGAACAGAGAGCCCCTGGCTCCTGCCCCAGGCAGGACTCCCTGGATCACGCTCTGACCAAAGGTGCTTAACCGCTGAACCACCCAGGTGTCCCTGTTCTGGGTTTTGACAAATGTTTAATGACATGTACTCTGCCTATTCATTATCGTTTCCTATATATACACATACATACATACATACATACATACATATGGTTTCATATAAATATAATGTTTTTAGCACAGAATAATATTCTGTGGTCTGGATGTACCACAGTTTATTCATTCACCTATTGAAGAATATCTTGGTTGCTTCTGAATTTTGATAGTAATGAGTAAAACTGCTATAAACGTGTGTGCAGATTTTTGTGTGTACATAAGTTTGCAGCTTTTATCATTTGTTAATATTACTTAGCTTCTGATTTTCTCCTTTTGTGTGGACCTAAGGTTTTTTTTTTTTTTTTTTTTTTTAAGATTTTATTTATTCATGAGAGACACACAGAGAGAGGTAGAGACACAGGCAGAGGGAGAAGTAGGCTCCATGCACGGAGCCCGACATGGGACTCAATCCCGGGACTCCAGGATCATACCCTAGGCTGAAGGCAGGTGCTGATCTGCTGAGCCACCCGGGGATCCCCTGGACCTAAGTTTTTAACTTTTTGGGGTAAATACCAAGGAGTGTGATTGCTGGTTCAATTGGTAAGAGTATGTTTAGCTTTACAAGAAGCTGCCAAACTATCTTCCAGAGTGTACCAAATGGTATCTCATCAGCAATGAATAAGAGTTTTTCTGTTCCATATCCTTGCTGGCATCTAGTGTTGTATTTTGGATTTGGTCATTCTGTCTAGTAAGAGTGTAGTGCAGTTTCCAAGTTTTATTTTTTAGTTCCCTAATGATATATGTGGAGCATCTTTTCATGTGCTTGTTTGCATTTTGTATATCATTTTTGGTGAGGTGTTAAAGTCTTTTGCTTATCTTTAAAATCAGCTTACCTGGTTGTTAAACTGTTGAGTTTTAGTTTTTCATATATTTTGGATAATAGTCCTTTATCAGATAGATGTGGGTTTTTTTGCAGATATTTTCACTCAGTTTGGCTTGTTTCTCATTTGTTTAAAAAGATTAAGTTTTGAAGTGGGATACAGATAAGATTCATACATTACAAGTGACTGATAAGTTTCTTTTTTTTTTTTCTTCCTTTTCTTTTCCAGTATCTGTGCCTTTCTTTTACTGCCTTGTTGGATTGACTGGGACTTTGAATACCATGTTGAGCAGAGTGGTGGTGGTGATTGGGTGGGGGGAGTGTGTGTGAGATATTCTTGGTTTGTTCCTCATCTTAGTGGGAAAGCATTCACCATTAAGTATGATGTTAACTGCACATATTTCTTAGATGCACATTAGCAGGTCTAGGTAGTTCCTTTTTATTCCTAATTTGTTGAGACTTTTGTCATGAATGAATGTTGTCACATGCTTTTTTACTGTTGACTGATAATATGATTGTTTGGTTTTCCTTCTTTTGTCTGTTGATAAAGTGAATTACATTAATTTTCAAATGTTGACTTAGCCTGCTGGTTCTCTGCATATTGCTGGATTTGATTTACTAGTATTTTGTGGAGGATTTCTTTCTTTTTTTTCAAAGATTTTATTTATTCATGAGAGACACAGAGAGAGAGCGCGAGAGAAGCAGAGAGACAGGCAGAGGGAGAAGCAGGCTCCATGCAGGACCCCAATATGGGACTCAATCCCTGGACTCCAGGAACATGAGCTGGGCCAAAGGCAGGCGCCAAACTGCTGAGCCACCCAGGGATCCCCTAGTGGAGGATTTCTACATCTGTGTTCATAAGGGATATTGGTCGGTAGTTTTTTTGTACTTTGTTTTTTTGCTTTGGTTATCAGGGTGGTATTAGCCTCATGAAATGAGTTGAGAATTGTTTTTTCTTTCTTTTTTTTTTTCTTAAAGATTTTATTTTTTTATGAGAGACACAGAGAGAGGCAGAGACATAGGCAGAGGGAGAAGCAGGCTCCTTGCAGGGAGCTCGAAGCAGAACTCTGGGATCACACCCTGATTGGGCAGACGCTCAACCACTGAACCACCCAGGTTTCCCTGCTTGTATTTTGAAAAGAGATTGAATGAGTTCTGGTAGCTTCAGTCTTTGAAGAAATTGAGTCGTTTCATCAAACTTGTCACACGCGTGTGTGGAATGTCCCTTATCCTTTTACTGTACATGAAGTCTGTAGACTTTCCCTTCTGTTCCTGATAATATTAATTTATGTATTTCTGCTTTTTCTTGGTCAGTCTAGCTAGAGATTTATCAGTTTTACTGATACTTTAAAAAATGTTTCTCTTCTGTTTTTATTTTGCTGATTTCTGCTTTTTTTTATATACCTCGTTTGGGTTTCATTTGCTCTCCGAGTTTCTAAAGGTTAAAACTTAAATTATAGATTTGTGATCTTAAATGTAAGCCTAATACTGTGAATTTCTCTAGGTATTGCTTTATCCAAATCACATACATTTTGACATATTGTAGCTTAATTTTCATTTAGTTGGAAGTACTTCTAATTTCTACTCAAGACTTCCTTTTTGACCCTTGAATTATTTAGAAGTATTTTGTTTAACTTGCAGATTTTCCTGGTAACCATCTTTTACTGGTTTTTAGTGTAATTCTGAAATTGCCAGGGAATATATTTACATGATTTCAGTTATCTTAAATTACCAAGGTTTTTCTATTATCCACTTTATGGTCTAGCTTGGTGAGCAACCCGCATGTACTTAAAAACTTTCATTTTCAGAGCCCCTGGGTGGCTCAGTTGGTTAAGCATTCCATTCTTGATCTCAGGTCATGAGTTCAAGCCCTTCATTGGGCTCCGTGCTGGGCGTGAAGCCTATTTTAAAAGAAAGTTTCATTTTCATCTACAGGTTTGTAGGTTTGTTTGTTGAGGATTTTTTGTGTGGGAGTGGTTGTATCCTTTTGATGACATTTGATATGTTCCTTTATCATTTTTTTTTGGCAACATTTGTTGTTATACCTAGAGCAGGCAGTGGTCCTTAAATTTTAGCGTGCATCAGAATCACCTGGGAAGCTTGTTAAACCCTAGATTGCTGGGCTCCATCCCTGGGGTTTCTGATTTAGTTGGTCTGGGGTGGGAACTGAGAAATTATTTCTACCAAGTTAACCTGGTAAAGGTGAATGCTGCTTATCTGGGCCTTTGAGAAGTACAGCTCTAGGGCAGTTTGGCAACCTTGTCATTATTGACACTTTGAACTTGATAGTTCTTTGTTGTTGGGTGGGACTATCTTATGCATTGTAGGATGTATGGCAGTGTGTCTGGGCTCCACCCACCATATGACAGTGGTATTTAACCCCTGTTGTGACAAGCAGAAATGTCTACAGAGTTTGCCAGATGCTTCCCAGAGTGGATCCACCCACCTTGGGTACCACTCCTCTAGGGTGCCTGGAAAAAACTCTTACATCCATATCTTTAGGTATTTTTCGTTTAGGATAGTTAGATTTTCCTTGGAGATGCTATAATAATATAGTCTAACTGCCTGATGGTGAAGGGGTTCATAGATGTGTAGTGAAGGAGGGAAAGGCTCAGCATCTAATGTGTCATGTTTAGTTTTTTTCATTTTATATTGTACTCCCAGTCTCATTGTGCCTTGTGTGTTCTTTAGTCCAGAGACTCTCTGTTCCCTTTCTAGAGAAGAAAAACGTCCCTTAGTCTCTTGATGGATTTGAGGAGGGGCAGTTGTTGCTTGGTGTGAAGTGAGGATATGTCTGCTTCTGAGACTTGCAAATAGTCCTCTGTGTTTTAGCCCTTATGCGTCTCTCAACCCATGACCCCCTGCCCTCAGCCTCTGGTGGTACCAGTATTGAGTCTTCTAGGAATTCTGCAGATTCTGGGGATTGAATTAGCTATTGCTTTCTGCATTGCCAGTTTAGGATTCAGTTCTCTTGAGTCTGCTAAATTAGTTGACCAGGTGTCCATCCGATGTCCAGCTTTAAAATTTTGTTCCAGTTGAGACTGAAAAGTCTGTTTTTTCTGTTATCTCTTTTTGCTAATCCTGTCCCAGAAAGAGATTTGTATCTGGGATATATAAAGAACTTTTGAGGAGTGCCTGCATGGCTCAGAAGAGCATGTGACTTGATCGTGGGGTTGCAAGTTTGAGCCCCACATTGGGTAGTAGAGATTACTTAAATAAACAAAACTTTTAAAAAAGAATTTTTGCAATTCAATAATAAAAAGACAAACCAATACAAAAAAGGGCAAAAAATCCGAATAAATAGTTCTCCAAAGAAGATTTATAACTAAGCACATTAACAGATATTTAATAGCTATCAGGGGAGTGCAAATCAAAACCGCTAGGATAGCTTATAATTTAAAAAATCAGATAATAAATATTGGTGAGGATGTGGAGAGATTGGAACCCTTATACACTGCTGGTGGGAATATACAATGGTACAGCCACTTAGGATAATACTCTGGTGGTTCCTCAAATGGTTAAATAAAGAGGTACCATATGACCCAGTAATTCTATATCTAGGTATATACTGAAGAGAAATGAAAACCTGTGTCTACACCAGAACCTGTATATGAATGTTTACAGCAGCATTTATGTATAAGCCCAATGGTGGAAACAACCCAGATGTCCCATCAGTTGATTAAGAATACAAACAGAGAATGTTGTATATCCATGCAATGGAATATTTGGCTATAAAAAGTAAGGAAGTACTGATACATGCTACAGCATGAGTAAACCTTGAAAATGCCAAGAAGCCAGTTAACAAAGACCACATATTATATAATTGTATTTATATGAAATGTCAAGCATAGAGAAATCTGTAGAGATAGAAAGTAGATTAGTGGTTTCTTAAGGGTTGCAGTGATGGGGGAATAGGGAGGTGATAGCTAAAGGGTAATGGTTTCTTTAGAGAAGATGAAAATGTTCTAAAATTGGTGATAATGGCACATATCTGTGAATATACTGAAAACCATTGAATTGTACACCTTAAATGGGCAAAAATTGTATGGTATGTGAGTTATACCTCCATAAAGCATTAAAAAATCCTTTACTATTTTAGTGGGAAGTTAGGATGTAAGAGTAGATGTGTTTTTTTAGTTCGGCATCTTACCTTCAAATCCTAAAATATACTATGTAATTTTATACTTAGTTAAATCCCCCCCCACATGAGGGATATTAAAGATTCTGAAAAGGTTTTCTTTAAGGTTAGGAAACATTTAGACTTAAATTAATCCCATTTTATAATATAAAATAGGTATCATAGTTTATCTAGGTAGGTTGGTTCTTGAAGTCAAGTTTGAATCCTAACCTGGCAGTTTATTAGCCGTGTTACTGAGAGGGACATATTGAACCTCTCTTTGTTTCTGTATCTGAACTAGGATTAAAATCTATCTACCTCAGAGATATTGAGGGTTAAAAGGCTTGGCATAGTAGTAGCTACTATTATTGACCACCAGCAATGTCCTTGATGCTTGCATTTTACATACATTGTCATTCAGTCATTAGAAAACCATGTTATCTGGGGCACCTGCGTGGCTCAGTCAGTTAAGCATCTGCCTTCACCGCAGGTCGTGATCTCAGGGTCCTGGGATCAAGTCCTAAGTTGGGCTTCCTGCTCAGTAGGAAGTCTGTTTCTCCCTCTGTCTCCCCCTGATCATGCTCTCTCTCTCTTTCAAAATCTTTAAAAAAAAGAACAAAAGGAAACCATGTGTTCTGCTGCTCCTTACATTATTACTATTTCTAGTAGCTACCAAAGAGAGAAATGAAGTGTCAATGATAGGAAAATAGTTAAATTATTGATTGGCCTCTCCAGAGGATATTAACAAATGGTGTTTTACAAAGATTTTTTAGTTATTTGGAAATTGTTATCTTAGATAAAAAAAAAGTTACAGATTAAAAGAGAAAGAGCTTAGATGGAAAAACTCTAAAATATTTACTGTGGCATAATTTTGCATCATCTTTATGATAAAACAGTTGTTTACACTGAGTGTTGTAACTTGATTATGGAAAATTTCATTCATACACAAAGATAGCGTATGATGAACTTTCATGCACTTCTCATTTTCAACAATTATTGTCATATATTGCCTGTGTTTTATTTATATCCCTCTACACTTCCCCTTCCCTTCCTTCTGATTTTATAATGTTTCAGATATTATTTAATGTATCTTCCTACTTATTATGACAACCAAAAATACTCCCTTATATTTCCAAAACATTCCCTTGGTGGTAGTGCCTTCATCTCTTGATACCCATTTTTGTAGGGCATTGGGGTAGAATGGTTTAAGATGTAGTTCTTTTCTGAATTTGGACTGATTCTCTGAGGTAGTCTCTTAATGTAGTTTCCTTGGCCTACTCTGAGATCTCCTGATTTAGACAGTGAAGTAAACCCTAGCATATAGGTGATTGTGATAAATATCTGAAAAAACACTGAATTAACATCGAATAAATAAGGGCTTTTTTTTTTTTTTTAGTAGTATGAAGCTCTTTTCTCTGTTTTTTTGCATGTTTTTCTGGTCTCTGGAAAGCCCTTCTTCAGGTTTTCTTGGCTAGTTCCTAATCTTTCTTCAGTTTTCATTGGAAAGCTTTCTTTAACTGCCCTCTGTACTTTGTGTTACTTGACTAATAACACTTTAATTGCTGTCCTTCAAGGAAAGATTTTTTGCTCTGTATCTTTGCATGTGGATAGTGTGTGTGTGTGTGTGTGTGTGTGTGTAGATAATGCTTCTGTTAATAAATGTTGAATGAGGGAGGAAAGTAAGTATAATAGGTATATTGAATTGAAAGTAAGTATAATAGGCTGAGAATATGAGGTTGGCTGTATATGTATTCATCTAGAATGGAGCAGGACTGGAGTGGAAATCTGAGGCATAGATTATTGTAAATTTGGTAACAGCTATGTTACTTGACCTAGAGTTAGCACCACTGATGTAGAAAGAACAAGAATATTGGGAAGAAATGAGTTGTCAGGACTTAGCAGAAAGTTGAAAATAGGACATGTGTACTTAGAAACAAAACCTTAGTGTTGGAGATGAGTGTGAAGTGCTAATACTCATTTCCCACTGTGATCAAGATACAGACAAAAGATGTATCTTTATACTGATTGAATTGTTGCAATATTTGTAGTACCTTTTTGAAGTACTAGTAGAAACTAGACTAGGTGGTGCTATGTAAACACCTATAATAATTATTTTTATCTTATTTAGTTCAAGGAAGAAATCTCTAAACGTTTCAAATCACATACTGATCAACTTGTGTTGATATTTGCTGGAAAAATTTTAAAAGATCAAGATACTTTGAGTCAGCATGGAATTCATGATGGACTTACTGTTCACCTTGTCATCAAAACACAAAACAGGTATGTTTTTAGAAGACTTAGAGCTTTAAACTGTGAATAAATGTTTATACAATTAATCCTTGAATAATGCAGGTGTTAGAGGCACCAACCCCCATGCAATCAAAAATCTGAGTATACCTTTTGACTCCCCAGAATCTTCATTACTCTAGCCTACTGTTGACTGGAAGCCTTGCTGGGAACTTGAACAAACTTATTTTGTATGTTATATGTATTATATACTGGTTCTATACTATAAGCTAGAGAAAAAGGTTATTAGGAAAATACAGTTCTAGTACTCTACTGTCTTTATTGAAAAAAATCTTTATGTATAATTGGACCTATACAGTTCAAACCTGTGTTGTTCAAGAGTCAACTGTATTTCTTTTTTTAATTAACTTTCTTTTTAAAAAATAACTAGTCTTGGCTTTTTTTTTTTTTTTTTTTTTTTAAGATTTTTGTATTTATTCATGAGAGAGACATAGGCAGAGGGAGAAGCAGGCTCCCTGCAGGGAGCCCGATGCGGGACTCCATCCCAGGATCCCGGAATCATGCCCTGAGCCAAAGGCAGATGCTCAAACACTAAGCCACCGAGGTGGCCCTAGTCTTGGCTTTAAATGGCTTTCTCTACCGTTAATATTAAAATCGATTAAAATTCACTTATTTGTTGATAAGTTAAAAAAATGTGATTCAGTAATGCTGATGCTTTCACGTTTGATATTTTAAGGAGTTCATCAGTATCGTCATATTTCTGAATGGTCATAATTCTAAATTATTTGAATTATAGAACAAGCAGATATGTTTTTAGCTATGCTTTCTGGTGTAGAGTGATTTTTGGATAAGATCAAAGGTGTCTATTTCCTTGGTAACCCACAAATGAGTAGCCATATTTCATTATCAATTTTTTTTAAAAGATTTTATTTATTTGGGATCCCTGGGTGGTGCAGTGGTTTAGCACCTGCCTTTGGCCCAGGGCGCGATCCTGGAGACCCGGGATCGAATCCCACATTGGGCTCCCAGTGCATGGAGCCTGCTTCTCCCTCTGCCTATGTCTCTGTCTCTCTCACTCTCTATGTGACTATCATAAATGAATAAAAATTTAAAAAAAAAGATTTTATTCATTTGAGAGAGGGAGAAAGAGCATGTGTGGCAGATGGGGGGGGGGTGGGCAGAGGGAGAGAGAGAAGCAGACTCCCACTGAGTCTGACGTGGGGCTCAATCCTAGGACCCTGGGATCATGACCTGAGCCGAAGGCAGATGCTTAACCAACTGAGCCACCCAGGTGTACCTCATTATCAGTTTTTAAAAGATACTTTTATATTTTGTATCACTAATGAAAGATTCTGCCAAACGTGTTATATTTTCTTTTCACTTGAAATTTTTATATTTAGTGAAAGTTCCTTTAGACTTATTTTGGATATATTTTATCATATAACTCTTATGCATACATAGAAAATAGACATGAAATAAATCGGTTAAAGTCTTCCTAACACTACTTCATGTTGAGTGATTCTTTTGAATCATGTTGACTTCATCATAAATATTCACATTTTTACATATGTGGTGAACCTCTACTGTTGAGAGTTTGTGGTATAGCATTTTGTAAAGATTTGCTACAGTATTTTCTCCAGGCATTTCTCCAAGCCACTGACACTCATTCTACAATATTTTATGCTGGTTTTACCCCAACAGCAAATATTTGCTTCTCTGATGGAAATTCATTTATTCTGTTTCTGTTTCTATACTTTTCTGTATACACATTAGTAACTATTAGTACCAATTAATGGCAAAATCTTCCTGAAGACATTTTCTGTGCTATTAAACACAGCATGTCTGGTATAATCACTCAGTTGAAGTCATACAGAATACCTGTGTGCAGGCATGACAGTTGATGCCTGGTTGTCAGCAATTATAAGACTTCTTGATTGCAGAAATGCCAGAATGAAAAAAACGTACATCTTAGAACAATGAATGAAGCAGTGAGTGATTCAGAACTCTTAACTGGTATCAGGTGGAAGGGGTGTCCAATAAAGTATCTTTTTTTTTTTTTTTAACATAAAGATAGTATTAAGTAATTATATCAATACAGGTTATTACTGGTATTTTCTCAGCCTTTTTTTTAACTTCTAACAATTTAAAGGGGCTGAGTAGAATTGCCTGCCCCCCAATCCTCAAGAACTAAGAAAGAAGGGAGTAGATAAAAAGTTGCTTATATAGTCCAGCTTTGTGGATATGACTAGTCATTGATTTCTCTTCTATGAGTTGACCTGTCTCCATATCTTACATTATTATTATGCCAAATGAAATATTTATTATGTACATGTACTGGAGGGGGGGCAGTTGAAGTATAGTTTAAATTTGTATAGGGTTTTTGCTATGTTTATGTTCTTAATGCTTAATTATTTCAGGTTATTTACCTTATGATAATTTGAATTAGTCTGAAAAGTTACACTTTTATTTCTGAGAATTCTGGAATTTCAGAGGTTCTTTTAAAAATAATTAGCTCCACTGTTTACACAATGATTTGATTATTTTTCCTAGGCCGCAGGATCATTCAGCTCAGCAAACAAATACCAGTGGAAGCAACGTTACCACATCATCAGCGCCTAGTACTAACTCCACATCTGGTTCTGCCACTAGCAACCCTTTTGGTTTAGGTAAATGCCTTTGGTTATTTTATAGAGATAGGAAACTCCTTTTCACCCTCAGGGTGGTTTTGGGTAAAATGATAGAATTAAACGTTAAATCACTTCCACAACAATGACACTTGCTTCTATAGCTTATTTCTTTAATTGTAGGTATTAAGGAAAGTAGTTGGGAATACAGATGTGCTTGGTTAGCTTACATTTACATTTAAGAAGTGATAAATTAGCACTTTTTTTTTTTTAATTGTGAAACAGATCTAGTATATGTGTACCTGATCTGACTGCCACATCATTGAATCTGAGAAAGATTAGCTAATTATTGATCATAAGCTAAGTTAACCCCCTGAATGTGATTTTCTTATTTGTAAAATGAAGGACTCAGATTGCATTAGTGTCTTGAAACTACAGAGGAGGGCTGGGGCTTAGGAGCAAGTCCATTGGCTAAGGAGCTCCTGCATCAGCCAAAACCACTTTTCTTATATCAGTTTTATACTGAGGTTCTGTGGAACGTTTTGTTGGGGAAAAAAGAGTATTCTGAAGCACACACTGAACTGGATAGATAAATGGCTAGATGCTTCTTTCAGTTCTTAGGTTGTATGATAAGTATAATAGTATTTTGAACTGACATTTTATTTTTTAAATTTTATTTATTTTTTAAGATTTTATTTATTTATTCATGAGAGACACAGAGGGAGAGGCAGAGACATAGGCAGAGGGAGAAGCAGGCTCCCTCTGGGGGGCCCAGTGCAGGACTCTATCCCAAGACCCTTGGATCACAACCTGAGCCAAAGGCAGATGCTCAACCACTGAGCCACCCAGGCATTTCTGAACTGACATTTAAAAAAAAAATATGTACAGTTTTCACATATCAAGGATCATACCTTTCCTTTTCCTTTTCCTTTTCTCCTTCCTTCCTTCCTTCCTTCCTTCCTTCCTTCCTTCCTTAAGTTTGTTAGTAATTTAGTTCTGTACAACTATGTTGGAATCATTTTAGGGCATGGCAGGGATTCATAATTGCTTTTCTTTTTCTTTTTTTTAACTTTTACATTTTTGCTGCTCATGTTTTCTGAAATGATCTTAGGTTAAATGTGTCTCTTTTGGTAAATTTTAGATGGCAGGATTATTGGCACGAACAATCTAGAGAGATTAGGGTGAAATGATGAGTTCAGGGTCTTGAAAGGTATTGTTGGAGTAAATCTCTCCCCTTGTCCCTCATTTTATAGGCAAAGAAATTGAAGCCCAGACAAGCTTTTAGTTAATTTGTTTGAGGCCATACATCTCCTTCATTTCCTACATTTCTTTCATTTCCAGTCTCATTCCTACCACCTCCTGTCTGAGTTGCTTTCTTTCATCATTTATTCCATTTACCCTAAGTAGTTAGCTTTCCTTTTTTGATGCCTCTTGTCATGAAGGCCTATCCTATGTATAAAAGCTACAGAATCTCACCACCACCTTTTCCTTTGTTCTTCACTGTCTTTGGAAGAGGTATTTTCCATTTTTTTTGTCTGTATTTCCCTTTCACTAAGTTTGCTGTGCTCTGTTTTTTTCCCCCGTCACTTCACTGAAAATTACTTTGATAAAGTCACCATTGACCTCTTGGCTTGCTGAATTCAAGGGACACATTTTTGTTTTAATTCAGTTTTTCTCAGTGCTTACCAGTCCTTGAAATTTTCTTCCTGTTTTTCTCTGGTTAATTCCAGACTTTTTTTTTTTTTTTCTTTCTCATTTATGGGTCTCTCTTGATTGGTATTGTTCCCCAGAGTTCTGCCTTGTTTTTCTTGTTATAACATTATCCTCCTCCTGTATCTTGGTAACTTTCAAATCTGTATGTCAACCCATGGCACTTGTGAATTCCACGTCTTGTATTAAGCACTCCTCTTTGATATACCTGATGTTCTCTAAGTACTTTACCTGTGTGTGTGTGTGTGTGTGTGTGTGTGTCTTCAGAAAGCAAAGGAAAACAAATGCAGAAACCCTCATCTTGCCCCTCAAACTACTATCTTTTCCCCATTAAATCTCTTTCCATACTGTTTCTCTCTCCCACCCCATGCAATAATTATCCCCTGTTGTTACTTCCTTGATGCAGTTCCTGGACTTTTCAAATCTGTAATGTTTACTCTGAGTCATTTCCACACTGTTAATAGAAGAAGAACATCTGAAGTGACTGTTCTGCCTAAAATCTTTCAAGGCTTTATGATTTAGTTTTTACCTACCTCTTTGTTCTTATTTCTTAACTCAGCTCAACAGTTTTATTAGAGTCTCTATCCTTTGGTAATAGATAACTGCAGACTCAGTGGCTTCTTAACACAAAGCTTAATTTCTTGCTCCAAAGCTTTCCTTCATTCTGCATGTTTTTCACTGGTCAGTGAGGCTCTCATCCACATGGTCAGTCATCAGGGACAAAGACTAATGGAATCCTGCCATCTTATAGCTGCACCACTTGGGACATGGCAGAAGAGATAGCTAAGAGTCCCATGCTGGACCTTCTGTACTTTGACCAGAAGTGACACACATGTTTTAAAGTCCTTTGGTCATAACTAGTCACTTGGGCCTGTCCAACTGCAAAAGAAATAAAAGACTGCACGTGGAATGTTTGGTAAGCACTACTCTCTGCCATTCCAGTGATACTGAATTTTTTGATTTCAAGAATACATCAGTAGTCCTATTTGTCTCTCTGCCTTTTGTATATAGAGTTTGTTGTGTTTAGTATTAAATCTTTCTTCCAGTCCTTCCCATTTCTTCACAGCTTATTCATTCTCTATACTCATTAAGTGTCATCTTATGAAAAGCAGCCATTCCACTTAGGTACTGCATCACCATATTATCTTGTGACCATTTCTATTAAAGTACTTATTCTGTATTTATTTTCCATGTGTTGTCTTTCCTACTATATTGAGTTCTGTATGTAGTACTTGTTTCTTGTCACGTTTTTCCCTATATGTGTAGCACAGTCCCTGGCCTATTAGAAAATGCTCAGTAAATAAGGAAAACAAATGCAAAAACTCTTCTCTTGCTCCTTAAACTACTACCTCTTCCCCACTAAATCTCCATACCTCTTCTCTGCCCCATCCCATGCAGCTATTCCCTGTTGTTATTTCCTTGAATGAATGCGTTTGGTTGGTTATGCAATTTTTACAAAGTTAACATTTTATGATGATCACTCTTTCATCTTCTTGGGTCTATTAGGTTTTTCTATGACTTAATTCCTCCAAAGAGACACCTGTAGTATGTCCTGTCCTTTTCTCTCCTTGATTGGTAGCACCTCTGTTCGAAACAGAGTTTGTAGGTGAATTTTTCTTGCTGAACTTAAGCTAGTCTCCTAGAAAGAGATTATTTACAAGTATAAACCCTGCATATTTTCATCTCTTTTTGAATGGGCATATTCTAGGGTATCTCTGTGACATCAGCCAATTATCCAGCACCATCTGGGTGTCTTGTAGTAGTACAGTTCTGACAGTACCTACATGGAGGTAGTGTCCTATCCTACAGGTTTAAAAGTGAGTCATTCAGTCCCCCAAGACTGCCTCTTCAGACCAGTCTGGGGACTGGACCATGTGTTTTGACCTGCAGACTATAAATTGTGTGTGTGGGGGGGCTTTCCACAATTCCCCTCCATGTTTGGTAGTTTGCTAGAATGGCTCACAAAACTCAGGAAAACCCTACTTACGTTTACCAGTTTATTATAAAGGATACTCTTCAGAAATATAAAATGGAAGAGAAGCATAGGGCAAGAAATGTGGGGGTATGGGAGAGTGCAGAGTTCCCATGCCCTAGAAGTGTTCACCAACATAGAAGGTCTCTGCATCTCATTGCTCAAGAGTTTGTTAGAGCTCAGTCTCTCATCTAGTTCTTTTCCCTCCCCTTTCTGGAGGTTGGTGGGTAGGGCTGGAAGTACCAGCTCTTTTGTTACTTGGTCTTTTTGGTGATCACCAATCCTGAGGCTGTCTAGGTGCCCCACAGTAAGTAATTAATTAGCATAAGTGAAGTATGATTTAAAGGGGCTTGTAATGGTATAACAAAAGACACTCCCTTCACTCTGGAGATTCTAAGGCTTTTAGGAGATCTATGCCAGGAATCTGGGAGAAAGACCAAAAATATTGTATTATACCACACATAGGAAATACACATTTTATTTGGTTTTATTATTTAATCTTAAATTAACAAAGTGAATGGGTTTTGGCTAATATTAATTACAGAAATCAAACATGTATTTATAGAAGTAATAGGAATTCTGTTGCTTTAAAATGGTTTTCCATAATGGGACTATTGAGTCAGTATTATTGCATTTTCATATTTTAGCACAGTGATAAAATTTCTGACTTTTATTTATGTATCTTTCTCCCTTTATCTCTTTAGGTGGCCTTGGAGGGCTTGCAGGCCTGAGTAGCTTGGGTTTGAATACTACTAACTTCTCTGAACTACAAAGTCAGATGCAGCGGCAACTTATGTCCAATCCTGAAATGATGGTCCAGATTATGGAGAATCCCTTTGTCCAGAGCATGCTCTCAAATCCTGACCTGATGAGGCAGTTAATTATGGCCAATCCACAGATGCAGCAGTTGATTCAGAGAAATCCAGAAATTAGTCATATGCTGAATAATCCAGATATTATGAGACAAGTATGTGGACAGTTCTTTTAGTTCCGTTAGCTAAGGAATTATGTACTTAGTTCTTAATTATCTATACTTAAGGGGCTTGCCTTTTGTAGATGGCTAAGCTCCATAAAGATTCCTGATATTTGTTCAGGAAAACTCAACAACACACTAATTTGGACTGTTTGAACTTTGAATTTTCTGCTGTATTTTAAAAATCACTCTGAACAGTTATTTTACAGATTCAAGAAACAAAAAGAATCTGGTTCAGGAGATAGGCATTCACTCACAATAGAGTGCTTTTTTCTTGGTGTGACTTGAATGTTAGATTGAGGTGAAATCCGGCAGGAATTATTTAAGATAAGTTTCTGATTTAAATATCAAAGACTGCTACTTCATAGAGTTAGAAAACTTGAAAACAAATCAGCTGTAGTGGTTAATAGCTAAATTAATTCATGTGTATTTCAGTGCCTTTTCATATGGATATCTTTTTCTTAGACATTGGAACTTGCCAGGAATCCAGCAATGATGCAGGAAATGATGAGAAACCAGGACCGAGCCTTGAGCAACCTAGAAAGCATCCCAGGGGGTTATAATGCTTTACGGCGCATGTACACGGATATTCAGGAACCAATGTTGAGCGCTGCACAAGAACAGGTGATAACCTTGGCCCCCAAGGCTTAGGTCCAAGGGTAGTGCCTATTTTAATATAAATATGTGTGTGATTGAAGGGTACCTTTATATGGGAAATACAGTTTTCATTAAGAAAAGAGTTCCATATCTGTTATTTAAAACAAAAGTTTATTCTTTATGATTTTTGTGTCTTTTATTACAGTTTGGTGGTAATCCATTTGCTTCCCTAGTGAGCAATACATCCTCAGGTGAAGGTAGTCAACCTTCCCGTACAGAAAATAGAGATCCATTGCCCAATCCATGGGCTCCACAAGCTTCCCAGAGTTCATCAGCTTCCAGTAGCACCACCAGCGCTGTCGGGGGCACTGGTGGTAGTGCTGCCAGTGGCACTTCTGGGCAGAGTTCATCTGCGCCAAATTTGGGGCCTGGAGTAGGAGGTAGGCTCATAACAATTCATTTTTTTCTTTGTTGTCCTTCTTTGAATAATGAAAACACTTTTTTATGCTTTTAATTTTTGTGCTTTTGTGTGTGTCAAGTAGCTTTTATGAATTATCTTTTCATGTTGCAGGTTTTTAAATGGGTTTTGAATATATAGTGATGAGTATTAATCACTTGTGTGCATTATAGTTAAAGGGTTACTGAAGATTTCCAGAGATTGTGGTGTGTTTTTCCGTTCTCATAAAATGGTTTTGGGAGAAGTAGTAGGTGGTCATTTCATTTCAACAGCAAGAATGCTGAGGGAATATAGTTACCTGTGGACTTCCTACTGGAGCACATGTTTCTTGGCTTTAGTTTGTATTCTAGATCAGTGGATTCTCAAACTCCAGTCCTGGGACCAGGGCTAAGTGAGCTGCATCAGAGCACTTGCCAGGTTTGTTAAAAATCAGATTCCCAGGTCTTAACCTCAGCCTTCATGGATCAGAATCTTCACAGTGGCTTTAAGATCTATGTTTGCATAAAGCTGCTGGAGATTTTGATGTGTGAACAGATTAGAAATTTACTTTTGATCATTTCTCTGTAGACTGGACTTAATAAATAGAAATCCTTTTGTCAGCTATTCAGATGCTAAGACTTAAATCTAAAATATGTAGCTAGAGTAATGGTTTTAGTCCTAGTGGTTAGCATGGAAATGAGAAGAAATGAAAGCATGGGGCTACTTCCTAAAGTTGAGGAGGACTTGGATGTGCTTTAAAAGATACCTGGTGTTTGGCGGAGGAAGTGGAAAGGTGAGGTGCTGGATGAGGATTTTTTTTTTTTTTTTTTTAAGATTTTATTTATTTATTCATGAGAGACACACACACACAGAGAGGCAGAGACACACGCAGAGGGAGAAGCAGGCTCCATGCAGGGAGCTCGATGTGGGACTTGGTCCCGGGGCTCCAGGATCACACCCTGGGCCAAAGGCAGGCGCTAAACCACTGAGCCACCCAGGGTTCCCCTGGATGAGGAATTTTTAGGAAGGTCATTACTGAGAGAAGAAATCATAATAGGGGAAGTCATTGGTGGTCACTCCAAGATATATTCTTTATAGACTATAGTGGGTTTCATGAAGTTTTTGAATGTAATACAAATTTTGTAAAAATGGAAGTATTGCCATTTTAAAAAATTGGACTATATCTGGCATAGTGTTTCAAATATACGGTATAATGATTCAATGTTTGTGTGTATTCCCAAATGATCACCATAGTAAGTCTAGTTCACATCTGAAGTAATACCGTTTTTAAATCAGCAAAACAATTATCCTGCTCTGTATCTTACTTACTGCTTATTTGACTCTTATTATCATTTGAGAGAGATACTTTATTCACATTTCAAAGATCTCAGACCAGACAGAGCAAAGACTAGGCAGATCTCCTGATAGGAGAATTGTTGTTGTTTTGTTTTAAATTATAACATGGTTATCTATGGTAACAACTTTTGTAAAAAATCAGTTTTGTAACTTTTTAATTCAGATTTTTTATTTAATGGCTTGATTTCATGTTATTGTGTCTATCAAAAGAGAACAAAAAACAGCAAAAATGAAAAGACTCTGCTAGCCTAATGATTTGTTAGCATAGTGTACACTATTGTGTTTTTACTCAACTTTTTGCAGTTACATACACATGTATGTACCCACATATACCTATAAAGATAAAACTCTTGACTCCTCTTTTGCCCTGTAAGCATTTACTCTAGAAGGTAAGGAAATCTTAGAGCAGGAGTCAGCAAATTTCCTGCAAGAGGTCAAGTAATACTTTAGGCCCTGCAGGCCAAGAGCAAAGTTGAGAATACTATGAGAAAACACATTATGATAAGTGAAAATATAATAATAATTGAGTATAATACTGTTTCATATATATATCTATGAATGATAGGAATGGAATTCTTTTTTAGGGATAATACTTAATTGATTTTCACAGTTTTTCCTGTTGTCAGAATCAAATTATGTTCATCTGTTAGTATAATATATAATGAGTTTTTACTTAAATATGTACTCATTCCAAAAGCATGTGGTTTTAATAGCATAGTCATCAGTTGGAAGCATTTATAGGATTGTTAGATTCTTCATTGCTTTTAACATGTTATTTGTAGGTCTGATCACTTGCAATTGAATGTTTGGTGGTAGGACCTCAATTACACAGTTAAGTGAATTTTGAAATGTGGAAATTTTCTTTGCACTTGCATTGAGGTCCAAAAAATGCTGCTGGAACAGTAGTATGAACTAAAAATATATACCTACTGTAAATTTGTGGGAATGGAGATCTTGTTTCAGCTTTTTGACAGCAAGAGAATGTATAAAGCAGCTTAACATTGTCATTTGAATAATTTGTTATTGTCACAATCACTACAGTATGAGTTTTACTTGTTTGCATGCTGTTTGCCTTCTAATTATATGGATTGAATTTATTGGGAAATATTACTAAAGTCTCTAGCAAAAGGTAATTTCCAGAGTCATTTGGTGTTTGGTTATGGTGGTTAAGTGGTTCAGAAGAATTTCAGTCTTAGCCTTTAGCTTAAAAAAAAAAAAAAAAAAGTAAAACTTTACCTCCTACAAAACAAAAACTTTACCTCTGCTAAGCCATTAAATTGCTGCTGTGTGGTGTGTGGTTGGGCAAGTCAGAATATTTCTGACAAAAATTCATGGAATTGACTATATGAAGTTCACAGGAGTGAAATGGTATTCACCATTGATATTCCTACTGGTTGGATAACATGATAGTTCAAAATATCTTCCGGTCTACCTACTGATTAATAAGACTGTGAATAACCATAGTTTTTAAATACTTTATATTTTTATAAGCTTTCTGTATTTGTCTAAGTAATCCTTTCAGTCTTCCACATATGTTTTCATCATCATCAGATAGGCACATTTTATCAGATTCTGTTTCAGGATGCATTGTATTAGTGTTTTCTGGACTTCGAAAATAGTTTTGTGTGTAGTTCTATGCAGACTGTTTACAAAGGCTAATTTTTCAGTCACTTTAAGCTTGACATTGACTCCTTAAACACTAACATCTGTCAACTCATTAAGAACAAATACCACACAGAATAATTTCCATTGTTTTTTTTATTGAATATTGATGCTGTGAGCTCAGTGTCCTTTACTCTTGAGAAACTCTTCTCCTTGAGAGACTTAAACGAGTTTATTTTTTCTGGACAGATTTGTATTTGGCTGCTGCAATCAAGATTTCATTAAGTATGCCAATTAATCACTACTAGTATCCTGCTTTTCTTTTTGGCTAACAAAGAAGCCACTTGAAAACTTTACTGGTTGTAGCCTTATTTTCATTTTTTATTTTTGTAAAGAAATCTGTGAGTAGATGGCTGCATTTTAAATTTTTTGTTTTCTTGATTTGGGAATACTGTGATGAGTGCTTAGTCTAGCAATGTTGAAGTATTTTGTATTCCTTCATGTTATTGCATAAAATAGTGTTTTGCTGTCTCATTTGATAAAATAACCCTTGCTCCATTGTACCTTAGAAGCACAATTTTTATAGTCCCAACTCTTTTTCTTTGTGTGCTTATGTGATTGGTATGTTCTGGTAGTTAAGAGAAAAAAAATAACAACATGCTATAGTGATGTGTGTGGTGTGAGGTGTGACTGAGTCCCCGTGGTGTGTGATGCATTCAGCAGCATCTGCAGTAGCAGGGGAGGGGTGGCTGGCCACAGCCTCATGGGAACTACTAGGTATAGGTGTCTGTGGACTGTAAACAAGTGAACAAGACTGTGTTCCAAGAAAATGTTATTTATGGACACTGAAGTTTGAATGGCATATAGTTTTCACATTTCACAATGTTTCTTTAACCATTCAAAAATTTAAAAAACATTTTTAGCTTGTAGGTTGTACAAAAACAGGTCATGGGCCATATTTGCTTTGCAGGTAGTGTTTGTTCAACACTTGTGTTAGAATATTCTTAGACTCCAGGATGTGGAAAATAACCTAATTGAAACAACTTGAGAAAATAGGAAAAAAAGAATGATTACCAAAAAAATCCCAAAAGACCTCTAATAAACCAGAAAGATAAATGGGAATTGTTGAATGTTTTAAGCCTGATAAAATGACTCTGGAGTTAGAGCAGGAGGGAAATGAAAAAACTAAGGAGTTAAGTTTGCGTATAATGAGTTTGAGAATATATTTGAGTTTATCTAGTCAGCAAGTGAAAATCTGGTTATGTGTTGAACAGATTAGTTTTCATAGAAGGTTGAATTTGCATAAATTTAGCAGTAGGTCTCATTAAAAAAAGTTAACAAGCACTTAGGCACATTAGCTGTCACAACCTGTCCATGCAGTGGATACTATTTATTCCATTTGACAGATGGGGAAACTGGAAGTATGAAGAAGCCAAATAACTTGCCCAAGATTACATAAATTAGATTTGAACCCAGGTAATCTGGCTCTGATCACTGTTCTTACTTAGTCTTTGCTCTGATACGTTAAATGTGCCTGCTGTTTTATTCCGTATCAGTCCTGGGTGAAAGTGGAATGGAGGCTCATCCATGAGGAAATCTGGGCGAGAAGAGAGAGGGTTTGGTTCAGTGTGAGCGTATCAGGTGCTGGATGTGGTTCTAATCAGGCAGTCCTAGAGGAAACGTTAGCCCGGATTTACTATGTGGGATTTTTCAGTTAGTAATTTTGACCATACCTAATTTTTGCCTCTTAAGTTTACTTTAGAACTTAGCCCTTTCCATTAGGTGTGATTTTATTGGAAACATAAGCAGAATGTTTTAACATCATAAGCCTTCCTTTACTGGTATATGTTTAGCATGTAGTTTGGGAGATATTCTTTTATAATTCTTAGTTCAATTGATTAGTAATATGTGTGCTCATCTGTAGTTCCTAAAATTACACATGGTATGTACTGTACTTTAAAACTTTCACTTTTGTTTATGTGTTTTTTCCTTGATACAGTGTCATTTTTCTTTCTTTCTTTCTTTCTTTTTTTTTTTAACTTTCAGCTAGTATGTTCAACACACCAGGAATGCAGAGCTTGTTGCAACAAATAACTGAAAACCCACAACTTATGCAAAATATGTTGTCCGCCCCCTACATGAGAAGCATGATGCAGTCACTAAGTCAGAACCCTGACCTTGCTGCACAGGTGAGTTTGTAATTGTATTAGAAAGGACTGTGCAGTGTGAATTGAAAGAGCCTAATCAAATGTGATTTTGGCATGTTTGGGTTATGTTGTGTTACCTAGAAAAGTAGGTAAACTGCACCTCCAATATTTTGGATACTTTGTTTCTTTGCAGTAAACTAACTTCCTCATGTATAATTAAAACAGCTTCATATCTGCTATTCATTGGCTAGAAAGAAGTGAAGGTTTAATTTGTATATATGTTAATTTAGGAGATGAATACAAAGTTTTGGATGACTCTCTGGAAGATATTTAGTGAAATGTAAATCTTGAAAGTGATTAAGTACAGTGTTAATACATTTCTTGGAATACTTGTGTTTATTAGATCATATAAATCTTTGAGGAAATAGTCATGTTCAAAATAGCAGTTATAGGGATGCCTGGGTGGCTCAGTGATTGAGTATCTGCCTTTGGCTCAGGGCATGATCCCAGAGTCCTAGGATCGAGTCCCACATTGGGCTTCCTGCATGGATCCTGCTTCTCCCTCTGCTTGTGTCTCTGCCTCTCTCTCTCTGTGTGTCTCTCATGAATAAATAAATAAAATCTTTAAAAAAAATAGAAGTTATAAAATAGTCTGAAATCATTTGTTAAAATGCAGGGGGAGATTTGTGGAACAGTGTTCTCATTCTTTCCATTATAGATTCCTCTCCAAAATTAGTATGATGGTCTTTTATTAATTTACTCATTTTCTGATTCGTTTTGAAAGGACTATAACTAGGGGAATTAGTGGATCTGAACTCTGGCTGAACACTTAGAATCACTTTGGGAGGGGATCCCAGGATGGCTTAATGGTTTGGTGCCTGCCTTCAGCCCAGGGCGTGATCCTGGAGTCCTGGGATTGGGATCGAGTCCCGTATCCGGCTTCCTGCGTGGAGCCTGCTTCGCCTTCTGCCTGTGTCTCTGCCTGCCTCTCTCTCTCTCTCTGTCTCTCATGGATAAATAAAATCTTAAAAAAAAAAAAAAAGTCACTTTGGGAGCTTTAAAGTTAAAAAAAAAAAAAAAATCTTTCTAACCTGAGAGATTCTGTTGTAATTACATTGCATTTCCCCTATCCCCAAATTCCCTGGGCAATTCTGATGTGTCCCTAGGTTAGGAACCAGTGGGCTTGAAAAAAAAAACCTTGGAGGATGTTAAATAACCTTGATCATCTGTAGTTTATATTTACTGGGTATTAAAAGCTTAGAGTGTTAGGGACTTTAAATCTTTTCCTTTATAGTGTATTCCTATTTTCAGAATTCTAAAAGCTTTTAATCACTTTCTTCATTATGTCAAACAAAATGGTTTTTGTTTTCTGAAGTCTGGAACCATATTGATTCAAGTATATAGCAGATAACTTCTACCCTCTTAATATTTGTAGAATTAGAAATAAAGAACAAGTTTTTGTATTTGAATTTTTGTATATTCTTATTCATATAAAAATTATGAGTTACTAGTATTAAATGCTCAACTTACTGTGATCATGGCACTTTTGTTTAAAATAAATGTGGAAAATATATATGTTTTTAAAAGTCTGTTTGACTAATTAGCACTGAATGTGCATGTCACTTAAAAGTTTGATTTTGGGCAGCCCCAGTGGCTCAGCGGTTTAGCACCACCTTCAGTCCAGGGCGTGATCCTGGAGACCTGGGATCCAGTCCCACATCAGGCTCCCTGCATGGAGCCTGCTCCTCCCTCTGCCTGTGTCTCTGCCCCTCTCTCTCTCTCTCTCTCTCTCTCTCATGAATAAATAAATAAAATCTTAAAAAACAGTTTGATTTTAATACGCACATTTCCAGCCATTTAAACTAACTACATTATACAGTGACTTGAGCACTTCGATATATTGTTTTTCACTCTAAAGTAAAATGTTAACAGAAGGCTAGATATGGATGTCTTTTATTATATACAATTTAGAAATGTTTACAACATACTCTGGTTATCAGCAAATTAAAGTTTGTAGTTTTTCTATGCTGATTTTGTTTTTTAGATATTCAAAAAAGTCTGAGTATAAAAACTATTGTTTATAGTGAGGTAAGTTAGGAAAAATATCTTAAGCAAACAAAATAATGATTTTCTGAGAAAGAATGAATGGGTTTAAGATGTCATGCTTTCTCAAATGACATGAATCCTGGAAGATAAATGTGATAACTTTATTAATCTGTTCTCATAATTAAAAGCATTTTAATGGAGACAATAATGAAGCAGGTTTGTTGATATCAAGTAGGTATTATTTACTGTGAATTTATTGGTCACTTTGAAACAAATATTTGTATATCCGTAAAACACTTCTTCATTTTGTTGAAATTAAATAATTCATTTTGTAAGAATAAAGGAGGGAAAGTGGAATTCTATTTCTAGTGTGTACATATAATTAATTGCTCTCAAATATGGTTAACTACTTGAGGGCAATGATGATTTTACTTTACCCTCCAGACTTTGGACTGGTAAATAGGTGATCAGTAAATCATTGTTAGTTGACTTCATACCATCTGGGAAAGTGATAAAACTTTCGTCTTTTTCAAAGCCATGAGAATTAGTTTCTGGTTATGCTGATTGTGTATCATAATCTTATTTTCGGGTATTAACGTTAATATTGACCCTGACTTGAATTCTTAACACCTATGTGAATGTTAGGAGGCATGCCACTTTTCTCATCTCTGGTGGTAGTGAGGTGAAATCCAGAGGCTAATCTTGGTGTTCTCAAACAGATTTATATCTTTCGGGTCTTAACACATTTTAATACTTTACCCAGAGATCTGTTGGTGCTAGTCCTTGACTGATTTTCACCTAGCAGCTCCATTTCTCTGGCAGGGTGATTGCCGTTCTGCAGTGTTATTTTTCTGGACCTAATACTAGCTGTTTTGCAGTAGGCAGGTAGATAGATATAGTGGTTCCAGATCTGGATTTTTCTCTGTGCTTGCCACTTGTGTGTTGAGGTGTCTAAGCAAGCCATGTATTGTTTCATGTATTGATGCTTATGTTTATTCTGTCAGTGTAGCAGTTATTGTATCCTTCTGAATGCCAGCTATCCCTATTTTTCTTTTAAGGGCATATATTTTCCTTTGCTCAAGGAAAATCCAAAGAAAACGATTGTTTTTATTTTTTAGGATATTGCATGTCATTATCATACTCACCATTCTCATTGAGAGAGAAGATGCCTCATTTTTTTGTTTTGTTTTCTGGAGATCCCTCTTGTGGATAGTATCTTCCCTTCTTTTTTATTCATGTTCTACCTTCCTCTCTGTAAGTGCCAGATTAGGCACTTGGGGGAAGATAGACTATTAAACAAGGTACATTACTTGTTTCAGATATTTCCAGTTAAAAATGTTTGAACACTTGCCCCATAGATGATGCTGAATAATCCCCTATTTGCTGGAAATCCTCAGCTTCAAGAACAAATGAGACAACAGCTCCCAACTTTCCTCCAACAAGTGAGTAAGAAAAGATGCTAGCTATCTTCGGTAATGATTTGCTTGAAAAAGTTTGGTGATAAACATTTTCCTTGCTCTTCTCTGGCTGATAGCAAACCATAGATGTTAGTTTGATACTGCTGTCAATTCACAGAGAATTCGGCTTGATCTTAACTGAGCCCCATTTCACTGCTGACCTTTTGCTCATATTTCTTAAATTCTGAGGAAAGAACCATTTTGTTTTTGCTTTTGAGGATTTAGGATTTGGAATGCTTCGTTAATACCATAAACCATTTCCTTTCACTTTACTAACTTTGAAGTGCTCCATTGTGTTATGTTATGCTTTGTGGTTTAACTAATCTCGAGTAGCAGGAAGGAGCTACCCTATTCTGTTTCTTCACAGGTTTGGTTTCTTTGTAATGTTTTAATTCCTCCAAATTAATGGAATGTTTCTTTTTTTGAGGGGTAGATCTCATTTCCTCAGACTCGGAATTAGCATGATTAAAATTGTCAGTGTTGTCCTACAAGGAAGGTTTTATTATAAAAAAAAAACAAAACCTTGAGGTTGGAATGGTATTTTATTACTTAAAAAGACAAAAGAGAAGTCAGTCTTGGTGTTTTGAAACTAGTAGTTCTAGGGTGTTTAAATATTATACAAATGATTCTTGGGTCTGTAAACTATTATCCAAGGTTAGTTATTGTCCTTTGATCTATTGTAATGATGTTAATGTTAGCCTATCTTTTTTGGTCAGTCAGGTGGTGTTATGTTTGGAAGTAGTGACGCTGAACATTAGAATACACAAACTAACTTCAAATTTGGAACTATTGTTTTAGAGTATATCTTACTGGTAAAATTGTTATATCGGCAACAGATAACACTTGGTTGGGAAGAATCTGTAGCTTTCACCATATTTTACCATGTTATACAAATTGTGCAGTTGGAGGTTGTCTCTTAGAAATAATACTTCTGTCTTCTGTTGGAGAAGGGGAACAGTTGTGGCTTCCAGAGTAGCTCCTGATTATCTTTCCTTATGAAAAATGGCTTTCATGATGGACTTGGGAGCAAGTTAGTTCAGGATTTGCCCTCTAGGTTTGCTGTCAAGGAAGAGGTGCTTGTGTTTATCTGGGGAAAGATTATGGATTACCAGTGTCTGGGAGTAAGGTTTTAGATTTTCTCTGGAAATGTAGCAAAGAAACATTTAAATTTTACTTTCACTGATTGTAATTAATTCCTTTGTTAACCACCTGTTTTCTTTCTTCCTTAGATGCAGAATCCTGATACATTATCGGCAATGTCAAATCCTAGAGCAATGCAGGCCTTGTTACAAATTCAGCAGGGTTTACAGACATTAGCAACGGAAGCCCCTGGCCTCATCCCAGGGTAGGCTCATTTGGGGATGACTGTGAAAGTGCATAGTACTTACTTATTCTTTCTGAGCATTTTATACTTATGTATTATTGTGCCCATTTTTGTTGAGATTGTTTTCAAGACTTGAGTTTTCAAAGTTAAAAATGCTCATTTTAAGAAGATAACGGCTAATACTATTTTAAAAATATAAATGATTTACCATCAGGGGCCTGGTCTGGCCTCTTATTGCAGGACCTGAGGTTTATTTTACCAATTCTTGCTTCCCTAGGTTTACTCCTGGCCTGGGGGCATTAGGAAGCACTGGAGGCTCTTCAGGAAGCAACGGGTCTAACTCTGCCCCTACTGACAACCCAAGTCCCACGACCGGAACCACTGAACCCGGACACCAGCAGTTTATCCAACAGATGCTGCAGGCTCTTGCTGGAGTAAATCCTCAGGTAAAGATTCTTTCTGCTCACATTTTGTATTCCTTGTTGGAAATTTAGAAATTTCCACAAACAACCAAAAAAGAAAGAGGCAGTCCTTCAGGGTTTAGAGTATAGTGAAAAACATAGTCTTGTAGAATAGGCATTACAAAATTATTTGGTGTACTATTAGACATCAAAGGAAACTGTGGTTGGAAAAACTCCAACTTTGCTTTATTTGGAAGTTGCCTTTTAAAGTGCATTTTTTAGAGTCCATCTTGGGAAATTATTTGAAGTATGTTGTATTTTTTAAAAGTCTGTCAGGTTGGCGTAGAAACTTGATTATTCCAGGGGCACCTGGGTGGCTCAGTGTTTGAGCGTCTGCCTTTGACTCAGGTGTTGTGATCCTGATGTCTCAGGATCGAGTCCCCTGCTTCTCC
Source organism: Canis lupus baileyi (assembly GCF_048164855.1). Classification (NCBI taxonomy): domain Eukaryota; kingdom Metazoa; phylum Chordata; class Mammalia; order Carnivora; family Canidae; genus Canis; species Canis lupus. Next base: position 76,743,640 of record NC_132838.1, read on the forward strand.
TTCTACCTATGTCCCTGCCTCTCTCTGTGTGTCTCTCATGAATAAATAAAATCTTTTTTAAAAAAGAAGCTTGATTATCCCAAATGCCTCCTGAACAACTGTAACTATAGTTCTATCTTGTCCTTGTATTTTGTCTTAAAGAAAATGTCCTGTCTCTCCCTGCCCACTACTACTGCGTGTGGTAACTTGTGTTACATACATAAGCCTCACAAACATATGGCTTAAAAATGTGGACTTCTAATAATGTTCTCACATCTGGAAACATTAATTAGCCTTACTAAGAATCTGCTGTTGTACAAAGATGAGAGCCAGTCAAACCTGTTAATGGTAGATTCCCCCTGTAATTCTGCATGGCAAAAAATAGAGCATGCTTTCTGATTTTAAGCCTTATTAAATCTAATAAACAGGGCAGAGTTTTATCCTATACAACTATTTGTATTCCCAGTACTTAACATTGCTCTGGCTCAGTATAATATTCATGGAATTAGTAAGTAAAAAAGATGTTAGGTATTAGAACTGTTACCTAAGTTGAACAGGCTATAGGCCTCCTCATTATCAGATTGGCTAGGATTGTTTGATCCTTTATGTATTTTGTCTTAACTTCATTTCTGAAGAAAGATTTGATGGAGCTGAAATATCAGGAGTATATAATATACTGTGGGCCTGGAAATGGAAATGGAACTCTCCTGAAGACTTGACCAGCCAGTGCAAAATTGAGTGTACAGTCTAAGCCTCATTCTACCTTTAGAATGTGAGGACACTAGCTTTTATATTGACCCAATTGGTCAATAGCTACAAAATAAATCCTTAGTTCTGAGCTGTTTATATCTATACTTTTAAGTTTCTTGCATTTTCAGCGGCTTCTTAAATAGACCTAATGTAATGGATGAGGTTTATTAGGCGAGTTTTTAAAAGATTTTATTTTTGAGAGAGTGCTTGTGCAAGCAGGGGGAGGGGCAGAGGGAGAGAGAGAATCTTAGGCAGACTCTTGACATTGAAGCCAGGCTCCATCTCATGACCTTGAAATCATGACCTGAGCCAAAAATCAATAGTCAGACTTATAACCTACTGAGCCTCCCAGAATTGCCCCAAAAGCAATTTTTTTAAGAGCAGAGTTTTGTATTCTATTTGACAGGATTAAGTCTAAATTAAATTATTTAAAATAACATTAAGTGCTACTTTTAAAATACTTTTAAATACTTTTAAAATTATTTAAAATAACAACATTAAGTGCTACTTTAAGTTTAAAAATGTTGACTATGTTTCAAGAGAGGCCAGTGCTTTTACAGCTTAGTAGACCAGCATATTTGTAAAAGAGCATTTAAAACTTTTTAGAGGTTATCTAGGCGTGATACAGACTGATTTTCCTTAGAGTTTTGGTTTGTGTGTGTTTTTTTTTCCCTTTAACAGCTACAGAATCCAGAAGTCAGATTTCAGCAACAACTGGAACAGCTCAGTGCAATGGGATTTTTGAACCGTGAAGCAAACTTGCAAGCGCTAATAGCAACAGGAGGTGATATCAATGCTGCTATTGAAAGGTTACTGGGCTCCCAGCCATCATAGCAGCATTTCTGTATCTTGAAAAAATGTAATTTATTTTTGATAACGGCTCTTAAATCTTTAAAATACCCGCTTTATTTCATTTTGACTCTTGGGATTCTGTGCTGTTATAAACAAACCCAATATGATGCATTTTAAGGTGGAGTGCAGTAAGATGTGTGGGTTTCTCTGTGTTTTTTTTTGTTTTTGTTTTTGTTTTTTTAACAGTGGGAATCAATGCTTTTTCATTTAAGGCTACTGCATGCATCAAACACTTCTGCATTTATGGTAATTTTAAAAAAAAAAAAAAACCTCACCTTTTATAGTTGGGTGAACAGATTTTTGTTTTGCATCTGTCCAATTTATTTGCTTTTTAAACATTAGCCTATGGTAGTAATTTATGTAGAATAAAAGCATTAAAAAGAAGCAAATCATTTGCGCTCTATAATTTGTGGTACAATATTGCTTATTGTGACTTTGGCATGTATTTTTGCAAAAAAAAATGCTGTAAGATTTATACTACTGACAGTTTTTGCTTTATTTGAATACAGTGTAGTATGCACATTGGGGATGGCATTTCTAGAAACAAACTGCAATAGATTATCTGAGCAGAGCACCTATAACCAAAAAAAGTGAAGATAAGGAAATATTTTAAAGCTGAGTATTTCTTAATTGTGTAGAATCTTACAGCATCTTTGATAAACATCTCTCAGCAAAAGTGCCGGTTAGTCAGGTTTGTCGAAAATATAGTAGAAAAGCTGATTCTGGTTATCTCTCTAAGGACATTTAATTGTACAGACAACAAAATGTAACATTGTCTCAACATTCACAGATTGACTGTAAATTATCATCTTTGTGCAGACTGAAGGAGCACTGTAGTATAACCCAAAAGTGCATTTGCCTAGGACTTTCAGCTTCTCCCATAGGTAGTTCAACAGGCATTACAATTTGTAATTGAAATGTTGCTTTCACTGAAAGTGTCTTGATGTTTCAGTTATTTTTAATTGCCATATAAAAATAGAACTATCTTTTGGGTTTATCAGTTTTCTCATGCACAGGCAATACACAAATTTAAAATGATTTGTGAGCCACTTGTTTCTGAAGTGTTTTGGTAGTTCTAATAAGAAATAGTTAAATATTGTGCTTTCCAGAGCCTCAGAAAAGGGGAATTGGGGGCGGGGGGTGGGGATCTATCCTGGATTGGGCCAGCCTAAATAATACTGGCAACCAAGATTCTGTTAGGATTTCTGTGCATATAGTGTAGTAAAGAGGTATCATTCAGGGGTGAAAAACAAAGAGCCGTTTTAACAATGTTGAGTACATTTGGCTGTTCTACAGCCTTTTTCTTCCCTCCCCAAAGAAGTTCTGTTTGCCTAACTCTCAAACTGTTGGGGTGTGGTACATTCCTTTAGGACCAATTAAAACACAACTTTGGGGTCAGTAATATATTTGGCTGACTCTGGTTCAGTATTCTCTTAGGTCGTTATATACTCTCATGTACAGTTACAGGAAATTAAAATGTTAATCTAAAATGAGTTCAGACCAATAAAATCAAAGGAAATACAAGTTGAATTCCATTACTTCTGTAAGTTGCTTGCTATTAAAAAAGGTCAAGAGGCCAGGTTGCCCACCAGCCCGTGCACTGTTCTGACACTTTCCCTAGGAGGAAAACATGAGTGATGATCAAGGTGGAGGCATGACTAGAGGAGGTTGTTAAGGATGGTACTCATGTGTCTTTGCTCTCTCTGCCGTATGCCTCAGTCTGGTTAAAAAACTTCTGTACTGGCGAATGGTGGTATACAGTGTGGGATAGTGTCATAACCAATTTGACAATTTATTAATCACAAAATAACAATAAATCTCTAGCTTTTACATTTGGTTTGTCTTGCCTTTTTTGTAGAAAAGGATGTCTTCAGGATAACTTTTCTTTATGTCTTTTGAAGACCACTGGAGTTGACTTACCCAGATTTTATCACACTTTAGATCATTCTTTATCAGGTTTTAAGTAAAATATGTATATACACTGTATTGTGTGTTTAAAAGATAACCAACTAGGATGTCAGGTGACCTGAGCTCTGTTTGCTGTTTTTGGTACCTAACTCGTTATTTGACTTTGAGTAAAGACATATGATTTCTTTGCTGTAATGGGGCTGGTGAGGCCTTTCAGCACACTGGACTGTGTAGTCTCTTGAGTGCCTTCCAGCTGCTGAAGCACTACTATTTCGTTGTTGTTGTTTTTTAGTTCTAATATGTTTATCTTAGATCTGAATATCTTTTTAAGAGGTCAGAATATCTAAAATTCTCAAAAGCATTAAAAAAGACACTTAAAATATTATAGGCTTAAATTGTTCTCATAGTGGGTTATTTATTGCAAATTGAATAAAGAATGGAGTGGTGAAAATAACATTTCAGGATTTTATTTCCCAAGTGGAAGATTTGTGATACCCTAAACAATGTGTAGTGAATATTGAGCATGATCAGATAAAATGACAGCTGGCTTCTGGGCATGTTCAGAATTGGAGTTGCACATTTGGTTTAAATACACTAATGAAGGGAGTCTTTAGTTTGGGGACACATTATTACTGTGTTAATTTAGTAGGCAAATTACAGCAAAATGAAGTGGGGAAAAATGTCACATTAGTAATAAAAGTTCAGCTTGGCTTCATGTCTGTGTGCTTGTGCAAAATGAGAAAAGATTATGTGGCTAAGGCAGGGAAATACTACATACTCTACTTCCTTTCTTAGAGATTGACATTAACCAAGAAGACCTGTGTTAAATCTGTTTAAAGCTGTCAAATCCAGCCTTCTCTTATGTTCCACCATCCTTTTCACTTCACCAAATTGTTCCTCAGGGATATGCCATATGAACACACCTTGGGAAGACTGCCCAGCCAGCCTCCACTTCTGTGGTATTGCACATGGTCCTCTCTCTGTAATTTCATCGGTCATCCTCGGTTTACAGAAGGCTGACCGTTCCTTTTGGGCTCAGTTCTGAAGTCTTCCTAAACTTTGCTGACCAGTGATTAATTTACTCTCAGCTGCTGCATCCATCCCTCTCAGTCACCCTACAGCTCTGAGTTTGGGATTTGTTTGTTTGGTTTAATGTTTTTGCTTTGTGTTTTTTTTTTTTTTTCTTTCTCTTCCCTGATATTTTCTTGGTAGTTATTTAAGTAACATTAAATACTCTTCCTTGACTTCTTTGTATCATTCCTCTAATGGACCATAGGAAGCCATTGCCTCAGAAAGTGAACACTCACTGAACATCTGTTAAGTATAAGGTTCTTTCCTAGTTGCTCAAAGTGTAGCAGTAAATAAAACATGTCCATATGAGGTTACATAGTAGAGTGTAGGGAGACAATAATAAACACAACAGATACATAGCCTGGTTAGATAGTAACGGAGTGCTTTGGTGGTGAAAAAGCAGAGCAAGGAGGCTAGTTCAGGAAGAAGGCGTTTTTATTTTATGTAGGGTAGTCCAGGAAGAAGGATTCATTGAAACGGTGACATTTAAATAGAAACTTGAAGATTATCTTCGAGGGTGAATAACTTTCCAGGAAGAGGGATAACTATTGAAAAAACCCAGTGGTGGAAGCGCTCTGAGTGTGTTTATAGAACACAGGGAGTTAGTATGACTGAGTGAGGTGAGCTAGGGAGAAAGTGGTATAGGGAATATGATTGGAGAGACATGGGCAAGGAGTGCCCTCACATATGGAGGACTTAATACCCCAGGTTTTGTGTCCCATCCCCAGAGTTTCTAATTGCCTAGGTTTGGAGGAGAATTTGCATTTCTAACAAGTTCCTAGGTAAGAACCACTGGACTAGGGGAACCAGGGTAGAATAGGGAATGAGGTAATGATCTTAGGGATCATATGGGCTTGAGCTTGATAGCAGTTGGAAGTATTAAGTAGTAGATTTGGGGTATATTTTGAGGGCAGAGCCAGTAGGATTTGTTGATGGATAAAATTGTGAAGTTCTCAAAGAGCAGCAGAGGTGTCAAGCATGGTGACAAGCTAGGTACAGGCATACACGATGTGGAGTATTAAGAATTTTATTTTTGACACGGTAAGTGGGATATACTTGGTAAGACCTGTAAGTGGACACAATGAGAAGGCAGTTGGAGGAGAGAGATTCAAACTGTAGCCATTTTACAGTGTGCATATCTGGTATTGAAAGCCAAAGAACTAAGCTAGTGGTTCTCAACCAGAAACGATTTTCCTCCTCCCCCCACCCCCACACACAAGGGGAGGCAATTGCTAATAGGCTTTATCTGGAGACACATTCTTGACATGATTGGGGCTGCTATAGGTGTCTAGTGAGTAGAGGTCAAGGATGCTGCTAAACATCTGCTGTGTGTAGGACAGCTCCCACAACACATTTTTCTGGTCCAAAATGTTCCAGTGCTACGGTTGGGAAATCCTTTTTTTTTTTTTTTTTTTTTTTTTTTTATGATAGTCACACAGAGAGAGAGGCAGAGACATAGGCAGAGGGAGAAGCAGGCTCCATGCACCGGGAGCCCGACGTGGGATTTGATCCCGGGTCTCCAGGATCGCGCCCTGGGCCAAAGGCAGGTGCCAAACCGCTGCGCCACCCAGGGATCCCGAAAATCCGGACCAGATGAATTGTAGAGAATGTTGATAAACACACTTTGGGAGGATTGAGGCCACTTTACTCCCAACTTCCGTTCAAGGAGAGGAGAGGAAACCAGCGAAGTAGACCTTAGAGCAAGCAAGGCACTTTTTCACAAGGAGAAAGATGGTAAATGAACTGTGTAAAATGTTCTTGCTTTACATACTTGTCATGGTTTGAATATTAACTGGTGGATCCATAAAGGGAGCTACCACTCTCATGACTGTGAGAGGGGTTTTATAGAGTGATGAGGGTAAAATTGTGCGGCGATAGCAGGAAACACAGTTTTTGAAGCAAAGAGAGTCAGTGAAATGGCAGTAAGTGGTAAAGAGAGTAGTGGCGGTATTGAGGAACTTTACCTTTTGAATTTTAAGATGGGAAGTAATGCAGTATATTTGTCTTCTAATGTGAGTGATCCTGGTGTGTGGAGAGGACTTGATTTAAGAAGAGAATATGGAGTCATTGTTTTCTCCCAAAGAGTAAAAAGAGAAAAGAGTTACTAGCATTTGATCCCCAGAGTAGGTTTTATAAATTAAATAAGCAAGCACACACACACACCATCATTTTCCTTAGCTAGAGCTGCCTTTCCTTGCTTGCAGGAGTATTACCTTCCCAGCCCATCTGAAGTATTTTTTTTATGGGCAACCCTTTCCGAAGTGGAACAAAAGCAAGCCCCTCCTCACAACTTTGCTTTGGTTAGATTGAAGAGAATGAGGTTGAAATTTCTTCCAGAGCTAGCCAGCAATGAAGCACATGCTCAGACTGCAGTTCCAATTTAAACATGTTAAGATTTGTTGTCCACAGCACCAGTGTGTGTTGCTTGCCCCACTCTGTGCTTAAAACCTCTAGGCACATATTAGAGCTCCCGGTGTAGTTTTCCTCAAAAGTCAAAAGACCAGAGCTGAAGTATTTGCTGTGTATTCAAGCCAGTTTTTTTTTTTTTTTTTTTTTTAAAAAAAAGCTCTTTAGATAGATTATCTGCTCCAAGAGAGGGAAGGGAATTTCCACTGTGATGTGTTATCTGATGCTTCATAACAAATTACCCTGCAGTTTTGGCAGGGCTTGGTGAATCCTGCTAGAGGACTTGACTGGGTCTTGGAGTATTTACTTTCAAGAGAACTTACATGGCTGTTTAATTGCTATATGCCTTCACCTGGGAGTGTGTGGTTGGGGCCCCAGTTCCTCTTCCACAGGGCTATTTGTGCTTCTTTACAACATAGGTTGATAGGTTTAAAGACCGAGTATTTCAGGAAACATGAAAGCTGTTAGCTTTTAAATGTCAGGGCCCCAAATTGATCCAATGTCATTTCTCCTGTATTTTAATGGTCAGTCTTAGTTGGGCTAGATTTAAGGGTCATAGGCCCCACTTCTTGATGGGTAGAATGTCAGAGAATTTGTAACTATCTCAATCTACTATACAGTTTGATCCCAGGAGGGGATAAAAGTTAGAGGAGCATATTTTTCTTCTCCAGTGTTTATTCTTTCCTGAGGAATAAGTAGTAACTTGTCTACTTATAGAATACCGTAGAAGAAATTATATACACTTGACTGAGTCTCTTTTCTAGTCTGATGTCATGGCATATGTTAGTAGGGTTAGTGAGATGGGCTCTGCTTTGTGGGGAGGGGTTGTGGTTTTTTATTTTTTTGCTAAAAATTGTGGTAACATAGATGTAATAAAATGTATTGTAACCATTTTAAAGTGTATAGTTCTCTGATATTGGGTATATTCACAGTTTTGTGCAACCTATCACAATCATCCAGAACTTCATCACCCCAAAAGGAAACCCTTTAGTCCTTAAGCACTTACTTCCACTTCCCCCATAAGCTTGACAACCACTAGTGTGCTTTCTGTCTGGATTTACCTATTCTTTTTTTCTTTTTAAAGATTTTATTTATTTATGCATGAGAGACACAGAGAGAGAGAGAGAGAAAGAGAGGCAGAGAACACAGGCAGAGGGAGAAGACGGCTCCATGCAAGGAGCCCGATGCTGGGCTCAATCCCGGGACTCCAGGATCATGCCCTGGGCCAAAGGCAGGAGCTAAACTGCTGAGCCACCCAGGGTTCCCTGGATTTACCTATTCTGGGTTATTTCATTTAACTAGAATTATATGATAGGTAGACTTGTGTCTGGCTTTTTTCACTTATGTGTTCCAGGTTTATTGATGTTGTAGCATGTATCAGTACTTCATTCCATTGTGGAATAATATTCCGTTATATGGGTACGACACATTTTATTCATCTGTTGATGGACACTTCCACCATTTGGATATTGCAAATAATGCTTCTAATATTGGCATATAAGTATCCATTTGCATCTCCATTCTTTTGGGTACATGCCTAGAGTGGAATTGCTGGGTCCTATATAGTTTTTAATTTTTAACTTTTTTGAGGAATTGCTTGTTTTCCATAGCAGCTGCATCATCTTACATTTCTACCAGTAGTGTATGGGCTTCAGTTTTCTCTCCATCCTTGCCAACTCTTTATTTGAGTGAGAGGGAGCAAGTGGGGGGAGGGGCAGAGGGAGAGAATTTCTTTTTTTAAGTTTTATTATTTTAGAAAGTGCAGGGTGGGGTAGAGGGAGAGAGAGAATCTCAAGCAGACTCTGCACTGAGTGCAGAGCCTGACCTGTGGGGCTCAATCTCAGATACATGATTCGCAAATATTTTCCCCCTTTTCTGTAAGTTGTCTGTTCACTTTCTTGTTAATGTCTTTTGTACAAAAGTGTTTAATTTTTGATGAAGTCAAATTTATCTGTTTCATGTTTTCTTTTGTTGCTCTTGTTTTTGGTGGTATATATAAGAATCCATTGCCAAGTCCAAAGTCATGAAGATTTTTTTCCTGTTTTTCTTACAAGAATTTTATCAGCTTAGCTTTTATGATCATTGATCCATTTGAATTGGTTCTGTGGTTCTAGATTTGCAAAGGAAAGGTAAGATTCAATGCATATCCATTCCTCTCTTTCAAGAAAAAAGAAAAAGAACAAGGACAAGTAATACTTCAGTCAAAACATGATAACCAAAGGTTAAAATATAACTGTCTTTGGTTTTCCTAGAACAGTGTTGACCTTCTTTATTTCCTCTTCTCATACCTGTCTCCACTCTGTCTACATATACAACCACTCAATATGGCCTCCATCTTGCAGTGATCAAGTGTGATTTGTGTCCTATCCAGACTCTAAGCTTACAATCTCACATTACGTACACATTGTGAACACTGATCCCAGTCTGCTTGTGGCTCTGTTAGAAGTCCAGACATCACATACTAAGCAGGTAGTACCTGCAAACCAGCCTAGCAAAGCTATGTCAGTGAAATCCACACAGAATCTGTGAAGACGTAGTATTTCTCAACTCTTAATTTCACATCAGAAGCAACTGAAGAGATTAAAAAATAAGCCCACCCCAGACCAAGTGGAATTGTTATATCTGGCTAAAGTCAAGCATGATTTTGTAAAGCTGAAGTGATTGTAATATGCTGCCAGCACTAGACCCACGGATTTAAAGGGAAATGAGAATTTATTAGTCACTTAAGGCAGTGTTTCTCAACATCATTGTGCGTGTGACCTGTGGTCTTGTTAAAATGTGTGTTCATATTCAAAAACTAACTCAGAATGGATCCAAGACATAAATGTAAGAGCTAAAACTATAAAAACACTGAGAAGAAACAAAGGTGTAGATCTTCCCAACTTTGGACTGGGCAGTGGTTTCTTAGCTAGGATTCCAAAAACAAGCAACCAATGAAAAATAAGTTGGACTTCAGCAAACTTGAATTCTGTACTTCAAAGTTGATAAGTAAACAACCCCACAGAATTGGCAGACGGTGTATCTGTTAAGAATCTACTATCCAGGGCAGTCCGGGTGGCTCAGCGGTTTAGCGCCGCCTTCAGCCCAGGGCCTGGTCCTGGAGACCTGGGATGGAGTCCCTACATGGAGCCTGCTTCTCCCTCTGCCTGTGTTTCTGCGCCTCTCATAAATAAATAAATAAATAAATGAATGAATGAATAAATGAATAAATGAATAAATTCTACTATTCAGGATATATAAAGAACTCTTACAATGCAACAAAGAGATGAAACAACCCCATTTAAAAAGGCACAAAGGATTTGAATAGACATTTCTCCAAAGACGATAAGCTAATAGCCAAATAGGCACATGAAAAGATGTTCAACATCATTAGGGAAATGCACTTCCAAACCTTAATGAGATGCCATTTTACACCTGCTAGGATGGCCATATACACAAAGATAGAAAGTGACAAGTGTTGGTAGGGTTGCTAGTGGGAATGTAAAATGATGTAGCTACTTGGAAACCAGTTCAGCAGTCTTTTAAAAGGTTAACCACAGGAGCTCCAACTACAGAAGGAAGTGATATAGATCCTGAGAGATTAATCCACTAGTTCTCTGTTACTCAGACCTCAGTATAATCAACTGCTGCTACCTGACCCTTACTTAAGATGGAAAGCCTACCAAATTCTCACTTCTTGAGAAGGGAAATTCAAGTTAAACACTGAGCTCTGCTTGCGTCCTACAGATATATGTGTCCTCAACTACTTCACATCTAGGCCTAACAGATCTTAGTGATGATGATCTCTGATGATTAGAGGGAAGAAAGGCAGTGCCTGTCATCAAGGAGCTGGCCTGCTACTAAAATTGAGGTCTCTTTGTCCTGCTGAATTTTGCCAAATACCTACATAGTTACAAGACTGCTCAGTGACCAAAGTCAAAAGACCCATTGTGCAATTGTGCCTGCTCACAGAGAAAACCATGAACATTATCCAGTCCACAAAAATGACCAGTACCTCCCTGTCCTGGCTAATACACTTCTTGATGAGTGATAGCTTTAGCCTCAGTTTATTTCTTTCACCTTAAGATCCCAGTGATTCTCCAGTTCCTCTGCAGCTTCCTTGAATCCTCCCTCAAATCACCTAATGTGTCCATCTAAAACATAAGTCCTTTTGTGACATCCTTTTTTTTTTTTTTTTTTTTAGATTTTATTTATTCATGAGAGAGACAGAGCGGCAGAGACGCAGGCAGAGGGAGAAGCAGGCTCTGGGAGCCTGACACGGGACTTGATCCTGAGACCAGGATCATGCCCTGAGCCAAAGGCAGACACTCAACTGCTGAGCCACCCAGGCATCCCCTTTTGTGACATCTTAACTGCCCCCCCCCCCCCCCCCCCCCGTGATTCTGAAGGTTTGTTCTCCCTTATTCAATGAGCAATAAACCCGACTTGTATAATGCCGGTGTGTTCCTATATCATTGGGCTGAGTAGTGGCTGCCCTTTTTAGATAAGGCACGCATTATCTGTTGTGTCATAGCCCTTGACACTACCTGATGTCTGCTATATACCACCATTATTGTTTTTTCTAGGCCCTCTGGGCATTCAAATGTGTGGGTCCTACCACTGACTGTCATGATTTGGGGACATACCCTCCACTACCTCCACCACCACCTCATTGGATCCTTAGTTGAGCTATGTGTTAGGTATTCACATTAGGTCTTGGGTCCTCCTGAGTGATGGCCCATGACTTTACAACCTTAACCCAGAAAGTAAAATTCAGTTTCTGCAGCATTTAAGGTTGCTGGGGGAAGACTTCACTGGAGGGATTGAAGATTGTCTGGAAATTGACACCAGGCTACATTTTACACTTGAGATGCTGTAAAGGTTGAAACCCCTCCCTACTTGGAGGCCCAACACAACTTGTAGGCTGGATGTCTAGTATTCTCTTCCTTGGTAATGGCTGGGCATTCATTATGCCCACAAAACAGTTAATACTTAAATTTCAATCATTTTGAACATACAGATCTGCCATTCAGTGAAGGGAGAATAAACCTGCATAGTAGTGTCAAAACATGAAAATCTGGGTGATGGTACCTTTGATTAAAGCCAAGCCTGTTGGGGTCCCTGGGTGGCTCAGTGGTTTAGCACCTGCCTTCGGCCCAGGGCGTGATCCTGGAGCCCCAGGATCAAGTCTGGCATCAGGCTCCCTGTATGGAGCCTGCTTCTCCCTCTGCTTATGTCTCTGTCTCTCTCTCTGTGTCTTTCATGAATAAATAAATAAAATCTTAAAAAGAAAAATAAAGCCAGCCTGTTCTAATCTCTCCCTTCTGGCCCTTCCATTCGAGGGAAGATAGATTGCTCATCAGAGCAGTCTCTAGAGAATCCTGGCCTGACGGTATGAGTTCTGGGCCTCTGGGACACTGGTGACACCCCGTAGTGGTGTCTTGCCCATAGTTACCCAGTGAGTGTATGGCAGTGTTGTTACCTGGAGCTCAGCGTCTCCTGACTCCAGAGCCGGTGCACAGCCCATCTCAGTCTCAACAGGCTCTGAGGGCTCGGCAGGGGTGTTAGCAGAGCCTGGCAGCAGTTAAGGAGGAGGACCTGTTAAATCCCAAAGACTTAAGATTCACATTCTAAGCAGGGGTTCATAAGCTCCTCACAGTCTGAAAAGCAGAGGAGTGGGGTTTGTCCTATGGCCACACTCCGTCAGCCTCCAGGGAGTGACAGCTGTAACAAGGGCTGGCTAGTTGTGTCCATTTCGGCCTCCGCACTGTGCGTGTATTCTCTCAGTTCTAACTTGACGAGGCAGGTGGTGCTTTATAGGAAAGGAAAAAGTACCGACTGGAGTGGGGGGTGAGATGGAGAAGTCCTGCCAGAGGGGTGTTAAGTGGTATTTGCAGGGTGGGGAAAATCACTGGCGTCTGTTTTGAGCCACAGCAAACAAGTCTCCCCGGCCCCTTCCCAGGTCGTGGAGGCTGAGCAAGGGTATGGGCAGGGACAGGACAGAGCGGCTGCCTGCGGGAGGTATTCTCCAGGGCTGGGAGCTCAAGTGTGCGGGCCGTGCTCCCCGGGCCACCAGGGGGCAGTACTAGCCCATGCCTTGGCCTCCGTGTGGCCGTCTTGGGAAGATCAGAGCAGTGATTCTCAACCCCAGCAGAGTCCCTGCCTCTGGTTATTTTTAACAGCAATTTTTTGATATCCCCCATAACCACCTTGCAGTGAGACTGATGGCTACTAAAAACCCCAGCAAATACTGAATAGGACACCTTAACTCTAACAAAGGGAAAGTAACTTGTAATAAACTAATGAGTTTCAATATGTAACATTTGGACACAGTTACCCTAAAGCAACCCAGTGGAGCAGTTGGGTGCTTGTGCCTGTGGGCAGGTAAGGGTGTCGATGGAGTGTGATGGAGCAGGTTATATTCGTGATGGGAAAATACACCATGATCTTCTGAAATGGTAAACAATTTGTGGTAAAAAAAAAAAAAAAAAGGAATACAATTGCTCCTATGGTATTCTCAGAAACTTCATTGTATGGTACAACTGCAAAAAAACATTTTTATTGAGGGATATGATAGATTCTGTGTTCCTATAATCATAAACAGGCTTTTTCACCAGGTCCTACGTGACAGTCCAGCAGGATGAAAATCAATTCCTTTTTGGGAGTAGCTGCCTTCACCGAGAACTCTGGCCTGGGCCAGAGGCTATGAGATACCCCATCTTTCCACCCCAATGGAAGCCAGCTGAGAACCAGAGCTTTGTGTTACCCTGCAGGTCCTTAGACCCTGCAGAATGCCTATCACAGTACTCAATCCAGACTCACTGAGTGCAATGGACAATCACCGAGTCCTTCCTCTATGTTGGGGGGACTTTCGGCCTGCCTGAGTATGTTGACTGGCCTACTGGAGAGCTCAGATGCTGAGCAGTGACGGTTGACAGAGACTGAAGCCAGGCAGGAGCTGCCTCTCTAGTCACCTGGCAGAGAGGAAAACCTGAGGCTTAAACTTCAGTTTTCTTAAGCAAGGTCTGTCTACCCAGAAGGGTTCTTTCACTCCCTGGCACCCCCGACAGATACTCTATTTCTGGTTCTCAAGACAGACTGCATGCCCTTGGAGAAAAACAGGTTATTGGTTCCAAAATTCACTTTCAGGGCAGGGCTATTCGGTGGCCCTGCAGAGTAGCTGCATTCTGTGGCTTTGGTTATGATAAAGAGATAAAGAAACTTCTTTCTGGAGCCTCTGGGGGAAGGGCTGAAACCCAGCCTGTGCTGACTAGATTGGCTGCTCTCCTGTGCTGAGTAGACTGGCATGCACCCGTGCCTCCCAACGTCCTACACGGCCTCCCCTAGCCCCATTGCCCCTGGCACATTGCTGCCCATGTGAAAGGTTCATTTCATGTCTGGGCTGTAACAGCTGTGGTGTTCCTTCTTTGTCCTAGGATCTGTTGCTGATGGCTTTTGCAGCAGGAAGGCAGGTGGCTGACACCTGCCTGGTCTCACAAGGGTCTCTGCAAAATGAGTGGGGACGGCTGGTCAGTGAGTCTCATGCTTCATCCACTGTGCTTTTAATTTATTTACCTTGAGATAATCCAAGGAGAGAGGAGAGGATTAGAAGTGTGTGGTGTGACATGACTTGGTGGTGAGTGGTTGATTTTGTACACGTTTCTGCTCCTGGGACCAATTTCTAGGGGATACCAAGGATAGCCAAGTTTGATTTATTTGTTCAAATATAGGTATGATCAAGAAATGTTCTAAATAAGGTGGTGGTTTACAGCATCGATTACGGGCTTCCCTCTGATCGTTTGATTAGGTCATAGGAATTTGAATTTCTACTGAAGCTTTACTTTCAGAGTTCCCTGCTGTTTCCTCTCAGTGTGTCAGAGTACAAATTCCTAAAAATATACCCCCAAAAGTGTATCTCAGTACACTATGATTTGTTCACCTTAGGAATTTAGAATACAGTATTGGCAAAGACACCAGAACATAGTTTGGGATGGAATAGAGGTTTCCTGATTGTTCTAGACTGCCAATCTGAAACTGTTCTCCTTTTATCTTAGAGTGTCCACGATTGTAGCAATTATCTCTGAAAGATTTTTGTCCACACTGATTTGAATGAAATTTTCTGGAGCTGATGGGGGCTCCAGAGTATCAAACTGGGACTGCAGTAATTCAGGAGGCATGAAATGTCCTTTTCTTTTGAGTAAGCGTCCAGAGATGACCTCAAACGACCCATTCAGATGGACCACGAGGAGCTTCACCTCGGCTGGCTGTTTGTCCTTCCCTGTCCCATCAGACTTCAGAGGTGTGCCATCTTTTCCTCGTATTAAGATGTCTCTGTACATTTTCTTCAGACCTGAACAGGCTAGAACCACATGCTGTCCGGAGGCTACATCTCTGTTAAAAAAGGGGGAGTGGGACTAAGAATAAGGACATTGAAAATCATTGGTGTCAATTCTAGGTCGAAGACTCCGGTCCTACTTCTCTGCCAGTGGAAGGCATTACAAAATGGCAGACAAGTATCAGGCAGTCCAGGCTTTAAGGTAAAGCTCTTCCTTCTGCTAGTGAACTGAGCCATCCCTTGGGCAAGGTATTTACCTCCCTGAGCATCAGTTCATTTTCTGCTAAATGGGGCTACATAGAGTACCTGTCCATAGAATTGTGAGAAAAAGTTTATCAAGGTGGCCAGGTCACAGGAAGTGCTCGGTAGGTGTCAGCTGTGCTGTGAATGTAGGATGTGGCTCAGCCACCACTTGTGGACATGGACACACACATCGGCTCAGGTTCTCTACAGGTGTTCAGTGATATGAATTTTACAACTGGGTTTTCCTGCTATGCTGGAAGTCGGGTGAAGTTACCCGTGGAGAATTGGAGAAAGCAGGAAAAAAGGGAGTATCAGACTCTGTGTGGTCAAGATGAGCAAGAGATGAGAAGCTTCCAGGGATGTGCTAAGAAAAAAACCTGAGCCAGAAATAGACGCAGAGTGATAAGGCACCAAAAAGGGAAAGCAGCGTGCGCCGACACTGCACAAGGAAGTGAGCCCCCAGTTCCACCAAGCTGCTGTGTGCCCCCCTGTCTGTGGGCAGGAGAGGCAGTCGTTTTTGGCTGGGAAGGGACTCAAGACGTGAAGGGTAAACCGTGACTTGGGAACTTGGTAGAATGTTTGCTTTAGAATGGAGGGTTCTGAAGGGGTCTGCTTCTGACCTACAGCCAGTATACACTTGAGATTCAGTGGATGGAATGTATCATAAGCAACAAACTTATGTACCTGAGCCTTCTGGCTTTTCCCAGAGGCCGTGGGTGAGAGCTTGGTTATTCTGGGTCTGATCACTGCTCTCCTGAGGATCTTCACTTCTGCTTCCATCACAGGTCAGTGTATTTGATCTCTGACAAGCCTATTTGTATTAGAGACTCAGGTGGGTAGGATTTCTCAAACCCTGAAGCCCTAAACTCCAAACCTCTGCAAAGACAGGGTTGCCAGCTGCGTCGGTGCCATGTGAAAAAGTAAACTGAATTTTTAAGGTGAAGTATATTCTAATTGCGTATGGTGCAGATGGTTTTAGATTTATAAAATATGAAAAATATCTTCATTTTAGAAAGCAAGATTTCATTTAGAAATTTTAGAAGGCTTGCTTGCTTGCTTTTAGAAAAATCTTGCTTCATTTGCTAAATGAAATCTTGCTTGCTTGCTAAAATCTTGCTTCATTTTAGAAGAAAGCAAGATTCTCACCTTCTGCCCCTCCCCACACTTCTCTCTCTCTCTCAAAAACAAATATTGTTTTGGCATTAACAGCTTTTTTTTTCAAAGGCCATTTAGAGTGATTCTCCTTTGAAAAATAAGCTCACATTGAAATGAACATCACTGTGGTCACCCTTGGGTGTCCTAACATTGTCACCCATAATTATGTGTGGGTTATAGATAGGGCAAAATCCAATGAACTTTCCAATTCAAAGGCTGCAATTTATATCTGATTAGATTTTTATTTGTTAACCCTGGCAGCAAAGTTGTATTTTTTTAGCTTGGGTTTAAATCATTTTTACTAATATTGATTAATTATAAATTGCTATAAAATTGTTTTATTAAGCATGATCATGTTTATAAATTGCATTCATAATGAAGCAAATGGGGCAAAATGTTAATAGGTGGAGGATATGTAAAAATTCTGTACTGCTCTTGCAACCTTCCTGTAAATTTGAAACTGTATTAAAATTTAAAAGTTATATAAATTGCATTGACAAAAAAAAAAAAAAGCTAGCAAGATTTTAGAAAGCAAGATTTATAAGCTATTCCCCGCCTTTTCTTTATCCTTCTCCACATCCCAACCAGGATTCCTAGGGGTCAGGTCCCCAGATGGGTGGAGGGGACCAGAGGCACAATACAGAGCAGGACAATTTGGGACTGCAGTTCTGGTGACCAATTATCTGTTCATTTACAAATGACCCCAGGTCTTTCCCGGTTGCCACAGCTTGAAGTAGGGGGAAGAAGTAGTGACCAAGATGTGACTAGAACCGTGGTAGCATCAGTTACCACCTCTCCAGCACTTACTGTGTTTTAGATACCGTTCTGAGTGCCTCCCATACTTCATCTCACTAATTCTCACAATAATCTGTGAGTAAGAACTATATTTATCCCCATTTTCAAATGAAGAAATGGGCTTATGGAAGCCAGCTGACCAAGATTTCTAGATGATAACTGTGAAGCTATCTAGAAGGTTCATCTCCAGAACCCAACTAAATTACAGGTGGGTTCTGGCTGATTTAAATCATTGTTGGTTACTTAACAGAAGTCCACTCCATTTCTGGGATCCTTAGTCACCAGCCAGTTGTGACTTCAGGAGTGTATTTTTTTTTTTAATTTTATTTTTTTCATGATAGACATAGAGAGAGAGGCAGAGACATAGGCAGAGGGAAAAGCAGGCTCCATACAGGGAGCCTGATGTGGGACTCATTCCTGGGACTCTAGGATCCTGGGCCGAAGGCAGGCGCTAAACCACTCACTGAGCCACCCAGGGATCCCCATGCCTCTCCTTTAGTTTTCTTTACCTGTTGGCTATCAAGGCCTGATGCTCTCTTACCTTAGTAAAATGTCATGTAAGTTGCAGAGCCATGGAATCCTGTCCTGAAATTAAAGCAGACACAAAAGTGACTTTCCCAGATACTGTTTATTTGTGTAGAAATACTGTTAATCATGTTCATCAGTGAGAAATCTTAGTGATTTTGAGAAGTAGGCCATGTACAAGGCTGCTGCAGGGTCAAGTCTCTGGGCAGTTAAGCACAGCAGCATTATGATGGGATTAGCGCCCTTTGAAGAGACCAGGGAGCTAATTTGTGCTCTCTCTCCTGTGCTGTAACCGCTCCTCTTTCCCACACCTGTGAGCCAGGGAGAGGACCCTCACCAAGAACCTGACAATATTGGCATCTTGATCTTGGGCTTCCAGACGCTAGAACTGTGAGAACTGAAAGTCTCCTGTTTAAGCCCCCAGTCTGTAGTATTCTGTTACAGAGGTCCAAGCTGACCAAAATTCATCTGAAAAACCATCTGGGCCTGGGGCTGTTTTGAGGAGAGATCTCTGATTACAGATTCAGTTTTTTAATTTTTAATTTTATTAATTTTATTTATTTTTCTTCAGTTTTTTTAATGAACATCGTGTTATGTTCAGGTTTTCTATTCTTGATTCAGTTTTGGTATCTAAGGTAGCAGGAAGGGATGACACATACAGTTAGATCTCTGGACTTAAGATCTTCTGATTCTTAAGCCAGATGCAGCATCAGCAAGGTCTTATTTTCATTTGTGGGGGGAGAAGCAGACTCGTCCCCAGCACCAGGTCACTGCCATCCAAGCCCATTTTCCCACAGTAATTTATATTTTTCTAAGTTGTCCAATTTAAGTCTTTAAATTTACTAACGGTTTATTCACAGCCCTCTTTTCATCCCTAGTCTTTTTTTTTTTTTTTTGAGATTTTTAAAAAATTTATTTATTCATGAGAGAGAGAGAGAGAGAGGCAGAGACACAGGCAGAGGGAGAAGCAGGCTCCATGTAGGGAGCCCGATGTGGGACTTGATCCCGGGTCTCCAGGATCACACCCTGGGCTGCAGGCGGCGCTAAACCGCTGAGCCACCCAGGCTGCCCCTCATCCCTAGTCTTAATTGTGCTTTTCTCCCCCACTCTTGGTCAGTCTTATTAGAGATTTGTCTTTTTATTTTTTGAGTCAGCATTGCTCATCACTAACAATGGGATTAGCTTTTGTTCCTTTGTTCTATATTTTGTTAATTTCAGCATTCACTTCTATTTTTTTCTTATTCTTTTTGTTTATTGTTTTTCCTCCTTGAACACTTAGCTCATTACTTTCCATTCTTACTGTTTTTCCAGAAATGCATTCATAGGGCATACATTTCCTTCTAAGTAATGTTTCAACTGCATCCCATAAGTTTTGGTTGGCAGCACTTTTTTTTTTTTTTTTTAAGATTTTATTTATTCATGAAAGACAGGCAGAGACACAGGCAGAGAGAGAGGTAGGCGCTCTGCAGGGAGCCTGATGAGGGACTCCATCCCAGGACCCCGGGATCACACCCTGAGCCAAAGGCAGATGCTCAACCACTGAGCTGTCCAGGCGTCCTGACAGCACTTTTTGTTGTACATTTCTAAATAGAGGGAAGGGCATAATCTAAGAGTAGGAGTATTAAAGATGGTGTGCGGAGACTCTTGAGTAAATGAATGAAGCAGATGCTGCTTAGCACTGCTGAACAGGAGGTGTGGGGGTAAGGAAGGTCAGGAGAAACCTTGTGGACAGGGTGGTCAAGGACCTGAGTGACCTGTTAAAGAGGTTGGACTTTGCCATAAGGATTTTAGGGAGGACTTGGGGCATGAGCTCCAAATTTTGTGTTCACATTTGTGACAAAAAGGGAGTGACTGAGATCTCTTCACAGAAGCAGAAATTGAAACAAGAAGGAGATATTAGAGCAGATTCACTCATTCTGAGTAGTTACTATGGATGGTAGGATAAATTATGGAAGTCAAACACACAAAGAGTCTTAGGGGAAGAGAAGAGGAAACAACATAACTGAAATGAGCATTTCTGCTCATTCAGACCCATCTCTGCCTGCTGGGTCTGACATTCAATGTCATCTCATTGTGGGTGGTGTGCCCCCAGCGCCAGTTCTGTGCATGCAGGCGTTCATGCAGGAGTTAGAGCATCAAGAGGACAGAGAAAGATTCCTGGGCCTGTGAGTGATATGATGGAAACCTCTAGAGACCTGTGGTGTCTCTTGGGAGGGGATGGTGATTAGAGGGAGAAGGGGAGCTAAACTCAGAGGAACAACTCAGAGGCCAAGTATGTCCAGCACTGCTGTGGGAGGCGGACAGAGCAGAAGGAAGGAGGAGGAGGGGAAGAGCAGGGG
The DNA here is from genome assembly GCF_048164855.1 of Canis lupus baileyi. Taxonomy (NCBI): domain Eukaryota; kingdom Metazoa; phylum Chordata; class Mammalia; order Carnivora; family Canidae; genus Canis; species Canis lupus. The sequence goes on from NC_132838.1 coordinate 76,763,977, forward strand.
CAGGGACTGGTTTTTACCTGGTGTGAAAATAAACGTGAGACCACAGAAGAAAGAAAGCATGTAAAAAGAATATATACCCCAAAAAAGATAGGAAAAAAACCCTCCAAAATTTGTAGGGGTTTTTGAAAGATAAAACCAAGGGTGACATATTCTGTAAAGATGTTTTCCAGTACTTTCCAAATTTTCTATAAACAGAGCAAGTATTAAATTTATAATCAGGAAAATTTTTCTCAAAAAACCCTCATTGAACAGACTTTGCAGTCTGCTTACATGTCACCGTGGGCGTCCGGACACACGGACCTGGGTCGGGGGGTGGGAGCTCGCAGATGCTTGATCATTATCATCATCACACTAACATCGTATCACAGCCTGGGGGGCACATTTCTCTAGGCCAGGGCCGTCCACTAGAGCTTTCTGTCATGCCTCAGTGCCATCTGGATGGTGGCCACCAGCCACGCTTGAAATGTGGCGGCGTGACCTGAGAACTGGAGCTTACATTTATTGTATATTCATGTACATTTAAATAGCCTTACAGAGCCCTTGGAATATTCAACGCAGGTTCTTTCTCTTCAAACCCCAGCCCTGCCCGAGCCTCCCCAAGGAACCTGTACCTCTGCCTTGACTTTCCCCTTGGTCCTCCTCACGGGGTCACTAAGGTGACCCGCAGGGGCCCTGGGTGCCAGCCTGGCTGAAGCCCACACCTTCACTCTCGGCTGAGCTCTCCTCAAGAACGTGATGCCTCTGCCATCCCAGCTTTCTCTCCCTGAAAGAGCAAGTCTAAAGTCTGGCTAAAAGGTGCAGTTTCTCCTGAAGGTATTTAGTGACTCATAATGTTTCTTCCAGTGACCAATAACCTTTCCTTCCATACAAAAAATTCCTCTTCTGAACTCTACCTCCCTGTCCCCCCACCATCCATCCTGCCCACTTAACAAGCCTCGCTTGTGAACAAGATGAAGGGTGTTCAAATGGCATTTGGGTTGCTTTACTTCGTTCTTTAACTTAACTTTTATTTGCATTCACCAAGGAGAAAAATAACACTGGCACAGTCACATTTCACACACTCGGTAGAAATACCCATAAAGTACGGATGGATTCATTAGTGACAAGCATAAGTGATATTTACTAAATGCTTTGGGTACTTCACTGTGCATATTTTTTTTTAGTAGAATCTCATTTAATCCAAGAACCCACTGAAATGGGTCCTGTTACCATCCGTACTTCACAGGAGGAAAATGAGGCACAGAGAGACTAAGTCATGTGCCAAAGGCCACACAGGAGCCAGGTTATCTGCACCAAGTCTTTATCTCTGGTATAACATTATTATGCCTCAGTTATTATTCTGTATCTCTTTTATGGTTCCCTCTACCAGTCTTCTAAAATCAAATGCCACAAACTTAATTTTGATGGTCCAAAGTCTGAATCTTTGCCAACACAGGCCGCACTCCCAGAAGTGTACACTCAGAGTCCCTAGAGTTAGACCCAGTAATGGTGGGGGCTCTAATGCCTTGAGGCAGGACAAAGGGGACAGAGTGAGCTAGTGGCAGCGTAGTGGCAGTTTTGGGCTCTGGCCAGCTCCGCTCTGTTCCTGCCCTTTGGACACGTCCCCTGCTCTCAGCCACGGTGTGGATGATACCTTTGTGTCTCCTGGGCCACAGCTAGTTACGCCAGCCAGGCCAGTTTGTACCTCTGCTCTGGGAGGGGCCCTTAGGAAATGGCCTCGTGACAGTACTCCTCATTTCCTTCCTTCTCTCCATCACGCGTTCACTCACAACTGAGTCACAAGTATCTTCTGACCTTCGCTGTGTGGCCTGCCCTGGGGGTATAGGACAGTTAACAGGCCCCAGTCCTTGCACTTTCAGAAGGAAAATCTAGTTGCAGAGATAAATATGAATCAAGTTCTCAAATGCCAAGTTGCAACCAGGACCAGGGCTACACGGGCCCCTGGTGCTAGGAGGGCTTATTGCAGGAGATTTTACTTCATTCAGTAGGTCCAGGAGGGCTTCCCTGAAGAAGTGGCATGGGAGCTGAGCTGTGAGTATATAGGAGTGGGGTTAACAGAAGAGGGGACAGAAGTGTATTCCAGATAGTGGGAAAGTAGATGCAAAGGCCCTGTGGGGAGGAGCAAGGCAGTAGGAACGATTGAAAGGGGCCCAGGGGCTCTGGTGGAGGAAGGAGGGTGGGCACAGCACCGAAGATACTGGAGTGGGGCATTTGGAGGCGTTTGGGTATTTGGTCTTGACCTTGAGATGGATGGGAAACTTCCAAAAGGCTGGATTTGAACTTGTAATGATCTTTCTGGCTTTGGGGTGGATACGAGTCTGCGCCGGTGGCTGAAAGGCCTGAGGAGGGGAGAAGGCATGTGTCCGCACAGGAGGGCCTCTGCCCTCTTGGGAATTACATCCCATAGGTTAAAACCTGCAAGGATGCATCATCCAGGTGGGCCCTGCCCAAGGAGGGGCGAGGTGGGACCCCTCCTCAGTCTGTTCAGGACAAGTTCAAGACCAAAGCTGACATGCATGCAGGACCCCGGCCTGTGCATGATCATCTCTGGCGTGAGCCCTTCTATACCAAGAGAGCTCTACCTGCGGCTCCCGGCTGGAAACAGAGGCCAGATGTTACCTGGTCATTCAGTGGGATCCCTTTTCCCATCTTCGTTCGATTTTCCTCTGGGTGATAGTCGTCCGCATCATAGAATTTCCATCCTAGCTTTAAGAGCAAAGTGAGAGGGTGTACGTGGCAGGCAGTGTGGCCCATGTGACAACCACCATGACTGATACTACCGGGCAGGTGTGGGAACGGGCAGCCTGAGGACCACCCACCATCCCTGTCTCCCCTCCCCCTCCTCCCCCCAGACGCAGGAACAGGGGCTGTGATGCCACCTCACTGTCCCTGTTCCCTGGGCTGCTGCTCCTTTCATTCATCACTCTTGGTGATCACAAGAAGACCAACATGCCTCCACTGGGTTTCAGAAGCCACATCTGTGGTGAGTTTTACAAACCACTATGGGCCAGAAGAAGGGTGCTGAAGGGAGAGAAGCAAAGAGCATAATGGGCCTCGCCTTTGGGAAGCAGCACAACACATTACCTCGGATGCCAGCAGGGCGCCCACGGTCGATCTGCAGAGAGGACACAAAGGTTCGAGTGACTGCCCTGCCCAAGCCCTGCGTGCCTCCCACCATGTGGGGTGCCTTGGGAGACAGACAGCCACCTTGCCGTGTTGAGACCCCATTCTTTTTTGATATTGAAGCAGTGACAGTAATGCTCTCAGCCCTGGAATCCAGAGCATGACATTTGTGTTCTTCAGGAATTTAAATAATTACTGAGTTACCACTAATTTTCTCTTCCAAAAAGCAATATGTAAGATCTCCTTAAACTCCTTAAGTTCTTTGGTCCCTGTTTTAGAGATAATTATATTTTGAGAAAAAAATACTGAATAGATAAGGTTTTACTGAGGGTACTGGAAGGAGGGGTCTGACTGGGCATTTAACCTCCCAGCACAAGGTTTAAGGAGCTCATAAAAGCATTAACACCGTGTTTGGGGTTTAACAGAGACACCCTCTTAAAGAATAAAATAAAAATCAGAATGAGAAGTCAGCCTGGGAGGTAAATGCTCTTTGTGCAATGCGTGTGACAAGGATCTGTTGCTGCCCTTCCAGGCAGCACTCTCGATGAGAAGGGCTTGGGGTCTCAGCCCCTCACCACTGGTCACGGTCTTTTGGCCACTACCTGCCCACATGCTTGTGTGCAAGTCACCTGTTCCTCTAAACCTGTTTTCTCACCTGCAGAACAGGGAACTGAACTACATGTATCCACTCACTGCTCGTTTCACTCAGCCAGTACTTACTGAGCACCTGCTAGTCCCTAGGACAGAAAATAACGAAAATAAGACCCTGCTTATAGTCTAGCTGGATTCTGGGGTGCTGTCTCTTTTTTGTGAAGAGGTATGGGGGTGGGTGTTAAAGCACACCAGCTGAGACCTGCTCCCTGATGTAACCAAAGGACCAAAGAGGATTGGAACTTCTCCCATTAGGTTCACTGTGCTGAAGCTTGCGTCGGGTGACATATCGCAGCCAACTGGTGATGAGCCCCATGGCTGGTGAAGCCGGAGCTGTGCATACCAGAAATTACACTGAAGTCTAAGATCAGCCAGGGATGAAGATGTCAGCCACCAATCGCAATTTAAAAGAAGTGCTAGGGACGCCTGGGTGGCTCAGTGGTTGAGTATCTGCCTTCAGCTCAGGGCATGATCCTGGGGTCCTGGGATTGAGTCCCGCATCAGGCTTCCTGTGAAGAGCCTGCTTCTCCCACTGCCTATATCTCTGCCTCTCTCTCTCTTTCTGTGTCTCTCATGAATAAATAATTAAAAATAAAAATAAAAAAGTGCCAGTTAGATTTGGGTGTAGACTGGTGGGGAGAAGAAAGAAGGAAAAGAAAAAGCCACTATCTCCTGCTCTATTCAAACCTAAACCAGAGAAAACAGGACTCGACATGGACATGGGAAGGGACCTGCGGCAGAAATAAGGCACAGTGCTCGCTCAGAGGAGACTGGTTGGAGCAAGCATCACACACCAGTCTGGGGCCCAAATGTCTCTAAGCGTATTGGTCTAAAGCAGGATCAAGGAGACTGAAAAAGACTGTAGGACAGTAGTGGTAGTTGGGGCATAGATTAGATACGAAAGATATTCAAAAGGTTGGAAGCTGAGAGTGGCTTCACGAAGGCTGTTAAAATATAAAGAAAACAAACATTGTCAACTACTCAAATAGCTCTGTTCAGTCATTTGTTCATTCATCCATTAAGTCAGCAAATATTTGCAGGGCATCTACTACATGCCAGGCATTGTTCTAGACAGGTCAGTAAACGAAAAGGAAAAAGATCCCTTGAATTCAGGTATGGGAGGGGGAGGCAGTAAACATAGTAAATAAGTCAAATTATTGGTTGACATTGTTACTTGTTTAACTACAATCTTTCTGGTTTGAGACTTGTTCTCTGGAGTCATTTCTTTCCTCGCAAATGTTACGGAGAATGATTTAAAGTCCTGCCAGGCCCTAACAAGGGTTCACAAAAGTCCCCGAAGAACTGAATGTTGCTACATCCACTGATCAATATAATCATTCTCATTTTATTACTCATTTATCCCTCAGCGACAGTTGACACTAAACTTTAACCATCAGAAGGCTCAGGGCTCAGTCCTTGGCCAGCTTCTTTATCTTTACTCCTGCGACGATCTAACATTTTACGTCTTTAAGTTATATCTGAACCAAGGATTCCTACATTTGTATCTGAAGTTCCCCTCCTGAACTCCGGACTTGGGTATCCCATCCACCACTTGACAAACCCGCTTGGATGACTGACAGACAATTCACCACATCCCACATTGAGCTCATGCTATTTTTTTCTCCAAACCTGCTCTGCTTCCTGCTTCTCCATCAATCAATAGTAACTCCCTTCTGGTTACCAAAGCCAAAAATCCTTAAGTCATCCTTGACACCTTTCTCCCTCTCTCCTACCCCACATCCAGTCCAACACACCTTTCTGGTTCTGCCTTCAGAACATCCCCTGCATATGACCACTTCTCTTCACCTTGTTTCTCTGACCTCATCTCCCATCACTCAGCTGCAATGGCTTCCTTGGTAGTCCACTATACAACAAAGCCCCTGGGCCTTTGCACTTGCTAGATTCCCTCTGCCTATACTGTCCTTTCCCTAGCTAGCCATCAGGCTTAGTTCCTCACTTTTTATGGGTCTTGCTCAAATACCACTGCCTCAGAAGAGCCTTCCCTCGCCATCCTGCCTGCTGTTCTTTGTCCTAGTTTCTCTCCTTTATTTTCCCCTGGAGCACCTACCACAGCCTAGCACACTATATACATGTATTTATTCACTTCCTGTCTCCCATACTAGAATGTAATTTTATTTTTAAGGATTTTATTCACTTATTCATGAGAGACACAGAGAAAGAGGCAGAGACAGAAGGAGAGGCAGGCTCCCCTCAGGGAGCCAGATGTGGGAACTGATCCGGTAACCAGGATTACACCCGGTGAGCCAAAGGCAGACAGATACTCAACCACTGAGCCACGCAGGCATCCCTAGAATGTAAACTCTTTGAGGGTAGGAATTTTACCTGTACTCTTCACTATATATCAGTGACAGAGTCGGGATTGGGCTCTATAATTACTGAATGCATGAATATTGGAAGCATATAAATCATATGGTTCAGACTCCCCCCCCCCCCCCCCCCAAGGCAGAGAGGGGCACGTGAATTGCCCAAGCTCACACACCCAGGCAGCAGCATCAGAACAAGGCCTTGGGTGCTTAACATCCACTACATCCCAACATAGAAGCAATCTTACATTCTTCAACTTCTTCAAATCATACAACAGCTAAGGATTCTCAGGCTCCTTGTTTTATTTCAAGACTCTCCAAAATAATTCCCCAAGAGATAAGGCTAAAAATGCCTCAATAACTTTGAAAACCTATACTTTCCTAACCCGGAGCAAGAAAGAGTCTTTAATTATACATTTGACCACACAAGCGGGTCCTGGCTCAGAAGATTCTAGAAGGATACTGTAGGCCTTTGAAGTTATGCTATTTCACCGGATTCCGGTGTGTCTTTTGCTGCCTGTGGCAGAATGCGGCAGCAGCTGCCTTTTCCCGTAAAGGGCACAGTTTGATTTTGGTCTAATCAAGAAGCCAAAGTCTAGCTCCCAGCCCCCCGGCCGGCCAGGCCGTGTTCCTCCTTGCACACCCTTAGAGGGTTTTGTGACTCCCTGTTATTAACACTGACTCCTTCCAGTTAAAGCTGAAAAACGCTGATCACAGCAGAGAAAACAGACGCCAAGGTGAAATTCCTTTTCTTTCTAAAGTCTCAAGACGGAAGTCCAGCACCTCGCGGGAGGGAGCGGCCGCTCGGCCCGGCCCGGCCCGGCCCGCCCGAGGTCTGCGGAGGCCTGCGGAGGCCGGGACCGGGGTTGCCCCTGGGCTTCGGGCCTCGCACCCCTGCACCCCTGCACCCCTGCACCCTCCACCCTCCGCCCTCCGCCTCGTTCTGACAACAGGCTCCCAAACCCGGGCCCTGTGACCGCCGGGGTCACCGCGGGCGGCGCCCCAGCAGGTGCTTCTGCACAAAGGGCTCTGGCCGGGCAGGTCGGAGGGTGGGGAGAGGGAGCGTGCCCCGGGCCTCAGCCGCCTCGGCTGCAAAGGCCAAGCCGGGGGTGCCCAGGACCCGTGGGCCCCGCGGGCGCCGAGCGGTGACAGCCCCCGCCTCCGCCGCGCGCCCCCCCGACCTACTTCCCCGAGCCGCTCACGCCCATCACCAGCAGCACGTCGGGCGCCGCCATGGCCCGCAGTCGCGCTCCTTCCCGCCGCCTTCCGGGGCCCGGCCGCCCGCCCCGCCTTCCCGGGCACCGAGGGCCGAGCGCTGGGCGCAGGGCGCGGGGCGCGGGGCGGGCTGGACGACTCCGCCCCCGCCCCGCCCCCCGCCCCGCCCCCGCCCCGCCCCTCGTCCCCGCCCCGCCCCGCCCGGTCCCCGGCTCGGTGCCCCACTGGGTCGCCCGCGGTGGCGGGGAAGTGGAGCTACAGGCCGGCAGGAGCGAGCCGACCCCAGCCCCTCCTCCGATACCCCTGCAGGGGAGCCTCGCCCAGGTCCTCCTCCACCAAATGCAAATAGCTTTGTTTTTTTTTTGTTTTTTTTAATTATAGAAAGAATAAGCTCACACTCTCCCGCACCATGCAGCAATAAACATCCATCGCCCTTTTTAAAAATTCATTTCTTCGGGTTTTCATCATAAGTGTAAACATCCATTCTTAAAATGATCCCTCCTCCCGTATAAACAGGTGGATATGAACACTATGAAATTGGGATCATGCTGTACAGAGTATCATAAACGGGCATTTTGTTACAATTATAAGAGGCAGGCATCTTCTGGTGTCGTATATAGATTGGACCATAGTGGCACATGTCCTGGCTGTATGGCTCTGCTCCTTATTTATTTATTTTTTTTTAGAGATTTTATTTATTTATTCATGAGAGATACACAGAGAGAGAGACAGGCAGAGGCACAGGCAGAGGGAGAAGCAGGCTCCATGCAGGGAGCCGGACGTGGGACTCGATCCCCGGTCTCCAGGATCACACCCTGGGCTGCAGGCGGCGCTAAACCACTACTCCACCAGGGCTGCACGGCTCTATTCTTTAATCTGGCTCCTGTTCTCAGGTAAATTACTTAAGGGTAGGACTATCCCTTTGGGGACTCAAGGGGACTCAATCCCCTTGAAGGCCCATTTGCTCTAGAACACTGTGGTAATTATGTGTCATTTAAAATATTTGATTAAAAGCACTTCGCTGACATTCTGTCCAACCTCCTCTGTTAACCAAGTTCATATTACAGTGTCCTCAAAAACAATAAAGCTGACATAAAGCACTTATCTAATGAGTATTCCAATTAGCCCTATACTAACTTTGTTTTATTCCTACTTAGCCAGAGTGGGTGTTCCTGGATAGGCACCAGTCTGAAAAAGTTGAATCCTGGAGAGGAGGTGACCTGCCTAAGGTCTTACAATTCAGTTATGGCTGATGAACATATCTTGAACATCTATCACCCACAGGACTCCAAATATGAATATTGCTGTCCAGATGCTGCCAGGTAGGTGGGGAATAGATGAAAGCAAATGCTGTAACTTGTGCTCTGCTTTTTGGCATGGACAATAAAATAAGTTCACATTTCTTTCAAAGTTCAAATCAGAATGAATAGCAGAAAGTCAAGTTTTTCTCCCCAAATTTTCCTCCCAAGATAAGTTCAAGGACCTCAAATTTGCTTTACTAGTCCAGGCAGTGGCAGGAAGCAGCACACTCAAGTTGGGTTGTTTGTAAAGGGTTTAACAAAGGGACTGTTTACAGAGATGCAGGTGGGGTCCGTTAAAGCACCAAGGGGCAGTGTCCTGTTTCCAGTAACCGACAGGAAAAATAGCCTTAGCAAGACAGAGACAGATACCCCCTTGTTGACCCAAAAGAGAAAACCAGGAGAATAAATGACCTCCCTTCCCCTTCTTTGGTCTTCTGATCCTCTGCTAGTGATCAAACCTCACCATCTAAACCTAATTGGAAGGCAGAGTCCGGGTCTGTTGAGTTGGCCCATGCATGCCCATCTCCCAGGCACAGAGCAGGGAAGAGAAAGATGGAGAGTGTATGGCACAGGAAAGATAGTCAGCACTTCTGCTCTCCAGTCAGTGAAATAATCCTCCTGTGCTTGCTTCCAGGACAAAACTCAGAGGTGCCCCTTTGAGCTAAATTTCACCTTTTTGTTGTTATTGTTGTTTTTGGCTTCTGAAGAGTGGTCCTGGTAGTCTCAGAGCTTCTCACATGTTACTAATGGGCAACCCTGAGGCTGAACATCCATCTGGTATTAGGTCCCGTCTGTATACTACAGGAACTGCTTTAATAGCTGAGCCACATGGTACCCTGGGAACCGGAAAAGACCCTTGATGAAGCTTCCTGCATGTGCTACGTGGTGACCCAAATCCAGATCACCCCCATATTGAGGACAACCCACACTGTCTAGTAAATGGTGGATGTGGAAGAGCTTCTATAGGCAGCTACCCCTTCCACAGGATAAATGGGTTGTAGTTGGGAACACTTTCTATTCTTTTTTTTAAAGATTTTATTTATTTATTCATGAGAGACACAGAGACAGAGCGGCAGAGACACAGGCAGCAGGAGAAGCAGGCTCCATGCAGGGAGCCCGATGTGGGACTCAATCCCGGTACTCTAGGATCACCCTACGATAGCGCCCTGAGTCGAAGGCAGATGCTCTTAACCACTGAGCCACCTTCCTTCCCTGGGAAGCAAATCAGCTACTAGAATGGCTGGGTAGGGCAGATATTCCCATAAAAGGTGCCTTACAAATCTGATATATCTCATTAAGAAGAGGCAATATCTTTGTACCTCTTCCCTTCCAGAAGAGTGCTTGATACTGATTAAATTTTGAGAATTCAAATAGATGCATGGGAGGGGTGCCTGGGGGGCTCAGTAGGTTAAGCAGTTAAGCATTTGCCTTCAGCTCAGGTCGTGATTCTGGGGTCAGTCTAGACCCACATCAGCCTCCCTGGTCAGCAAGGAGTCTGGTTCTCCTTCTCCCTCTGCCCCTTACCCTCAGCTCATGTTCTCTCTCTAGTAAATAAATAAAATCTTTAAAAACAAATGAAAACCAACTAGATGCATGGGAGAGCTCCACAGATCCAACCCAGGATCATAGCTAATCTCCAGAGTAGCCTGTTACATGCCCTTCTGGAGGTAATGGCTGTGTACTTGCTTCGCATCTTCATAACTAAAAAGGATCACATGACAGGCCCAGAACAAAGTTTACACAAAGGCAAAATTATTTCTATTACCTCAGTAGATGCAGTAAAAAGCATTTGACAAAATTCAACATCTCTTCATGGCCAAAATACTCCATGATCTAGGGATACAAAATCCTCAACCTGACAGAGGGCATCTGTGGAGCACCACAGCTAATATCCTACTTAGTGGTAGATTGTTTCCTCTAGGATGAGGAATAAGCAAGGATGTGTCTGCTTTCACCACTTCCATTCAACATTCTACTAGAGGTTCTAACCAATGTAGTTAGACAAGAAAAACAAAGGCATTCAGATTGGAAAGGAATGAATAAAACTGTGATTCCAGATGATGTGAGTTTGTAATGTAGAAAATCCTTAAGCATGCATGATGAATCTATTAAAGTTAATAAATGAATTCAGCAGTTAAAGGCTATAAGATCAACATATAAAAATCAATTGTATTTCTACACACTAGCAATAAACAATCTGAAAATGAAATTAAAATTTACAACAGCATCAAAAAGAACAAAATAATTAGGGGACAATTTAATAAAATAAGTATAGAACTTGTACTCTGAAAACTATAAAGTGTTATTTAAAAGCTTAAAGATTTAAATAAATGGAAAAACATCTCCTTTTCATGGTTTGGAAGATGTAATGTTTTTGAGATGGCAATACTCCCCAAATTGATATACAAATTCAGTGCAATCTCCATCAAAATCTCAGCTGGCTTCTTTGCAGAAATTGGCAAACTGATCTTAAATTCTTATGGAAATTCAAAGGATATAGAAACAATCTTGAAAAAGAACGAAGTTGGAAGATTCACACTTTCCAATTACAAAACATGCTATACCTGTGTACTCATAAAGAACAATGTGGTACTGGTGTAAGGATACACATACAGATCAATGGACTAAATCTGATGGTCTGGGAATAAATCCATACAGTCATGGGAAATTTATTTTCAACAAAGGTGCCAGGAAAACGCAATGTGGAAAGAATGGTCTTTTCAACAAATGATGCTGGGACAACTGGATGTCTGCATGAATAAAAATGAACTTAACCCCTACCTAAAAACCGTAGACAAAATTTACTCAAAATGGATCAAAGACTTAAATGTAAGAGCTAAAACCCTAAAGCTGTTAGAAGGAAACATAAGAATAAATCTTTGTGAACTTGGAATAGGCAATTGATTTCTTGACTCTGAAACCAAAAACACAAGACGTAAAAGAAAAAAAAAAAAAGGCAAGTTAGATTTCATCACGATTAAATACTTTATGCTGCAAAGGGCACAATTAGGGAAGTGAAAAGACAACCCACAGAATGATGGAAAATTTTTGCAAGTCACCTATCTGATAAGGGACTTATATTTAGAATATGTAAAGGAAACAATAATAACAAGACAAATTGCCCAATTAAAAAGTGGACAAAAGCTCTTAGTTGACCCTTCTCCAAAGAAGATATACGAATGGAAAATAAATACATGAAAATATGCTCAACATCATTAGCCATGAAGGAAATGCAAATTAAAATGACCATAGATACCAACCACTTTGTGCCCACTAGGATGACTAGAATCAAAAAGACCCATGCCCTGCCCACCTCTGCTTGAATCTCTGAATCTCAGCATGGCTCTGGCTCTGTGACAACAAGGAGGGCTGGCAGCCCTGGGTTATCTGGAGACAGCTCTGCAGGCAAGAAAGGCCCTGCACACATGCCACTGGCTTCAGAAAGAGTGTCCAAAAGGAGGAACCTAAGGAGCCTCAGGGCACGAGCACACCGAATTTCCAGCACCCTCCTGGGTTTCCAAAGCAACCGTCTCAAACTTCCTGGCGTCTTCTCAAATCTCAGATTGCCCTCTGCCCACAGCCTTCTTCACTGTCCACAGAGAACTGAATTCCATTGCCCATCGGCAGAGAGAAGAAAGAAACCTCTGCTTCCTCCCACCATTCCATTAAGATGGTGGTGCTGAGGGGCACGGGGTGGCTCAGTGGTTAAGAGGTTAAGTGATTAAGCATCTGCCTTCAGGTCATGATCCCAGGGTCCTGGGATGGAGCCCGGGTCAGGCTCCCCATTTGGTGGGGGGTCTGTTTCTCCTTCTCCCTCTCCCTCTGCCTGCTACTCCACCTACTTATGCTCGCTGTCATATAAATAAAAATAAAATCTTAAAAAAAAAGATTGTGATGCTGAGGTATGAATCTCAGAACTCTCTTACTCTTAGAACTTATTGATGACTGCAAAGAACTTCTATATATAGGCCTGACATCATATTAACTGTATTAAAAATTACCACTGAAAAATGTAAAAATACTTATTAATTCATTTAAAAATGGAAATAATAAACCCATTACATGGGGGCACCTGGGTGGCTCAGTGGTTGAGCATCTGCCTTGGGCTCAGGTCATGATCCCGGGGTCCCACATCAGTCTCCTAGTGGGGAGCTGGCTTCCCTTCTGCCAGTGTCTCTGGGTCTCTTATGAATAAACAAATAAAATCTTAAAAAAAAAAAAAAACCTCCATTAAATGCTAACAGAAATAACCTATTTTATTTTATTTTATTTTTTTAAAAATTTTTATTTATTTATGATAGTCACAGAGAGAGAGAGAGAGAGAGAGGCAGAGACACAGGCAGAGGGAGAAGCAGGCTCCATGCACCGGGAGCCCGATGTGGGACTCGATCCCGGGTCTCCAGGATCGCGCCCTGGGCCAAATGCAGGCGCCAAACCGCTGCGCCACCCAGGGATCCCGAAATAACCTATTTTAAAAAAAAGATAGCTGTATTTTCTAAAACTAAAATTATTAATGAGAAGAGTGACATTATTTTACATTTTTGCAAACCTCTTTCATGTCTGGCTTAACAGACTGTTCAATAGAATACCTGCTTCTGCATTCAATTGATAAGTTGTTCTTGTTTGACATCTATGGAGAAAATATGGTCTCATGTGGACGTGCATTCGAAATGGGGGGTGGGGGGCGCCTGGGTGGCTCAGTTGATTGAATGGCTGACTCTTGATTTTGGCTCAGGTTGTGATCTCGAGGTCCTGGATGGAGCCCCACGTGGGGCTTCTGGCTCATCCCGGAATCCGCTTGGGAATTCTCTCCTCTCACTGTGACCCTCTTCCTGCTCATGCACAGACACTCTCTCTCTCAAATGCATAAATAAATAAAAAAAAAATGTCGGTTGAGGTGGAGGTGGGGCTGTTTTACAAATCTTTTAAGAGACAGTTGACTATATTCTTTGATGTATTGAAACTTGATAAATGGTAGTTTCTTAAAGCCTAGTTGCGATGTAGAATCTGAACCCATACACAAATGAACTTTTGTACTCTCTTACATTAAAATCCCTTCACCTAAAAAAAAAAAAAATCCCTTCACCTGTCTTATACTTTGAATGGATCTTTTACTCATGCAATGATTTTCTAACATTGATCATTTGGAAAATATTGGTTCACTGATGCAAATCATGCAAATGTTAACAGATTTGGATATAAAATAAATATCACCATTGATCTCATTAGAAAATTGTGTTTATTTGTTTATTTAGAAAAGTCTTCAAATCTTGGGAAGCTGTCAAGCTCCCAAGGGACCCTAGGGTTTTGTGGACCTCACTTTGAGAACTATTTTAAGAATTGAATATTAACTGCTGATGAGGTGGCTAACTTCTGCTGTAATTACCTTTTCTAATCAAGGTTGAGTTCAAGAATACAGGGTTTGTAATTTTGTTTCTACAATTTATTTTGTTAAAGTCCTTTTGCTACTCTTGTCTTTGTGACTGTGGGAGCTCTTACCTGTACCTTTAGTATCTGCTACTGTGCCTGGTGTATAGCCAGTGCTCAAAATTCACATGCTGAATGAACAACCAGGAGGGAAGAAGGGAGGAATGAAGAAAGGAAGGAAGGGCAGGATGTGGGGGGCAGGGGGGACGGGGAGGGAAGGGAACCCACCTCTGATACCTCACTGGCAGGGACTGGCATAGACTGTGAGTAAAGCCTGACCCCTAGTGGAACTGGTTTGTTGGATAAGCCCAACTGGGAATGTTGTGAACCAAGCAATTTCATTATTTCTCACCTTGACTGCTTCAAGTCCATTCTGTTAGCTTCTTTTTCTCTGTCCCTGGGCAAAATCCCGAGCATTTCCCACAGCATTCTTACTTCTCAAGGAATCAACATTTTACTAATAAAGGATTTGATTCCTGAGTTTTTAAGTCCATAAAATTGATTAATATTGGTCTCCAGAATTGATTAGGCCCAGAGAAGTGATTTTGATGCAAACTCACAATTGGCAACAAATGTGAAGGTATTTTGTTAGCTATAAATTTCTGTTACAAAGTGTTAGTTTTGGGCACCTGGGTGGCTCAGTTGGTTAAGGGTCTGCCTTCAGCTGAGATCCTGATCCCAGGGTCCAGCGATCTAGCAGCATTGGGCTTCCTGTTCAGTGGGGAGTAGGGTTCTCCCTTCTCCCTGTCCTTCTGCTCCACCATCTCCTCCACCCCTGCTTGTACTCTCTATTGTTCTCTGTCAAATGAATAAATAAGATCTTATTTAAAAAGTGTTACAATTGACATATAACATTGTGTAAGTTTACGGTAGGCTTTATAGATTACAATATGATTCCTAGTGGCCTTAGGGAACACCTCTATTGTGTCACATAATTACCATCTCTTTTGTGTGGTGGGAACAATTAAGATCTAGTCTCTTAGCAACTTTGAAGTTTATAATACAGTATTGTCTGTAATCTCTGTGCTGTGCATGAGATCTTCAGGACTTATTTATCTGGTAGTTGCAAGTATGTACACTTGAACACCTCCCTAGTTCCCTCACCTGTTAGTTTCTTTTACTATGAGACTGTGTATAGGTCCCAGAGCTAATTAATGCATTCATGATTTATAATTCAGCTCATCCTACTCAGGTTCCAGAAAACTAACAAAACAAATTATTAATCAGAAGCTTCTTGGTGGGCAGGGATCCAGGGTGAAAAAGTATTGAATGGGCTCAGCAGATATTTACCACAAGCCATAAAGAGTCTAGTGAGCCCTAGTTCATTACTCTGTGTTGTGCACAATTTCCTGTACCAGGAATCACCAGAGACGGTGTTCGTAGCTCCTCTTCAGAATGACACCCATTCATGGCCTTCCTCCATTTTCTCTTGCTTGTTTCTTTTTCTTACTGTGTTGGAAAAGCCTCTAATGTAATATATTTTCCTATTTGTCTTTTATTACTTTATTTACAGTATTTTCTTTTTGGCTTGGTGAAACTTAAGATTTTTATCTAATGTATATTCTGAATTATTTTTTTGAATGAAACTAGAAATCATGGGCATTTTTATGTAATATGCTGTAATATTTTGATATTTATTTCTGCCATATCAAGTAGGAATCACTTTAACAGTAGAAAAAATGTTTTTATTTATTTTTTAATAAAGATTATATTTATTTATCCATGAGACACACACACACACACTCACACACACACACAGAGGAAGAGACACAGGCAGAGGGAGAAGGAGAAGCAGGCTCCAGGAAGGGAGCCCGATGCGGGACTCGATCCCAGGACTTGATCCCGGGATTCCAGGATCATGCCCTTGGGCAGAAGGCAGGCGCTCAACCGCTAAGCCACCCAGGGATCCCCGAAAAAATGTTTTAAAAAAATACATCTTTAAATTTATTTCAGAGATGGAGAGAGAGCAAGCATGAGCAGGGGTGGGGGCAAAAGGAGAAGCAGACCCTACTCTGAGCAGGGAGAAGGACTTGGAACTTGGGACTCTATCCCAGGACCCCGGGATCATGACATGAGCTGAAGGCAGATGCTCAACCGACTGAGCCACCCAGATACCCTAGAAAAATGTTGAGGCATGTCAAAAAAGTTGCATAATTAAAAGATTTAGTAAATATTTTGTTATCAGTTTATAATTTTAATCATTTACTGGCGATGCTCATTTATAGACAAGATTAGCATGTGTCAAGGGAAAGAAAATGTATGGAAGAAAAAATACAGTCTTGAGAAAGTTCTTTATTTTTTTAAAGATTTTATTTATTTATTCATGAGAGACACAGAGAGAGAGACAGAGACACAGGCAGAGGTAGAAGCAGGCTCCCTGCAGGGAGCCTGATGCGGGACTAGATCCCAGGATCCCAGGATCCCAACCTGAGCCAAAGGCAGATGCTCAACCACTGAGCCACCCAGGTGCCCGAGTCTTGAGAAAATTCCATTCATAAACTTATTTCAATTCTGTGGATTGGTAAAATATGACTTGCCATTGTATGATTTTAGTTGTCCACCTCATGGGGAAATGAGTGTTT
Source organism: Canis lupus baileyi (assembly GCF_048164855.1). NCBI lineage: Eukaryota > Metazoa > Chordata > Mammalia > Carnivora > Canidae > Canis > Canis lupus. The sequence goes on from NC_132838.1 coordinate 76,780,600, forward strand.
CTTGTGAATGTAGTATATAAACTTCTATGTCATAATTCTGAATCTTTGCTCTCTGTAGGGCCTCTAATGGGTATTAAAGAAATGTGTAATTCCCAAATTTTCAGTTAATTAAAAATATATTTGTCACAAATTTTTAAATAATAAACATGAAGCTGAATCTTTAAAAATTAATGATAATTGGGGCACCTGCATGGCTCAGTTGGTTAAGTGTCCAACTCTTGATTTCAGCTCAGGTCTTGATCTTGATGTTGTGAGTTTAGGCCACACATTAGAGCCCAGCATGGAGCCTCCTTAAAAAAAAAAATTAGTGATAATGGTTTCATAATGATGGGAGGGATTACACTGATATCTCTTGCAGGGTATCTATCTACACTTTGATGAAATCTTCAGTACTAGGTTAAGTTCAACACCTTTATTAGTTTATTTCCTTAGAATTGACTTCTGTGGATTTAGAGAATAGAGATTCACTCCTGATGAGTCAGGATGACAGCAGGTGCTGGGGGCCTGTCAGATGGCGTTGGATCGCACAGACATCATGGACAGAGCTCGCTGGTGACTGCATTCAGATAGTAATCCAACCAGTATGTCATGCATATGTTGCCATGGAGAAGGATTCCTACTCCAGTCTGGCTTCATTTAGTCCTGGAAAGTCATTCTTCATGTTCTACAAGCATCTGCATATGGTGTGAAAATATGCCCAACAACATGCCATTGATTTTATTCTTGAATGAATGAAGAACCATCAACTGTGGGGAAAGAGCCAAACTTCACAATTAGTTGTTTGCACAATTGTCCTTTACTTTTAAGGTATCCTGATAGCCTTCCCTCCCTCCCCTCACTGTATTCCCCTGCATTAAAATGAGAAATTTTAGCCCCAAAGGAATGGGTAAGACAATTCACTTGAGGACTATTAAATGGGTCAATTGAAATGATAAAAAGAATCCTCAGTTTGCATTTTTGGTATCATAAAATAATGCTTGTTTTTGAAAAGTATTATGCCTCAGTTAATTCATAAACAGTATAATGAAACAAAAAATCATATTTTGATGGCAGTTCAAATGAAATTAGTTCCTCATCCTCAGTACAAAGTGATCTGAAAGAAAAACCCAAATTCTCTAAATCATGCATCTCTGTGAAAAGAATGTTAGGTTTGGGGCACCTAGGTGGCTCAGTCGGTTAAGGGGCCGACTCTTGATTTTGGCTCAGGTCATGATCCCAGGATCTGCTTAAGATTCTCTCTCTCCCTCTGCACTCCCCTTCACACTCGTACTCTCTCTCCTTCCCTCCCTCTCAAAAAAAAAAAAAAAAAAAAAGTTAGTTTCTCTGTTCTCTAGCAGTGTATTTCAAATTTTGATGGAGCTACCATTAATGGCTTGGAGCTGTCTCAAACGTGGGCTATCTCAACCACTTAAATTTTGGGAGCTTAGTTCCTTCACAGTTTGCTGAAGTGAAACTGAAAGCATTTATAAACTGCAAAATGCTATAGAAATACTGGTGGCATATATTAGTTGATACCAATTTAGAAGGAAATTCTTTGATTGTTAAGTCTATTCCTTTCTTAGCTACCATATTAGATCTTACTATATTATTTATAGTAGTACATACTCTATGTTATGGTAGTATACAGTACTATACTATATTGCTATATATTTCCATGGTCTCTATTACTATATTACTTATTAAGAGGAACATGCTAGTGAGGTGAAAATACTCCAAGATTAATCACAAGATCTTTGAAGTGTATGTACAACTTTCTAAAAAATTAACTGTTAAGGGGCACCTGGGTGGCTTAGTCCATTAAGCATCTGACTTTGGCTCAGGTCATGACCTCAGGGTGCTAGGATTAAGCCCCAATGAGCTCCTGCTCAGCTACATGTCTGCTTCTCCATCTCCCTCTATCCCTCTCCCTGCTCATATTCTCTCTCTCTCTCTCAAATAAATAAATAAATAAATAAATAAATAAATAAATAAAATCTTAAAAAAAATCTATAACTATTAAGAATGTAGTAGGGTGGTCACTCGGTGGCCAGTGCACAGACTAACCCAATGTGGCTGAGATTGAGAAATTCGTCAAATAGAAATTGAAGGAGACAGAAACACAAGAGAAAAACCCACTACCTTTAAAACCGTTGAACAGGAGAAGTGAGCAAGTGAATCAGAATGTGCCTGCATGCACTGTACCTTCCACAAGTCCCTTTCAGCTGTTTCACTTTGTAAAATGCAAAGACGTTGGATTAAGTTTAAATGACTACTCCACACCTTTTCACATCAAAGAACTGAGAACTATTGACAACAAGCCTTGCCTGCCTCTCCCATCTGCCAGCTGGCTGGCAAGGAAGAAAAAGAGCCTGCATGTTGGTGAAGGAAGAAGCTGGTGGGATGACAGTGAAATTTAAAGTAAAAACCAAGCTGGTCCAAGGGGTCCTGCAGGCTGTAAAATGCAATTTAATCAGTGCCATTTCTTTTTGTTGCTGCTATTGTTCAAATGATCTTAATTATTGGAACACATAATTTTGACTCTTCAAATAAAAAGATTTCAAACCTGAAAAAAAATCATGTAATAGGATGCCTGCAAAAATGTGCTTTAATATTACATTCCAAGTTTATGAAATCTCTGTAAACAAAATAATTTGATCACATTTTCCTCTGAAATGACCAAACTATCAAAGACCACTTGACAGACCTTTGGAGACCACTTATGTATGTGGATGGTATTTGCAGTCCCATGTTAATGGACTGGAAGCTGTCTTCACCATGGGCACAAGATGGGAGGACTCCTTAGGGCCATGATTGTCAGACTGGGTTAATGAGACTATAACCAGCCAGCCAGTCTAGCACATTGCAATTTCAGTGCTTCTGGTAACCTTGGTGCATCCTCTCTACTTTATGTATGTATGTATGTATGTATTTATTTAAAAGATTTTACATTTATTCATTCATGAGAGACACAGAGAGAGGCAGAGACACAGACAGAGGGAGAAGCAGGCTCTCTGAGGGGAGCCCGATGCAGGACTCAATCCCAGGACCCCGGGATCACCACCTGAGCCAAAGGCAGATGCTCAACCACTGAACCACCCAGGCACCCCATCCTCTCTCTTTTAAACAGATTTGGATGTCTTAAGTCAGAAGTATATATTACTAGGGTACCTGGGTGGCTCAGCCAGTTAAGTATCTGACTGTTGATCCCGGCTCAGGTCTCGATCTCATGGTCATGAGTTTAGGCCCCAAGTTAGAGCCTACTTAAAAAAAAATCTTAAAAAAAAGTAAATATTATTAATGATCATTTTATGGATGGAAGAAATTAGATGAAAGTGGAAGACACTCCCAAGGTCACAGAACAAGTATGATTTCCATCTGAATTTAACTCAGTTTCTATACTTGGGTGTGGAGTGATGTGTGTCAGGTGGAGCAAACAGTTTTTCACTTCTTTAATTTACAGGAAATTCAGTTTGTTTTAGAAGTTCTTTCCTGGTTTTGTCTGTTGATTTCCAGCTTTTATCACGTGACATTAAAACCAGATATCTGAGCCAGACTTATCAAGTTTTAACCTTCTACAAAACTGCACAAAGCCATGGAACGAGGACCAGCCACTAGCGTGGCCTTTAGGTCGGAACGAAGAGTAGAGCATCTGTGACAGAATGAAAATGAATGGAACATGAATCATCTGAAAGCACTGCTCGGCCTCAGATGAACTCTAATAGTATTGACTCACTAACCTATATTCTCCTCTGCTTACTCCATTAGCTCGCTTCGGTGACATGGCATGTTAAATAACCAAGATCCTCGATATAAACCACTTCATTTAAAATTTGTGCTTCTTTGGTTGTGTGTGGGAGGTACATTGTCACAAGAACATAGTAACAAGGGGGTAGATGTTGAGAGAGTAGAAAGGGGAAAAAATCCTGTCTCATAAACGTGGTTCTGATTATGTATTCAAGGAGAGCAGTTAAAATTGTTTGGCAATCTTAACTTAGGAAAAAAAGAAACCTAAGAAGAATTATCATGCAAATCCTGAATGTTTATTGACATCCAAGCCAGGTGATTGAATTTCCTCTTACCCTCACTGGCTGGCTGTAAATACCTCCTCTCTCTCCTGAGTGACCGGGATGGGATGGACAGATTCTAAATGAAGCCCTGGCTACTTTCAGCTTGACACCAGGAAGCACACTGAGCAAACTTGTCAAAAGATAAGCTAGTCTTTCTTGTCTTTACTTTAAAAAAAATTACACTTAATTAAAAGAAGGCACACAACATAAAATTGAGCATTTTAAGCATCTCTAAGTGTACAGTTCAGTAGCGTTAGGTCCACTCACATTGCTCTGCAGCCAATCTCCATAACATTTTATCTTGTGAAGCTGAAACTCTGTACTCATCAAACAACACCCCCCCGCCCCCACCCCGGCCCACCTCCCTGGGTAGCCACCATTCTACTTCCCGTCTCTGTGAATTTGATCCCTTTAGATCCCTTACATAAGTGCATTCATACAATATTTGTCTCTTTGTGACTGGCTTATTTATTTCACTTAGCATAATGTCCTCAAGTCTCATCCATGCAGTACCATGTGACAGAACCACCTTCCTGTACGTGGATATATCCTACTTGTTTATCCATTCATCTGTTGATGGACCTTGGGGTTGCTTCCACCTCTTGGCTCTTGTGGATAATGACACTATAGACATGGGTGTGCAAATCTCTTCCAAATCCACCCTTCATTTCCTTTGATATACACCCAGAAGCGGCACTGCTGGATACTATGGTAGTTCTAGTTTTAATTTTCTGAGGAACCTCCAAACTGTTCCCCAAAATGGCTGCGCTGGTTTACATTCCCACCAGTGATGGGTGAGGGTTCCTTTTTCTCCATATCCTTGCCAACGCTTATTTCCTCCTTCCCTCCCTTCCTTCTTTCCTTCCTTCCTTTTTTGATAGAAGCCATCAAAATGGGTATGAGGTGATGTTTCAGTGTCTCATTGTGGTTCGGATCCGCATTTCCCAAAGTATTTGTGACGTTAAGCTTCCTTTTATATGTTTGTTGGCATTGTAGATCATCTGGAGTAATATCTATTCAGCCTTTACTTTACACACTCTTTCTCCATCTGAGTGGACTGCCTCCCCCTGTCCTCATCCATCCCTTTTCTTATTTATTTATGCCCCACCTGTATCCTAAAAGAGGAGTTGTGGCAACCTCCAAAGATAGGTGTAGGAAGATGAAATGAAATTGGGGTGAAGGAAAGCACAAGGAGAAAAAGAAGATGAAGCTAGCAGGAAAGGGTGGGGTGGGGTGCACAGGTGCATTTCTGAGTCCTCTCCAGTTGCTGTGGCTGCAAGCTGGGTAGCAGCCAAGACAAAGTGGGGAAAAGAATCATTTACTGTAAGGTAAACCCAAACCAGCTTCTCAAAAGAGCAAAATCCCCCATTGCTATGCCTGAGAGAGGGGGAGAGAGAGAGAGAGAGAGAGAGAGAGAGGTTTTCCCGACAAGTTCTTACCTAGGGGACTCTCAGAGATGCTGAAGCCCCCATCCTCCATTCCTTCATCACAGACAATTCAATAGCAGTTTTCACATGGCTCGTTCTTAAATATCCCTCCATAGCAGGCAGTGGCAGGAGATGACTGATATGTCAGCTCGCGCAGTCAGGCTGAGGGAGGGGATTCAAACTTCCTCTGCCTGTTTCTTTTGTTTGTACCCTAATGGGTTGGCTGATGCCCACTCTACTTGGGGAGGGCCATCTATTTTTACCAAGTCCACTGATTCAAATGCTAATCACTTCTGGAAACACCTCTGACAGACACACGCAGACATAATGTTTGTGCAGCGATCTGGGCATCCTGTGGCCCCATCTAGGTGACACATGAAATTGACCAGCATACCTCCTTCCCCAGTCGATTCCCAGTATCCTCTGTAGTGGTCCTCTACCCTCAGGCTCTGCCGGAATAACTTAACTGGCTTCTTGTTACCCAGAGCAGGGATTTCAAGCCTTTCCCTGTCAAGGCACATAGAGAGAATTAACATTTTTATTGCACCTAAGTGTTAAGTAGAGGGATTTGAGGGTGTATGGATTAATGAATTTGCATGTAACTTCCAAATAATGCCTCTTCCATTTTTTAATTTATTGAGGCATAGCTTATAGTGTACAGATAACTACGATGAATTTTTACACATATGTACATCCATATAATCACTTCCCAGATAAAGATATGGAACATTTCAGCATCCGAAGAGATTCCCTTCTGCTCTGCTTCTAACTCATAAGCCTCAAGGGTTAAATGCCATTCTGACCTGTGTCAGAATTTTTGCCTATTTTTGAACCTCATGTACCCAGAATCATAGAATATGCACTCTGTAACTGATTTCTCTCATTCAACATCACATCTGTATGATCGGTGAATGAACTGTATTGTCTTTTCCTTGTTATGTAATATTCTATTAATTAACATAACACAAGTCATTTATTTATTCTGTTACTGAGAACCATGTAGATTTCCAGTTTCGGGTCTGTTTTAATTAAAGCTGCTGTGAATATTATTGAATATGTCTTTGGGAGCATGTAAGGTCTCATTTCTTTGGAATATACCCAAGAGGGAACTGGATTGTTTAAACTTTCTATTCTTGCCTTTCTTTTGTTTGCTTCCTTGTTCTATCAGTTGCTAAGAGAAATTGTTAAGATCTCCAACTTTGTGGATTTGTTTATCTCTCTTGGTAGTCTGTCAGTTTTTGTTTTATTTTATAGTAAGCTGTGAAGTACATACAAATTTAAGATTAAAAAAATCTTCCTAATGAGATTATTCTTTTATTATTATGAAAGTTCTTTCTTTATCCCTTATTTGCCATTTGGGATATTCATTATCCCTTTCTACAGAACCAGCATCAATATCTAGGTTCCTTGTTTATGTTGTTACACATAAACTTAAAAAAATCTTAACTGGGGTGCCTGGGTGGGTCAGTCAGTTATGTTTCCGCCTTTGGCTCAGGTCATGATTCCAAGGTCCTGGGAGCAAGCCCTGTGTTGGGTTCCCTGCTGGGCGTGGAGTCTACTTCCACCCTCTCCCCCTCCCCCGGGTCTTGCTTGCTTGCCTTCCTGCTCTTTCTCTCGAATAAACAAATAAAAATCTTTAAAAAAATCTTTGTTAGATAACTTACTTGTATCAAATTTCTGTATAGTTGTGATTACATTGGTCTCCCTGTACCAGAAAAGCAAAAAATAACAGTGGATTGAATAAATTGCCATTTTATTTCTCTCTCATATAAAAGAAACCTGGAAGTAGGCAGTTTAGGACAAGATGGCAGTTTCACACAATTCTCAGGGACTCAGGCTCATGTCTCTGTTAGCAGAGGATTCCAGACTTAAGATTACCTCATGGTCCAATATGCTGCTTGGGGCTCCAGCCATCATGTCTGCATTCCAGGCAGCAGGGAAGAAGAGAGAAGAGTATAAGTTCACTTCTGCTTACATCCCATTGGTCAAAATTTAGATGCATAGGGACATCCATCTCAAAGAATCCTGAGAACTGTCATCTTCATTTATGGGTGTATATATAACAGTTTCTGTTACCATGTTTATTTAGTGTTTTTTCCAAGACTGCTCCCTTTCTTGTTGGTTTCTTTTGGCCCTCAGGCTTTCCGTCCTGGGCCACTTGTCTTGCTTTATGAATGGGACCACCTCACTCCTCCTTGGGAGAGAGGTCTGCAATTTGTATAGAATGAGGCTGACCTGTAGCCATCCTGTAGTTTCCCCACTTGCATCTCCTTCACCTGCCAGAGACAGTGCTGCCAGTGAGGGGATCAGCAGGCCACAGGTCACTCCCTACAAAGTTCACAACCACAACATGGGAGGACCTGGGATGTTGCCAGGCCCCCTGAGAGGCTCCAAATGACAAAAGTAGATCTTTTCAGGGTTTTAATGTGGTTCTAGTTTAAGAAACCCCAGACATAAACACAAGGTGAATTGAAATGCGTTATTCTTGTTCCCAGGCTGCCCCTGTCTTTCAGTGGTTTGCTGTGAAGTCTTGATTCCTTTAATTCAGTAACAGAAGTCTTGATATAATAACAGCTAACGTTACATGCTGGGCATCTTACTTGTACTATTATTGCCCCATTTCAGACACCAAACAACCTATGCACAGAGAAGTTAAGTAACTTCCTGAGATCACACAGCCAGTAAGTGGCAGACTCCTGAACTCATCTCCTGAGAGAGAGAGCTCCTTCATACTGCCTCTAGAGGAAAATTTTGAAAGCAAAGTGCAACTTGCTTGAAATCTCCCAAGACACTGGTTTTAAGCAGTGTAGCTTTTTAGCTTTCTCCCTCGTTTCACTTTCATTTCCATTGAGGTTTAGAGTTAGAGCAGCCAAGAGGGTACCTCACTTATCATTTCACTTCTCATCTTCCTTTCAGCAGCTCAACCCTCCTCCTTCTCATTGAGGTGGCCACGCCCACTGGCTGGCTGTCTCTGAGGAGGTGGACATGCCCAAGAAGCAGAGATCTGGCCATTGACTTTTAGGCATGGATGAAGCCTGGGCAGGTAGGAGCTGTTTCTTCAGAAAGTCCCTTCTGAAATCATTCTGAAAGAGGACTTCAACTACTTCCATTTTGACCTCAAGTCTGTACTTTCAAATTAAGTTCTTCTGTTCAGCTTATCTCTTAACTCAGGCAAATGACCCTGTGTGCAAAGCATCCCCTGATGAGAACTGAACTACCCGCTCAAGCAGCAGGGACTGCCTTGACGCCAGCAAGATCCCGCCTGATTGACCCCAAGACAGTGATGCACCTGACCTTCACTGCCCACCTGCACATACCACCCACCTCTGTCCCACATTCTGGTTAGATAGACCTACCAGGATTTTTAGCACTTCGGAGACAGCCTTTGAAACATCAGTCCACTGCCTTCCCGATATTAGCCTCCCTGAAATAAGCTCCTTTCTTTTGTCACCACCAGCAGTCTCCTGGCCTTTGGAATTCGTCAGTGGTGTGTGACCAGACCTGGTCTTTTTGGGATCCCTGGGGCCAGGCACTCTTGCACCTTGTGCCCCTTTTACAATAGTATTAATAATAAATAAATAAAGAGGAAGGAAAGTTTGGGGCCACTGAGTAAGCATTGAGTTCCTCTAACTTAAGCCAAGTGGCAAGATGTTGAAAATAACACTTGAAAATTGTCACCTGGCACCTTTCTCCCCTACTCCTATGACAGAGGGAGGACAAGGGTAACGACGTAGAACATCCACAAAGTTGGGCAATGCTCGAGTTACCGCTGGGCTCCCTGGAATGCCTGTATGGCTGGAGACAACAGGGACAGCTGGCTGCACCGCTGGCCCTGGCCACTGGTGGAAGCTCAGTTACAGCATCAGGAAGTTGGGGGTCTACCTCCAGAGCAGCAGCAGCCTCACCTGCAGCTTGCCAGGCTTGGGAATCTCAGACCCCACACTAGTGGAAGCAGCAGGTCTGAGGGCAGGGCCCAGCAATCTATGTTTTAATAAGCCCCCCAGGGCACTCTGACCCTTGTCAAGTTTGAACATCTTAAGGGAATCCATTGCTGGAGGTCACCTGAAGGAGGAGCCCTCTGTGGGACCCAAGGAGCCCTCCTTCTTTACTCTTGAAGAGAAGGAAGAAATTCTTCTCTACCCTCAGGGCCTTCCAGCTGCACTAAGAATTAAACTTACACGAGACAGATTAACAGGATAAAAAAGTTTTATTACCTGGTCATGGAGGTCCAGTAATGCAACTGAGACCTAAAGAAATAAACAAGGCAGGCGGGTGAAACAAGAAAGGAGTATATGTCTCAAAGCCTGTCTCTGAAGTGCTGAAAATTCTGGTAGGTCTACCTAATCAGGCTGTGGGACAGAAGTGGGTGGTACATGCAGGTGGTCAGGTGCATCATTGTGTTGGGCTCAGTCAGGTGGGATTTGCTGGCGTCAGGGCAGTCCCTGTTGCTTGCTGGGGGTGGGTGGTGGGGGGTGGTGGTGGTGTAGTTCAGTTCCCATCAGGGGATGCTTTGTCCTGGGGTCATTTGCCTGAGTTAAGAGATAAGCTGGACAGAAAAACTTAATTAGAAAGTACAGACTTGAGGCCAAAATGGAGGTAGGTACTTGAAGTACTCTTTCACTATGGTCTGGAGCAATGAAAGTGTAGATCTCGTATTTTATACACAATGCCTGGTTAGTAATTCACTGGGATCCTGGGATGGTCTTCTGGAAGCTCATGGAGAGCAGTAAATCTTTGCCATTTTTGCTAGGTTAAAAAAGAAAGATCACACAAAGTAGAATATGATCGTTGTAAAAAATTCAGTGGGTATGAACCGTTGCTCAATGGGTATAGAGCACACAATGAGTCTCCTCTTCCCGAGGCACCTGCTGCTAAAGTCTAAAGGGTTTCCTTTGGATATATCTTTGAGCACATATTCAGGCCTGATAGCTGGCTGGCTCCCAGCTCTAGGGCTGCACCAGTTACTGACCTATCAAAATGCTTCTAAGAGCACTGGTAAGCAGCCTCTGCCTGAGCAACCCCTCCCTCAACCCCTTACCGGCTCCAGGGCTCCGTCTTCCAGGTTTCACACTGCAGGTCACATATTTGAACTGGAGTTTTTTTGTGAACTCAAGTCAGAGGAAATATGGAGAGGTGGCTGGAAGCCCATGGTACCCACAGGCAGCTGGAGAACAGACTGAGAAACAGAGAGGAACCAGAAGGACTTGAGGGCAGGAACCACTGGAAATTTCAGGCAGTGCTTCGAGAAAATGGACACGTCCATCCTCTTCTGTCAGTCTTGTTCCTCTGCTCAAGGGTTGGCTTCCAAGGACAAGATATCTAATTCACCTAGCTTGGACAAGGTAACCTTAATGAACCTATAAGGAAGTGACTAGTTTCCAAAAGGAAAGGGATGCTGTCACCATTAGAGGGGAGAATGCATGATGAGCAAATCAACCAAACCCTAGCAGATGACTTAATTTTCATACCTGTCTACTTAAAAAATTTGCACCTAAACACTTTTGAAAAAGATTTTATTTACTTAGGAGAGAGAGAGAGAGAAGAAGAGAGAGCAAGAGTGCACAAGCTAGGAGAGGGAAAGAGAGAATCCCAAGCTGACTCTGCTCTGAGCCCAGAGCCAGATGTGGAGCTGGACATGGAGGTTGATCTTAGGACCTTGAGATCATGACCTGAGCCAAAATCAAGAGTCAGATGTTTAGCAGACTGAGCCATCCAGGTGCCCCTACCTAAATACTTTTTTTTAAGAGAGGTTTTTATTTATTTATTTGAGAGAGAGGGAGAGAGAGAGAGAGGAGGGAGCAAGAGTGGGAGAATGGGGTGGAAGGGCAGAGGGAGATGGAGAAGCAGACTCCTTGCTGAGCAGGGAGCTTGATGTGGGGACTTGATCCAAAGACCCTGGGATCATGACCTGTGCCAGAGGCAGTAGCTTAACTCACTGAACCATCCAGGCACCCCACCTAAATACTCTTTAAAAAGAGACTTGAGATGGCTTACAAGAAGGGACATATTTAAACAATAAGATGGAAAAAGGCAGAAAAACCAAGATAATTAAAAGGAAGACTAAAACACAGTGGCAAAATGGTTAATACCTGTGATGTGCCTGGGCATCCTTCTTTTAAAGTTCCAGGTAGAGGGAAGGTTATAGAGCCCTTGCTATCATGATGAATTATAGCAATTGTTAAAGAAAAGTTTTCAAAAAGCTTAATAGACATTCCCCCCCACCATGCAAGAAATCCTGAGATGATAACAGTATCTTTGACAGCAGTTTAATATACAGAGGAGAGATTAAATACGGTTAATTCCTGGGAAGGATTCTGGTGAAAGGCGAAGATGTCACATTAGCATGCACGTCCCTGAAAGCAATCTTGTGAAGTGTTTCGAAATTTTATTCATTCATTTAATAAATGTTGATTGCCTACTTACTATATTCAGGCACTTGTTAAGTGCTGGTGCTGCTATGGAGAGCGAAGTGGATATGGTCTTTGTTTTTGGTGTAGACACAAAATGAACAAACCTTTTAGAGTCTCAGATTTTATTGGAGCCCAAGTTAGGACAGCTGCCCAGGAAACACTCCTTGCTAGGAAGAAAGCTGTCTGGAGAAGAAAGGTTTTTATAAGGTTATATACTATTTTTTACATCTTCTAAAAGCTCAAAGAATTCTAGATTAGCAGATAGGCAGGGATCATGAATTTTAACATTAAGAAATGCAGGGAGTAGGAGCATTGATGGATAGCTTAAGGACAGGATGGTTTTCCTTTGGATTACTACTCATTCACAAATTATGCAGGTATGCAATGCATTCATAGTAGACCATAAATTGGACTTTTGGCGTAAGCAAAGTTTATGAACAATCATGCTGACTTAAAAATCTAAAATGGCTTTGCTCGTATTTTGGGTCTTTAGTTTTTTTCTTTAATCACTAAGGAGGCTACAGTCTAGTTTCTAATATTGTGGCCACTAGCCACTAGTGGCTAATTGAAACTTAAATTTGTCTCATCCACATTGAGAAGTGCTGTACATGCAAAATATACAACAGATTTTGAAGATTTAGAACAAAAATAGAATTAAGGTATTCCATTAATAATTTTCATATTGGTTACAAGATAAAGTGGTATTTTGGATATAGTGAGTTAAATAAAACGTATTAAAATTAATTTCACCTGAGGCTACTAAAGCACTTTAGACCACACACGTGCCTCATATTCTGTTTCTCCCATCCAAGTACTAACCAGGTACGACCCTGGTTAGCTTCTGAGATCAGACGAGATCCGGTGTGTTCAAGGTGGTATGGCCGTAGACTCACATTCTGTTTCTCTTGGATAGCACTGGTATAGAGAAGAAAGCAATCGTCAAAGCAAAAGAAAAACCCCTCCTTGTTTTATTGTGATTTATAATAAGACATATATGTGGTCTCCGTCCCTGTTTCTGACTCACAGCTCCCCAAACCATTGGAATGTTCTAAGTGTTGAGAATGGTAAAGTGTCTTTCCTTACGTTAGTGAGTGATCTTTGGAAAGCACCAAAGTGAGAGAGGAAGGGCTGGAGATGGAGTTCAGTCACCAGCTGTCAGTGGTTTAATCCATCATGCCTGTGTAATGAAGGCTCCCTAAAATCCCCAAAGGACTGGGTTGGGAGAGCAGGTGGAGGTGCCCGGAGGGGGTGTGGCTGGAGGGGGCTTACTGGGGACGGGGCGTGCCTGGAGGGGGGTGGGAAGCTCTGCACCCTTTCCCCACACCTTGCCTTATGCATCTCTTCCACCTGCCTGTTCCCGAGTTAATATCTTTTTATAAACCGGTGATCTAGTAAGTGACATGTTTCTTTTGAGTTCTGTGAGCTGCTCTAGCATATTAATTGTACCAGAGGAGAAGGTACTGGAAACCTTTGGTTTAGAGTTGGTCAGAACACAGGTCACAGCTTGGGCTTGCGATTGGTATCTGAAGTCGGGCGTGTGGGACGGTCTTGTGGCTCTGAGCTCTTAACTGAGCTAACGTGTGGAATCTGCTGCTGTCTCCAGGGAGAGTGTGTCAGAATTGAGTTGGATTCTCTGAGACCCTGCTGGTGATGTTGGTGTGAGGTACCTACCCCGCCACCCCCACGGGAACTGGTACTAGAAACTGTTTATACACTTATTAATAAATACTTAGAAATTGGTAACTGAGGTAAACTAAAGTTGGGGGGCTCAAAGTTGAAGTTGGAAACTTCTGTGATGTGATGCCTGACAGAGGGAGGATTAGGGCTGGGATGCTGATGATTTTGACCTAGGTGGTGGCAGGGGAGGTCCTGGGAGAAAATCAATGCATTTCAGATGCATTTAGGTGGTAAGTTGATAGAACTGGGTTATTGGTTGGATGCGGAGACAGGAAGGGAAAGAAAGGAGTTCAGAATGACACCCTGGTTTCTGCTTTTAAAAAACCAGGTGGGTGGAGATGCTGTATCCTGAGGCATGGAAGAATGGAGGAGTAAGGTGATTATGGGGGAAGACAAGAGCTCCATCCTGAACAAAACCTGTGGAGTCCCAAGAGTCAGATGAGGAGTCTATCAAAGGAGACTGAGGAGGTGTGGCCAGAGAGGTGGGAGAAAAAGAGAAAGCTCTAAAGGGAGCTACCAACCATCTAAGGCCTGGACTAAAGTGTGCCCCATGGATCTGGTAATGCAACTTAAATTATTCTTTGAGAAAAGTGATAAAAATGCATTTTGCCTTTGTAACAACTATAATAGAAATATGCCCAGTACAATGGGAAAATTGAAGAAGAAGTAAAATCTTTTTTCCATTTTAAAAATTGCAGAAAGTATAGCTAGAAAGGACCTGTGCTTCTCCCTCTAGTGGTAGGGATTGGGCATGGCTGGTGCTATGTTCTGGGGGACCAAGTGTGAGTAATATAGGGTTAAGTCCTTAACACAGAAGTTTTCCAAAGTGAAATTTAGCCAGTATATTCTTTTTTGGAGAAGCATAATATAAGCAAACTAAATTTTTACAAGGAAAGAAAAGGCAGTAAAACTAGGAAAGCAAAGTTTCACTAAAATGACTTACAAGGACAGAAAAGGCAGTAAAACTAGGAAAGCAAAGTTTCACTAAAATGACTTCTCAAAAATAGAGGAGATTTGAAAGTCACAGAATTATTTAGGATGAAAAATAATTACTCTTGGTTCTGGAAATGAATCCTTTAAGTCCTGGCCAGTGATGATTCTAAATATCACCTGAAAAGGACTTAGTGTTTAGCAGAACAATTTCAGTTTTTAAAACACATTGGTTCCTTATGACTGAGATTTGACTTCATGTTCAAACCTTTTATGGGCAAAGAGGCTACAAGCTTATCTATCTCAGAATTTATCTTACAATTTGAGATTAATTTCTGGATGTGTGTGAGAAATTTTTTTACTAGTTGTTCCTAATTTCAGCTCTAAGTCATGAAATTAAGTTTGAGAACTGACTGGCCTTGTAGAATCAAGTTTGGAAGCTCTCCAAATGCTACCAATTCCAGGGTCTTGATGTTAAAACCTAACATCTCACAAACTTTTCATTTAATTTCTTAACTACTTTAATTTAATTCGCATTACGTTTATCATCAGTGATCTGTTACATGAGTAACTTTTGTTGTGTTTTTGTTCATTTAAGTTAACAGGTTCCATTCTACCCAGTTCTGTAAGTCCTTCAAGTTTATAGTCAGAGCACATATGTGAAAGATGAGTGATTTGGGGGTGTCCCAGTGTAAGGGGAGTTAACATCTCTTCCTATCCTGAAACTTTAAAATAAAAATACAACTCTTTATTAAAATATTCAAGCTTGAACAAATGCTAAGTTCTGTAGTAAAGCAAGTTTAAGAGAAAATAAGTTATGTAGTATCACTGCAATTGAATTTAAGAATTGGAAATTTTCTTGAATATCCACTGGATATCTTTTCACTAAACCTAGAACATTTCCAGTCTCAACTTTTTCTGATCTCAAGTTGTGATTTAAGATACTGCTTTTTAATTTTTTTATAACATCTTTGTTGAGCTATAATTCATATACTATGCAATTAAAAGTGTGCAATTCAGTGGTTTTTCACAGAGTTGTGCAATCATCACCAAAATTAGGTTTAGAACCTTTTCATCACCCCAAGAGGAAATCCTGTATCCACTAGTAGTCTTTTCCATTTCTCTCTCACCCATTCTGGTTATTTCATAAAAAAGGACTCACACAATATGTAGTCTTTTGTGATTGGTTTCTTTCATTTAGTGTAGTGTTTCCAAGATTCATTCATGTTACAGCATTATCAGAACTTCATTATTTTTGTTGCCAAATAATATTCTATTGTATAAATATACTATATATTATCTATTCATCAGCTGGTGTACATTTGGGTTGTTTCTACTTTTTTGGTATTTTGAATAATGCTTCTATGAACATTTGTGTGTAAATTTTTATGGGGACGTAGGCCTACTTCTGTTGGGTATACACCTAGTTGTGATATTGCTGAATCACATTTTTAATATTATTTTTTTATTTAAAAGGTTTATTTATTTATGAGAGACAGAGAGTGAGCGAGCGAGAGAGGCAGACACCTAGGCAGAGGGAGAAGCTCCCTGAAGGGAGGAGCCCGATGTGGGACTCGATCCCGGGTCCTGGGATCACACCCTGAGTCAAAGACAGATGCTCAACCACTGAGCCACCCAGGTGGCTATTTACTTATTTTATTATTTTTAAAAGATTTTAATTATATATTCGTGAGAGATACAAAGAGAGAGAGGCACAGACACAGGCAGAGGGAGAAACAGGCTCCACACAGGGAGCCTGACATGGGACTCGATTTCGGGTCTCCAGGATCAGGCCCTGGGCTGAAGGTGGAGCTAAACCGCTGAGCCACCTGGGCTGTCCCTATTTACTTATTTTAGAGAGCAGGAGCTGGCAAGCCAGGGAGGAGGGAGGGAGAGAGAGTCTTAAGCAAACTCTGCTCTGTGTGGAGCTTGATCTCACAGCCTTGAGATCACAACCTGAGCCGAAATCAAGAGTAGGATGCTTAACCCACTAAGCCACCTAGGTGCCCCTTTAATTTATTTTTTATTATTTTTTTAAAGATTTTGTTTATTTATTCATTTGATACATACAAAGAGAGGCAGAGACATAGGCAGAGGGAGAAGCAGGCTCCCCGCAGGGAGCCCAATGCGGGACTCCATTCCAGGATCCCGGGATCACAACCTGAGCCAAAGGCAGATGCTCAACCACTGAGCCACCTAGGTGCCTCTAATTTTTTTTTAAAGATTAAAAAAACTTGAGTATCACTGGCACCATGTTTATGTTTAATCTTTGAGGAACTGACAAACTGTTTTCTAAAGTGTCTGCATCCTTTGACATTCCTATTAGTAGTGTATGAAGGTTGCAATTACCCCACCCTTGTCAACACTTGTTATTATGTCTGTTTGATTATAGCCATCCTAGTAGGTGTGAAGTAGTATACCACTGTGGTTTTGATCTTCACTTTTTTGATGGCCTTCATTGCAGCATAACATTTAAAAATTTTGCTGATGTCTAATTTACTTTTTCTATTGCTGCTTGTACTTGTGGTTCCTTATTGAAGAAGGCTTTGTCTAACCTAAGCTCACAAAGATTTACCCTATTTTTATTTTGAAAAGTTCTATAGTTTTAGCTTTTGCATTTAGGTCTCTGATATAATGATCACCCATTTGGACTTTTTGTGTATGATTTGAGAATTGGGTCCATCATCATACTTTTATATGTAGATAGCCATTGGTCTCAGCCACAATTTGAAAAGACCATTCTTTTCCTCCTTGTACTGTGTTGATGTCCTTGTTGAAAATCAACTGACCATAAATATGAAGCTTGGTGTGTGGACTCCATCTATTGATGTAATAGAATCATCTATTGTCATCTGTTGTCCCTTCCACACTGTCTTCATTACTGTTGATTTGTAGTAAGTTTTGTAATTGGAAAGTGTGCGTCTTTTACCTTTTGTTCTTTTTCAAGATGGTTTTGGCTATTCTGAATATGATGAATAAGAATAACCTTGTCAATTTCTGAGAAAACCCCCCACAAAACCAAGTTGGGATTTTGACAAGGATTGCAGTAAACGTGTAGGTCAGTTTGAGGAATAGTGCCATCTTAACAGTGTTCTTCCTATCATCAACATGGGACCAGATGTCTTTCTATTCACTTAGGTGAATTTCTTTCTTTCAATAATGTTTTATACTTTTCAGAGATTGTATTCGTTTCTAAACATTTATTCCTAGTTATCTTATTTGATAATATTATAAATGGAGTTATTTTAAAAAATTTCAGATTGTTCATTGCTAGCATATGGAAATAGTTGATTTTTAAAAAAATGTTGTTCTTGTGCCCTGCAAACTTGCTGAACTTGTTCATCTGTGTTAATAGCTTTTTGGTGGATTCATCATATTTTCTCTATAAAAATATCATTTCAAAATAGAGGTAGTTCTTCATTTATCTTCCTTTTCGATCTGGATGTCTTTTCTTTCTTGCCTAGTTACCTTGGCTACAATCTCCTGTACAATGTTGAATACAAGTAGTGAGAAGGGACATCCTTGTCTTGTTCTTGATCTTACAGGGAGAGCAGTTTTTGACCATTAACTGTTGGGCTTCTTTGTAGATATATTTTATCAGGTAGAGGAAGTTCCCTTTTATTCCTTGTTTGTTGAGTATTTTTATTAAGACAAGGTGTTAGTTTGTCAAATGCTTTTTCTCCACCTTACAAGATTATTATGTGGTTTTGTCCTTTATTCTTTTGATATGATATTGTACATTGATTTTGGCTATTAAACCAATCTTGCATTCTGGGATAAATCCTACTTGGTCACAGTGACTAATCCTTCTTATATGTTGCCAGATTTGGTTTGCTAGTATTTAGAATTTCTATGTCTATATTTGTAAGATTCTATTGGTTTGTAATTTTCCTTTACTATCTTTGTCTGGCTTTGGAATCAGGCCACATAAAATTAGTTGGAAAATGTTCCTATATCTTCTGTATTTTTGGAAGAGTTTGTGAACACTTGGCAATTTTTTCCTTAAACTCTTGGAAGAATTCATGAATGAAGCCATCTGGGACCTGGGCTCTTCTTTGTGGGAAGTTTTTAAGTTACTAATGCAATTTCTTTACTTGTTACAGGTTTATTCAGATTTTCTACTTCTTCTTGAGTCAGTTTGATAGTTTTTGTCTTTCTAGGAATTTATTTCATCTAAGTCATCTAAATTTGTTGAAATACGGTTTTATGTATTTGTTGACCAAGTGTATCTGGGAACTTGTCTATTCCCTCTCTCTGGTTATAGTGACAGAGTTCCCTAGCCATGCTTAATACAGTGTGATCCAGGCTACCTAGCTACCCTTGATTTGGTCTGTCTGACCAGAGATAAGAAAGACTTATTTTCCTTCTAGTTGTGTAGACCAGTAACATGTAAGCCTAGAAGCTCTTGGCACCACATTTGCCATCTTGTTGCCTGAAAAAGTGAGGAAACCATTCTGCAGTGAGAAGCACTGGTAAAGCTAAATGAAGGTGGAGGTTTGATTAGGATTAAATCCTTGATTTTTGTTCATATTATTGAGATTGGGTCGCATCCCTTTGCAACTTTCAAATTTGCAATACCATATTACCTGTAGGCTCTATGCTGAACAGATCTGGCTTTTTGCTTTAGTTAATCTTAGTGGGTTCCTGCTGCTTACAACCAGGAGAATATTACCTAATGCATTCTGTTAAAGAGATTAACATCCTATTTGTCCACATTCTTTCGTTATTTTTATTCAAGTATAGTCCAAGGACAGACCTACTTTTGTATTCCACTTTTTCCCTCCCAAACAATGTATTATCTTTCCACGATGTTCACAGCCTTCAAAATTGCTATTATTGCTTCAATTTGGGAAAAAATAATTTCATAAAGTATTTATACTGAATATTTCATAAGGCAAACAGAAGTGAAAAGTGCTTTCATCACAGCTGACAAGGCAAATCTCCTACTTTCCTACTGCATTGTTTTCTCTTGCAAGAACCACATCCTGCTCAAATTCAACTCTTCTCTTAGACCACACTGTTTCTTCACTTCTGAATGTAGCTGGAGAATAAAACCCAGCTGCACTGTCTGGTCTCATGTTCAGTTCCCGATCACTACCCCCAGGAGGGCCCTTGATGTTATGCAGCAATCATTTCACATTTTCTGAATGGACTCACACTCCCATTATCCTACGTGATTATTTCATTCTTGGCTCTCCAGCCTCTAGCATTGTCTCCTCCAGCCTCTATCTGAGCTGATAACCTTGCATTTTCTTTTACTGAACAATGAGAGGCAAACTAGAGAGAGGCAAACTAGAAGAGAATTTATAAAACTCCACCTCTCCACCTTCTTCCATTTGTTCAATGTACTTCTGCTTCTTCTTCGGTTACTATGAATAAACTGAACATGCTCCTCCCAAAGGCTAGCTCTTTTCCTGGCACTGAATCTATCCTCTCTCACCAGCTCAAGGATTTTGCGCCGTTAGTTCCCTGCCATCCCTATCACCTTTATCTTCTTGCATCACTATTATTTTCTTCTTAAAATTTTTTTTTTGTTTTTGAATTTTTGAGAGTGTGAGCGAGCAAGTGAGTGGGGCTGGGAGGGGCAGAGGGAGAGAGAGAGAGAATCTCAAGCAGATTCCATGTTCAGTGTGGAGTCCGACATGGGGCCAGTCTTACCACCCTGAGATCATGACCTGAGCTGAAATCAAGAGCCAGATGCTTGACTAACTGAGCCATCTAGGAGCCCCACTATTATTTTCTTCTTTACTTGACTCTTCTCATTAGACTACAGATATGTCATTCATTACTTCTTTCTTTAGCACATGTGCATACTTATACCTACATCCAAAAAGTTCTCTTGACCTACTTCATCCTCTACTTACTGCTCTATTCTTATCTTCCTTTTCAAGAAGAATTTTTTGAGTCCATTTGTTCACAAAGTGCACGTTGAGATGCAGCATCAGCATCACCTGAGAGCTTGCTAGAAATACAGATTCATGGGCTCCCTGTCAGATCTAATGAATAAAGATTCTGGCAGTGGGGCCCAGCAATTTGTGCTATAATAAATCCTCCAGGTAATTTTGATGCAGGCTAAGAGTTGAGAACCACTGTTTAACATACAGTTGTGGACTCTAATTTCTCTCTTCTCATTCTCTCTGAAACATTCCAGATGCCTGCATATGACAGAAACTGCTGGGAAAAGGTCAAGAATGACTTTTATTAGTAGGAGCCACACTTCTCATTGTAAGGGAGGAAAGTCAGAGAAGGAAGACAGGAAGACTACAGTGAATCTTGTGGTCCTAAAGTAGAGTCAAGAGACAGCAGTATGAACTTAGACTTGGCTTAACATAACCATATGTGGATACAGGTAGGTATAGACACAATTGTAGGTACGTGCATATTCATGTATGAGCACACATATATATGTTGTTAGCCCTATCTGCTGAGAGGCCTGAGGGGTAATGAGCACCCCAGTAGCAATGAGCACAGTCAAGGTCTAGGCTTGATTTTTATTACTATTCTCTAGTAAAGGGAGTCAGGGCCCTTTGAAGGAACAGCTGATTTTAGGCTGGGGCAGGGAAAGTAGAAAAAGAACTGGGGCATCTTGTAGTGCCAGAAAGTGGCAAGATGCCTTAAAAAAAAAAAAAAGTTTTCATCCAAAATACCA
The DNA here is from genome assembly GCF_048164855.1 of Canis lupus baileyi. Lineage (NCBI taxonomy): Eukaryota > Metazoa > Chordata > Mammalia > Carnivora > Canidae > Canis > Canis lupus. Next base: position 76,801,739 of record NC_132838.1, read on the forward strand.
TGGACCCTGGTTCTCTCTTTATCTCACTGGCTAATTGTTCTTAGTCTCCTTTGCCAATACTTTCTCATCTCTCTGACCTCTGAACACTGGAATGTCTCAGGGCTCAATCTTTGGATGTTTTCCTGTCTAGAAATCATTCCCTGATGATGTCATCCAGTTTTGTGGCTTTAGGTGCTATTCACAGACCCCATTCCTCTCTTAGGTAGACCTCTTCTCTAACCCCAGACTTGTATACAGAGTATCTACATGAAATCTCAACTTGGATGTCACCTTGACCAAAACTGAGCTCCTGATTTCTCCCAGACTAACCTGCTCTTTTTTTTTTAAAGATTTTATTTTATTTATTCATGAGAGGTGCAGAGAGAGAGAGACAGAGGCAGAGACACAGGCAGAGGGAGAAACAGGCTCCATGCAGGGAGCCCGATGTGGGACTGGATCCCGGGTCTCTAGGATCACGCTCTCGGCTGAAGGTGGTGCTAAACCGCTGGGCCACCGGGGCTACCCCTAACCTGCTCTTCTTATAGTCTTCCCTATTTTCATGATGGCAATGTCCTCCTTTTGGTTGTTCAGGCCAAAACTTTGGCGTCTTCTTTGACTTCTCTCTTTTTCTCCTACCTCCTACCATTAGAAAAATTCAGTTCTACTTGTAAAATATATCCAGAATCCAGTCACTCCTCACCATGTCCATTGCTTCCACCGAGCTCTGAATCACCATTATCTCTTGTCTAGATAACAGAATCAGATTTCTAACTGGTTTCCCTGCTTCTTCCCTTGACTTTCTCAATCTGTTCTCAACACATGAGCAAGTGATCTTATTAATTTTTAAGTCAGATCATGTCCCCTCTCTGCTTGAAATCCTTTATTGATTTCCCAACACACAGAGTAAGAGCCAAAATCCTTTCAATTACCTAGAAGTTTCTACATGATCTACTTACCCCACAGTGCCTCCTGACTTGGGGTCCTGTTATTCTCCTTCTCTCTCATTCCATTCCAGCTGCAGAGACCTTAATCCAGGCACACAGGTGCCTCATCGCACTCACTGCACTTTTTGCTAAAAGCACTAAGTTTATGGAAATTTGTTTAGGCAACAACAGAAAACTGATGCAAATTGAATGAGAGGAAGTTTCAGGTAATCAACCATAACTGACCTCCAAGATGGCAGTTTCCTGTAGTTCTACCTAATAATTTGCAGTGTGTACCCCTACTCTCAAAATAAAAATAAATTTCTTTATTTTCCCACAAAGAATATGAATCACCATCAAGTTTACTATTTTTCTGTTTGTGATTTATTACTATAAGTTGGCTAGAGAACTTTGTGTTTTGTTTATGTTGTATATTTGCTTAGAGAAATGTGTGGCAAATAGTAGATATTCAGTAAATGTTTGCAAAATATCACATGAGGGGCACCTGAGTGGCTCAGTGGGTTAAGCATCTACCTTTGGCTCAGGTTATGATTCCAAGGTCCTGAGATGGAGACCCACATTGGGCTCCCTGATCAGCAGGGAACCTGCTTCTCCCTCTTCCTCTGCTGTTCCCCCTCCACTTGTGTTTTTTCTTTCATTTGCTCTGCTCTCTCTATCTCTAATAAATAAATAAAAAATCTTAAAAATAAAATAGCATGTTACATGAGTGAATGAAAGCAGGAGGAAGTAGGAGTCAACAGAAACCACTTTGTTGGACAAAAAACCTCATCCCAAAAAATCTGGTGGGAACTTAAAAAGACAACCAACCAACCAACCCCAGGAGTTCTGTACCCGCCCTTAGACTTTGGAGTTTCCAGAAAGCAGTATTCTAGGGAATTTTAGTTTATTCAAAATGCTTTTGATTGAAGGCAAATAATGAAAAAAAAAAACTTACATGGAATATTCAAGAGATTTTACTTTCAGATGACCAGGTCAGAAACGTGCTAGCAAATTTAGAAAATTAGAAATGGAGGAGTGCCTGGGTGGCTCAGTCAGTTAAATGTTGGACACTTGATCTCAGCTTGGGTCTTGATCTCAGGGTCATGAGTTCAAGTGCCACACTGGGTTCTATGCTGGGTGCGGAGCCTGCTTAAAAGGAAGAAGGAAAGAAGGAAAATTAGAAATGGAAACAACAATTAAATGGTCATTTTGGTCACTTCGTCGATTTGAGGCTTATGGCATGACAGGAAGGAAAGACCACATGCTTCTGAGGAGAGGCTGGGAACTTGGCAGCCTGCTCTCACCTCCCCTGCAGGACAGATGGATGCTTGTGGATGGGTGGGGGCTCTTTACATTGGTGTGCAAGAGAATCTATTTATCTGGAAAGTTCCATCTGCAGGAGGAGAGAGATCTCCTCTAATGGGAGATGGGGTCCTGCAGCAGTCTATCTAATACAAACATGCTCCATTAAAAAAATAGTGCAAGTCTTTAAAAAAATGGCATTAAATATCTGTTTCATCAGCACAGTTCAGTACCTGAGCATAGGTATTTCTTTGATCTACCTTCAGAGAATCTCTGGAACATTCAGGGTAGAATGTTTTAGACCATGTCCTTCCTTTTCTAAGATAATTTGTAACAAGAAAAAAAATTTAACTGGAAAATTTCAAGGAAACAAAACTGGTTCTATAATCATACCCCTTGCCCAGATCAGCTGTTTACATTTTCTAATACTGTGTCAAATATTACCCACATTTATGTGCTCTAAAAAGAGTTACAGTGAGGGATTCCTGGGTGGCTCAATGGTTGAGCATCTGCCTTTGGCTTAGGTCGTGATCCTGGGGTCCTGGAATCGAGTTCTGCATCAGGCTGCCCACAGGGAGCCTGCTTCACCCTCTGCCTGTGTCTCTGCTGCTCTCTGTGTGTCTCTCATGAACAAATAAATAAAATCTTTTTAAAAAGTTACAATAATAGGGTACATACTATTTTGTTTTTCTTCTCAGTATAATTTAAAATGAGCTTTGGCATATTTCTACATGATTGCTTCAGTTGGACCATTTATTGTAAATAGTGCTATAGCACCCCACCTGAGAGCCTCTGTTCCTCTCACAGGTGGGGTGTGAAGAGCTGGCTTCACATGTCAGCTGAATAATTGGTGGTTTATTTAATATGAAATGAAATCTTTGGTCCCAAACATTTCTCTATCAGCCTGCTGTATTGCCTAAAACCTCAGTCATCAGCAAAAGTCGGGTTAAGGCTAAGCTTCAGTTAAATGCATGTTTTGTATTTGGAGTGACAACACCTGCATCACCACTCATGGCTTCCTGGATGCCAGCTAATCCAGGGGGTAGACCCAGCATGCACCTGCCAGATGGGAGGCTCTGGCCCTGGGGACAGTCAGGTTTTTGTCATGGGGCCAAGAACTGTATCTCTGCAGGGGCAAATGTCTCAGGCTTGGGAGCCCTGTGTCCAGCAGTGAGGCTTCAAGGGAAGAAGATGACTCCTGATCTGGGGGTAGCCTCTGGGTAACCAACTTCCTCTCGTCCTTGCTCTTCCTTATTGTTGAATTCCAAGACGATTGCATGTACTTTCAGTAATCCAAAGTGACCTCAGAATCAATAGAAAATCTCCCATCTTTGGCATTTTCATATCCATTTGCAATGCCCTGGTCTAGCAGGGGCCCAGAATGTACTGGAAGGATCCAGGATGGGCTGCCTGTGTGTTGGCCGATGATCTGCTTCCTTTTCAAAAATAGCATCCTTGGTCTCTGGAATACTTCAGCAGAACAATGGAGGAAGGAAGGTAACTGGAACAATCGTGTGCCTGGTGAAATCTCATTATTATTATTATTCCTGGGAAATGGGCTCTCTGGCTTAGTGAGTTCACATGGTGTTTATATGGGGGAAATGAAGTTAAATGTGCTTGATGTCCATGATCTGACTACCAGCCAGCGCCACCCGGGCAGCCACAAAGCCTCAAATAGAACATATTCCTAACATCTGCTGCCTCTGCCTTCTGAGGTGATCACGCTCCATCTTTGGGGCTGGCTCTGCCCCCAGCTTGGCCAGCCTGCTGCACCGACGGCCTCTCGGGGTTAACAAGTGAATAATATGGCTCCTGGGCTGTACCTCCTTCATGTGGCCCCAAGCCCCTCCTTGGTAAGCCAAGCAGAAGCTTTTAAAGGATTCTGTGGATTCTGTGCCAGCGCCCAGAACTACCTGGTGGCTGCAGTGCTAGCTCTTGAGCACAGATAGGGGGTGTGGTTCTCTATAAATGGTCCAACATCGGCCAGTTCAGCAGAGACCAGGCCACAGGAAGATCTGAGCAACTGAGGCAGATGAGAGATGTGTTTCCCTGAAACGCGGGGGTCCAGGACTCCTCTTCCTGCTGTGCATTAGCTAGGAAAATCAGCCCTGCTATTTACATCCTGTTCTCCATTGGGCTTTATTAAGTTGTCAAGTTTTAGCCAGCCTGCAAGAGCCTTCATAGTCTTGCAAATGTGCAAACATAAGGAGAGACAGGCTGGTGGTCTGCCCCTGTGGGCTTTCCGGGACCTGGCTTTTACTAGGGATGTAGAAATTCCTCCTTCCCTCTTTCCCTTTCCTCATACTTATGTGGAGTAAAATTGGACAGGAGATTTAGGTGGTAAGTAGAGAAAGTTAGAGGTCTCTTTAAAAAAAAAACAAACCCACAAAAACCCCCACAAGTATTTACATACTCTTATTCGATAAACTTTGTGGAGCACCAGTCATAGGTGAGATCCTGTATTGGCCCCTGGGTATACACAGACATGGTTCTGTCATCTAGAAACTTCTAGCCCAGAGATCTGAAGTGAGAGAGTATAAGTGATTGGTCTGTGAGTCCCCAGCAATCCTGATGTCCTGTAGTTCTATTATTACAGCAAGTTTGACATGATATCTTGTCTTCCACTTCTGCACCCTGCACACACACAAAAAGCAAAACTCTTTTTTAAAAAAATTTTTAAAGTTTTTATTTATTCATGAGAGAGACACAGAGAGAGAGAGAGAGAGAGAGAGGCAGAGACATAGGCAGAGGGAGAAGCAGTCTCCCCATGGGGAGCTCAATGCAGGACTCAATCCCAGGACTCTAGGATCACTACTCGAGCTGAAGGCAGACTCTCAACCACTGAGCCACCCAGGTGTCCCGACCCTTTTATCATAGAATCTATGGCTCAATTACAAATTCTTGCCCCAGGAGATAGTTTTCAATACTTAGAAATGGCTAAAGGTCTTTTGGAGCCACTTGTGCTGGAAGAAGCAGTGAAGACATAGAAAGGAGGCCAAGCCCAGGTGGCCCGGCCGTGGAGTTCTGGTCCTGTATTTGCTTCTGCTCGATGTCACCTTGAGCTTGGCTTTTGAATGCCTCACGGTGGTCAGTCCAGGATGTGGTTTTCATTAAGGGTTCACCTCACCTCCCTGGAGCACAGCTTGCTGGTGCCCGAGTGCGAGCCTCCCAGCGGCTTGTGGGCAGCCCCCACCAGGGAGGTCATCCTGGGGCCTGCTTCATCCTCAGCTGCTCTGCCTTTGCCGGAGCTGGTGCTATTTTTGTTCTCCTTCCCTCTTCCCCAACTCCCCTCAAAGAGTGACAGCTGATTCAAGTAATAAAGGATGACCCATCGAGGAACCCACTCGTCATAACCATTAACTACATGCCTCCTCTCATCTCACTGTATAGGTGTTCTTCCAGCCTTCTGGGTGAAGAGACCTATTGAATTGGAGAAACCATTGTCCTTCCATTAGTACTTCCTAAATATCTAGTCAGATTGTTCTGGGGCTGTTCACTTGCATATATCACCCCTTCTCTAGACTAGGAGCACTTATTTCCATCCACTCGCTTACTCCCTTTATCTGCAATAAAAAATAGGTACCTGGTACCTGCACTAGGCTGGGATGATGCCAAAGACATGATCCCTGTCTTGTGAAACTCACAATACTAGAGAAGGGACGGTGTTGCACGCGCTGCGGCAACATGATCAGGGTCCTGAGGATAAGGGGATGAGGAAAATAAAAGAAAAGTAAAGAGATGGGACAGGAGGGACACAGTGGATGATGTCCAAGCAGTGCCAGCTTTATTTAAGATTTTACAACATTTTATAGCATGAGCAAAACAAAGCCGAGAAGGTGTTTATTTTTAGCAGGTTTGTGAAAACCTCCAAAGTTCCCTTTTCTCAGCATGCAAGACAGACTCACGGGTTCCAGAAGACCTTGGTAAATAGATAAGCTTGTTGCTCCAGATGTGCATACTTCAAAGGAATATTAGGTATGGTAAACAGACCAGCAAGGACAGACAGACCCTTATTTACATTTATGACCAGGTCAGAATAAGTTGTATCTATTGTGTTATGTGGGCGATCACGTACAAGCGAGCCCTGAGAACCATTGCTCAAGCCCTTTCTCAAGCGTCTACCAACCATTCACCCTTTAGGCTCTTGAGCCTTTTGAGTGAATGAGGGACGCAAGTCCGGGCCTGGTTTGGTTCAGTTACTCCAGCTAGTTCGTGGTCGCCCACAGGACGGACACATATACAAGTAATTGTGCTATAGCAGCTAAGTGCAGATAGAAAAGCAAGAGATACAACAGAAGCACAGGAAAAGAGGGGCTGAGCTCTTTGTGATAAACTGTGTTTTTCTTTGCAGATGCACATTGCTTTTCTCTGCAGCCAAGATTATACTCCCCTACTATTGTTAATGTACTTCCCTGTATTAATGTCAGGCTTGGCCATGGGACTTGCTTTGGCCAATTCAGTGACATATATCATTTTGCCATATTCTTTCCTTTTGTCCTTTGCCATGATGACTACTAAGAATCCCAGGTGGTCTGGCAGTCTGGGCCATGAAGTGGAGGTCACATTGGGATGGTCATGCAGATTAAGCAAGGAATCCATTGTTTAAAGCCATCAGGGTTTCAGGATCCTTTTTAGTGCCACATAACCTAGTCAATTCTGACGGATACACTTTTGTCTTTGTGTCCCAGTGTCCGGTGTGAAGTAGCTGCTCCATAAAAGCTGTTGAATGACTGAAATGCTTAAGGGATTAGATAGGCTTGATGAGAGTGAGGAAGAGAGGATCAGTGGGGTCTGAAAGGCCTTTTGTGAAGTTCAGCAGAAGCTTGGCCATGAACTTTTCCAAATGAACTTGACAGGAAAGGCTCATAGTGCTTTTGATTCTTCTTATGTCTTCTCTTTGTTTGCCATGTCACATGTAAGCTTTGGAAGCAGACTCTGCTGATGAGCCAGAAAAGCAGTGATATTAAGAGGGTATTGGGTAACTCACAAAATCATTGGGGAGGGGACAGTGGGGAAGAGAAGCAGACTTGGGGCTGTTTCCAAGAACACCACAGAACTTCTCTGAGAAGGCACTGTCTCCCAACTCCATTAGTAAGACTAAAAATAAATGGCTGTGATAAAGACATTCAAAATCCAATGGTTTTAAGTTATATAGAACTTACTTCTCTTTCATGTAACAGTTCCAGGTGAGCGATCTAGGCTAGTGGTCATTCAGAGACCCAGAATGCTAGCAAGCCATTTTTCTCTTATCCCTTAGGGTGTTGTTGTCTTTGAACTATTAAAGCTGAGTGGCTTCCATATCGAGATTCTAGCCAATGGGAAGTGAGAGAGGGAAGCACATTTATAGTCTTGCCCAAATCTGGAAGTGGTATCTTACATTTCTGTTTATATTTCATTAGTAAGAAATTCTGTCCCTTGCAGTTAGGTATAGACATGTGACTATAGTCTAGTCACATGATAGGTAGAGGTAGCCATGCATTCAAGGATTAGTATTATATGTGTGTTAGTCAGCTATCTTTGCAATAATGCCACGTAACAAAACACAAATGCTTTTAAACAAGCATTTATTCTCACCCTCACAAATTTGCGTGTTGGCTACTATTCAGCTGACCTAAGCTAAGCTCAGACTCAGATTAAGGCTACAGGTTGGCTGGGCGTGGTGCTAGGCTGTGGGTTAGGTGTATGTCTGCTCCACATATGTTTGTTCTGGGGCTCAGACTGAAAGATCACTGTCTCTTTGGGACATTTTCTTCTTATGCTAGAAGTGCACAGAAGTGAACAGAAATGCTTGGAGGCTGAGTCTGGAGACTCTGCCCAGAAGTGCCACAGTGTTACTTTCACCCACATTTCATTGGTCAAAGCAAGTCACAGGAACAAGCCCAGCATCAACAGACTGGAAAAAATACTCTGTCTTCTCTATTGGGAGATACTACAAACTCCTATAGCAAAAGTGTGGGTGTGTAATTTTAATACAAGGAGCACATGAAGAGTCAAGAACAGTAATTCAACTTAAACTCTGTGAATTAAGGGAAGAATGTATTTTGTTGGATAGAAATCTGTGCCAAATCTAACTTGTTCATTTTTTGGCGTTCATAGTATTTGCATAGCACACTAGAATGAATTAGGAGGAATTTGGGACCATTTATTGGGGACTTGGTAAAAAAAACTCAGTATATATTTATAATAAGATAAAATACAAAATATCAGGGAAGATATTAAATATTGAATAACTATAAACTGTCTAAATAAAATATTTTCAATTTTACATGAGAAACTGGAGTTTGCTTCTGTGAACCTAATTCTTTTATTGATGTATAATTTACATATGAAAATATACCCATTTGGGGCAGCCCGGGTGGCTCAGCAGTTTAGCGCTGCCTTCAGCCCAGGGCCTGATCTTGGGGTCCTGAGATCAAGTCCCACATCAGGCTCCCTTCATGGAGCCTGCTTCTCCCTCTGCCTGTGTCTCTGCCTCACTCTCAATCTCTGTCTCTCATGAATAAATGAATAAAATCTTAAAAAAAAAAAGAGAAAATATACCCATTTAAAGTGTACAATTTAATGACTTTTGACAATGTGATACATGACTTTCTGGTATCATATTTTATACCTGAAAACATTACTTTCAAATTCTGCAGAAATTTCTTGTAATAATGGTGATAGATCTCGAATAATAGCTTGAACCATATGACCTTGTCAGTATGAGGTCTTTCTTGACCTGCAAAAATGGCAATTTCATATGGTTCAAGCTAATACTTTATTAGACAAAGTTTGATTGTATTTCAAAATAAAGGTGAAGCTTTTTCTTGCAGCACATATTGATGTCAATATTCTAATCTTAGCAATTCACTAATAACATTGGCTAGGTATCACATGTGAACCATTTTAACTTACATTGCACCAAAGTTGGCATTTGTTTTGAATTCATAATACTTAACACAGCCCTACATTTTACACATTTTAAAATTTTAAAAACTTGCAGATTTCAATTTGACTAGGTAAACTGAAATGTTAGTAAGTAAGCTATTTTATTTAAGCTAGGAATATCCTTTACAAATCTGAAAAAGTGAGATTCATTTGTAAAAAACTGTCATTTCAACTCGGTTTTAAAAATAAGTATAGTTGATGTACAGTGTTATATTTCAGGTGTTTAACACAGTGACTCAGCAATTCTATACATTATGCTATGCTCACCATGATAAATGCAGTTATTTTGTCACCATGTAATATTATTACAATATTACCAATTATATTCCCTATGCTAGGCTTTTATCCCTGTGACTTAAGTTATAACTGGAAATTTGTACCTCTTATCCTTCACCTAATTCAAACTACCCTCCCAGCAATCAATAGTTTATTCTCTGTATTTATGAGTCTATTCTTTTGTTGTTGGCTGAGAAATATTACATTGTACATGTATACCACATCTTCTTTGTCCATTCATCACTTTTTGCATACTTGGGTTACTTCCATATCTTGGCTATTGTAAATAATGTTGCAATAAATGATGCTGGGAAAACTGGACAACTATATGCAAAAGAATGAAATGGGACCACTTTCTTGTACCATATGCAAAAACAAACTCAAAATGGATTAAAGACCTAAATGTAAGACCTGAAACTACAAATCCTAAAAGAAAACATAGGCGGTAATCTCTTGGACATCAGCCTTAAAAACATTTTTCTGGATATATCTCCTTAGGTAAGAAAACCAAAAACAAAAATAAACTGTAGGAATTACTTCCAACCAAAAAACTTTTGCATAGTGAAGCAAATCAACAAAATGAAAAGGCAACCTACTTAATGGGAGAAGATATTTATAAATGATATACCCAACAAGGGGTTAATATCCAAAAAATATAAAGAACTCAAATTTTAGCACCAAGACAAATAATCAAGTAAAAAGTGCAGAAGGGGTGTACGGATGGTTCAGTCTGTTAAGTGTCTGCCTTCAGCCCAGGTAATTGGGCTTCCTGCTCAGCAGGGAGTCTGCTTCTCCCACTTCCTCTACCTCTACCCCCTGCTCATGCATGCTCACGCACTCTCTCAAATAAATAAATATTTAAAAAAATAAAAAGGGCAGAGGACTTAATAGACATTACAGATGAACAATGTCACTGATCATCAGGGAAATGCAGATCAAAATCACAATGACTTATCTCCTCATACCAGTCAGAATGGCTAGTATCATAAAGACAAGTTAAGTGTTGGCAAGGATGTGAAGAAAAGGGAACCCTTATGCACTGCTGGTGGGAATATAAATTGGTGCAGTCATTGTGGAAAACAGTATGGAGATTCCTTAAAAAATTAAAAATAGAAATACTGTATAATCTAGTACTTTCATTGCTGGGTATTTACCTAAAGAAAATGAAAACTTGGGATCCCTGGGTGGCGCAGCGGTTTGGCGCCTGCCTTTGGCCCAGAGCACGATCCTGGAGACCCGGGATCAAATCCCACATCAGGCTCCCGGTGCATGGAGCCTGCTTCTCTCTCTGCCTCCCTCCCCCCTCTCTGTGACTATCATAAATAAATAAAAATTAAAAAAAAAAGAAAATGAAAACTCACTCATTCTTGACAACTCTTGCTTTGCATACCAACACACTTTTTTTTTAAATTTATTTTTTATTGGTGTTCAATTTGCCAACATACAGAATAACACCCAGTGCTCATCCCGTCAAGTGCCCCCCTCAGTGCCCATCACCCAGTCACCCCCACCCCCTGCCCACCTCCCTTTCTACCACCCCTAGTTCGTTTCCCAGAGTTAGGAGTCTCTCATGTTCTGTCTCCCTTTCTGATATTTCCCACTCATTTTTTCTCCTTTCCCCTTTATTCCCTTTCACTATTTTTTATATTCGCCAAATGAATGAGACCATATAATGTTTGTCCTTCTCCAATTGACTTATTTCACTCAGCATAATACCCTCCAGTTCCATCCATGTCAAAGCAAATGGTGGGTATTTGTCGTTTCTAATGGCTGAGTAATATTCCATTGTATACATAAACCACATCTTCTTTATCCATTCATCTTTTGATGGACACCGAGGCTCCTTCCACAGTTTGGCTATTGTGGACATTGCTGCTATAAACATCGGGGTGCAGGTGTCTTGTTCTTTCACTGCATCTGTATCTTTGGGGTAAATCCCCAGCAGTGCAATTGCTGGGTCATAGGGCAGATCTATTTTTAACTCTTTGAGGAACCTCCACACAGTTTTCCAGAGTGGCTGCACCAGTTCACATTCCCACCAACAGTGCAGGAGGGTTCCCCTTTCTCCACATCCTCTCCAACATTTGTGGTTTCCTGCTTTGTTAATTTTCCCCATTCTCACTGGTGTGAGGTGGTATCTCATTGTGGTTTTGATTTGTGTTTCCCTGATGGCAAGTGATGTGGAGCATTTTTTCATGTGCTTGTTGGCCATGTCTATGTCTTCCTCTGTGAGATTTCTGTTCATGTCTTTTGCCCATTTCATTATTGGACTGTTTGTTTCTTTGCTGACCAACACACTTTGGTATGAAAAACAGTGGTACTTTGAGCTCATTATTCACTGATTGCTGAAACCAGATGGACCCTAGGAACTTGTATTTTGTTAGATTTCCCCATTTGGTTTCATCATTCGACAGGCAATTTAGAGCTAAAGACAAACATTTACATGAGAGCTTTTCTGAATAAAGCAACATGTGTTACTTGAATCTCAAGATTTTAGATAAAATTCATGCCACGTAGGGACTTTACATTCCTGACATTGAGGCAAAATTGTGAGTGCACAAACATTTGCAATGTTTCCATCACACATAATTAAAAAATATTTATTATCTCAAATATTTCATCTGTAGTAGTTTGATTTGGCACTTTGTGGAACAAATACTATTCTTCCAAGCATTTCTCTTTAGGCTTTCTAATTAGTGCTATTAACAGACACGCTTACTCATATCTGTAGTTACAATCAATTAATAAACTTCTGCATTAGTGTGGTTTCTCCGTCATAATATAATGTCATCTGTATGTCTGCTAATAGTACCATCTGATGGGGAGGTATTTTTTTTTCTGTTTCTTTTACTTTTGGCAGTGCCAGTTTAGCTCTGGATAGCTTCCACACAAGCACATAAAAAGGGCAAGTCTGCATTTGTGTGAGGCATTTTAGCTTTAGGTATTAATTTTATGACCAGTGCTCTAGCACTGTTACCAGTATCCTAAAAGACTTTGTTTTTCATTTTGAGTATTTGATATTTGGAAATAATTGTATCCTTTTCTGTTGAATATAGAGGACCTGGGTTGAAGTGGTGGTGTAGTTTGCATGGGGATGTTGCTTTATTTGCTAGCTGCAAATATGACCTCTAAGCTGAGAATGCAAAGATTAGTGGGGCAAATCCAAATTTGAGACATTCCTTAGAAATTACTAATTAAGGGCTCAAAATCTTTTTTTTCACTGCTATGTCTTTCTTATATATCTAATAGCTTAAAATTTAATTAAAAATTTCCATAAATGTATAAAAAAGAAATATTTAAATATAAAACATTCCAGTAGCTGAGCATCTGCCATTGGATCAGGTCGTGATCCTGGGGTTCTGGGATCGAGTTCCACATCAAGCTCCTTGCAGGGAGCTTGCTTCTCTCTCTGCCTATATCTCTGCCTCCTCTGTGTCTCTCATGAATAAATAAAATCTTAAAAAAAAAAAAACCCTAGAACACTTCAGGGAACTAGAGGCCTTTATGGTTTCAGAAAATCTTTTGATCAATGTATTTCTAGGTTATCATTTTTAGGGTCTTTTAACAAACTATGGAGGAAGGATTCTGGGAAGATGGGGGAATAAGAAGGACTAATAATCTTTCTCCCTGCCTAGACAATAATTGCATTGGCAGATTCTATCTGATATAACTAATTTAGAATTCAGAAGTCTATTAAAGGTTTGCAACTTTTAGGGGACCTTGGACAGTAAATTGTAGATTTTGGTTAATTTTGGTCAATTTCAGCTCTTAGCAAGTAACAGTTACCCATCCACACCCCCAGCCCCATGGAAGAAGCTCTACACCTGTGGCTGAAGCTGTCTGCACACAGCTCTCAGGAGCTAGGATGGTAAGTACTTTGTCTTCCACAGATCGGGGATCTGCGCTCCAATTGTTGATTGATGCTTCTGGTCACAGACATACAGAAAAAAAGGTGGTCATTGCTGTACCTCCCTTCATTCTTGAAAGCTCCTCCCCTTCAGGCTGAAGTAACTTCCAGGAGACTTAAAAGACCAGCACCCATTTTCTCCCTCCTCATTAAAGACTAGGACATTAAACAACTGCCCATATAGGGAAAATCAGATAGTGACTACACATGCTCAGGGAAAGGCACAAGCTCAGAGAAGTCCTGAGAGGACCTTAAATTTATACCTCAGTCTGGTCCTTTAGAGACAGCCTAAAATTATCAAAAGTGAAAAAGCAAAAAGCCAAACAGAAACAATGAACAAAAACTAACAAAAACTCAGCATTCTGGGGAAGGGAGCAGAATCTATTTCTAGAGTTACCATATTATTAGATTTGAATTTCAGTGTACAACAACAACAACAGCAACAGGCATAAAAGAAACTGGGAAGTCTGGTCCATTAAAGAAAAAAATCAATCAACAGAAATTGTCCCTGATAAAGACCTAATGGCAGATCTGCTAGGCAAGGACTTTAATAACACAACAATCTTAAAAGTGCTCAAAGAACTAAAGGAACATGTGGAGAAAGCCAAGAAAACCATGCATGAACAAAACGGAAAAATAAATAAGGAGATTGCAGACCTAAAAAAAAAAGACGAAATCCTAGAGGTTAAAGGTACAACTAAAACAAAAAATTCACGAGAGATTCAAAGGCAGATTTGAGCAGGCAGAAGAAAAAATAAATGAATTTGAAGATAGGGCAATGGAAATTATGAATCTGATCAAAGAAAAGGTAACAAAGCCCCAGGGACTTGAGGGTACCATCAAGTAGGTCAACATATGCATTGTGGGAATCCTAAGAGAAAAAGGAGCAAAGAAAATATTTGAAGAAACAATGGCTAAAAATAATCCCCAAATATGATGAAAGACATGAATATAAATATCCTAGAAGTTCAAGTCAGATGAACTCAAGGAGGGGTACCTGGGTAGTTCAGTTGGCTAAGCGTCCAACTCTTGATTTCTGCTCAGGTCAGGGTTGTGGGATTGAGCCCCCACATTGGGCTCCACGCTCAGTGTGAAGTCTGCTTAGGATTCACTCTCTCCCTCTCCTGCCCCTCCCCCTGCTCACACATGCTTTCTGTCTCTCAAATAAAATCTTTAAAAAAAAGATGAACTCAGAGATGCATACTAAGACACATTATAATCAAACTTTCAAAAGCTGAAGACAAAATTTTGAAAGCAGCAAGAGAGAGGCAACATATCACATACAAGAGATCTTTGATAACATCACAAGCAGATTTCTCATCAGAAACTGTGGAAGCCAGAAGGCAGTGAGTCAACACATTCAAAATGCCAAAAACAAAAAACAAACCAAAACAGTCAACCAAGAATCCCAAATCTGAAAAAATTGTCCTCCAAAAGTGAGGGAGAAATGAATATATTCCCAGATGAAAGTGAGGGAATTCATTACCCTAGATACCATGCAATAACTGCTTATGGAAGTCTTGTAGGGTGAAAAGATACTAGGCAGTAACTTGTATGAAAAAATAAAAATATCAATGGAAGTAAATACATGGATGGCTAGAAGAGCTAGTAGTATTATAACAACAGTTTGTAACTCTACTTTTTATTTCTAAATGATTTGAGGGACTAATATATTAAAGGAAAACAATTATTAGTCTAAAAGATAGTATTGTAACTTTAGTTTGTAACTACAAACTTTGTTTTCTGTGCAATTTAGGATATTAATGCATTGAAAAGAATGATTAATTTATGGTTTGGGCACACAATGCATAAAGATATAATTTTGTGACATCAGCTAAGAGGGGTGGGGATGGAGCTTTATAGAAGCAGAGTTTTTGTATAATATTGAAGTTAAGCTGGTATAAATTCAAACCTTAGGGCATTAAATGGAATCTCAGGGGAAAGGGCTATAAAATATGCATACAAGGAAAGGAGAAATAAATTTAAAAATTCACAAAATTGTATAAATTAAAACACTTAAAAATTTTTTAGGGACACCTGGGTGGCTCAGCAGTTGAGTGTCTGCCTTTGGCTTGGGTCGTGATCCTGGGGTCCTGGGGTCAAGTCCTGCATTGGGATCCCTGTGAGGAGTCTGCTTCTTCCTCTGCCTATGTCTCTGCTTCTCTCTGTGTGTCTGTGTGTCTCTCATGAATAAATAAATAAAATCTTAAAAAAAAAATTAAAAAATGTGTTTTAGAGAGAGAGAGAGCGCTTAGGGGGAAGGGGAAGAGAGAGAGAAAGCGTCCCAAGCACACTGAGTGTGGAGCCTAACACAGGCTCAATCTCATGACCCCAAGATTACGATCTGAGCTGAAACTAAGAGTCGACTGCACCAGCCAGGTGCCTCTAAACAACACACTCTTAAACAACTAGTGGATCAAATAAGAAATCACTAGGAAAATTAGAAAATACTTAGAAACAAATGAAAATGAAAACATACCAATACTTATGCGGCACAGTGAAAGTAGTGCTAAGGGGAGAATTTATAGCCATAAATGCTTACATTAAAAAAAAAAAAACAGGAAATATCTTAAATGAACAAACTAATTTTCCAGATAAAGGAACTAGAAAAAGAAGCTAAACTCAAAGCTAGTGGGAGTAGGAAAATAGTAAAGATTAAAGGAGAGTTAAATGAAATAGAAAATAGAAAGACAATGAAGAAAATCAGTAAAACAAAGTTGATTCTTTGCAAAGATTGACAAAATTTTTGAACCTTTAGCTAGATGAACTGGGAAAAAAGGAGACTCAAATTACTAAACTCAGAAGCAAAAATGAGGACATTACTACCATCTCTACAGTAAGAAGGATTATAAGAGAGTACTGAGAACAATTATATGCCAAAAATTGGATAGTCTAGATAAAATGGAGAAATTCCTGGCAATAAAATCTACCAATAATAAATCTAAAAGAAATAGAAAATCTGAGTAGACCTTTAATGGTAAGGAGATTAAATCAGTTATCCAAAATCTTTTGACAAAGAGTTATGGGTTTGATGGCTTCACTGGTGAATTCTATCAAACACTTAAAGAAGAACTAATACCACTCCTTAAAGCATTCCAAAAAATTGGAGAGGAGGGAATACTTCCTAACACATTCTATGAGGCCAACACTATTCTGATACTAAAACTAGGCAAAGATATTACAAGAAAAATAAAAACTACAAACAAATATCCCTTATGAACAATGATGCAAAAATCCTTAACAAAATATTAGGAAACTGAACTCAGTAGCATATTAAAAGTATTATGCACCATGATCAAGTGGAATTTATCCCAGAATGCAAGGCTGGTTCAACATATGAAAATTGAACACTGTAATATATCATGTTAACATAATGAAAGGAAAAAGCCGCAGGATCATCTCAATGGATGCAGAAAGAGTATTTGAAAAAGTTCAACAGCCTTTCAAGATAAAAACACTCAACAAACAAGGAATATAAGGAGATTATAATTTAATAAAAACTATATATGAAAAACCCACAGTGAACATCATACTCCCTAGTGAAAGAGTGAAAACTTTTCCTCCAAGATCAGGAGCAAGGCTAGGATGTCTACTCTTGTCACTTTTATTTAACATAGTATTGGAAGTTCTAGCCAGAACAGTAAGGCAAGAAAAAGAAACAAAGTCATCCAAATTGGAAAGGAAGATGAAATTTATCACTGTTTGCAGATAATATATTCTCACATGCAAAAAACCTTAAAGATTCCACAGGAAAATAAACGCATTTTGCAAAGTTGCAGGGTACAAAGTCAACATACCAAATTAGTTGCATCTCTATACAAAATGAACAATCTGAAATGGAAATTACAAAAACAATACCATTTACAATAGCACCAAAAAGTATAATATACTTAGAAATTAACTTATCCAAAGAGGAAAAAGACTTATACAATGAAAACTATTTTTAAAAAATATTTTAGTTATTTATTCGAGAGAGAGAGAGAGAGACCGAGAGAGAGAGACAGGGACACAGGCAGAGGGAGAAGCAGGCTTCCTGCAAGAAGCCCAATGTAGGACTTGATCCTGGATCCTAGGATCATGCCCTGAGCTGAAGGCAGACGCTCAACCACTGAGCCCCCCAGGGGCCCCTGAAAACTATTAAACATGCTGGAATAATGAAGATATAAGTCAATGAAAACACATCCTATGTTCATGGATTGGAAGATTTAATATTGTTTACATGTCAATGCTGCCCAAAACAATTTGTAGATCAATTCAATTGCTTTCAGAATCCCAATGATAGCTTTTGCAAAAATAGAAAAACCCATTCTAAAAATCAAATGAATTTCAAGGGACACTGAATAGCCAAAGCAATATTTAAAGAGAACAATATGGGAGGACCCATTCTTCCTGATTCAAAACTTACTACAGGGACGCAAGGGTGGCTCAGTGGTTAAGTGTTTGCCTTTGGCTCGGGGTGTGATCCTGGGGTCCTGGGATTGAGTCCTGCATTAGCTCCCTGCAGGGAGCCTGCTTCTCCCTCTGCCTGTGTCTCTGCCTCTCTGTGTGTCTCTCATGAATAAATAAAATCTTAAAAAAACTTACTACAAAGCTACAATATTCAAAACAGTGTGGTACTGGCATAAAGACAGACATAAAGACTAAAAGAAGAGAGAGCCCAGAAATAAACTTACATGGATGGTCAAATGTTGTTGTTGGTTTTTTTTTTTTTTTTTTTTTTTTAAAGATTCTTTAAAGCTACATCTAGGTGGTTCAGAGGTTAAGTGTCTGCCTTCAGCTCAGGGCATGATCCTGGAGTCATGGGATCAAGTCTCACATCTGGCTCCCTGCATGGAGCCTGCTTCTCCCTCTGCCTGTGTCTCTGCCCCTCTCTCTCTCTGTGTCTCTCATGAAGAAATAAATAAAATCTTAAAAAAAAAAATTAAAAAAAACTGGACAGCAACCTACAGAAGAATGAAACTGGACCACTTTTTTACACCATATACAAGAATAAATTCAAAATGGTTGAAAGACCTAAATGTGAGACAGGAAACCATAATAATCTTAGAGGAGAACACAGACAGTGACCTCTTTGACCTTGGCTGCAGCAACTTCTTATTAGACACATCTCTGGAGGCAAGGGTAACAAAAGCAAAAATGAGCTATTGGGACTTCATCAAGATAAAAATCTTCTGCACAGCAAAGGAAACAATCAACAAAACTAAAAGGCAGCCTACAGAATGGGAGAAGATATTTGCAAATGACACATCTGATAAAGGGTTAGTATCCAAACTCTATAAAGAACTTATCAAACTCAACACCCAAAAGGCAAACAGTCCAGTTAAGAAATGGGTAGAAGACATGGATAGACATATTTCCAAAGAAGACATTCAGGTGGCCATAGACACATGAAAAGATGCTCAAATCACTCATCATCAGGGAAATACAAATCCAAACCATCGTGAGATATCACCTCACATCTGTCAGAATGGTTAAAATTAACAACACTGGAAACAACAGATGTTGAAGAGGATGTGGAGAAAGGGGAACCCTCTTACACAGTAGAAATGCAAGCTGGTGCAGCCACTCTGTATGGAGGACCCTCAAAAAAATAAAAATAGAACTATCCTACAACCCAGTAATTGCACTACTAGGTATTTACCCAGAGGATATAAAAATACAGGTTCAAAAAGGGTACACGCACCCCAAAGCTTATAGCAACATTATCAACAATAGCCAAACTATGGAAAGAGCCCAAATGTGCATCAACTGATGAGTGGATAAAGATGTGGTTTATATATATACAATGGAAAATTACTCAGCCAAAGAATGAAATCTTGTCATTTGCAAGGATGTGGATGGAGCTAGAGTGTATAATGCTAAGCAAAATAAATCAGTCAGAGAAAGACAAATGCCATATGATTTCACTCATATGTGGAATAAAAAGCAAAACAGATGAACATAGGGAAGGGAAGGAAAAATAAGATGAAAATAGGGAAGCAAACCATACTAGATGCTGAACTCTAGGAAACATTCTAAGGGTTGATGGAGGGAAGGTGGGTGAGAGGAAGGGATAATTGGGTGATGGGCATTAAGGAGGGCATTTGATGAATCACTAAATTCTACCTCTGAAACTAACTAAATAAAATGACAAACAAAAATAAAAACAAAACCCTACCCAACTGTCCTCCAAAGTGGCTGTACTATTTTGCATTCCCATCAGTGATGAATGAGACCTTCTGTCGCTCCACATCCTTGCCAGCATTCGTTTGGTGTTATCAATGTTTTGAATTTTAGCTATTTTTTTAAAATGAGAGATTTTTATTTTATTGATTAAAACAAACTGTATTAATATAGAAATACCCAACAACTTGCCATCTGGCACATCTGAAGTATTACTATGCAGGTTTTCCTAGGAACTGTCAAAAAAAATGTTTTGTTTCCATGATATCCTCCATTTTTTTATCTCAATTCCTCTACTGTAAGTTGCTCTCCTAAATGCTGTGTGTCTGGTATAATTTCCTCATCCACATGCAGGGAGGCAGTGAACAGATTAGGGGCTGGCTTAACTTTTCTAAAATTCTTCTGAATTTTAGCTAATAAGTGTGTAGTAGTGTCTCAATAGTGTTAATTTTGCAATCCCCTAATGACATGATGTTGAGAATCTTTTCACATACATATTTACCGCCCCTATATCTTCGGTGAAGTGCAGTTTAGATCTTTGCCTATCTTAAAACTGGATTACTTGTTTTTGTTATTTTGAGTTTTAAGAGTTGTATGTATATTTTGGATACAAGTCTTTTGTCGAATATGTGTTTTGCAGATATTTTCTTCCAGTCTGTGGCTTGTCTTCTCATTATTTTAACAGTGTCATCTGCAGAGTAGAAGTTTTTAATTTTAATGTAGTTCAACTTCTTGTGCTTTTGATGTCGTATCTAAAAAGTTGTCACCAATCTCAGGGTTACCTAGATTTTCTCCTGTATTAACTTCAAGCAATTTTATAGTTTTGCATTTTATGTTTAGGTCTATGGACCATTTTGAGTTGAGTTAATTTTTATAAATAGCTTAGGTCTGTGTTGGGATTAATTTTTTTGCATGTGGATGTCTTGCTTTCCAGCACATAAAAAGATAACAATAGTAAAAAACCTTGTACTTTCTTTACTGGGTTGACTTGGTTCTCTGTGAAAGGTCAGTTTACTATAGGTCAGTGTGTGTCTATTTCTGGGCTCTCTATTCTGTTCCATTGATTTATTTGTCTTTTTATTTTATTTTTCTCCAACACCACACTGTCTTTATGTTGTCTTGAAGTCAGGTAGCACCAGTCCTCTGACTTCATCTTCACTGTTGTGTTGGCTATTTTGGGTCTTTTGCCTTGCCATATAAACTTCAGAAAAAGTTTGTCAATATCCACAAAATAACCTGTAGGGATTTTGGTTTGAATTGCACTGAGTCCCTAGATCAAGTTGAGAAGAACTGACATCTTAAAAATGTTGAGTCTCCTCATCCACAAACATGGAGTATCTTTCCTTTTATTTAGTTCTTTGATGTCTGTCATCAGCTTTAGTTTTCTCAGAAAGATCTCATATGGATTTTGTTAGAGTTATATCTAAGTGTTTCTTTTTTCAATTATCAATTTTTGATGGCTGTAAAAATGCTGAAAAATGTTTTTTTCTATCAATACACAGTATTTATAACTGTGAATCTTTTGTGTCAGATCACTTGTTTTCTGTTTCTGGTTCACCAAAATGCTGTGTGACCTATGGGATGCGAAGTTTTTTGACAAGGAGCAGCAGCTAAAACCACTGAGCATAAGATTACTGTAATCTCTGTCTCTCCTCCTCCTTCTCTTCCTTCTTCTTTTTCTAAGATTTTATGTTTTTAACTGAGAGAGAGAGAGCACGAGTGGGGTGAGGGACACACAGACTCCCTGCTGAGCAGGGAGCCTGATGTGGGGCTCAGTCCTGGGACTCCGGGATCATGGCCTGAGCTGAAGGCAGACACTTAACCAACTGAGCCACCCAGGCACCCCCTGACTGCCGCTTCTTTATTAAGAATGAGACCTTGCCAATTCTTCACTGCCATGGCCAATGTTCTTATTCTTCAGGTAGATCCACTTTTCTTCATTCAAGTGTTTCTGGTTGTGAGACCAGGTCAGATTGGGGAATTTTGCCTGTGTATGTGTGTGGGGTAGTCACACTTTTGTTTGCTAGACCTAGAAATGTCTGTCTTACAGACGAGACAGGATCTTAGTTGGATGCTCAGATATTAGCCAAATCCCTGTGGGTCACATCACTCTGAAATCTACTTGGGTCCCACCGCTCATGACTGTCCTAGTGTCCTTCTCAGCACTGACAGTTAAATATCTGTCCTCTGCTAAGTTAGGCTCCCATCATCTGCATTTACATCAGGGAGCTCCTTTCAACTATAGCGTCTTTCATGACATCCTGGTCACCATGGAATTTTTCAAAGATGGTGCTGCTTCCTTCACCACTGATTCTTTGACAGCCTTGGTGGAGGCCGCCTCTGGAGACAAGGTTGCAAGGGAGGTGAGCTGGCTACATATGAAAATCCGCTAGAGTATTTCCTTCTCCCTGATTCTTTGGGCTCTTTTCTGTACAACAATTGGGATATTTCCTCCTCATTTTCATTTGGCTGGGTACAAGTCATTCAGTTAGTTGGTACACTGAAACCAGAATCACTGGAAAGTGCACTCACATCAACAGATTCAGGTTTATTCACATACAGCCTTTTCAATTTAAATTAGTAACACCTTGCAATTCTTTCTGTTCCTGGGGGTGACTTTGTAATTGGCCTCCTACAGTGTGCCTGGATCTGATTCAAGTATTAACAGTGAGAATATTCAGAGGTGGTGGGCCAGGGGTGGCGATGAGATTGGCTTTCCTTCACATGGTTACTGCCTCAGATGAGGCCAGAACAGGGTCTTCAAACAGGGCAGCAACAGCCTCATCATATAAAGGGAGAAGCTTTGCTTCTGCTGCCAATTGTGTTTTGGGAGTTTGAGTTACTAGGAATTATCCATATCCTCTTTCATGGTCCCATTTCCTTCTCTATTTTCTTTTCTCTTCTCTTCTCCTTCCCTTCCCTTCCCTTCCCTTCCCTTCCCTTCCCTTCCCTTCCCTTCCCTTTCTTTCCTTTCTTTTCTTTTCTCTCCTTCCTTCCTTCCTTCCTTCCTTCCTTCCTTCCTTCCTTCCTTCCTTCCTTCCTTCCTTCCTTCCTCCCTCCCTCCCTTCCTTTTTCTTTTTCTTTCTTTCTTTCTTTCTTTCTTTCTTTCTTTCTTTCTTTCTTTCTTTCTTCTTTCTTTCTTTCTTTCTTTTCTTCTTTCTTCTTTAAGATTTTATTTATTTATTCATGAGAGACACACAGAGAGAGGCAGAGACCTAGGCAGAGGGAGAAGCAGGCTCCCGCCTGATGTGGGACTCTATCCCAGGACCCTGGGATCATGACTTGAGTCAAAGGCAGACGTTCAACCATTGAGCCACCCCTGGTCCCATCTCTATTTCCAGATTCCCACTCTTTTCTCAATGGTAATTGTCTCTCATACATGAAATCTGGTGAGGCTGATAATTCAACTGACTTTGAGTTTGGTTTTCAATTACAGTTCAATTAATAAAAAAAACTTTTAGTTCTGCTGTAGAAAGAATAAAGATTTCTAAAAGTCTTGAGCTGAGAGTTTAGGACTCTCAGTGTACCACTGCTCTAAGTGGTCCAGGTTTTTTTTTTTTTTTTTTTTTAAGTTATCTCTACACCCAACCTGGGGCTTGAACTTACAACTATATATGCAAGATATATAGTTGCATCGTGAGTCAGTCAAATATCCCTAAGTGGTCCAGTTTTATTTTATTTTAATTTGTTTTCTTCTCTTTTATTTTTTTTTAGTGGTCCAGTTTTAAACTCAGCTCTTAAGTTCATTCTTTGAATTCCTCTTGCTTTTCATATTATTTTTTGAACATGGCCGCTTGGTTTCCCAAAGCCTTGTCTTCAATGGATACTTTAATTCAAGTGAATATATATGGTAATTTATCTAGTTTTTTTCCATATAGGCCAACGAGTATATCTTTATGCTAGCTGAACTCAGCCTTCATCCCAAATCTGGTCAGACAACCAACCCCAGATTCTTTTCAATTCTCATTTCCTCAAAATACTGTTGCTTGCAATCCCACTTAGGGTGATCTTTCTTCTATCCTCTTTCCTACTGTCCTTGCTGGTCTAATTCTGCTCCTTGAAATTTGAGATACCAGTTTTGGGGTATTGAGCATGACTCTTTTGAAGCCAAAGTGCCATTATAATAAGGATGGACAAGTAGCCTCAAAAGAAAAGCTTGGACTGTTTTGGGCGGTGACTTTTCTTTGATCTCCAGGCTATCTTAGATCTGTTCTTGGGTTAGGAGAGATGATTCAAGCCCAGTAGCAGTTGGGGCTCATCATTGCCACTTCATACATGCATATGGGGCTTCACAGACTATAATCTATCTCCCACTGGCCTTGCCTCATCACAGTATCTCAGCCACCTGTGAGATGTGGAGACTAGACACTGATGTGCTCACCTTTGAAGCTGAGAAAAGAAATGTGAAAAGGCTTTCCCAAGGTCGCAAGGGTTGACCAGGAGCTAGAACAAGAATCAAATCCTCATCTTCCCAGACACTTCATGCTGACCTCCTTGGTAGGCCCTGCTCTAATATTCACCAGCCCAGGGCAAGAGTACACACAGAGGGCCACATGCTATTATCATATTTAAAAGCAATAATCAAGCTATTGACTGTTAAATAAAACATCTTCCTATCGTGACAAATTGTCATCATTTGGAGTTTCCAGAAGCAGATACTGAGGCCGAGTTTGGCTGAAGGGTATTTACTAGTGAGCAACAGGGGGAAGAAGCAAAGAGTAGGCAGAGGGAGAAGTTCAACTGCAATGTGGGTGCCGCCAAGCCACGGCCAATCCCAGGGGGTGTTCTAGAGCACACCCAGCCCATCAGATGTACCAAGGTTAGGTGAGATGGCTGGGCTTCACTCCCACATTCTCACCTTTGGTTGAGGGGGATCTGTCAGTTGCAGCAGGAGGTGACAGCTGGGCAAAGTTCTTCCTCTAACAAATATTCCTTAATACTGACTTGAACATGCTGACCAGCTCAGAAAGGGCAGGAGGATGAGTAGCCCTTCTCTTCCTGCTCCCAGACGTGCCTGACCCCACATCCAACATCCGCAGACCTGCCTCCACAGACGGCCCTTGGTCACCCCTTGGGCCTATGGGTATACCTGAAAGAGGTTTGATCCACCCTGGGGAAGACACAGGGGCAGCAGTTCCTCTATCCCTACTACCCTGGCAGTGGGCAGGGAATTCCAGGGTCCCCAGTACCCAGGGATTGGTCTAAAACAGGAACAGCCACATCTCTATTCCTGGGCAACGGAGCTGGGAGGGGAGAAGGAGGAAGGTCCCTAAAGGGGGCGGTGCAGGATAGAGACCCTCTTACCGAGGTCTAGGGTACTGCTTCCACAGATCATATTGAGATGTTGGGAGTTATAAATAAGAAGTTGCTTAAAGAAAGCTCTGATTAAAAAAAAAAATTTTTTTTAAAGTAAACGCTACCCCCAAGGTGATGCTCGAACTCACGACTCCAAGATCAAGTGTAGTTTGCTCTACTGACTGAGACAGCCAGGCACCCTTGATTTTTTTTTTTTTTTTAAGGAGATGAACTCCCAGTTAATATTAAATAAAGGCTTCTAAAAATACCCACGAGTACTAGAGATCGTTACTATTAGCCGTATTCCTAGGGTAGCCATACCAGGGCCTCACGCCACTTTCGGGGGGGAGGGGGCTAGTCCTTGGTCCAACCATCCCCTCGCGCGGCGGAATCGTCGCTGCGGGCGCAGCTCAGGCTCGCCCTCCGCCCGGGCGCGGCCAGGTCCCCGGGGCAGAGCCGAGCAGGGCGCTGTCGGGCGCCTGGGGAGCCGGGGCAGGGTCGAGCGTGACCAGGAGGAGCCCGGGCGATTGCGGCCGGGGAGGGAGGAGGCGGCCGGGCCCAGCCTGACGCAGCGGCGGCGGCGGCGAAGCAGGCCACTGCCAGGCCCCCGGCCCCCGGCCCCCGGCGCCAGCCGTCCCTCCGCCCCCGCCCCCGCCTCCCGCGGCTCCCCGCGCGTGGGAGCGAGTGCGTCGCGCGGCCGCCCCGGGTCACCGGCCGGGCACCCTCTGCGCGCTAGCCCGGGCGGAGGGAGGCGCAGGAGCGCGCGCGACGGGCGGAGGCGGGGAAAGGAGCGGGCGAGGCGGAGGCGAGGGAGGGGAGGGGAGGGGCCCGCCCGCCGCGCCCCGGCCGCCCGGCATGTGTGGCCACAGGCGCCCGTCGCCGTCGCTGTCCCGGGGCTGAGCCGCACCCGGGGGTCCGGGACGGTGCGTGCGCGAGGGTGTCGGTCCGCGCGGGCGAGCGCCACGCCGGCCCCGAGCCTCCCGCTCGCTCCCCCGGGCCGCGGTGCATGTTCGCCTCCTGCCACTGTGTGCCGAGAGGCAGGAGGACCATGAAAATGATCCACTTTCGGAGCTCCAGCATCAAATCGCTCAGCCAGGACATGAAATGCACCATCCGGCTGCTGGACGACTCGGAGATCTCCTGCCACATCCAGGTGCGGGCTGCTCGGGGCGCGGGCGCGGGCGCGGGGCCCTCTGCGGGTGGGCGTGCGCGGGCCGGGCGAGAGAAGCCGTGCGGGGGCCTGCTGGCGAGCGAGCCGGATTTCTCTCTCCCCGCCCCGCGAGCCTGGGAGCCCCAGCCAGCGCAGGGCGCGTTAGCCGCGCCGGGGCCCCTTGCCTGGCGTGCAAGCTGCGCGCACGTCTCGCTGCGCCTAGGCTGGGGGCGCGGGGCAGCTGCCTCCAGGGAGAGGCCAACCCCCCGATCCCCTCCCCCGCCAGGAAATGGGAGCTCGGAGAGCCGAGAGGGACACCTGCCTGTCGCCCATTCTTCCTTCCTCCCTTCCTCCACGTGGAGAAGGCATGCACTGCTCGGCTTCACTCAGCTCTCTTGGCGCCCGGGCTCCGAAGGTGCCCTCAGCCCGGGGGCCCGCTTCACTCCCTGCCGCCCCCCTACCGATGGCCTTTACTCCGCGTGGGGCGGCGGGGAAGTTTCTCGGGAGTGAGAGAGGCTGGGCAGACCTGGGCTTCGGGCTTCAGCCTTCAGGGATGGGGCGCGCGCTGCGCGGAACTGGAGCTACCCCACAAGGAATCATGAAATCGGTGTGTTTCAGAGAAAGGAAAAGGGCTGTGAGGCCGGCCGGGAGGGAGGGAGCCTCGCAGGACCTGGGTCCTGGGAAGAAGCGCCCCTTGGCATGTGGGTAGACATTGCTCTTGCCCAAGTTGGACAAAGCAAGAGTTCTTTGGCCGAAGGTAGCTTTCCTGGCAGCCTCCTCCTCGGGTTCGAAGTGCTTTTGAGCTTGCAGGAGATGTAGTGTGAGCTGCAAGGGTGTGTGTGTGTGTGTGTGCGCGCGCGCGCGTGCACTTTCGGTGCGCTCTCTCCTTTGACCCACTAGGCGAGCACAATCTGGAAAGGTTGTGTCAGGGCTCAGCACGATTAGCTTCTGACTTTTAAATCTATTTGCTTATTTATCTCAGGGATTTCCTCTTCTTGCCTACCTGAGTCTTGAGGCTTCAGGACTGAGCTGTTTTTTGTTTGTTTGTTTTTGTTTTTTGTCTTTTTTTTTTTTTTTTTTTTTTTTAATACAGAGCCCACTCTGCAGTTCCGTTGAGAGATGAATGGAGGCAGCGTCTCTCAGCGGCAGGAACAGGTCTCTGGGCTGTGTTAACCCCAGATGAATGAATGAATGAAAGGTCTTTCCCATTTGTTTGCCATGGGAGTTTGTGACACAGAGACAGTGGAAACTAATTTGTAAGCAGACAGTAGGACAAGTTTCAAAGGAATGTGGTGCCCCATTATCTCCCAGGAGAGTAGGCTCCCAGTGAATTTTCTGGAGGATCTTGAATTTCATTCTGAGCTAAGCAGCGCTGCTAAACTTAATAATAAAAGGATTAGCAGGTTAGGCAGTTTTTCTCCTGCCACAGGGTTGCACAGAAACGTTCTGCATGTACTGTCTTGTGATCCAGAGATAATTGTGCACTTTGCCTTAGGTTCTAAAGTGGATGTACCGTACAGAGCATTTCACCCATATCGAATATGTAATAAATGGAGGAACCAGCAACAGAGAGTGAGGGATTTTGACTTCTCCTCTGCTCTGTCCCTCCTCTGTGTGTCCTGTCCTCTCCCATTTGGAGTTGATACCACTAGGTTTTATCCCCTTCGGGACTTAGTCTTTCTTAGAATAGATAAGCAGTCCCCAAAGGGCATGTATTTGTTGTTTGGTGTCCTGGGAAACAATAAATTATAGCTGGTCTAATAATAGTTTGGAAAGTTACAGTTTGTATGGCCCAGCTGGTGCCAAAAAGGTTAAAATGCTATATTCCAAAATGTTGATTTTTGGAATTTTTTAAAAAAATCAAACACTTCATTTTGTGGCATATCTTTTTTCTACTCCTTTGCCCCATTAAGATGAATGGAAAGATCCTATATTGATAATTTTGGACCTTATCTTCCTAGACTTTTTCAAACCCAGGAATTTGAAATTGCACTACTGGGTACAGGGTCATAAAAAACTATCCAATTGTTTAAAGTTAGAACAAAATGGTATTTTGAAAAAAAACAAAACAAAAACAAAAAACCTTTTGGAGTCACCAGTCCATGCCCCGGGGAATCCATCTGTTCTTCCTTCCTTGCTTGCCTTTTTCCTCCGTTCCAGAAATCACAAAGGTAAACGAGTATGTGGACTGTCATACAGTGTCACACACATCCTCCCTCCATAACCTGCATGAAATGAGTTATGGATTTTTTTTTCAAAACAACAGCTTTTAATTATTCTGTTCCAAATTATATAATTTACAGACTTTCAAAGAAACCACCTAGTGGCCCAGTCGCAGCCACCTGGTATCCACTTCCAGAGGAGATGCTGAAAGTCACTTGCCCTGTCTCTTTCCAGAGTTTAGGATGTTGTCACATGATGTCATTAGGGTGTGAGTGTTTAGGTCTGAGGAAGAGGAATTCCAGATGAACAGGGAGCCTAAAGAGAGGGCAGGGCACCAGAAGGCTGCCTGGGGGAATGGAAGGAGTGACTGAATACTCCTATTGGGCTTTTCCAGCTGAGCCAGCCCTTGTAGTCTGGACAGTGTAGAAGGACATGAGGTAACTCTAAGTTCTTTTATTCAGTCTTGCTGCGTCAAGTAAAGTGGAGTCCGAGCCATCTTCCCCATTCTATCCACCTTTTTCAGATGTTGGCATGGTTATTCACAGCTCCTTCTAATGAACTTGTCATTTTTCAATATTGACTTTTATTGAGTAAAATGTAAACTTTTCACATTGTACATTCTTTAGCAAAGGCTGGTAAACATGGTTGGTATTATTGGAGTTGGCTGGGAGTTCTGATTTGTGTTTGAACAGAAATCGTAGCATAGTGCTTAATACATATTAGGCATTCAATTCATATTTATAAACGTAGATTGAATACTGTCCTTTGTAGACAGTTAAATCTGTAGAGTAGGAACATTTCGTGGTGGTGCTAGTTTTTTGTTAGGGATTCCCCAATACCTAGGGTAGTACCTGGCGCGTAATCATGTTCAACAAACACCTGTTGATTGAATGAGTGCCCAGTACTTAATCTAGCTCATTACCTATCAGTATGAGAGTAGCATGACAACATTGATTGGGGATCAGGAGATGCATGGTTTAATTATGTTACCATGCAGTTTGTGACATTGAGCGAGTCACTTGACATTTGGAGTCAATGTTTCCTTTCCTCTTTTGTAAAATAAAGGAGTTGGGTTAGATGGATAGTTCCAATTTAATAAATCTAATTTAATTACTACCCAGACCAGTTGCATTTGAGTGAAACAGTGTTGTTAATGAGGTGATTGGATACACATTATTTCAGGATTTTCATGTCTCCATTTTATTGATGTTGTATTATGGAGTGTCACCTCAATTCTATAGATAGGGAAAATAAGGGTGAGAGAGATAAAGTGATTTGGGTCACCTGGCAAGTAAATAGATTAGAACCCAGGTTGTTGGACTGAAAATCCAGAGTTCTTTCTTCTCTGTGGCTACCTCTTGAGGCTTAAGAGGTTTTGCCAGCAAGTAAGAGAGTAACCAAATTAAAGTGGTTTAAGTAATAAGTATATTGTCTTACCTAATGAGAAGTCCAGAGGTAGGGTAGCCTCAGGGTTGCTCAGCGGTTCTGCATGGACACAGGTGCTTTCCATCTTCCCACACTGTCATCCTCAGCACATCAGCTATATTGCATAGAGCGGTGATTCTTATAAGGTGGCTGCAGTAGTTGTGGATGTGAGTCAGGCACTACCATTTCCGATGTATAAGAAGTGGTGCCTCCTCATGCATTTCTTTCTGTCACAGAGGAAGACCTTTTCTAGAGGCCGCCATCAGTCTTCCTATCAGATCTTATTGGGCAGGATTGGATCATATACCCATGCCCTACCTGCAAAAGAGTCTAGGAATATGTGCATCTCGTATCTTGGCTCTTCACTCCCTATAGTAGGAGGTGGGGTTTGGCATTATGGAATCAATAGAGAAGTGTGTGTGTGTGCGCGCGTGTGTCTGTGGTGAAAGGCAGAGACATCTGTTGGCTAAGCAAGCAGTGGTGTCTTTCAGAATCAGTCAAATTGAGTTATAATTATTATTACAATAAAATTGTCAGGAAAGTTTAATAAGATGTTATCTAAGCCCTGGCTTATTATAGGCAATCTTTGTGTGATCAAATTCCAGAACAAGAAAAATTGTTGGATCGTTCTTTGTTGTTTGTGTTGTTAAATATCACTTTGGTCCTTACTGAACTGGTGGGTTCTGGGTAGTTCTGAGTCATCTGATATAGAGCAGGCACAGCTGGTAGAGCTCTACTCTTGTTGAAGTGGCCAAGACGAAGAGGTTGAGAGCTCATGTTCTGGAGCACTACTCACTTGGGTTGGAACCCCGGCCTAGGCCACTGACTAGCCAGGTGTCTTTGGGCAAGTCACTTTACCAGTTTGGGTCTCAGTTTGCTTGCTCATCTGTAAAGTGGGGATTATAATGGGCCAGACCTCATGGCCCTGTTGCGATGCTTGGTAGCTGGCCCACAGTAAGAGCTGAAACAATATTGACTGTTATCTTTCTATTATGTGGAGGTATGTTTGAGGTAATTTAGCAGGGAAGCTTTGGCTTAGAAGCTAACATCTTGAAGTCTAAATTCCATCATTCTATGATGGTGCAAGACCTTGAGCAAGTCACTGGGCCCCCCATTGTTCATCTGTAAAATAGACACAATAGTTCCTCAGTTGCCAACCTCCACTGTGTTGTTGAGATGATGTATGTGAAAGCATGTCATAAATGTCAAAATGTCACCCAAAGGTAGAGCACCATTCTTTAAAAAAAAAAAAAATCTATTTATGAGACACACACACACAGAGAGAGAGAGAGAGAGAGAGAGGCAGAGACACAGGCAGGGGGAGAAGCAAGCTCCATGCAGGGAACCCGATGTGGGACTCGATTCCGGGTCTCCAGGATCAGGCCCTGGGCTGAAGGCGGTGCTAAACTGCTGAGCCACCCTGGCTGCCTCTAGAGCACCATTCTAATTAATTTAGCTGGTGGGGCGGGGGTGGGGGAGCAAGGAGTTTACTGATCTTTGAGTTTCTTATCTATTGGAACAGGAACTGAATGATCACATGCAGACATTTTAAATATCAGGCCCCATGGTGATCCTGGTAGTGAATTCCAAGTGAGGTCCAGTTGACAGCCACACCTCTTCTGATAATAAGGACAATCCAACACTTTTCTCTATCAAACTCATCTAGAATGCCATTCAGAGTCCACTGAAAATCGGACACAAAAGGAATAGCAGGGAGAAACACTTTGTTAAATACCATGGCCCAGCTCTGACGTTTTTTAGGCCTAGATTATATGGGCCAGGTCTTTGTATTAAGTATATTGTGGAACAAAAAACTAATGTTATTTCAATGGTCTGCTAAGATCTTATCTCTTGATGTCCTCAGAGCAAAGGTGAAGTGTATTGACTGCAGAGAGAATGTAATCCTGTTGGCTCCACATCATTTGGACAGTCTATCAGCTGGGTGCTTGTAACTACATCTAACAAATTCTAATTCAGACTAGTTTGAACATTAAGAACATTTACTGGCTCGTATATCCTGAAGTCTCGAGTGTAGGGCTTCATTCAATGACTATTCTGCCTTCTGTAAGGCTTTATCTTCAGACAGACTGACAGTGAAATTGTTATGGTAGTTTTGATCCTCACATTTTCATGGGGCCTGCTTCAGAGGCAGAGAGAAACTACTTCCAATTTAGAATTCCCAGCAGATGTCCTGCAGCATTCTGATCAGACCCAAATCACATGCCCACCCCTGAACCCAGTGACTGTGATCAGTCGGAGGGAATGTACCTTCCCTCAAAGTGAGCAGAACCTGGCCGTGGGACCTCAGCATGGCATCAACTTCCCTCCTGGTGGTGGTCGGCATGGGGCAGGGTTCAATGCCTAAAAATTAAGGCTCTCTTGAGAAGGAAGATTGGGGGTGTGTAGAAATGGCTGATAGGAGGATAACCTGTAATACCCTAGAATATCTGGAGAAACCCTAGAATAGTTTTGTCTGGGTCAGTGGTTCTCAAATTGTGTTTTGGGGACCCCTGGGGATCCCTGAGATCCTTTCAGGGGGTCTTCAAGGTTCAAACTATTTTCAAAGTAATATTAAAATATTGTTTGCCTTTCTTGGGTAACAGTTTTATTGAGATATAATTCATATATCACAAAATCTACCTACCTAAAGTGTACGATGTTGATATTTTCACAGAACTGTGCAACTATCACCACCATCAGTTTTGGAACATTGTTACCATCCCCCAAAGAAACCCAGTGCTTTAGCAGCCATTGCCTCATTTCCCCCTAAACTTTCCAGCCCTGGGTAACCAGTACTACTTATGTCTCTATAGATTTGTCTGGTGTGGGCATTTGATAAAAATGGAGTCGTACAATATGTGGGCTTTCATGTCTGGCTTCTTAGCAAGTTTTCAAAGTTCATCTGTGTTGGAGCATGGATCAGTACTTCTTTCCTTTTTATTGCTGAATAATATTAATAATATTCTATCGTGTGGCTAGATCACTTTTTATCAATTCATCAGTTGGTGAAAATTTGAGTTATTTGCACTTTTTGGCTGTTATGAATAATGTTGCAGCGAACATTCCTTTAAAAATTTCTGGGTGGACACATATTTCTTTTGTATGTATATCTGGGAATGAAATTACTGGATCTGTGTTTAACTTTTGGAAGACCACCAAACTGTTTTCCAAAGTGGCTATGCCATTTTGCATCCCCATCGGTAGTGTGTAAGAATTTTGATTTCTGTACATCTTTGCCAACACTTGCTATTATTTATCTGTTTGATATAACCATCTCAGTGGGTGTGAAGTGATATCTTATTGTGAGTCTGATTTGTATTTCCTTGATGGATAATGATGTTGAGCATCTTTTCTTGTGCCAGTGGGCCACATGTGTATCTTTTTTGGAGAACTGTCTATTTGGATTCTTAGCCCATTTTTAAATTGGATTGTATTTTTATTATTGAGTCATAAGAGTTCTTTTTATATTTTGGATACTTGTACAATACATGGCTTGTAAATATTTTTCTTCTTCTGTGGGCTGTTTGCTTTCTTGATAGTGTCAGAAGTTTTAAAATTTTGATGAAATTCACTTTTTTTTTTCCTTCTGTTGCTTGTGTTTCTGATGTCATAGCTAGGAAACTATTGCATAATTCAAGGTCATGAAGACTTATGCTTATGTTTTCTTTTAACAGTTTTATAGTTTTACATTTAGGTTTTTGATTCATTATTGTATTAATATGCAATTCATGTACCACAAAATTTACTATTTTAAGGTATATATTTCAGTGGATTTTAGTATATTCAAAAGGTTGTCAATCATGACTACTCTCTATTTCCAGAAGACTTCATCTTCCCCCGAATAAACTTGTACCATTAACAGCCCAAGAGTATTTTGGTTCTAATTCCATTGTACGGAGAAGGAATACAATTCCATTGTATTTTGGTTCTAATTCCATTGTTTGGTTCTAATTCCATTGAATGGAATACATTCCATTGTATGGTTCTAATTCCATTGTATGTTTAGTTCTAATTCCATTGTTTGGTTCTAATTCCATTGTATTAGAATGGTTCTAATTCCATTGTATAGAGAACGAAAGAGTATTTTGGTTCTAATTCCATTGTATGGAGAGTATTTTGGTTCTAATTCCATTGTATCCAACAATTCTCTGACACCACCTACAACTACAATTCAACTCCATTTTGACACTGTCTACCTGGAGGTAGCATCAGATCCCACAGGCTCAGTCCCACAGGACCACCACCACTTTAGAGGCCAGTCATGAGGCAGGCTTCTGACTGACTGGCTGTAGATCAGAGGTCCCCAAGACCTCCTCCTTGAATTTGATTAATTTGCTAGAGTGGCTCTCAGAACTCAGAGAAACATTCTACTTACTAGATCACAATTATTATAAAAGGATGTAACTTGGGAACAGCCAGTTGCAAGAGATGCATAGGGCAAGGTCAGGGGAAAGAAAGGGTGTACTCTCTCCAGGAGTATTGATCTCTAGGCACCTCTATGTGTTCACTAATCCAGAAACTCTCTAAATCCTGTCCTTTTGGGTTTTTATGGAGGCTTTATTACACCGGCACAATTGATTAAATCATAGGCCATTGATGGTTGAACTTAATTTCCACCCCCTCTCCCCTCCCTGGAGGTCTGGGCCTCGGGACCTCTACTCACGTGGTCAGTTCCCCTGGCAACCAGCCTTCATCCACAGGGGATTTCCAAAAGTCACCTCATTAACATAACAAAAGACACATTTCTTGCTCATGTCACTTATAGGAAATTACAAGGGTTTTAGGAGCTTTGGTGGGGAAATGAGGACAAAGACAAAATATATATTTCTGATTATAATTCACAGTAGCACACAGCTACTTCTTATCTTTGATCCAATTTGAGTTAACTTTTGTATAGGGTGTAAAGTAGGGGCTCCAAATTTATTCTTTTCCACGTGAATATTCAGCTGTCCCAGCACCATTATTTGCAAAAACAATTTTCTTTCCTGCTGAATTGTCTTGTCATCCTTTTTGAGATGTTGTTTGCTTTTCCACTATTGTTCTTTCACAAGTGTGCAGTGGAGTTTTCCAGAGGCCGGATGATATGTGATATAGACATGCAGTAAATGTAGAAGCAGATGCGAGAATCTACCTGTCTTCTTTTGAGCCAGGCATTAATGTAAAACAAGGCTACTTTTTCATTAAATCAGTTATTAGTTTGTAAATACAAGTTATTTTTCATAAAATATGCATTTTTTGTTAACGTGCAGTGGTTCATTATCTTTACATGAATAAAAAAATTGATATTCAAAATAATTCGCGGGAAACTGATATATCTGACACAAATAAAAATTCTATCGCTCCTCCAGAGTGTAAGGGAAATTTGAGGCCAAGAAGCTTAAGAATTGTAGGTTTTGGTGACTCTCAATTTACTGGATGTCTTGAAATATTAAAAAAAAAAAACAAAAAAACAACCAAATAAAACAACTCCCAGTGCATCTTGGGAGATCTGAGAGATGCCTGACAACTTACAGGTATTTGAAATGATATCAACTAAATGATATCGACTAAATCCATTGTGTACATCCAAGGAAAATTTGTATATGTGTATTTGGAATTCTTAGTAGTAACCATATACTTCTCTGTGTGTGTATGTGTGTGTGCATGTGTGTGCAAGTGTGTGCATATGAGCATGCCAATGCTGAGAGAAGGACAAGGCCTGGCTCCACTGTGGTGAGCATTTCCCAGCTGTACTTGCTCTCCAGCTGAATCTTTCACCTCCAACAATTCGATGAAGCCAAGTCTTGAGACCCCTCCTTTGATTGTTGAAATTGTAAAATAACAATGCATTAAGAGTTTAAAATGTAAAGTACTTGAATGCGTCCTTCAGTGGTTACGTCCTTTTCTGAGTAGGCATTTTGGGGAAACTTAAAAGATTGCAGGAATGGAAATACCAGAATGTGTCCTGCAGAAAGTCTAATACGAGATTCATGGGCAGGAGTGATAGGCATTTGGTACATAGCCCGGCTTCCTCTTAGTTTCCACTTTAGGTGATGAAGGATTCAAGTTGCTTCTATGAAGTAGCAGAGAGCTAGACATGGAGTCTAGAGATGGGGAAAAGTGGGATTATGATGAGGAATCCTTAGAACAGGTTTTGCAACTGAGAGCTGAACTTAATTCAGACTCAGAGGAGTTGGTGTTCAGCTCTTGGGAGGGATGTGTAAATGCTTCTTGGTCTCTGATATTGTTGTGGATCTTTTGTGCTCTTGTTAAAATGCAAATTCTGATCTAGGAGTTCTGGAGGAGGGCCCTAGAATTCAGCATTCTAACAGGCTTCCAGATGCTGCTGTTGGTCTATGCCCCACACCTGGAATAGTAAGGTGTTAGGGGAATTTATCTGTTTCATAATAAAGTTTTTGATTTTCTTGAGTGTGGGGACTTTTTAGCCTCTCCCTTGATAAACATTCACCCAGCATGTTTCCCTCTGTAGATGGTAAATCAATGTTTAAGTGAATGAATGAATAAAAGAATCCATCCAGGTACATGTATCATGATAGACTGAAATACTGATTATACACTGATACTGGGGCTGGCATGATTCCTTTTGATTCCCAGCTGCAGCCAAATCATGAGATTGTTTTTCAAGCAGGATTTCCTCTGATGGCCAACCTGAAGTGCTGAACATCTGATAGCACATGGGGGCCCAGGGTTAATAAGAGACTTCTTGTCCCTCTGGACCACACTTCCCACTCTTGATTTCCCATATCCTGGACTCTTAGTGGCATTGCAGGGGAATTCTGGCACCTTCTTGGCACAAACAGATCATTGTGTATAAGCTGGCAGTGCCTACAAGCTCCCAAAGGCATACGGGACCCAGCTGTCCTTACTTGCGGAAGTGACCCCAGGGGACAGTGACCCTAGATGACAATGAAAAATACATTTGAGGTGTAACGTAAGCTCTGGTAACAAACCTAAGCTGTTTGTTTTGGTGGCTTTGCCTGAAGATTCAGGAGGGAAATGAGAGGATAACTTTAGGGGGAAAAAATTATTTTGAGAGGAAAGAACAATTGTATAGATCAAGCAATTATGTTTTCCAAAAGTGAATTAATGAAGTTTTTTTTTTTTTTTTTTGAAATAACATCAATCTTATTTAATAAGTACAGAGCTGGGAACTAGGTAAGGAAAAAATAATGAGCATCAAGAAGCTCCCAGTCATTTGGGGGAAGAGAGACAAGATAGTGGTACAGGGACCAAATGACAGCTGTAGGGATAGGTATATGGAAGTGGCAGACCAGGAGGAGGTAGGTATCTATATTAGACTGGGGCATCAAAAACTATTTCTGGTATAGACGAACTTGATTAATAATTAAGGGACAAGTGGAAATCAATTCTTTGAAGAAGGAGAAAAAGGCATTTCAAGTAAGGAGAGCCTCTGCTTGATATAAAACCCTGAACATGAAACAGCATGATCAGATACAGAAATGAAGGAAGGGAGGATTTGGGATTCAGTCCCAAGAGGTTGGTTTCCGTAACAAACGTAATGGCCATGCCCCCCCCCCAGGAAAGACAGACCTGGCCACATAATTTTTGGGACTCAGGGCAAAGTGGAAATATGGAACCTTTTGTTCAAAAATAAAAAATTTCAAGAATGCAGTAGCAGACATTTAAACCAACTGTGGAGCCCTTCTAAGCATGGGCTATTCATCCATGAAGCTGGCCCTGAAAGGACTAAATCAAGGAGAAGCAGGTTGGGGGAGGAGATGATGAGATTCATTTTGGGCTTTTAACTTTGAGGAGTCTGGAGAGTATCTTAGCAGAGAATTCCCAGTAGATACCTGGAAATAAGCAAAGAAAGTCAGCATAGAGGTCTGGCATGGAGACACAGATAAGGGGATACTTAGTGTTCATGCAATTGGTAGTAGAAGCCATGTCGGTGTGTGAATGAAACCATCAGGATAGGTCCTTTTTGTCCATCTTTCTGCTTAGGGCATCCTTGTAGATCAAGCCAATGGATTCTGAGCTCTGAAATTCTTCCCAAGAGTACTTGATCTTTTTTTTTTTTTTTTTTTTTTTGTTAGGCAACTTTGACCAGAATAGGAGCATCTCCATTTTCTTCTGCAACTAGGACAGCCAAAACAGAGTTACCGGTAGAAAAGCATTTTTCTGCTCTTCATCCTCATTTCCTTGCTTGGACTATCAAATGAAAAAAGTCCTCTCTCAGCTGGAAGGTTCTGAGTTACAAAGCATAGGATTTGCACTCTAGGAAGTCACCCTTTGAGACAACGTCATGAACATTAAGTAGATAATACATTTTAAAATCTTATCAACTTGGTACAAAATTGAAGTAAATGTGTTATATGAGGAGCAGTTTTTAAAGTTATGCTGTAATAATTTAGCTTTTATTTAATATTAATTTATATCTTGGATATCCCCTCCAGCAAATTTTGTTTTCTAATTAGTTCCCAGGGGATTATTGTCAATTTTAGTTAAAGTAAATTCAAGTTCTGTAAAAATCACTCCAAAAATTAATCTAATCTGAGTAATGCAATGACCTGGATGTTAGGTGTAACATTTTTGTCTGAATGTATATCTATGTATCATGCTGAAGTTTGAAGTATGATTATTCTGTAACAAGGAAAAGCAATTAGCACGGAAGAGATTAGGGTTTGGTTTATTATGTCTCCCCTCAGAGATGTAATTTGTTGCTTTGAGCCACGAGGGCTTGCTGGTAAAACATTGGCCTGGAAAGGATTGCCTTGACACACAAACTGAAGATTCAAACACAGTATCATTTACTAATGGATTGGCAATAAAAATAAGTAGTCTTAAACTATCAGCAACTCATTAGACTTATTAATAAAGAGAGGACAAAAACCTAATTAAAAAAAGATTTTATTTATTTATTCATGAGAGACACACAGAGAGAAACAGACACATAGGTAGAGGGAGAAGCAGGCTCCCTATTGGGAACCTGATGTGGAGATTCAATCCCAGGACCTCAGGATCACAGCCTGAGCCAAAGGCAGATGCTCAACCACTGAGCCAACCCAGATGTCCCCAAAAACCTAATTAATAGGCTGACTGATGAGTCTTCCTTGATGTCAGTAGTTCAGTTATTTTTTGGGCTGGTCTACATACCTATGGATGCTCATTGTTCTGAACATAATGCTAGTCCTTGTGATCTGTGTCTGTATGTAGGTGTTGCCTGCAATGTTATGGTGGTGTGGAGTATTTATTATTCTTTGTTTAGTAGCATCCTTTCTCTTCCTTCGTATGCTGCTTGATATTCTTGAGTAGTATGTTAATAATGTGCATTAGCTAGTAGATTAAATTGAGATCCAAAGAGGTGATATGATTTGCCTAAGGTCACAGACTTAGCAAAATTAGGATGAGGTCTGGTGTCTTGAGTTTTAAGTTTGCTCCTACTATATTAAATGCTATCATTTTGTCTTTGAATCTTCTTTAGTAGTCGAAGTGATACGATTCTTTTTCACTGACAACTTTTTTCTTTTTTTAAAAAATTATTTATTTGAAAGAAAGAGCATGTGAACAAGGGGAAGGGCAGAGGGAAAAGAAGAGAATCTCAAGCAGACTCTGCTTGGGTGCAGAGCCCGTTGTGGGACTTGATCTCCTGCCCCTGGGATCATGACCTGAGCCCAAATTAAAAGTCCATTGCTCAACCAACTGAACCAGCTGGGTGCCCCTAACTGGCAACTTTTCTAATAGCAAAAGGGAGAAACCATACACTGACCACATTTCTGGATGAAAAAAGCATGTTGATTTTTTAAAATTGTCATCCCAGGACACAGTTTTAGTTCTTCTCTATTTCTTTTAGTCAGTGTGTGGGTCAGTGGATGTCCCCATGAAAATTGTGATCAAGTTATCATGTATTTATGAGTATTTTGCCGTATAACATACTAGATCATTGAAAGATATCTTTTCTTTACACATTTGGCTTGGTATAGACATTACTTGTAGTTTGAAATTCAAATTAACTTCTAAGAAATTGAAAGGAAAAAGAAAGAGGAAGGATGATGTCAATATTCTATATGTTGGCAAATTGAACACCAATAAAAAATAAATTTATTAAAAAATAAATAAAAGCCTTCCTAAGGGGGGAAAAAAAAAGAATTTTCTTTCTATCCTCCACGGTAATTTACCTTGTAGTTTTGAGATTGGCTTTGAGAGTTGAAATCTTAGCAATCCCAGACCATGGTATTTAGAGGACTTCTGGAAATATATGAAAACAAAGTGTTTGATAGTTAGGCACTAGTCACATCCTTTTCAGGCTCTCTTTGTTTTGAAAGCTGAGGCAGTATAAAATCTCTGGAGTCGGGGTGGAAAAAACACTTTGTACCACCTGGAGCCTTGTCAAGGATGACTTCACCTTTTGTGCTCCCAAACCTCAAGGGAGATGTGCTTCTGCTGAGGGGCAACATGGCACGGGGGTGGTGGTGGCAGGGGCACCTTGGATGGCACCTTTTGTCTCCGGTTTTGGAGACATTATTTCTCCACCAGGTGTAGGTGGCAGCTTCTTGGTTCAGCGCTGATTAAAAGGGAAAAAAAGGGAGAAAAAGTTGTACAGTAATTCAAGGGCAGCCATGAGGTCTGAGAGTTTGCAGTGCCAGCAGCAGTGTGGTAATTTGAGAATAGCAAATTAGAAGAACAAAGCAGATTTTAATCATATGCCACAGAGAGGAAGGTGGTTTAGGTTTATCTCCAAATTGTGCCTCCATTAGAGAAGGGGAGGCTTTTAATGCTATTATCCAATATTTATTGTTAAAGATTTCTTTCTTCTTTTCCCCCAGTCTTTCTTTAGTATACTCACTAGGTGGGGAATGCCAGCCTTTGTATTGAGTGGTTGTTAAATATAAAGCTCTTTTTTTGGTGTTACTGGAAATGGAGAGAGACAGGGAAAGAAAGAAACAGGGAGAGACAAAGAGAGAAGGGAGAGACAGAGAGACAGAGAGAGAGGTTACAGGAGAGATGTTGATTTTGAAATCCCTGGTCTTTATCCTTTAGAAGATTTGGTCTGAAGGTAAAATTGAATATTGAGAAAGCATCTCTTCCCATCTTTCCATCCATCCATCCATCAGCCCTACCCACACATTCATCCATCCACCCACCTATCCATCCAACGAACATTT
This sequence comes from Canis lupus baileyi, assembly GCF_048164855.1. Classification (NCBI taxonomy): domain Eukaryota; kingdom Metazoa; phylum Chordata; class Mammalia; order Carnivora; family Canidae; genus Canis; species Canis lupus. Next base: position 76,842,374 of record NC_132838.1, read on the forward strand.
ATTGAGCACCTCTGCTTAAACACTGGCCTGAGTATTAGAGATACAGAGATAAATAAAAAGTATGGTCCTTTGCAGTCTAATGGAGAAGATGCACATATACATAAACAGACTCAAGTCGGTACTGCTATGATAGAAGAACACCCATCAGGACATTGTTGGAGCACATAGATGAGCCAATAGGAGGGCTGAAGTGCAGCTTGGGGAAGGATGTGTCCTTCTTTTAAACTCTGGTTGCTCTCCTCCAAAGTCAGTACTCCTCAAAAGGATGTTCTTTGAAAGGGATCACTGATATTTTCTTACTCACATTTACTTGTAGATAAGAACATCTTAAATAACTTTGCTCTTCTTGCAGATATCTCAGCAAAAATTGTACCTTGCTCTAAAATATGATTTCGGGGCAGCCCAGGTGGCTCAGCGGTTTAGTGCTGCCTTTCAGCCCAGGGCCTTTCCACGGGTCCTGGAGACCCGGGATCGAGTCCCACGTCAGGCATCCTGCATGGAGCTTGCTTCTCCCTCTGCCTGTGTCTTTGCCTCTCTCTCTGTGTCTCTCATGAATAAATAAATAAAATCTTTAAAAAAATAAAATATGATTTCAAGAGAAGTCACAAACTCCCTTCACTACTTCCTACCAACTTTTCACCTGCCAAGTGTCTCCTATAGAGAAATTCTGGAGTAGCCACTGGGGCTCCTAATCTAGCCTAAGAAGGACAGCAAAGGTTTTCTGGAGATGACATCTCAAATGGGTCTTAAAGAAAAGGTAAGCATTGTCTAGCCAATAAATTGGGGGAATGTGTTCAGAAGGGGTAAAGCGAGGAAAGAAGGTAGAGGGTTGAGAATAGGTAAAGGCATGGTGTTTATGGGAAGCTAAAAGAAATGCATTATGATTTTATATATCCACAGAGAGGTCTATACTATGCAGTAGAAAGTTGGCAATTACCTATTCAGACTGTGTAGACACTAGAGTGGAGAGTTGGTGTTTAGAAAACAATATGGCTACTGTTTACTAGGGGATAATTGAGATTACCCCATTGAGGTGTAGTTTGCTTGGGCCACAATGACCTGGAGAATTGTTTTGCAGCTCAGCTACACTTCCAGAGCCAGAGGCAAGACACATAGGGTTTTATCTCAGGCTTTGAATGCCTCAGTGCTTCTTGAAAAGCACCACCATTTTTCCCCCTAAAGATTTTATTTATTTATGAGAGAGAGAGAGAGAGAGAGAGAGAGAGAGCGAACGAGCGCACTTGCAAGCTAGCACAAGCAGGGGGAGAGGCAGAGGGAGAGGGAGAAGCAGAATTCCCACTGCGCAGGGAGCCCTATGTGGGACTTGATCCCAGAACCCAGGGATCCTGACCTGAGCTGAAGGCAGATTGTCATCTGACTGAGCCACCCAGGTGCCCCTGAAAAGCGCCACCCTGAGGAACACTAAAGTTTTCCAGTTCTTAGTGAAGGTTTTAAACTTCTATGTGTCATTGGGGTGGTGATGGTTCCATGGCCTTCAATGAGCCCAGTGATAAAGCAAGTCTTTATTAACTGGAAATCAGGAAACTGACAGACCTTTCCAAGGCAACTCAGCCCATTAACTTATGGTGGTTCTGAGTCCAGCCAGGGAGGGCCTGATGGGAGTCATTGTGGGGGCTCCAGGAAGTAAGTGCTGAACACAAATGAGATGCGCCTGATGCACTTTGGACACGCACTGTCCCATAGAGCTTTGGTGATGTTGAAACTCTTACATCTGTGCCATCCACCTTGGTAGTCACTAGCCTGTGGTGGCTGTTGAGCTGGTAAAATGTGACATAGGTGCCTGAGGAACGGAACTCCGATGTTATTTCATTTTAATTCATTAAAAGTCCAAATATAAATAGCTCCACGTGCTCGTGGTTATCATACTGGACAGCATGGTGTTAGCATCTTAGTGGCAGTTAATTAAGAAAGGAGAGAGGAATTGAGAGTCGAGCAGGGGAGCAGCACAGGAAAAAGCCTTTTTCCTTGTCTCTATATACTTCTGTACCATTTGAACTTCTGGTCGGCTTATGTTTTTTTACTTCTGTAATTTTGAAAGCATAAGACATTTTGAGGAAGATCTATGTGCCTTTATTCTCCCAGAGCACTTAGAACATTGGAAAGGATTTTCGATTTTTAGTCCAATGCCTATATCTTTCTCAGGAGCCCCTGCGGCCCAGAGAAGAGAAGGCTCTCACCTGGTGAGTCACCGAGAGGGCCGGGGCCCAGGGATCCAGACATCCATTCTCATCATTCTCCTGACTTTGTGATAAAGCATGGTTCATGTGAGCTTGGTCAGTGTTGCTGTTTTGCCTCTGTACCTAGAAATAAGTGACATACAATGACTTAAGTTCGAATTCTACTGTTCATTGCTGGTATATAGGGAAGAGGTCGACTTTTGTATGCTAACCTTGCATTATTTTCTTAAGGATTTTATTTATTCATGAAAGAGAGAGGAAGAGACATAGGCAGTGGAAGAAGCAGGCTCCCTGTGGGGAACCTGATGTGGGACTTGATCCCAGGACCCCAGGATCACGACCTGAGCCCAAGGCAGACACTCAACCACTGAGCCGCCCAGGTGCCCCTTAACCTTGCTTTTTTGTCGGTGCTTTCAGATTCTATGTAGACAATCATGTCATCTGTGAACAAAGACAGTTTTATTACCTCCGTCCTTCTTCTTTTGTTGCCTTTTTGCATTAGCAAGGACTTCCAGTACAATTTGAAAAGAGGTCCCAAGAGGGGACATCCTTGCCTTGTCCCTGATCTTAGTGGGAAGGCTTTGAGAATCTCACCATTGAGTATGATGGTAGCTGTAGGGTTTTTGGTAGAGTGTTTTTTTTTTTTTTTTTTTTTTATTAAGTTGGGAAAATTCCCCTCTATTCCCAGTTTACTGGATGATTTTATCATGAATGGTATTGGATATTGTCAAATGCTTTTGCTGAACTGATGGATAGGATCATGTGATTTTTCTTTTTTAGTTTGTTGTGACAGAATACATTAATTGATTTTCTAAAGTCAAACCTGCCTTGTGTGCCTGGGATGAATCCCAGTTGGTTATGGTATGTACTTCTTTTTATAATTGTTGGATCATCTAGTGATTCAGACAAAATTAAGTCCTGAAACTTGTAATTATTGATAAATAAACAGCACCTCTCAAATCAGCAGTTTTCCCTCCATCATTTATTTTAGAGATAATATATTTTATCTTTAATAATTATTATAGAATACATAGTAAAAGTTCAAATCATGTAAAAGATTACACAATGAAATATAAACCCTCCTACACCTCACCTCAGATGTACTCCTTAGAGGTCACAATTTCTACTGATTTTTTTGGTACATCTTTCCAGAATTTTCTGTTTCCTTTCAGAAAACGATATTTATTAGAGAGTAGTGACAACCCATTGGGGTTTAGTTTGTGTGGGCCACGTAACCTGGAAAATTGTTTTATAGGGCTAGCTTGGCTACACTTCTAGAACTAGAGGTAAGACATTTTTTTTTTTCTTCTGAAAAAAGAAGAATTTTCTGCTCTGAATGCTTCCAGAAATGTTGGAGCCATTTAATGTTTCTCTAAGCTCCTTTATTCCCTTTGGTGGGCTTGTGTGTATGTGCTGTACGGCAGATAGTCACATTCGGGGTTGGAGTGTCCTCACCTCTTCTTCCATCTTGTTATTTAGTTCCCTCCTTTGCAGTGTGACTGGAATAAATGCTCTTCCCCCTTCTCTACTCACCTCCCTGTCCTGCAGACTTAGGATGTCTTCAAAGATAGACCTTTCCTCCCAAGGGCTCTGTTTAAAATTCTACGCCCTTAGTGATGTGTGAAGAACAGTCAGAGATGTTGAAAGACATCTGACGTGTGACATTCCTCCCAGAGAAATAGTTACTTACTTAGATCCCAGAGGACCCTGGAGAAGAAAGGAGGCCTGGCCTCTGGGAGGAGGAGAGCCAGAGAAGGAAGAGATTTACTCAGGTAGCCTGGGAGTGTGACTTGCTGTGGGCGTATCGGTTGCATATGTGACCTGGATAGACTTTGTGCTCATTTTTGCTGGAGGGCTTAGAAAGATTTCCCAATGGATCAGTTGATCAGCCAGTAAACATTTAATAAAGCCACAAAATTTTATTGCCCCATTGCACACATGAGCTGAGCCTTCTTTCTAAAGTGACACTCCAAATCACGTTGCTCCTGGTCAATTCATAAACGCTGTGGTGGTTGGGTGTGCTCTCTGGCTTCCCTACCATACTGGCAGCTTTGTGAGGGCAGGGCTGCTGCTGTATCCCCGTGAACATGTCCAGTGCCTAGGACATTGTAGGTGCTAGGTACAAATGTTGATTAGCTAAAAGAAAAAATAAGTGAATACACTTTACCAAATCATAATGACAGTGATCACTACCATTTGCTGAGCACTTACTGTGTGCTGACCCCCTTGGCACGCACCTTTTATCTTATTTAATCCCTATTTAAAGGTTAGGAAGATGAGCCACAGAGAACCATCCTGTCCCAAATCAACAGCCCGAGTTGTGGGCTGAGATTTGAACCTTGTCCAAGACCACCAAATTCAGTAAATTAAGGTATAATCCCCAGAGATGTCAACCTTGGGCAAAAACTTCAAGAAGGGGGACCTGCCCAAAGGAGGAGGTTTGTGCCTTCCAGATGAGTGTCAGGTGGTTGATAGCAGACCCAGCACCGGCTCTTCAGGAATTTGGAGGGAGACACCCACACAGCCTGCCAACATGGTTCTGGGGAGCTGGTTTATCACTGATATGGGTTCTGGGTAGATATTCTGAGCAGTTGTGAATTATTTAGGTGCTGAGGCAGAAACACTTCTTGGCATTGAATCCTAACAAACACTGTGCATGAAATTAAAGTCAGGAAGTTCAGCAGTTAGTTATTTATTTTTCTGTTAATTAACAAGGGAGAGAAAGCAAGCCTTCAGCAATCAGCCATATGGTTCACCTTTTTGTTAGTCTTTCCTGGCTCTCAAAAGGGCCCCTCAGTGCTTGTAAGTTTTTTTATTTTATTTTTTTTTATGTTGTATTTTGTAGAATACTTGAGAGCCATTTTCACCAGTATAGGTGGCCAGAGCTAGCTCCATTTGATCCATTTTTCTGCCAGGAGAGATTCAACTGAGAGAAATCAGAGGCCCAGTGAGCACCCTTGTAATGGCAAACTCCCTCAGTCCTGGGTGTCTCCAGGCCTCACTTGCTTTCCTGCCTCTTTGACTGTTGTACTATTTGGGGATCATTTGAGCCTCTTGTTATAAATCTATACAGCACATTATATTTTGTAAAATGCTTTGTATTCACTTTACTGGTCATTTTCGAAGTAAGTCATGAGGTAGGGTAGGAAGAGAACTCTGAGGAATCCAGGCCCAACACCCCTGTTTATCCTAACCCCTGAGTTAGTCCTGGTGAGGTCAGCCTTCTCAAGAGGGACCAAATGCATCTTCTTCATGGGGGCTGGTGCTGTTCAGTGTCTCTCAAATCTATTTTTTTAAAAACAGCTGTATTGGGATATTATACACATATTATACAATTCATCCATTTATTTATGTGTCTAGTTTATCAAAGATTTTATTTATTAGAGAGAGCAGACACACAAGCAGGGAGGGGGCAGAGAGAGAGGGACAAGCAGACTCCCTACTGAACACAGGACCTGATGCAGGGGCTCAATCCCATGACCCTGAGATTGTGACCTGACCTGAAGTCAGACTCTCAACCAACTGAGACACCCAGGCACCCTACAATTCACCTGTTTTAAGTGATTACACACTTTATATGTAACTATTTTACAGAGTTGTGCAACCATCACCACAGTCAAACTTGGAACATTTCATCACCCCCAGAAGAAATCCCAGACCACTTAGTTGTCACTCCATCTACCCCTGCATTTCTCCCAGCCCTAAGCAACCATGGATTGGCTTTCTGTCTCTATCACACAAAGACTGGCATCTTTCAATTAGCTCACTGTTTTCCAGCTTCTTCATGTTGTCGTGTATATCCATACTTCATTTCTTTTTTATCACGAATTGTATTCCATTGCATGGATATACTATAGTTTGTTTACCCGTTCACTGTTTAATGGACATTTGGGTTGTTTCCATATTTTGGGTATTATGGATAATGTTGCTAGGAAATTTGTGTACAAGTTTTTATGTGGACATTTGTTTTCGTTTACCTCGGTGCAGAATCACTGGGTCATGTGGTGACTCTGCTTACCTTTTTGAGGGACTGGCAGACTGTTATCCACCCAGCAGTGCATGAAGGTTTTGATTACTCCATGTTCTCACAAGTAACACTTTTCACAATCTGAAATTTTTTTTAAATTAATGTTTTTTGGATTTTTTGATTGTAGTCATCTTAGTGGGTGTGAAGTGGATTTGCAGTCTGGCTTGGATTTGCATTTTCCTGATGGTATCAACCAGCATCTGGATGATACATTTTTCCTAGGCGGCTGGATATTCTTTTGGGGGTTAACATGTGAACAGGTGAAGACAGTGTGGCTGTTTCTGGAGCCCATTTCTCCTCAGGCAGTCTCCAGTCCATGGGACATCCCTCACCCTTGAGCCTTCCCAACTGCAGGGCTGTCAGGTTGTGGATTTTGATTGAGCCATCGTCCACAAGAGAAATGAAGTGTTAAAGCAATTTTCTTTTTAAAGTCGGGTACAGATGTTATCCTGTCATACCTACAACTAAAGTTATGGAAGTTTCTAAAGTCACAGTGTTTTTATGAAGACACTATATACATCAAGCCCACAGCACTGAAAAAGGTGTATTTTCTAAAAAATGAATAGATTAACAGAGCCAAGTCCTTAGAGTAAGTTTTATTTTTATTTGTGTGTGTGTGTTTTTTAGGATTTTATTTATTTATTCATGAGAGACTCACAGAGAGAGGCAAAGACATAGGCAGAGGGAGAAGCAGGCTCCCTGTAGGGGACTCGATCCCAGTATCCCAGGGATCACGACCTGAATCAAAGGCATCTCAACCACTGAGCCACCCAGGTGTTCCATAAGTTTTATTTTTAAAAGTTACATTCTTTATTGTGAGGTGTAGATTCAGGCACAGCTGAAAAAAGTAATACCGAGAGATCCCATCCTTGGAACTGTTGAACTATGGGAGAAAGTGATTTACTGAGGGACTGGAAGATATGTTTGGAACTGTGCCAAGAATTCAAACTATTTCTGAGCCATCAGTTACCTGCTCTTCCCAGGATGTGGACTATAGGACCCAATATCCAAATGAGCTGCTCTTGAGGAGTGGTTATTTATTGACAGAAGTTATTCAGCTTTTTGATTGATTTTGGCTTAAAGTAGACACACCTAATAATGCTATCCCTTTCTTCTCATCCCCATTCTTAAGGGTCAGTTGCTAATGTTGAATCTTCCCTGCCGTGGCTGCTACTGCTGCCCTGAATCCGTTGAACTTTTAAAGGAAATTAAGCCTGGCAAAGATCTCATTTTAACTTAGAACTACTCACACTGGGGAAATAAAAATCCTTTAAATGAAGCAAAGAGTGTAAATGAGCTAAAGATGATAAAATTGGTCAGTGTGATACCTGGCGGATCATTTGAATGTGACACTCTCATTAATTCCATGTGTATTTATGAAGTTATAACTCTGTGTTAGGCATTGCTTGAGGTGCTGGGGATAAAATTAGAGAACCAAACACATGGAAATGTCTGCCTTCATGGAACTTATATTTTCCAGAATATAATTATTATATGTAATATATTCTCTGGAACAATCATGCTATATATAATATGCCTAGGACTTAATTATAAGTTAAGTTTGTACCTTTTGATGCCCTTCACTTATTTCTCCTACCCCTTACCCCTGCCTCTAATAACCATCAATTTATTCTCTTTATCTGAGGTTTTTTTTTTTTTTTAGATTCTATATGTGAGAACATACAGTATTTGTCATTTTCTGTTTGACTTATTTCACTTAGCATAGTATGTCCAAGGTCCATTCATGTTGCAAATGGCAGGATTTCCTTCTTTCATGGCTGAAATATTCCATTGTGCTTGTGCACACATGCATGTGTATACCACACCTTCTTTATTCATTTATCTGTTGATGGACACTTAGGTTATTTCCATGTCATGGCTGTTGTGAATAATGCTGCAATAACATGGGGTTACAAGATCTTTTTGAGGTAGTGGATTGTATGGTAGGCCCTGTGGATATCTGTGGGGAGAACATTCCAAACAGAAGCAACAGACAGTGCAGAGGCCCTGAGGTATGTTTGTGGATGACTTGAGAGGGCATAAGAGTTGACTGAACAAGTGGAAGTGTAGATGATGTGGAAGAGGTGGTAGGACCCATCCCATGGGGATTTGTAGGCTGATGTAAACTTAATACATGTTAATTAATTAAGAATATTCAGACAATCAATGAACCATTTTTTTAAACAATTGAAGCATGACATGCACACAGAAACGTATGCAAAATTTCAAGTGTATGGCATGACACACTTTTATGAAGTGAATACTCTTGGGTGACATCACCCAGATCCAAGATCCAGAAACACAACAGGGCTGGCATCTTGGAAGCCCTCCTGTGCTTCCTCTCAGGCACTGCTCCCAGAGGGTGACTACCAGCCTCGCTTCTCACACCATAGAGTAGTCAGGCTCATTGTTGAATTTTATATAATTTTCCATAAAAAGCATTGTGCAACATGCACTCTGGTGTCTTCTTGCATCTGGTCCCTCCCTTATGCTTAGCATTATGTTTTTGAGTTTCATCCTTGTTGCTGCTTATGGTTATAATTCTTTAATTGTCATTGACATATGGGAGTCAGTTATGAATATGATGTTATTTAGTTACTTAAGAAAAGATTTTATTTATTTATTTGACAGGGCGGGGGGCAGAAGGAGAAGGATAGAGAGAATCTGAAAGAGATGCTGCGCTCAGCTCGATCCCATGACCTAGAGATCATGCCCTGAGTCAAAATCAGGAGTCGGGTGCTTAATCAACTCAGCCACCCAAGCACCCCAGATTACTTCTTCTACTGTTGATAGATATTGAGGTTGTTTCCAGTTTTGGCCACTACAACCTGCTTTGTTAACTTTAACTCTTTATTTTAAAATAAGTAATAGGCTCCTAAGTGCCACAGAGTCAGGCAAGTAGGCGATTTTAGAGTGTTTGGAAAATGGTTCTAAATGTTTGAGAATAAGACAGGCCCAAACCTTCCCAGACTCATCCAGGGATGAGGTTTTTGGCTTCCTGTGGCAGCTTAAGAGGTCAGAGCCGGCCAGCCACACAGCTGCCCACAGGCCTAGCTGTACAGTGGACATGCATCATGAGTTGATGTGGTTTGCTCAAGCCATTGTTAGGACACTCTGCCTTTCCCTTTGACATTCCTCTAGCAGATGTTTGTTGCATGGTGAGGCTCCTGTGTGATGGGTCTTCTTCCACAACCATAATCCGTGGGGTCGTGGAGAACCTCTATTCTTTAAATCTGTAAACCCGCAAGGCAGGAAAAGTATGTTTTTTAGGTCACAAACACTTCCCCCATCCAAGGAAGGAATGTAAGAACATAGGCATCTCAAGGTGGGATCTGCCCCGAGAAGGGAAGAGGTGTGTGAGCACTCTCTTTGTGAAGGGCCCAAGCAGTGCCATGAGCAGATCCCTTTTTGATGATTTTGAAGCTGACCTTTATGAAAACTTGGTCCTTGTGCTGAAAATGCAGAGCAGGTGTACTCTGCAGCTGTGGAGTCATGAGACAGAAATCTGATCACTGTATTAGGAGGATGTTAGTGGCTCTCTTGTTTCTCCCTGACCTCTCAGGCCACCTGTCCTATCACCCCTCTGCTCAGCCAGCAATGCTTCCCCCCACCATCTGCAAGCCATCCTCTTGGTAAACAGCATGGCCCCAGATGCCCATCTGATGACCCTAGAACCCATGAACTTGGCTAGTTCCAGAATATACTTGAGCCACCACATGGGGCTTGTGCAGCCTCTGTGTCCTTCTTGAGCACTTCTTGATTCAACCAGAGGGGGAACATTCCTTCTTGTGGACTCATTCTAAACTGAGGAGCCCAAGAAGACAAGCAGGTAGACTGAGGAAATTAGGAGAGCAGAGGAAACAAGAGAGAAGGCAGCTTTCTAACTTGGCAATTCTGAGTGCTCTCACCTGTTTATAGATGTGTGCTATATTTTCCTAATAGTGTGGCTATTTCAAGACTGTTCCATTGCTACTACAAGAATTGTTGTAAAATACTGCTTTCATGGTGCATTATTGTAGGAGGGGTGTTCTCCTTCTCCCATGTGGGAGAAATTCTTGTGACAGGAATAGATACCTGGCACAGAGTAGATGTGTGGAAATTGTTTGCTGAAAGGCTGAGTAAGGAAAGTATGTCTTTGAATATCTTGTAGTAACTCTGACATTCCACTATATTGGGGTCTCCTGAATCCAATGTTGCTTGTTGCTAACTGTCTCAGTCTGATCACTCAACATCTCTTAGGCTTCCCACCATTCATCCATTCACTTGTTTATTTATTTATCAAATATTTACTCTGAATGGTACTACAAGAGGATTTTGGGAAAAAGCAGTGAATAAGGCAATACAAGCTCACCGAGCTTATAGTCAAGAGGGGAGAGGCTGACAATAACCAAGCACTTATACAAGAAATTTTTTGACAGATGGTGGTTAATTCCATGTGGAAAAAAAAGTGGGTAAGGGGGATTAGAGAATGAAGTAGAGTATGGGAGAGGTAGTGTTCTTTATGGGGTGGTCTGGGATGATCTTTCTGGTCAATTAAGGTGATATTTGAACAGGGTGAGAAGGCAGTAAGGATGGAGGCAAGTGGATACCTGAGAGAAGCATTCCAGGAAAAGAGAAGAGGTTGAAAGATCTTGAAGCTGAAGAGAGTGTGGTATTGTGAGGAGCATGAGAAAGGAGCTCATGAGGGGAGAGGAGCTCATGGAGGTGGTGGTGGGTCAACCTTCAAGGTCTTACAGGCCACTAGAAGTACTGCAGAAGCCATTGGAAGGGTTTGGTAGAGGATCACATGGTCAGACCTCTGTCTTTTGAGAAGATAGCTCAGCTGCTATGCTGAGGATAGGCCTACGGTGACAGAGCAAGAGTAGGAAGACCAATGAGAAGGCCAGTGCATGACTCCAGGTGAGAAGTTTTGAAGATCCAAGGCTGCCAGGAATGTTCAGTGGTCCAGAATATGCTACACTACCTTTGTGTGATTTTCAATGAACACTATCTTGTCTTTGCAGAGGGAGCCAGTAAGGGCTTCCCTGGGCTGCAGCCCCTTGCCCCTCTTCCCCTCCGAGGGCCATCACCACAGAGCACTCCAGGGCACAGACCCCAGCAAAGCAGTGTAGCATCTGGGTGTCATCAACCCTTGGGGAACACCCAAAATCTCAGTAGGACCCTAAGTATATCCTTGTCCTTCACCCCCACCCCCATTGCCACAAGCTGCAGGGCAGTCCCCTCCCCTACGTAGCAGGAGAGTTTCACCTAGCATAATCACACAGAGCTTCCCAAGTCAGAGTTCCTCCTTCCCCTTCTTGCCAAAGTAAGTTGGGCCAAGATAAGTTTCTTTCTTTTTTAATTGAGATAGAAATTATACACAAGGTTGTGTAGATTTTAGGTGTACAACATATTGAGTTGATTTGATACATTTATATATTGCAATATGATTACCACCATTAATATGGTAGTTAGCTAACAACTCTGTCATGTCACAAAACTATCATTTCTTTTTTTGTGGTGGGAACATTTAAGATCTAGTCTTAGTGATTTTTAAAGTATATAATAAATAACATTGTTGGCTATGATCACTCGGCTTTGCATTAGCTCTCCAGAACGTATACATCTTCTAATCGTAAGTTTGTATCCTTAAGCAACATCCCCCCTGCTCCCTCACCCCCAGTCCTTGGTAACCTCCATTCTAATATCTGTTTTTATGAGTTCGGCTTTTTTTAGATTTCACATGTTAATGATATATCTGTCTTTCTGTGTCTGACATTTCATTTAGCATGATACCCTCAAGGTCCATCCATGTTGTTGCAAATGGCAGGATAGCTTCCTTTCTCATTGTTGAATAACATCTTACCAACATATATACATATACCTCATCTTCCTTATTCATTTGTCCATTGATGGATGATTAGATTGTTTCCATACCTTGGCTATTGTGAATAATGCTTCAGTGAAGAGGGGAGTACAGATATCTTTCAATACCTCATTTTTACTTCTTTGATCTATGTCCAGAAATGGGATTGGTGGATCTTATGGTAGTTCTATTTTAATTTTTTGACGGACCAGCCTCCATACTGTTTTCCATAGTGATTGAGCCAGTTTACATTCCTACCAAAAATGCACAAGGGTTCCCCTTTTTCCACGTCCTCACTGACACTTGTTACCTCTTGTCTTCTTACGATAGCGATTCCAACAGGTGTGAGGTGGAGTTGTGCCCTTTCTGTCTATGACTTCAATGAAGTCAATGGTGGTGCTGCTTTCCTCAGACTTCTCTGGGTTAGAACTCACCTGGTTTACTTAGCTGATGGAGGTGTAGCTTGAGTGTCGGCCATTCATTCCAAGCTTTAGGTCCAGCTTACAGTGCTTCATTTCACCATTTGGATTCTGTATTGCTTCTCTTGCTTCATAACATGACTGTATCCTGAGTGCCTTAAAGACACATCCATTTATTAGCTCTGGAAGCTGCCTACCCTGACACATTCTTCTGCTTACGATACCGGTAGTGTTCATTTACCTGTCTTGCTCTCGTGGCTGGTGTACCTGGCAGTTACTACAGTGTGCTTTAATTTCCAGGACCTGCGTTCCTTGCTTTTTAGAGAGACTGTTGGCATTCCGAAGACACTTGATGCCCCAGAACCCGGCATAGCAATCAGAAATCAACGCCTAGTGTTTTCTGTCTGACTCTGAATGGCAGGGAACCAAGGACATTCTGGTCTATTATATTATCATATGATCATTAAAGCTTCTTATTTGATCATTAAGGCTAACATTTTGAGGCCTGAGGTATTCAGGGTACTTTTGGGGTTTGATTTAGAGCCTTCTGAACCATAAAGTAGGAAGTAGCTTCTAATGTTCCCATTAACCTGCTCTTACCCATCATAGCCAACTTTCTGATAGCTTACCAACGCTGTTGGAGCCTCCCACAACTGAGAGCTCATTACCTTATAATGCAGTGTATTCTGTTCTTGGACAGGTTTATTTATTAAAAAATGCTTGGCCCCTATTAGGTTCTTTCTGACTTTTACCCTACCCATCCATGTATGGCCCAGAGCCACAACAAATGCCTCTTTTCTCTTATAAATTATGGTTATTCAGATGTGTAGAGGCAGATATCAAGACTTGGAATATCTTTTCTCTAACTAGACTCCGGCTTTAACAGGCAACCTGGCACATTTTGTTTGCTCCTGGTGCTGGATACACCTTTAGAATGTGGGCTCTGTTGTACTCACCTCCGTATCCCTGGTTCCTAGGACATCACATCATCACATTGTATGTAGTAGGTACCAATAAGGTACCAATTGATGGGGTGTGCTCTCCTTTGGAACTGAGGTGTCTGTCCGATTGATACTGTTCAGTCTCGTGAGCCATCCCTGGTCTCCACCTAGAAATAGTTAATGCTTTCTGTCTTACATCCTTTCCAGAACAAGGCACATAAATAGATAAATAAAACCAGTTAATGATTCAGGCACTTGAGAGAAGTTGCTTTCTTAAGTAGCAAATTTTGGTGCTTGATTTAAATTGTCCCTCATTTAGTGTTGCAGTGAGAAGGAGGAGGTAAATCCATTACAGAGAAAAAAGGATCATATTAAACTTGGAATTGGTTTTCCTTCTCCTGTCTCTCAAGTACAAGGAGTCACTTAATCAAATGCATCTCTCAATGTGGGCACTTGCTGCAGAGCTAAAAACCAACCCCCACTAACAATAAGAAATTCCTCCCAAGAAAAAGAGATGCGATTGCCTTGCTTTTGGGTATATGGCAATCACCTTATTAGAGGCAGCAAATCTAGGTTTTCAGGGTGGGTATCTGCTGCAATATTCGAGCATTACTGCTTGGTTTAAAATGCGTGGTTTTGTATAATGTCGTTATTGACACATTGGTCTCATCTTTCTACTGGAAGAATGTAGGTAATTTTATCTGCAAGAAATTGCAAGTTATAGCCATTAGCTCGGTAGCTCAGCTCTATAAAACCTGAATGTATTGTAATGCTCCCAAGAAAGAACATTCCACATTTATAAAAATTTGAGTGTGTAATCTTGCTCTCTGAAAAATTAATGCGGTACCTTATATATAAAATAAGGGGTCTTGCCTCATCTTTATAGCACTTATCTTTGCTCCTTCCAATGATATTTGCTGATTCCTGTGATATGTGAAGGAATACAGTTTTTAAGTAGGATTTTCAAGGAAGATCTGTAGTTGTATCTTATAAGATCTATAGAAAAGCAATTACAGATAACAGTCATTTATTATCTCTTAATGTTTGATAAACATCAGAATAAGCTAGATTAGTTTGTTTTTGACAACTTTGATCTGGACATTTTTCACACATACTATGCAAATCAGTTTTTAAAATAGAGCTAACCATGCTAAGGAGGGGATTTTGGTTGCTTAATTCTTTCTTTGTTTGTTATCTTTCCCAATAGTGTGACTAATAATTATCTGACAGATAATTACAGAGCACTGAACTGTTAAGTTATAAAGTGCTAGAGAGATGCTAACCTTTATTCTGCACTCTTCTTCTGTCTTCCAAACACATATTTTGCTGTCTCTAGATTTTTGCACATTGTTAGAGTCCAAAGAATATATTAATTCTGTAACCTTTTTAGCCGACTGCACTGAGTAGTTAATTGACTCATCCAGAACTTGTGCTGGGCCTTCCCTTTGTTTAGATTACAGCCGCAGAGATGGAGAGAAGAAAACACACTATAAAAGATAGAGCAGCTTTACCTTAAAAATTTGTTGTTGGGAGAACATTTAAGACCTGCTTTCTTAGCAACTTTGAGGTATAAGAGACAGTGTTGTTAATTGTAGTCATCATGCCATATATCAGCTCCTCAGAACGTATTCCTCTTATAACTGGAAGTTTGAATCCTTTGATCAACATCTTCTGATTTCCCCCGCCTTCCAGCTCCTTGGCAACCACCAATCTATTTCTCTAAGTTCAGTTTTTATATATTACATGTATGAGTGAGATCATACAGTATTTTCTTTCTCTGGCTTATTTTACTTAGAATCATGCCCTCAGGTTTGCTCCATGTTGGCACAAATGGCAGGATTTCCTTCTTTTATATGGCTGAATAATATTCTCCCTCTCTATTAGGACATTTTCTTTATCCATTCATCTGTTAATGGACAATTAGGTTGTTTCCATGTCTTGGCTCTTGTGAATAATGTGGCAGTCAACGGGGTGGGGGGGAGGAAGACATCTCTTTGATATAGTGATTTCACAGAGGGGAGCCTTACCTTTAATGAATCTGTAGACCAGTTGTTCTCAAAGTGTGGTCTTACCCCAATATTGACATTGTATGTGTGTATGTTTGTGCGTGTGCACATGTGCATGTACTGTGTACATGCTGACAGCCCTGGAATATGCTAGAGTAGTAAATGGACATTCAGAATGATTTCAGTAAAATTAATAGACTTATTTTTTTAGGGAAGCTTTATGTATACAGAAAAATTGTAAAGAAAACACAGAGTTCAAATCTACCCTCTTTTCTGTCTCGGCTCTCCCCTATTATTAACATTTTTCATTAGTACACTTGTTACAATTGATGAACCAATATTGATACATTATTGTTAACTAAAGCCATAGTTTACCACTTTTCCTGCTGTGTAGGTCTCTCTTTTTTTAAGATTTTATTTATTCATGAGACACACACACACACACACACACACACACACAGAGGCAGAGGCACAGGCAGAGGGAGAAGCAGGCTCCATGCAGGGAGCCTGACCTGGGACTTGATTCCGGGACTCCAGGATCACACCCTGGGCTGAAGGCTGCACTAAACTGCTGAGCCACCCAGGCTGCCCTCTCTTGGTTTCGATAAAGGTTTAATGTCATGAATCCACCATTATAGTGTCGTAAAGAATCGTGATACGAGGCCTGTATTTCCTACTTATTTATCCCTCCCTTCCTCTTCCCAGACCCTTGGCAACCACTGATCTTTTTACTATGTTCTCTCTGTAATTTTGCCTTTTGGAGGTTGTCATATAGTTGGGATCCTTTCTATATATGTTCTTTTACTCAGCAATATGCATTTAAGTTTCCTCCATGTCCTTTTGTGGCTCAATAGTTCATTTGTTTTTATCACTGAATGATATTTTATTGTCTGGGTGTGCTACAGTTATCTGTTCACCTGCTGAAGGATATCTTGGTTGATCCCGAGTTTTGGCAATTTTGAATAAAGCTTCTATAAACATTCACATGCAGGTTTTTTTTTGTGGATGTGTTTTCAATTCACTTGAGTAACTAACTACTAAGGAGCCCACTGCTGGATGGTAGCAGGTTTAGATTTGTAGAAATTGCCAAACTGTCTTTCAGAGGGACTATCATTTCATGTTTCCACCAGTGGTGAATGAGTTCCTGTTGTCCCATGTCCCCACTAGCATCTGGCATCCTCTGCATTTTGGATTTTAGCTAATGGCTGTGAAGCGCTATCTCCTTGTAGACTGATTTTGACAAAGCATGCGAGGCATGTGAGCCTCATATATGCACTTGCACGGGTAGACAGGAGTTGAAAATTATGACATACTAATGTACACTGAACCCTGTATGTTTCAGAAGATAATTTTCCTCCTCCTCATTTTTACTCACGAATCTAGCTCTTTCCCATCAAGTGTCAGATATGGTGAGCACTCTTTGAGGCCCCCTCGTCAACTCCCTTGTTCTAGCTGAGTTTCTTCTTAGAGCATATCCTTCACACTTCCTTGGTTCTAAAGAAGTGGCCCTGTTGGGGTTTTTATCTTATTGTCAGTGCAGTGAATTTGCAGCAGATTTGCCCTCAGGGGAAAAACATCTTGCTGTAAGATGTCTTCCGCTGTCATTTTGGACAGTACCTCACACAGAGTTTTGTTTATAGACAGTCCCACGGTACTTGCTCGGTTGAGTTGGCTTTGGTGCCTGACACCCGTCAGTGTCAGTAACAGTCGTGATAATCAACTTCACCAACTCTACCTGTTTCAGTAAGACTTTTGCATTGTGGTGATAAAAACCAGAGACTCAGTAAACCTACAAGGCGATTGCCATGTTAGACCTCACGTATGTACCTTGCACATCATGCTTTATCTCTGACCTCTGTTTGAAAAGCTGACATGGCAGGTCTTATGCTAAAGCCTTTCTTTATGTTACGCATATTTCTAAGTTTTGCTTTTCTCAGTTTTACCCCGTTGATAATGGTAACATTTATTGGGAGAGGGGGCTGGGAGTCTTGTCTCGGAGCTGCTTTTACATGGCAAGTGCACTGTTTTGCTTCAAATATATGTAAAGTTGACCATTCCACAATGAGAGCAGAGAGAGGCATCGACACATATGGAGTAGGAAATTTGCATAGTAGAAAATGTTATTAAGAAAATCACAAGGAAGAGAAAATACATTTACAGTATGGAACAGTGTTAATCAGAAGAAATCTGTGTCTAAGTGGTTGCTCACAGTTCACACTTGTGTTGCTGAAGGGTCAACTGTATATGGCTTTTAGGGAATGTTGTCAGGGTATTTTAGGCCAGCACTGCCCAATAAAACTTGCCTGATGATGGAAATGTCTGGGATGGTAGCCACTAGCCACATGTGCCTATTGAGCATTTGAAATGCAGCTAGTATGACTGAGGAAGTATATTTTTCATTTAATTTAGTTTTAATTAATTTAAATATAACTGTAAGTAGCCTCCTGTGGCTAGCAGCTGAGGAATGTAGGGGAGTGCATAAACTGCTTGTCAAGCAGCTTGCTCTTCCCTTTGGTAGAATTGCAGAGATTTTAAGGGAGATATAACTAAACTAAATCTGAAAAACTTAATGTCTGTTATTTTCCATCGTGGAATTGGAGGTGACTCCTTAAAAATGCTTCTTGATTTGATTTTCTGCATCAAGTCAGGCCTTATATGGTTCTCAAGAAGTTTGTAAATGATGCAGAGGTTTGAGGAGTACAAAGTTCTCAGTCTTTACATTGGTGTGCTCTATGACCCAGGACAAGGAACTGGAACATTCTGAGCTTCAGTTTCCCACATATAATGAGAACCACAGCGAGCACATTCTCAAGATATTTAGCTTCAGTGGTGAATGTGACATGGGCAAAGCCATTGAATGCATTCCCTCTGCTCTGGAGAATTCTGATTTGGAAACTAGAGAAGTCAGGTGAGTGCCGAGTTTATTAGTCAGGATTGGCTAGGTTATGCTGTGGCACCAGGTTCATCCTGGACTCTCTGGGCCGTGCCACCACCATGAAGTCTCAGTTCTTGCTCTTCCAAAAAGTTATGCATTTGGGCATTTGTCCTCCATGAGGTCACTCAGTGATCTTGGATGTTTCCACCTTGTTTTTTCATCATTGGAGTCACCAAGATCCATGCAGGAGAGAAACAGAGAGCACAGGAGAGTTCCACTCCAGCTCTTAAGTGTTAAGACCCAGAATGACCCACTCTCTTCTGGTCACACTCCTTTGGCCAGCATTTGATCATGGCCCTGACCATACAAGAGGGTTGGGGAATATGGAGGAGCCTGTGCATATTTGGTGAATAGTAAATGTAGTAAATGTCTTTTCCACACTAAATCTTTGGCACTTAAAAAATTCCAACACTCTAGAATGATTTTGGAATTTTAAATTATTTCCATTAAGTTGTATAGGATATTTTATTTCTGGGTTTTAGTCCTTCTTTGGAATTTGCTTGGATACCTTTAATTTCTCAGTAAATTTGACTTTTTTTTAACATTTGCTTTTACAGTGCTAATTCACTCTGAGATTCTTCAGGCGCAGGTGCACATAAATAAAAAAAGTTATGGTAATGACTTCACTATCTAGCTGAACAATTTTGGTTCACATCTTTCAGGATGTGAACTGAAACACACATGGAAAGAGTATCATACGCAATTTCTTCAAGCTTGTGCTGAACTTGGGCATTACTACAACATTCTTAAAGTACTCTGTGATTTGTTTTGTTTATTTTTAGTTTTGCAAAACTCCATGTATGATGGATCATGGTAAAATGCATTCTTCATTCACAACAGCCAGCTTTAAAGTGGCAAACCATTTCCTAAATCTCCTCTTTCTGCAACTATCATTTTTCTAGCATCACGTGGAACTTATAGAGATGTACTTTCTGTCATTATATCCCAAGTTTCCCTGATCATAGAAATCACAAGGCAGTTGTCAAAAATGCAAAATACTCTGTTTTCAGTGGATCCGAGATAGGGTCTAAAAATGTATATTTGATAAGTACTTTTTGATTATTCTTAGCATTATTTGGGGACTCTTCTTTATCTTTAAGGCACTAACTAGGATTGGAAGGTTGGATTTTTTTTTTTTTTCAAATAAGTCATGTTAATGACAAAAAACTAGTATCTAACACAGGCAGTTAGTGTCCTTGCCAAAGAAGAGTTGACATGTTGAGTTGGAGTTCATCCACTTCCTGAATTCAGCCCTTGCTCTGACATTTCTACAACTTTTGCATGGTCTCATATCATTTTTACAGTTATTTACATTTTTCTTTCAATTACATACACCAACTTATTTAAATTGGATATGTTATGCTATGAAATCATAATGTTACCACTAAAAAATGTTTAGATTATTTCAAGTACTCATTATGAAGCGTGTACTGTATTTGGGTCACATGGTGCAAAGTAATTCATTGTTCCAATGTAAGAAGGCCTCTTGTTTATGAAGTAGCAGTTTATGAATTTTTTGTGGGAGGTACACCCTATAAGCTTGAGACATACAAACATGCTTGTGAAGATTCAAACACTTACTTTTCATTGTAGCCATTGTAGCCATTTGCTTAATTAAAGCAAAATATTTACACTAACCAATGTTCAACTGATAATGAATGTCACATCATGAAGTCATTTTTAGGTTTAATCATTTGTTTGACCCTGTCTTTAGCTGGGTATGCCTATCTCTATTTGTTTATGGTGACCATGGGGAAAAAATACTGTTTTCAAATAAACTGGTTTGGGGATACCTGGGTGGTTCAGTGGTTTAGTGCCTGCCTTTAGCCCAGGGCGCGATCCTGGAGTCCCGGGATTGAATCCCACGTCAGGCTCCCTGTATGGAGCCTGCTTCTCCCTCTGCCTGTGTCTCTGCCTCTCTCTCTCTCTCTCTCTCTCTCTCTCTCTCTCTGTGTCTCCCATGAATAAATAAATAAAATTAAACAAACAACAAACAAACAAAAAAGACTGGCTTGCTTGCTTATTTATTTATTTGGTTTTATTTATTTGCTCATGGAAGACACACAGAGAGAGGCAGAGACACAGGCAGAGGTAGAAGCAGACTCCCCACAGGGAGCCTGATGCAGGGCTCCAATCTAGGACCCCGGCATCACGCCCTGAGCCGGAGGCAGATGCTCAATCACTGAGCTACCCAGGTGTCCCTTTAGTGGTCTTTTAAATAAAAGTAGGATATGCAACTATATTTATAGGATTAGGCGATTTTATAGAAGATCCTGTACCCATATTCACACACATATACATACACCCTCATATGTAGTACGTATATGTGTAGACGAAAAGGCGGGTATAAATATATCACAATTTCAACAGATGTTAACTATTTTTTTTAAATCCCAAAGGGAATATATATTATTATTATAAAGAAAATAATTTTTGAAAAAGAAAGAAAAACTTCTAAAGATCTGAGAAAGACCTGCTTCCCTGGGTTGATTTCCATGGAGCAGGAGGACAAGGGGGAAACATTCCAGATCTTACTGAATCACATCTTTGGATGTTGCCTTTTGGTAACAATATATTGTCATGAATTCCAAGGATAACACACACATTCATGTTCTATGTTAGAAGAAAAATACATGTGGAAAAACTTAATGTGATTTTCTGAGTCCTTTATTTTAAAATATTTTGCTCCATTTCATTAACACAAGTAATTGAAAAGTACCATACCACTCCTCCACACTCTAGAGAACAAGAATGATTAAATAAATTTATTTTCTGTGCCTTCCCATTTTTACACCCTAATGACAAAATAATAATATGATCATGTATGAACATATGCAAGTCAAGTGAGAGAGGAGTGCATCTAGTGTTTTTTTTTAAATCAATATAATCCCCTAATAGATGGAAATAAGAACCGTGCTGTACTGTTTACCATGCAGCACGCAAACAAATACATGGTGTAATTCTTGCCACAGTGTAGCTATAATTTTAATCGGTGAATGTATTAGTTAGGAAGGAAATCAGCTGTGATAGGCAATTTTTAGTGGCTTTAGACAGAGGTACAGGTTTAGTTTTCCCACAGAACTAGGAATCTGGAGGTAGATGGTTGCAGCCCTCTCTAGGGGCTTACAGAGGGCAGTGTTGCCATTTCTTTGAAATTCCCTGGACTTCTTCATGGTCACAACATGGCTGTCTAAGCTGCAGACATCACATCGTTATTCAAGGCAGGAAGAAGAAGGGTAGGTTGCAGGCCTTTCCCAGAACCCCTCCTCTGTTAGCACTGTTGTCACATGGACTATTCTAGGAGGGAGGCTAGAAAAGTGACTATTGAGTTTTTTCCAGCCTCTATAGTAAAAGATGAAGGAGAAGGGATTTGGAAATGGCTTTTGAGTTATAGCAAAATAAGCTTAGTGTAAAAGAATTACATGGTAGCACATCCACCTTAACTAATGATGGCCACAGCATCATAGGAAGTGCCTCAGCAAGAAAACTGAAGTTTCCTGAAGATTTTGGCGGGGGCGGGGGGGGGGGGGGCTTGAATGGGGCATGATGGGATTGGGTAAGATCTACATTTCCCAAAGTCTGTTCCTTGAGACTTTGGGAAACACCTAGGTACTTAGGTGTTCTGTGGACCACAGGTTTGAGAACTGCTGTGCATTATATACCTGTCTTGTAAATTCACAAGTCACATTAGCATATTAAAAGCTTTGAGAAGTCCTGAAGTTAAAAAAACAATCTATTAAACTATTAATTATGTGACCATGTTTAACTCAGAATTTCCCAAAAGTATTTGGCCACAGAGCTCTCTTCATATATATCAGCTATGAATCTGTTGAACCAGTGTTTCCTGGAACAGGTTTTGGGAAGTGCTAGATTAGCTGGAGAGCAGAGGATGGCAAGGATCATATAGGCATGAGAGGTGCCAGCGGTTGGGGCCAGCCCCTCCCTGAAGACTAATGGGGAGGGGCCAGTTTAGAAAAGGAACCCTACCACCATCAACACCCCACTCAGTGCACCCTCTTGGGACTGCAAGGAGATGGTTGGAACAAGAATATGGGGTGGGATGTGGGTGGGCCAAGAGGTCTGGGGGAGGGCAGTGTCCATGGAAAGGGGAACAGAGAGGCAGCAGGTGCTTCTCCTCCCCAAAGTTGAGGGCAGGACTCCAGAAGGGTCACCTGTGCTGTTGAGAGCATCTATAAGAAGGGAGACTCATTTTGTAACTAACTTGCTGTCCCACCTCTGTGCTCCCTTAACTGAGGAGGAGGGGACTAGAGAGGGTGGGGGGGTGCCCTAAAGGCAAGCTTGGATAATCTTCCATTAATCAACTGGGTGTCTGAGATGGTAGTGGAGCTTGTAGCCTTGTAGTTGAACAACTGCCATCCACTAGGAGGGCTGTCCCAGGAGGCCGGGGACTCTGGTAAGTTGTGGCAGCGGGAGAGGTGGGCACATAATTGTTTTGACTGTGCCTTGGAATTGTGTGGAGCGGTGAGACTGATCCCAGTAGAACCCTTCAAAGCATGCTTTAATGCTGAGCATCAGGATGCCTACCCCGTGGAGG
The DNA here is from genome assembly GCF_048164855.1 of Canis lupus baileyi. Taxonomy (NCBI): domain Eukaryota; kingdom Metazoa; phylum Chordata; class Mammalia; order Carnivora; family Canidae; genus Canis; species Canis lupus. Next base: position 76,865,300 of record NC_132838.1, read on the forward strand.
CCTCGGTGGCCAGCCAAGATGAGGGAGATAAGCATTTTACTGCACCCTCTGTGGCTCCTCCGTGCCTCTACTCTGGAAGAGCCAGGGTGGAAAGAAGGGTCAGGTATGAAAAGAGTCCTTCCAGTCTGCCGCTAGAGTCATGGGTTTTGACTTGAGCTTGAGGCTGAACTCTTTAATTCATTGGGCCTGTGTCTTTTATTAAATGTAGGCATCACATTGGGCATGGAGCCCAACATGGGGCTTGACTGACATCAAGACCTGAGTAAAGATCAAGAGTTGGACCCATAACTGACTGAGCCCCCCAGGTGCCCCGTGACTGTGTCTGAAATGCCCACAGGGACCTGTCCTAGTGTGTGAGAGTGACTGGAAAGTTAGGGAATTTGATTACCTTTAAGGAACTTAGTAGAAAAGTAGTTTGATGCAGCACATCTGGGGCCAATTTTGGGGGAAAAAACCCCAACCCACCCCCATGCCATGTTTGTAGCCCAGTGAGATGAGATTTCTCAATGGATAAGTGCAGGTGCTTTATTGTATCTCTTCCGTGGGGGAGGAGGACTCACAGTACCCTTGTCATTTTTCAGTTTCACTCTCTCGGTGTATCCGTTGTAGGTTCCAATGGGAAGAAGCTTTAATCAAATCATCTTTCATGTAGGGCAGTAATTAATTTACAGCTGGATTGTCCCGGAGTGACCTGGAAGAGTGACAGAAATCTTGACTGACTCCTGGTGTGTATGGGACTTTTTTTCCTTGGGGGCCCAAAGTGTACTGCATCTTTTTTTTTTTTTTAAGATTTTATTTATTTATTCAAGAGAGACACACAGAGAGAGGCAGAGACACAGGCAGAGGGAGAAGCAGGATCCCTGCGGGAGTCCCATGTTGGACTTGATCCCAGGACCCCAGGATCACGACCTGAGCCAAAGGCAGACACTCAACCACTGAGCCACCTGGATGTCCCTGCATCTATGTTGCATCTATGTTTTTAAGTTAAAAATGTCACAAATACAAGAGTGGATGATAACAAACACCATCCATGCCATCCAGCTTGAGCAATAGCACATTAGCCAATATGTTAAAAAATATTAACACACATTGTAAGTCCCCTGTAGACGCCTGTCCCTTCTCGTCTCCTTTTGCCTCTCCCAGCACCACCTGCCATCCCGAATTTGGTGTTACAGATGCGTGCTGACTCTCTCTGGGGGGGATAACTTTTCCAGGCAACCATATCCAGTGAAGAAGACGAGAGCTTAAAATACTACGTCCCGACTCGGTGTAACGCAATCGCTTTCCTACTAGTGGTCGGGGTCAGGAGGCCTTCAAGGTGGTTTTCTTGGCTGACTTCCCTTTTTCCATTGTGCTGGGCTGGCAAGGATTTGTGTGGAAGGACAAGGCTTTTTGCCACCATGACAGAATCTTCCAGGCAAGTGACCCTTGCTGGCTTGGCTCAATGCAGACTGGAAATGCTGGTTGGTGCCCTCTGCCATGTGTGGCATCTCTTTCTGAGGTGGAGCCTGAGGGATGGGGGTGTCACTGACTGGTGTGTCCTGAGATTCTTCACTCAGGCGGGGGTCCCACTGCTGGCTGGAGGAGGCTCCATGGCATGCATGTCCCCCAGTCCCCGGCAGGGAGTCAGGAAACATAGCGAGCATCATGTTTACATTATTTCCAGTCACACTTATGCTTTCTTGATTGGGACTCCGTTTGTTTATTTATTTTAAAGATTCTATTTATTTATTCATGACTCGGAGAGAGAGATAGGCAGAGACACACACAGGCAGAGGGAGAAGCAGGCCTGATGTGGGATTCAATCCCAGGACCCCGAGATCACAGCCTGAGCAAAGGCAGAGGGCTCAAACGACTCAACGACTTAGACATCCAGGTGCCCCTGGGGCTCAGTTTATTATCACAACCCTCTCCTCTTGCCCCTGGTAGGACAAGTAAACTAATGAGTAAGGTTTCTTTTATCTCAAGTTTCTGTGCTCAAATCTAATCAAGGTAGCTAAAAGAGCACAAAGTGAGTGCAATTATATGTCCTGAAATAGTCTAGGTATTCTCTTAACAAAGGGATTTCATGGGAAAATAAATAAGGCTTAAATAAATTCTCTCTCCCTCCCTTCCCCCCCTTTTTTTGAAATGGCAGGACTTCATGGAGCCTTCAATATGGTAATGCTTATTGTGGTTCTCCAGGAGTGAAATATACACACGGTGATTATCAAAGTCATGTGGCCTGGAATTTTCAAAAATGAAGCATCTCATAAAACAAGGGGGTCAGAGCACACTGGGATCTGCTGGACTGGACTGTTGGATTTTCCATGCTCTTTTCACTCTGTTATGCTTGCTTTCTAAATGGCTGCTACTGGCAATAGCAAGGAACGGTGTGTGTGTGTGTGTGTGTGTGTGTGTGTATGTGAGAGAGAGAGAGAGAGAGAGAAACAGACAAACTGGATCTTTTCACAAACTGGTTAATCAGGCTTTCAGTCTGCAAATTATAGAAAGTTCATTAAAGGCATTTTTTCCCCCCAAAGGATTTTGTTTTCCTAGTATTTGTGTCTCCTACATTTCCCAAATCTCTTTTGTGCCAAATAGATTAAATGCTAATTCCATTATAGGATGTAGAACTGCAAAAGGAAGTTAGAAAAATGCCTGTTTGTTTTTCCACTGCAGTCTTTCCCAGGAGCGTCCATCTTCCGATGGACTCTGCTGCTAATGATCTAGTGTTTTTGACAGATTTGCAGTTGTTTCTGCTTTTGGGATGAGCTAGCAGGCCCCAGGGAAGTTGCTGTAATGACGGGGCGCTGGGCGGGGGTGGGGAGGAGGCACAATTAGCAGAGAAAAAGCAAGGTGACAGAATATAAAAAAAAGTTTGGGTGTTTATGTCCTTTGGGGTTTGCAGAATTGAAGAGCAAGAGGGCAGGAAACATAAATCAAATGTGTTAGGATTGGGACAAAGTTTGGCTACCCTCTTGTGTTTGAAATCTCAATGCGTGGCTGACTAGGGGTGTCTGATCTGGGGAGGCCAAGGTATAAGACATGAGGTCCCATATTTCTCTATGTTTATTGTACTTGGTTCTTACATTTATTGAGATTCTGATTAGCAAATTATCTACCTGGATAGCTCACAGCTATCTTTTTAATATAATTTATTTAAACATTTTTAATAGTATTGTTTTTAACAGCAGTTATTAAAATCATTTTTCTACTGTTATTTGAGATCGAATCACACATAATAACTTAAAAAGTGGTGAATTCAGTAGGACTGTGTATAAGTTCAATGATAAAATGTCTGAAACTGAGAGAAAGAGCCTCTTTGACCACATGGGCAGCCAAACTGTCCAGGTTCTTTTGCTGAATTTCATGATGAATTCGTATTGGTTTTGGTTTCTTATTCTAAATGGTTCTCTCTCAAGTGGTCCTAAAATATGGTGCCAAGTCCCCATAGCACAGCAATTGGAATACTTTTCTTTCCTTCCATCTTTGCTTACCTAATCTGAGACCCTGCGGGTTTCTGCCATGGGTCACCGCAGGGCCACTTGAGAGGATTGTTAAAATGATCTGAGACCTGAGCAGAGTTTCTTCTTGTCGTTTAAAAAATACACATATGTCTGTGTGACTGAGCTCCAGCTGAGAGGGAAATGGAAGACATCCAGATGGTTTGAAAATCTACCATTTCTCAAAGCCTGCATAATTTCTTTCCATTTTCCTTGTAGGGTTTTCTTCATTATGTAAAATGGACAATGTCTGAAGTCATTTGCTGCTCATGTTCTTTACCTAATAGGTCAAACATTTAGTGAAGGTGATGTTGATGGTCTAGTATCAGTTATGGGGAGTGGGAAGGAGGCTTGTCAATGAAAAAGGTGCATGCCCTTGTAAACCTCACCATTGCGTGGGTAGCCCTCTGATTAGCCAGAAGGGTCTTTGTGGAAATGCGGAACTTTGAGTGTGGAATGAAATGGAGAGGATGACTCAAATAATCAGGAAAGTGAAAGTATTGCATCCAACTTTTTTAAAAACCAGGGTTCCCCTTTTCTAAATTGTAGACATTCTGGTATGGCTTCATTGACCACTTATCTTCTTCTGTAAGCCAATGTGTCTTAGTCCATAGTTTTAAGTAATGGAGCATTTTCTTTTACTGTTGATCAACTTCCATGAGGGTTTCAGTGGCAGGCATGACGAAATTTGCATTTAACGATGGCTAAGTCAATGAAGCTGTGCAAAATTAATGTTAACTCAGGACTGATGCAGAGGGAGGTGTTTCATAGGGGCTCCACATGACATACTTTTATTCTGTTCTTCCTTCTTGAGCATTGCTGTTTCTTCTGCAGCTGAGCTGAAGGAGCATGTCACTGATATGTTTATGCATTCTCAATGCCAATTATTTAGTTGTATGTAAATTAGGTAACTGTAATAGACTTGTATGAACACCTCAGTGGTTAAGTGTTTCTTTAATTTTTAAAAAGATTTTATTATTTATTTATTCATGAGACACAGAGAGAGAGAGAGAGAGACAGAGACAGAGACACAGGCAGTGGGAGAAGCAGGCTCCATGGCTCTCCAGGATCAGGCTCAGGGCTGAAGGCAGCGCTAAACCACTGAGCCACCCGGGCTGCCCATTTCTTTAATTTTCTTAAAAATGTGCTTCTTTTAAAAGGCAGTAAAAGCAGTATATATTTTGGTATAACCAGATAGTCTCATGACTAGTGATGCTGATAGGAAAACAATCCAAGACAATAGCTTGGGGTCTATTTATGTGTGTGTGTGTGTGTGTGTGTGTGTGTGTGTGTGCCTGTATTTAAATATTTTATTTATCTGAGAGAGAGAGTGCATGAGCATGAGTGAGGAGATTGGTGGAGGGAGAGGGAGAAGCAGATTCCCCGCTGGGCATGGAGCTGGACACGGGGCTCCATCCCAGGACTCTGAGACACTTAATGACTGAGCCACTCAGGCACCACTGGGGCCTATTTCTATATTGATTGTAGCCAACAATTGGTGAAAATTCAGTGTCTATTCTAGTTTGGAACTTGAATGTAAATTTATTTTCAGCAAGCCTTACATCACTGCAATGGGCAGTTAACCCATGGCAAGATTGTGAAGACATTTTGGTGAAATTTTTATCGTTTTGGGGGTATTGCATCATTTCCCTTCAAACTCCAACCATATTGATGTCCCACAGCCTTTCTGATGTCTCTTCATACTCCCTTGAGGCAATTAATTTTCTCCTCTGTGCTAGTTTATATTTTCACTGTAGTTTCTTTTATAGAGTAATCTTTGGTGAAATCTCTCTCCTCGGCTGGATTAATTGAGGGCTCTCCCAGTACACCTGCATTCCTTAGTCTGCAGAAGTAGGGCTGCCAGCTAGATAGTGCTCAGTAAATATTTGTTGCATTAAATGTGTTTGTTGAGAGCCTAGCTACCGTTATAGTGTTTGAAGTTCACCTCCAGCATCATCCTGGAGATATGTTTGAACATCCCACTGATACCTTCAGAAGTCTTTCAGCAGATTTCTTAGATGAGCAAAAGGTGGCTCATATTAAAATTGAATTCCTTACAAGTAGAGAGAAATATACCACATATGGTCTTTAGCTTTCTCTTATTCTATCAGATCAGCTTTAGGGGTGGGGAGCTGGAGGGAGGTGATGAGTCTTGGTTTTTAGGCACAAAAGAAAAATGTAGAAGTGCTTTTAACAAAACTCATTTGATTCATTTTGGAAGGTGACTATTCAGTGACCTTTCCTATAATCCATCATTAATGGTATTTTCCCCACAGGATTGTGACCACTGGTGTAAATTTTGCTTCCTGGTGATGACAACTTGGGTGACACCATTAATATTCTCTTCCTTGCTCTGCTGAAAATGAGCAGCATGTCAAATGAGGTGAATGGCAGGGGTTAGATGGGAAATAATGCTATTTGCCATGCAAACAGTGTTGCAAGGATCTCTGCTAACCAAATGCTTAGACAAAACATGCTCACAGTGTCTCTTGGGATAATATTCATAATCAGTTTATGGCATCATGTTGATTCAAGATGTCATTGTTAATGCAGGTATTTACTTCAATTTTTCATGTTTTAAAACTCAGACATAGAGCTGATTATTCAGTGATTGCTATCAAAGTTCTTTGTGGGTTATGTGTGTTTGTAAATTATAACATTAACAGTGTGCCTTTAAGCAAAGGCACAGAGTAAGCCTCCATTATGTTTCAGATTTTAATGGCTTTCACATAGATTCATGGGCCAGTGGAACCAGGTGGGCCTACAAGAATATGTAAGTTGAGAGGATGGGCTGGGGAAGGGTTGGCCCCTTAAATGGCAGGTACCCTGGAGTGCCATCATTTGGGAAAGGACATTTCTCTGCTGCCTGCTGACCATGGAATGTAGCTCCTGAGGGAAGATGGAGACCCTGATGGTCAAGTCCTTAGCCTTTTGTAAAGTGTACAGCCAGGAAGAAATGCTTGGTGATGGTCAGCCTTGGTGAGTCCTCAGAATCATGAGTAGGCAAAATAGGATTTCCTAGTTCTGTTGGTCTCAAATTTCAAAATTGTGCCTTTGGGTGGAATTTTGGTAGAAGTAGGCATAAGATATTATTCACTGTTGATCAATATGAATATATGCTCCTGCAAGGAGGTAGTAATTCTTTTCTGTAGGATTATATATTACTATATTAACATGTGTATCACGTATTATATGTTACATTATAAATATTATATATAACATACAATATACATTATACACATTAACATATTAGAATCTGATAAAAGAGTTTTTTCTTCCCTTAAATAATTTTTTAAAATTTTATTTATTTATTCATGAGAGACACACACATACAGAGAGAGAGAGAGAGAAAGGCAGAGACATAGGCAGAGGGAGAAGCAGGCTCCATGCAGGAAGCCTGGAGTGGGTCTCGATCCTGGGCCTCCGGGATCACACACAGGGCCAAAGGCAGCGCTAAACTGCTGAGCCACCCGGGCTGCCCTCCTTAAATAATTTTTGAAGGTGTTTTAGAGTCATTGGCCTATAAGAGAATTTTGAACTCTCTTGGTTAAATTCATCTAATTTTTAAGGATAAGCCATTTCTGTGTGTGTGTGTCTGTGTGTGTGTGTATCACATGGTACATTTGTGCCTGAATGGGAGCTGGATTATAAGTTTTCTGATGTCTAGCCTTAGATACTTTATATTATTTCACACTAACTTGTCGTTTTCTTTGCCTTTCTCTGGTTGATCTGATCACATTTGGGAAATGGGACTCCCATAGTGAACTCAGTGATTCAAGACGGTATTTCCCATACTCTCCTGACATGGAGGATCAGTGTAGGATGCAGTGCATCCCTGGGGGTTTGACAGGAACGCCAGTTCTCGATGTGAGACACAACATATCTCTTGCTCAGAATTTAATGACATGAAGGACTTAAATACTTCTAAATTATGTTTCTTGGGTTTAATGAAATTGCTTAATGTAATTAAGTGCTCTGCAGCAGTAAAGAATGATGCACTGTTTACAGATTTCTCATCTCCTAAGGATCAAAAAGGAACTGGAAAATTAGTCATGTGCTTGTTAAATGATTTATGAATTACCTTACAGTCTAATGAGATGGATGTTAGTGTTGAAGGCAAACTAGCTGATTCTCCACATTGGATTACTGAAGGGTATTTTAACATCAGAAATATAAACTGTAAGTACATGTAATTCTACACACCAGGGAGCAAACACTATAACTCAGGTTTGTTGTCTATGTATGATCTTCCCTAGGCCCTCAGTGTAGAATTCTGATTTAGGTTCATCTGTCTGGTATTTCGATGAGGATTTATTAGTGAACTCCCAGACAGAGCCAGTCATCGATATTTGTTTCTCTGGCTGAGGCCTTAGGGACAGAATTACAACAGTCCTTCAATATACATGGAAGCGAAGTCATTGAAATATATTTATTTAGCATCCACAGCAGTGGACTTTATTTTGCTTTTAAGAAAAATTATCAGACTGTGTCCCTAAACTGTGTCTACAAGAGAGTGTTTTTCTGTATAGTTTCTTTTTGCAACTGCTTTGATTTTACTAGGATGTGAATATTTCCCAAACCTGAATTATTTCCCTTTCAGTAGATCTGAGACATTTGCTTGTCTATGAATTGATATTTTATACCCCTTTAAAAATTGGCAGCACATTATAAACACCTGTGTCTACACAGGACTGCCTTGTCCTTTACCACATTTTTCCATGATTGGGGGAATTTTATTTATTACTTACTTATTTATTATTTTTAAAAGATTTACTTATTTATTCGTGAGAGACAGAGAGAGGTAGAGACATAGGCAGAAGGAGAAGCAGGCTCCCCCTGGGAGCCTGATGTGGGACTCCATCCCAGGTCCCTGGGATCATGACCAGAGCTGAAGGCAGATGCTCAACCACTGAACCACCCAGGTGCCCATGGGGGAATTTTATGACTCGCAGAAATTTCAGTATATGTGTGTATTCTGTATTGGTGAAGAATATCATTTAGAAACATGCTCACATCAGTGCTCAGACTTCTATAACATCCCTTCCCACAGCCAGTGTGGAAACAGATAAGGAGCAATTGATCTAAGTAAAATCTTTAAGAAAGATGTTAGGGATTGTGGAGGAAAGTTTTATACTGATTACTACAAAGGCCCTTAAACATAATCCCTTAAAGAATAGGCATTTATTCTTGAACTCTGAAATTTAAAATCTGCAATAGTTCCTTTAAACACAAAAGGATTTACCAAGTGATGGAGATAGCTCACAGGCTCATTGATAGGGTTGAAAACACATTCTGGGCTGAGCTCCCAGGAGGGACTCAAAAGCAGAACCAGACTGCCAATAGTATTGCAGCTCCTGCCATGATCACTCTAGGATGCCCCTGCAATAGCTCCTGGTCCAGAGCTGTTCCTTCCCTGCCTCTTTGTAGACTTTTATCGACACAACTCATGTGGCTCTCAGGGGCAGGCACAGGCTCAGTGGTCAAGCTTGGATTCTTTGACTCAAATTGGTCTACTGGTGGCATCCATGCTCCTTCCTGCCTGTGTCTTTACATGAGCCTTTCCACCTACCTGCAGGACCTCTGTGCTTTCCCTTCTGATTGACCACCATCATTCTTCATTTGACACATAGCCTGAGATGTCTTACTTCTTTCAAGAGTCCATCTTCAACAGCTTTCAACTTCAGAAACTTTCCTATGTCATAATGTCCTACAAAACTTTTCTTTTAAAAATAAAAATCATGTATACTAAATTGTACATGATACTTTGATATACATATAAACTGTGAAATTACAATAGTCAAGCTAATTAATGTATTTATCACCTGACATAGCATTTTTTTTGTTGTAAGAACCCTTAAGGATTACTCTCTTAGCAGATTTTAGTGTATAATACCATAGTTTTAACTATAGACACCAAATTGTACATTAGATTTCTAGAATTTATTATTCCAGCAATAACTGAAACTTTGTACCCATTGATCAGCACTTCCCCCACCCTCCTGCCCCAGCTAACCACCATCCTACTCTCTGTTTCTATGAATTTGACATTTTAAGATTTCACATGTAAGTGGGATCGTGCAGTATTTTTCCATGTCTGGCTTCTTTTACTTAGCATCATGTCCTCCAGGTTCATCCATATTGTTGCAAATGACAAGATTTCCTTCCTTCTTAAATACTGAATAATATTCCACTGTGTATGTGTCTTTGTACCACAATTTATCCATTCATCAGTTAATGGACACTTAGGTTGTTTTTGTATCTTGGCTGTTGTGAATAATGCTGGAATGAACATGGGAATGCAGGTATCTCTGAAATATTGTTTTCATTTCCTTCAGATATATACCTAGAAGTGGGATTTCTGAATTGTATGGTAGTTCTATTTTTATTATTTTTTTAAAACATGCATTTACTTATTTGAGAGAGAGAGAGAGAGAGAGAGAAATCCACAAGCAGATTCCCTGTGGAGCACGAAGCCCAACACAGGGCTGAATCCCAGGACCCTAAGATCATGACCTGAGTAGAGTCAGACACTTAACTGACGGAGCCATCCAGGTGCCTCTATTTTTAATTTTTTGAGGCACCTCCATACTGTTTTCCATAATGGCTATACTAATTTATATTCCCAATGACAGTGCACCTGAGTTCCCTTTTTTTCACATCCTCAACAACATTTGGTATCTTTTATCTTTTTGGTAATAGTCACTCCAACAGAATAGTTATTGTATATACCCATCATTGTCTTATTCTAATATATTTTTTAATGAGTTTATTTATTTATTCATGAGAGGCACACAGAGAGAGGCAGAGACACAGGCAGAGGGAGAAGCAGGCTCCCTGTGGGGAACCCAACATGGGACTCAATCCTAGGATCCCAGGATCATGACCTGAGGCAAAGGCAAATACTCAACCCTGAGCCACTCAGGCATCTCTGTCTTGCTCTAATATTAAACAAGTTTACATTTCCTGTCTTTCTGACTAGCTTGTAAGCCCACATTTTATACCTGTTTTCATCCAGTAAGCCTAGTAGAATCTACTGTAAATTACCTATAGGTATTAGCGATAAAGAACTGGAATCACTGAAAGCATGGAGTCTAACTTCTCTTGGAACATCCCCCTGGCCCTGTTTAAGAGCTTAATGGATAATGTTAACCTCCTTACAGACAGTACCTATTGATGTCTTTAAAAAAGAAAACTCTTTGTTACTATTTTGTGAGTTACACACTGTTGTAAAAAGCTTCACAGTTTTTGTTGAAATCCTAGCATAGAGAATCAAGCAAATAAATATTCTATGAAGTTTTCAAACAGATGGAGTGCCACCTCCAAAAATGTACCTGGTGGAACTCCCAGTAAATGAATGCTTTCCTCATGATGAGCCTTGTCTACAATGGCTGAGGCCCAACAGCCATCCTGGAGATAGCAAAGAGCCACAAAAGAAGATTTCCTGGCAAAGTGCAAGTGATGTGCTGAAAGCTTTTTTGTTTGCTTTGCTTTTAGGTCTCATTTGTTAGGTTTCTCTCCTTCACTGTCCTCATGAAGTTATTTTATAAAGAAGCCAAAAACAAACAAACAAAAAAAACATGACAGCATTTCCCAAGTATGTTTTATAGGCAGGACATGGGCTGTCTGTAAAAAAGGGTTCTGTGGTCACATACCTTTGGGAAACACTACAGTCCCCCTCTTGGGGGTCACACTGCATGTAAAGTGTTGTAGGAAGCCCTACAGGAAGAAGAAATTGGTTTAATTTTATTTAGCCTTCAGAGTTTCCCTTCTTTATTAGACTGCCACCCCTCCCCCCCACCATTCCAGATAACTTTTGAACATTCTTTTGAATTATTCTTAAGTTGAATACACTGTAAAGTTTGGATAAACTTAAGTTTTATATATGAAATTTGGGTTTAAATAAATGAGCAGGGGCACCTGGGTGGCTCAATCGATTAAGCATCTGCCTTTGGCTTAGGTCATGATTCCAGGGTCCTGGGATCAAAGCCCCACGTTGTTGGGTTCTCTGCTCAGTAGGGAGTTTGCTTCTCCCTCTCTCTGCCCCCGCCCCCTGTTTGTGCTCTTTTTCTCTCTCTCTCAAATAAAGTCTTTAAAAAAAATGAGGATATTTACCTTGTAAAAAAGTTAGTATCCGACTTCTTTTCAACATGATTAGTCTCTCCTTCCATGTTTTTAAATATAAATTCATATGATCATGTATTGATTTTCCTTTAAAGATGTTATTGTAGTATTTTCTTTGTCTTGTGTATGGATAGCTTTCTAAACAATGCTCACTTTAAAAAGCTGGAAGCAGACTTTTTCTTAAGAATAGAATAGAACTGTCGTTTTTTCATTATACCCCTAGAAAAGCCATTTTTCCCCTTTGGTTTTTGTTTTCCTTGAAATACCTTTAGTACAGAGAATTGGATTAATTGTAATCCCTCGTTTGCGACACTCTCATATGATTGGAACATGACAAACCTCCTTCTTCTTTATTTGTTAATCTGTTTATAAGAATGTAATAAGCATCCCTAAACCTGGAACCTTAACAATAAGGGACATCTGACTGTATGTGCCCTCCTCACTCCCATCTCCCTGCTTCCTTCTACCGAGGGTACTATCATTCTGGCTTCTGAGTTCATCGTTCCTTTGCATTTCTTTTTATCTAATTTTCTTGAATTTAATTTTCTTTCTTATATGTTTTCCCATAAAGTATTTAAAATTTTTGGTTGTTTTTCAGTTTATAAAATGGTTATATTCTGCTGTGTGTCATCTCTTGGAACTTAACTTTTCTCAATCCTGTGTTGCTATGGTTCAGTCATAGTGTTTGTCTGAATTTATTTGTTTTGACTGCTGAATAATGTTATATGAATAGACCACAATTTATTCATTTTCTGTCCTGTTGATAGACACTGTGATTGCTCCTAGGTTTCTACTCTTATGAAAGTGATGCTATGCAAGGATGCCTGGGTGGCTTAGTGGTTGAGCGTCTGCCTTCAGCTTAGGTCATGATCCCAGGGTCCTGGGATCAAGTTCCACCTTGGGCTCCTAGAGGGGAGCCTGCTTCTCCCTCTGCCTATGTCTCTGCCTCTCTCTCTGTGTCTCTCATGAATAAATAAATAAAAATCTTAAAAAAAAGAAAGTGGTGCTGTACAACTTTTTATACATGTCTTCTGTTGTACTTTAAAATAGTAATCTCTTGAAGTGTATGTGTAAGTGTGGCATTACTGGAGTGAAAATGTACCACATTAGTAGCTAATTACAAGTTTCCCCAAAGGTTGCACTAATTTATATGCTCCCTAGCAGTGTGTAAAAGGTCTTGTGGATCCGCATCTCCTGAACACTTAGTGTTAGGCTTTAAAACTTGCCAGTTGAATCCTTTATTTTTTATTTTTTTAAAGATTTTATTTATTTATTCATGAGAGACACAGAGAATATATATAGAGAGACACACAGAGGCAGAGGAAGAAGCAGGCTCCATGCAGGGAGCCTGACGTGGGACTCGATCCCGATCTCCAAGATCACGCTCTGGGCTGAAGGCAGCGCTAAACCACTGAGCCATCTGGGCTGCCACAGTTGAACCCTTTAAAAAGATATCTCATTGTGGTCTTGGTTTGCATTGCATTTCCCTAAGCACTACTGGTTTTGATTAGCTTTTTTTTTGTTTTTTACACTAGCATTTCCAAAAATTCAGTTTAATAGCAACATTCAAATTCTTGACTTATCTGGAGTTAATTTTTTATATGGAGTATGGTAGGGATCCAGTTTCATACTTTTTCTCATGGGGAACTAGTTTTTCAAGCTCTGTAAAGTAAAAAATAACTTGTCTTCACCAATATTACAAGTCACTACAATCGTATATTGACTTCAGTACAAGATTTCATGTGTGTAAATGTCTCTTTCTGGGTTCTTCATTCTATTTAATGGTTACTTTGTTCATTTCTGTGCTGATACCCATTATTTTCACTACTGTGGCTCCCAGTAAGTTTGATACCTGTAGGGCAAGTATCTTTTCTCTGTTTCCTTTTTAAAAAAATCATTTGTTTTCTGCCTATTCTTAGCCCTTGCTTTTCCATATACATTTTGGAATCATCTTCTTAAGTATCACGAAAAACCCTGTTGAGATTTTGATTAGAATTGTACTTCTTTTAGAAGATTGGCATATTTATAATGGTAAGTTAAGGTCTCCTAATAAGGCTTCATGAATTTCTCTAAAGAAATCATACCGTCTTTCATTAGATTTATTCTTAGGGACTTTATATTCTCTTGTGTTACTGTAAATGATGTTTTCTTTTTAATTAATTTTTCTAGTTGTTTGTTCCTTTTGAATAGAAATCCAACGGACATTTGTATATTATTTATTTTATTTTATTTTATTTTATTTTATTTTATTTTATTTTTTGTATATTATTTTTATATCGAGCAACTTTGCTAAGCTTTTCTGTTATTTTTAATATATTGTCTACAGATCCTTTTCAGTGTTCTGGGCAGACAATAATATCATTTGCAAATAATGGCAATTTTATTTCCACATTTCCAAGTCCTGTAGCCATTGTTGCTGTTGTTATTGTATGATTTCAGTGGCTAGGACCTTCAAGACATTGGTGACTAGGAGTGATTATGGTGAGAGAAATAAAATTAGAAGGAAGAGAGGACAGGAAACAGAAAACAAATGTTTAAGAATTACATGCTTTTTTCTTTGAAGTCACTTGATATATTAGGAAAATGATTTCTAAGATCTCTTACAACTTGGAAATTTTGTAATTATTTTTCCCTGTCGAGGAGAAAAGGAGCAAATATATATGTAAGTTTGTCCATTCTTTCATTCAACAATTCATTCAATTATCATTTACTGATTAGGCCATGTTCTACAATATAATGTATAGGAGTTCTTTCTGAGGGGCCTTGGGGAGTTCAGAGGAAGAGGTACCTTACTCTGCTTGAAGGCAACTGGGGAGGCTTCATGCCGGCTATGATGTTTGAGTCAAGTCTTGAAGGATAATTTACCAAACAGATGAGTCAGGGTGGCAGTGGGAGAATGTTTCAAGCCTTTCAAATATATGTGATAGGTGAATGGTTCTGAGGCTCAGTTTCTCCCTTCTATTAAGGTAGAGGCTTCTATTTCTTTGGGGTTTAGGACTCTTTTTCTTATTGTGGTAACATACATATTACATAAAATTTACCATTTAAGCCACTTTTTATTATGGTAAGATATACATAACATAAAATTTACCAATTTAACTTTTTTTAAGTGTACAATTCATAACATTAAATGCATTTATAATGTTATGTAACCATCACTGCTGTCTATCTCCAGAAATTTTTCATCCTCTCAAATTGAAACTCTGGACCTATTAAACAGTAAATCCCAATATACCCCTTCCCTTAGCCCCTACTAATCTCCATTTTACTTTTTGTCTCTGAATTTGCCTATTCTAGGTACCTCATATGAGTGGAATCATACAATATTTTTCCTTGTGTCTGGCTTATTTCATGTCACGTGATGACTTCAAGGTTCATTCATGTTGTAGCATGCATCAGAATTTCCTTCCATTTTAAGGGTGAATAATATTCCATTATATAAATCTGTCACATTTGGTTTATTTATCAGTGAACATTTGGGTTATTTCTACCTGTTTGTTATTGTGAATGCTGCTATAAACATGGTCATACAAATATCTGAGACTCTGCTTTCAGTTCTTTTGGATATATACCTGGAAGTAGAATTGCTAGATCATATGGTAATTATATGCTTAATTTTTTGTGGAACCAATACACTGTTTTCCACTGCATTCCTACCAGCAATGTATAAGGATTCTAATCTCTCCACATCCTCACCAACACTTGTTTTCTTTTCTTTTTCTCCCCATAACAGCCATTCTGATGGCTGGAAAGTGGGTATTTCATTGTGGGCTTGATTTGCATTTTCCAAATGATTAATGTGCTTCAGGACTTTTTTGAAGATGTTATGAAAATTATGGACTTTCTGCACAGAAAAGTGTACGTATGTTCACCGTACACACTTTGCATAAAGAGGAGGATATCACAGACCCCCTGATGCCCATATGGGGAGCTACAGGCCCAGGTTTAGAACCCTTATTAGAGGGCAGTCCTGGTGGTGCAGTGGTTAAGCGCTGGGGTATGATCCTGGAGACCTGGGATCGAGTCCCAAGTTGGGCTCCCTGCATGGAGCCTGCTTCTCTCTCTGCCTGTGTCTCTGCCTCTCTCTCTCTTTCTCTGAATAAATAAATAAAAAAAAAAAACTTAAAAAAAAAAAGAACCCTTATTAGAGGAGGGGTGCCTGGGTGGCTCAGCCAGTTAAGCATCTAACTCTTGATCTCAGCACAGGTCATGGTCTCAGAATTGTGAGGTTGAGCCCTGTGTTGTGCTCTAAGTTCCGTGGGGAGTCTGCTTAAGGATTCTCTCTCTCTCCCTCTGTATCCTCCTCTCTAAAATAAATAAACCTTTTTTGAAGAAAAAGTTTTTTCTGAGAAAATGAGTAAGGCTGTGGTCTGGACAAAGAAAATTTGTCTAAACATTAGAGCAGGGCAAACATTTTGAATTTTGAGATGAACTCATGAGGGGAGATAAGAGTCTGATGGCTTTTCTCACACTGTGAGCTCAGGTCACTGTGGGAATGGACAAGCAATATGTGAATTCTTTTAAGGAAATATCCAAACAAAGTCAAAGACTTGGAATGTCTAAACCAAGTGGGAGTAGTGTGGACAACTGGAAGTCCAGGCAGGCAGCGTCAAGAAAGCCTGAAAGCAGAGATGGCAATGGTAAGAAGACTGAGGATATAGGACCAAGAAGCTAATAACTGAGCCATGGATGGTATCTGGAAGTACTAGGGCATAGCAGAATACTTTTTGCTCTGTAAGCTCACTCAAATGGTGCTGGTGTGTGAGACAAAACTTTCCTTCATCAGTAATAGAACCTTGCCATGGGAAGGTCTTGGTAATTGACTGGGAGAAGTGCAGTCGTTGAAGGGCTTGGCAACAAAGCCTTCATGTTTCTTGGAAGTGAATCATAATATGATCAAGTTCTGAGTGAGACCAGCAGCTAGCTGGGTTGAAGTTGAGCTCATCATCCACTTCCCTTGGGGCTCCGCATAACCTATAACTAGAGAGAGGCTTGGTACCATCTGGGGTACACCTGGCTCAGAGGCTGCAGTTGTAGGAGTTGGGATTACCTAGGGAAGTGATTCTCAACCTGAGTTGAGAGTTGAGTTCTTAGAGTCCACTGAAAACCAGACCTCCCAGACCCACTGAATCAGAATCTCTGGGAAGGGAAGGTGGGCATCAGTATTTTTAAAATCTTCCCATTGGTGCTTATGTGCAGCCAAAGTGAGAACCTCTGATTTGAGGGCAAATAGTCAGATAGTCATTACACATTGTAGTTGTCTTTGAAAAATACTAGTTCCCTGATAATTCTGGTTGAAAACAGGCTACCAAGTCAAAATCATTTCCCTCATCCTCCTCCACTCTCTCAAGGGGAGGTTTTCTTGGCCTAGTTATCAAGTGTCTTAACTGAGCCAGTGCTTTTCAAACTTCTATGTGCATACAAATAACCTGGGGGTTATAGGTCTGGCGGTCTGGGGTGAGTGTGAGAATTTGCATTTCTTTTCTTTTTTTTTTTTTTTTAAAGATTTATTTATTTATTCATGATAGACATAGAGAGAGAGAGAGGCAGAGACATAGGCAGAGGGAGAAGCAGGCTCCATGCCGGGAGCCCGACACGGGACTCAATCCCGGGACTCCAGGATTGGGCCCTGGGCCAAAGGCAGGCGCCAAACCGCTGAGCCACCCAGGGATCCCCAGAATTTGCATTTCTAACAAGCACTCAGGTGTTGGTGATGCTGCTGGACCACACTTCGAGAAGCAGGATTTTAGGCTCATAACCATTGAGCTGATTTTACTCATTATTTTATTTATCATGTTTATTGAAAGGTACTATCTGCAAGACACTTTGGTAGTTAGGCACTGGGGATGTGGTGGTGAACAAGAAAGAGACAACCCCTGCCTTCAAGGATCATAAAATCTAGGAGGAAAGGCAATACACCAACCATTTCACAAAAATTACTTAAATACATTTAGGATTAGGACCCCAAAGGAAATCCATAGGTTGCTATGAAACCATATGATAGGGGGCCTTGATCTAGTTTGTGGAACATGATTGTGACTCATGAGGTAAAGTAAGCCCCAAGAGACCCGTGTTGTGTTCTGATGCTCATTCTGGGCTGTGGGAACTCACTGACTTCTTCCTGAAGCTTCCCAAAGCACTGGCTATATTTAGCATATTGACCCTTTTTTCCTGCTGTACATTTTTCCCATGGTGGTTTCAGCCAGTCCCTTGGCTTTCTTTATCCAGTCAGTCTCCACTTCTGCCTTTCTACCAAGTTCCAGGTTCAGGTTTCCAACTGTTGATGGACATCTCCAATTAGGAGACATGTTAGCACCTAAAATCCAACGTATTTCAGGACAAACTCCTTATCCTCTTCACCAACCAGTTTTCCAACATTTCTGACATGCCACCACTAGGGAAAACCCAGCATTTTTTTTTTTTTAACTATACGGCCTTGACTATTGTTGGACCAAGGGTGGCATATATTTTTGCCATAGGATCTGAAAAGGGTGTATATGACATGTGTTTGATTCACAGGTGACCTAAGTGGAATAAATCACATACTGAATGCTGTTTAAATAAGCGAGACTTGGGGGAAGAAAGGGAACTAACATTTATTTAGCCTATGGGTTTTTGCTATGTATTTTATGTACTTTAATTTATTTAATTTTCCCAATGGCTTTTTAGGAAGGTATTGTTGCCTTTCATAGATAAAGAAATTGAGGCCCATAGTATGTCCAGGCAAAAGAAAGCAGCAGCTTGTGAACATAGTTTTTTCCAACTTTATAGACCATCATGTTCTTTTATTTTAATAATAAATTTATTTTTTTATTGGTGTTCAATTTGCCAACATACAGAATAACACCCAGTGCTCATCCCGTCAAGTGCCCCTCTCAGTGCCCGTCACCCAGTCACCCCCATCCCCCGCCCTCCTCCCCTTCCACCACCCCTAGTTCATTTCCCAGAGTTAGGAGTCTTTATGTTCTGTCTCCCTTTCTGATATTTCCTACCCATGTCTTCTCCCTTCCCTTCTATTCCCTTTCACTATTATTTATATTCCCCAAATGAATGAGAACATATAATGTTTGTCTTTCTCTGACTGACTTATTTCACTCAGCATAATACCCTCCAGTTCCATCCATTTCGAAGCAAATGGTGGGTATTTATCGTTTCTAATGGCTGAGGAATATTCCATTGTATACATAAACCACATCTTCTTTATCCATTCATGTTTCGATGGACACCGAGGCTCCTTCCATAGTTTGGCTATTGTGGACATTGCTGCTATAAACATCGGGTGCAGGTGTCCCGGCATTTCATTGCATCTGTATCTTTGAGGTAAATCCCCAACAGTGCTATTGTTGGGTCGTAGGAAAGGATACAGTCAACAAAACTCAAAGACAACCTACAGAATGGGAGAAGATAGTTGCAAATGACGTATCAGATAAAGGGCTAGTTTCCAAGGTCTATAAAGAACTTATTAAATTCAACAGCAAAGAAACAAACAATCCAATCATGAAATGGACAAAACACATGAACAGAAATCTCACAGAGGAAGACATAGACATGGCCAACACGCACATGAGAAAATGTTCTGCATCACTTGCCATCAGGGAAATACAAATCAAAACCACAATGAGATACCACCTCACACCAGTGAGAATGGGGAAAATTAACAAGGCAGGAAACCACAAATGTTGGAGAGGATGCGGAGAAAAGGGAACCCTCTTACACTGTTGGTGGGAATGTGAAATGGTGCAGCCACTCTGGAAAACTGTGTGGAGGTTCCTCAAAGAGTTAAAAATAGACCGTCATGTTCTTTTACTAGGCTTCACACTTCATTCATGGTAAAGTGTTTTCTATCTTGTTATTACTTTGAATATATTTTTAAAAATAAAGTCTCTTTTAAATATCAATTCTGAATTTTTTCCTCAAATTTGTAAATACAAATCAGTGTGTCTTATGAAATCAGACTTATAGCTACTTGAAAACAATTGTGTTTAGCCTGTGGCATGTATTCAGTAAATATTTGTCCTTTTTTCACAGGTTCAAATACTCTGTTGGTTTTCTTTGGATTTTTCTTTTTCCTTTCCATGCACCACTCTGGATATTTTCTACTGAACTATCATCCTCCAGACCACTAATTCTCTCTTCAGCTGGGTCTGTTCTGCTATAAATCCATCTATAGCATTCTTAGTTTCTTCTGTTACAATGTATCTTTCAGTTCTAGAATTTCCATCTGGTTCTTTCATTTATATATATATATTTTTTTCCAGTTTTTTTGGTGAGAGTCATATCTTGTCATCTATTTTCATAATTATGTTCATCAGTTATTTTAAAGTTTATCCTGGGGGATCCCTGGGTGGCTCAGCGGTTTGGCACCTGCCTTTGGCCCAGGGCGTGATCCTGGAGTCCCGGGATCGAGTCCCACATCAGGCTCCTGGCATGAAGCCTGCTTCTCCCTCCTCCTGTGTCTCTGCCCCTCTCTCTCTCTCTCTATGTCTATCATAAATAAATAAATAAATAAATAAATAAATAAATAAATAAATAAATAAAATACAGTTTATTCTAATACCCCAACATCTGGATCACCCATGAGATCATCTCAGTTGTTTTTCTTTTCCTCTTGATCCTATCTCTTGGTATGCCTGTTAACTTTTAAATGAATCTTGGGCATTTTAAAAATTTATTTATTTATTCCAAAGATTTTAATTATTTGCTCATAAGAGACCCAGAGGGATGCAGAAATGGAAACAGGCTCCCTGTGGGGAACCCGATGCAGGATTCCATTCCAGGATCCTGGGATCACGCCCTGAGCCAAAGGCAGATGCTCAACCGCTGAGCCACCCAGGTGTCCCTATCTTGGGCATTTTAAATGAAAAACTATGGTGGCTCTTGATGAGATGTTCTCAGAGGATTTTTTTTTTCTTTAGCTTCTGGCAGGCAGGCAGAGTTGTTGTTTTGTTTTGTTTTGTTTTTGTTTTTGTTTTTACCAAGGAAATACAAATGATTTTTATTTTTATTTTATTTTTTAATAATTTATTTTTTATTGTTGTTCAATTTGCCAACATACAGAATAACACCCAGTGCTCATCCCGTCAAGTGCCCCCCTCAGTGCTTGCCACCCAGTCACCCCCACCCCCCGCCCTCCTCCCCTTCCACCACCCCTAGTTCGTTTCCCAGAGTTAGGAGTCTTCATGTTCTGTCTCTCTTTCTGATATTTCCTACCCATGTCTTCTCCCTTCCCTTCTATCCCTTTCACTATTATTTATATTCCCCAAATGAATGAGAACATATAATGTTTGTCCTTCTCTGACTGACTTATTTCACTCAGCATAATACCCTCCAGTTCCATCCACATTGAAACAAATGGTGGGTATTTGTCATTTCTAATGGCTGAGGAATATTCCATTGTATACATAAACCACATCTTCTTTATCCATTCATCTTTCGATGGACACCGTTTTATAGTAGGAGCAGATTATCTTAATTCAATCTCCCTTACACAGAAGGTGAAACTCTTCAGAGGTCCCAACTGAAAGCCTGGAGTGTATATGAGGGCTCTTCCACATTGCTAGGCTTTGACCTCCCAGTTATATTCCTTATTAGGGGTGACAGCTCTACTTAGTTTATCGTCCCTCTAGAAGCTGTTTTCTGCTCTGCTTCTCTCCTCTCTGCCAGGGAAATTGACAAATGAGCAAATGCCTAAGTGGTGGTGGTGGGGAGAGAGTTTTGGGCAACTTCTGTGCCTCTTTACTCTGGGAACTAGCCTTTCACGTTTTGATTGTTTTGATAACTTTTAGACACCTTCAAAGAGATTTTTTTTTGATATTATCCAGTTTTTCTATATGCTTGTCTATTATTGCTGGAAGGTGATATTTATTTATTTTTTTATAGAAAAGCTTTGGAATTTAAATAGATGCGGCTGGTTTTTGACTCATTAGATTGTCCCCCAAAAGGGTGCCATTTAGATATGCAGTTGAGAGATCTTTGCTTAAGCTGAGGGCAAGTCCACCACCTGCTTGTCCCATAAGAAACTTTGGCTTTTCCCCTTGTTGTAACTTTTGCTTTGTATTCTGAGGAGGTAACCCCCAAAATGAGTGAAATGAATATTACGTGCTTGATCAGATGTAGTCTGAAGTTTTGTTTAGCAGGGAACGGGTTTAAATGAATGATACCGAAAGAGGTAACTCAGGAGATTCAGATCCCTAATTTGGTGTCCCAAGTAGTCACAAAGAGTAGTAATTTTTCTACAGAGGAACAGAAGACTGTGGTAATTTATAGCGGCCTCACTATGCTGATATTTTCACTGTACTTTGTACCTTTGAAGGTTTGCAGTTTTGAAGGGTATGATAATAAGTTTTGAAGAGTTTTCAATGCATTTCTCTGCATTTG
Organism: Canis lupus baileyi; assembly: GCF_048164855.1. Classification (NCBI taxonomy): domain Eukaryota; kingdom Metazoa; phylum Chordata; class Mammalia; order Carnivora; family Canidae; genus Canis; species Canis lupus. The sequence continues at coordinate 76,887,283 of NC_132838.1, forward strand.
TGTTGGTGTCTCATTAACACATATGCGGTACCACAGGCCCTTTTTTTGGATCCCCTGTTCTCAAGAAGTCATTGAATGCCAAAAAAAAAGTTATCTCCAATCTCAGCCTTTAGGAAAGGCAAAAAAAATGAAACCAAGAAGTGGCTAACCTTGGCAGGAGTTGTGGCTGTGAGATTTCATCACCTTGCTGTCTTATTTGATGCAGCTACACCTGCCCCTGTTTATTCATTTTTCTCTTTCCTTCTTTGCCAGTGGTGAACCTAGAACCCAAAGGATGCCAAGCTGCAATTTCTTGTGATAATTGTGAGAGAGAAGCCCCAGTTCTTTGGAAATTGGAGGTTGGCGTGAATGCTTTCTTTCAGAGGCTGAATTTTCCCACTCAAGCTTACTAACCTGTTCCTTCCCTTCTCCTTCTCCCCATTATTGTTATTGTTAGTGGGATTACAAAGAAAGCAGATGATAGGCCTTCTGTCCCTAAGAAACTTGGAATTTAGTTGTGTGGATCCAAGCCAAGAGCTATGAAAAATTAAATATCAATAGAAAAAATTAAATAGCAACAGAAGGTAATACAGGATGAAATACTTAATGGAGAGTACAGGCCCTGCTATAGAAATTTGATTAGGGGAGGAGTGGACTAGAGTCACCTGGAAAGATCTCCAGATGTGAGGATTGAGAGTCCTTGAGGATTTAGAGTTGGCAAGGCTCAGGATGGACATGTTTGCTAGGGCGACTGGAGGCACAAAGCTTTGAGATATGGAGGAGCAAGGCAGGCTTATGGTCTCAGAAAGTGTCATATAAGATTACTGGGAGGACCTGGGCAGAGAGGCTGAATCGCCATTGTGGAGAATCTCACATGCCAGTTGCTAGATTGGGTTTGGACATCCCATAGGCAAAGGGGGGGGCGGACATCAGAGTCTCTGAATGGGGGAGTGCAGTGATTATTTTAGGGAGGTTGAGCTAGCAGCACACAGAATGAGTTGGAAGGGGAAATATTGTAGGCATGGAGGGTAGGAGTTTTCTCTATAATCCCAGTGAGTGTGGTGAGGGATGGTGACACGAACAGGAAAATGAAGTGGCAGATTGGGGAATGCTTTTGAAAGAACACTGGTGACTGATTGGCTAGGAACAGAAACTGTTCAGATTTATGCAAATGTAAATTATGTGCGTTTGAAGTAGTACAACATAAACATATTAACAAAGGTTATTTTACAGGAAACATTTTCAAATAATCCTAAACCCTTTCTTCTCACCTGTGACAAATAGTCAACTCTAATGGTACAGGTTTATTCCATACTTTACAAAATGGATCTGCTCACACAAAAAGTGTTTGTTTGTTTTTTTTTTTCAGTAAGGAAAGTCTGATTTTTCTGTTGATATGCATTGTAAATTTAGTGATACATTCTCTTGGGAAAAAAAAAAAGAAGGGCCCCTAATGGATGTTGTGTTGAGCCTCTAATAAGGAGTTGCTGGGGTGGGCCTGGCCTCCCCTGGATTGATATTCAGGGCCTCACGTGGGCTTGTGTGCTGTTCCTCTGGCTGGTGCTCTCCTTTTTTGGTAGCATAACCATCATTCGTGACTCCAGAATGTCTCTTCTGTTGTGATGGTTCCTGGGTAAATGCCACTCAGGAAATACCACACCCCACAGGGTGGCTGAGTGAGCCACTCTCTCCTATGCATTACTGACCTTTGCTCTGGATGAACATTTCCTGAATGGATGATCATGAAACACTCTCCTGGGTTAGTGTGTATGTCAATGTGTATGTCAGAAAATGAGTTCCTTACAGAATCAAGTTTGAGAACTGCTGCATATTTTATTCACTGTCCTGAGTATTCTCAGAAGATCCCAGTGCACGTTAGCATATTTAATGGCTCTGAGAAGTTGGCTGAACAATGTAGAAACCATTGTCTCCCATACTGTTTGACCAGGGAACACTATTTTTGCATTACACTTACTAACATGAGGGGCTGGAAATCCAGGGTGGGGAATGCAGTCCATACTGGTGGCCTCCCTGATGGCAGCGTTGCCCCATCAGTGAATGAGCAAGGGAACGTCTATGAGGCTGCCTCTCTGTGCTGTCCCTCGGCGAGGGCTTTACATGTATTCTCCCATTCAAACCTCACGACACCCCTCTGGAGCAGGTCTAAGGAGACCGGGGCTCAGTGAGTTAGGACACTTGTCTAAAGTTCCATGGTAGGAAATGACAGCGCCAGAACTCAAATCCAGACCAACTCAAGCCCAGCGAGGACCTCTTTGAGAGCTGTCTGGTGGGATTTTAGGGTCTTTCAGTAAAACAGCAGCTGTGCATCACGAAGTTTTCATGCTTCACCAATTAGACAAATACAAAAATTGTGCTGGTGAAATACGCATCCTGGGTATTTTCAGAAGTGATCTATTTAATTTTCTGTGGTTAGAAAAGAAGCTCTGAACTAAGTGAGTCTCTAATGGTTCCTTTTCAACCTCTTCCCATAGGAGAGGACTCCAAGTGCCCACTGACACCTCCTTTGTTTTGCATTAAACCATGTGGACTCCTGTGGACTTGCTCCTTCCGCCCTTACCTTCGTTCTTTCGATTTCCCAGAGCTGGTGCCCTGCCCGTCCTCACTCATCCATGGCCACGTGTTCCTGCCCCTGTGAGTGCTGGTTCAGAATGGCCCCAGAGAAGCACAGTCACCTCCTAAGCATCCCAGCATAAGGCTGCACAAGGACATGTGGAGGTGGCACAGGGATATTCAGATAATGACTTGTTTTCCCAATTGCTTGGTGGGTTGCAGAACTCTCTGATGGTCCTACGAACTCTGAGTTGCTTAGAATGTTTCCGTTTCTTCTTCCTGCATCTTCTTTTCAGGACATGTCCCTGTTTGGCCAGGAGAGAAGACGCCAGAGCAGCTGTGTGCTGTTGGGTCTGTTCTGAGTGCACCTTCTCAAGGGAGTGTTTGTTTATCCTTTCTTCTCTATTTCCTCTTACCTTTCAAAGAGGCAGAAGGATGGTACTGCTATCCCTGAAGTTGGAGCTTTATAGAATAAAGTCAAATGTAAGCAGTTTTCCTCCAGCATTTAGGTAGGACCATTGAATCGCTCGACAACTGTTTGCCTCTATGTTCTGTTAGTAACAATTAATTAGTTTAAAGACTTAGAAACTAAACAGATGGGGGAAAATGTTCCAGCTTGTTTAAGACTCTTTCAGTTACTTTTATTGGAAGCGAGGGAAAAGGAGGATTGCCTTGAAATGCAATTCACAGGTTATCCTCAAGCCTTCTTGGGGCCACTCGGCCCTTAAGTATTCATTCATTACTCATCTGTACCATTCAGGATGCTATGCATGATCTTGGACACCAAGAATCACTGCATCAAATGCTACCAGATTAGTTTGTGTGTTCTTTCCTGAATCCAGACCTTCTTGGGATGTCAAAATGTGTTACCTTCCCGATGAGGTACATGCTGGTGTCCCACAGACTTGGAAAGCTGGGTTGTCACTGGCATCTCTGGTTTGAAGTGCAGTAGAACAGGTTCCAGAACTTTCTCTGGGCTTTTCTTGATGTGCTTTGGAGGAGGGTGAATGGCAAATGGAGCTTTGAGGCAGCTGGAATTGGGGACTATGGGTAGTAGAACCTCTCCTTAATTTAAAAAAAATCTTTTAAACATTATGCATCAGTTTTTCCTGGAAAATTGAAAGTAGTTATGAGCTCATAGGTCCTCTCAGCCAGCCTTAATGGCTTCAACACCCTGGATCACTTGCACTTGTAAAAAGTACAGCTGCCCAGTCCTCCCAGAGGTCCTTGTCCTAGAAGTGTCTGCTTTTACAAAGCTCCAGGGGATTCCAGCGTACATCGGAGTTTGAGAACAGGCGGACCTGCAATGACTCATTCTGGCATTTCTAACTCATTATTGCTCATCCAGGTCCCTTCTGACCCTGGTCTTAGTTTTCTGAGACATCCCATGGGTGAGGAGATACTGGCCATATGAGTTTTAATTATGTATGACCACAGGGCCTTTACCTGACAACTGTTGGTTTCTAATTTCCATCTTGGCTTTGAATTCACTCATCTCTTTCTTCCCTAATTTAGTCGTCGTTGTCTTCTTCTTCTTCTTCTTCTTCTTCTTCTTCTTCTTCTTCTTCTTCTTCTTCTTCTTTTTTTTCTTGGTAAAAAAGGATGTTCTTGCTTTTATTTAATTCCCATGCTCTCAGTGAGGTGGCTTATGTACTTTTATCTTTAATCAATGACTTTGAGAAGGTGCAATTATTTGGTTTTGAGTTTCTCCGCTGCAACTGATAGCCTCATGAATAAGACATGACTCCTTTCTCTCACCAGACTCTTCTCTGCCTCCCTTTACTCCAGTTTGCTTTTGCTATTTTGCCCTGTGGAAATTCACATTCTCTATGGCACATGTGAAATCCTTAAGCCTCTTGACCTGTAGATATACCACCTAGTGATTTTCTAAGAAGCATGCTGACTTTCTTAGTACTGGCTTTACCAGGGGCATTTTTCTTTTTTCTTTTTTTTCTTTTTTTTTTTTTTAGAGAGAGAAAGAGTGAGAGCTGAGGTCATGATCTCAGGGTCGTGAGATCAAGCCTCACAGCAACATGGAGCCAACTTGAGATTCTCTCCCTCTCCTTCTCCCTCTGCCCCTCCCCTACCTGAGCTGAAATCAAGAGTTGGATGCTGAACCACCTGAGCCACCCAGGCACCCCACCTAGGGAATGTTTTGACTGAGTCTTTATTAGATTCAGTTTGCCACAGTTGAGCTCTTAGAGTGTCCTGGATGGTAGTTAACCCTTGGCAATGAACTTCTATCTACCAGCTGTGGAGGTGAGATTCCAGCCTCACCCAGCTTACTTTGGGCAAACTGGAGTTTTAATTTTTGTCTGCCTATCTCTGACTTAAATGACTTTTATTGGCTTGGTGTTGGATTATCTCTCTCCAGAGTAATTCCTCATCTCTCTTCTCATCCATATCTTGTCATATTTCAGTTTAACCTCCTTTGGATGCTTTGCTATGTAGCTGGACATTGTAGACCATATTAGGGCAGCGTGCCTGAATTAGCTTCAGTGGTGGCTGCCTCTCAGCTCTGGGTGCTTCTGTCCTGACTTTTATCAAGCTGGAGGGCTTGGACATAGACTTACTTAGCCAGCGTGCTGTTGGGGCTCCAGGGTGTGGCTAGAAGTCAAAGCCTTGGATGCTACTCAGCTGTTTGGCTGTCATCATGGGCTTGGCCCTGGAGAGGAGTTTCCCTGTTTTTCTCTGCTTACCTCCCAGGTCCCTGTTGTCCCAGAGCTGAAGCAGAGGTCAGCAGACCCTGTGGTGAGCACATGCTGTGTTTTTCCTTTCTGTTAATTGTCCAAAGATTTCCACAGACAAGCACACTAATCCTGCCATTGGGGAGGGTGGGAGCAATTAATCAAGCCTCGTGTTTCCTGAGAAATCAGGGACAGTAGGGATTTGTGAGGTGGGTCATAGCTCTGGGAATAAATCCAAGACTTGTCTTGTCTGGGCCCTGAGTCTAAGTCATTCCTTATGGCTAATAAAGAGAAGAAACAAACCTTTTCAGAACCTGAAGTTTAGACCAGCTGTATTGACCTCACCCTGAAATCCTGTGGGCATATGCTTCCAGAATCCTTTGGTTCTGAACTCTGCACACCCAAATTCCCTGGTTTGGTTGCTTCTCGTTATATAGTAAGCATTCATTTAATGTAATTTGAGAAAGCAGCTTCAGGTGGTTGTTATGGTTTTGATAGATGATATTCCTGGGAAAGATACATAACTAGAAATGACTTAAGGCACATCATTTTTTTTTTATGGAAATAAGATTTGTTGAGGGGTTTTCTTGGGGTCTGTCTTTCAATTTCTTCTGCAAATGGTTTCAAATGATTCCAAAACCAACATTTCAATTTCTTACTGATATCACAAAACTACATTAAATCTAATGGCCTTAGCGCTATACAATGTCAATTTTAAGTTGGTTTCTTTCTTTTTTTTAAAAAAAGATTTTATTTATTTATTCAGGAGAGACACACAGAGGCAGAGACACAGGCAGAGGGAGAAGCAGGCTCCCTGCAGGGGGCCTGATGGGAGACTTGATCTGATCTGGGGACTCTGGGTTCACCACCTGAGCTGAAGGCAGATGCTCAACCACTCACCCAGGTGTCCCTTTAAGCTGGTTTCTAACAGGATGTCTTATTGACAGTGGGCTCAGAAGTAAGTGTTTTTTCTGGCTGATGTCTTTATTCCCACTGAATTTTTAAGATTTGTTTTTTTCTAATGGTAGCTGGAACTGAGACTTAAGGATGACCCACAGCCATCTGATGCTGTCTGATGGAAGAATGAGGAAACTTGCATCTTAATATCCGACAGGTCCCTGCATGATTAAAAGCATCATGTGTTTATTAATTCTTTAGAAAACCACCAAACTGTTTACTGTGACAGAAATCAGAAAATATGGGGCACCTGAGTAGGCCAGTTGGCTAAGTGGCTGCCTCTGGTCAGGTCCTGATCCCAGGGTCCCTGCTCAGCGGGGTGTCTGTTTCTCCCTCTCTCCTGCTACTCCCCCTCCTTGTGCACTCTCTTTTTCTCAAATAAATAAATAAAATCTAAAAAAAAAAAAAAAAGAGAGAAATCAAGAAATAGGATTTTGGTGGTAGCAAGATCTCTGTGAGTGAGCTATGCAATATTTAAACTGAGGGAAACATTGAGTGGAGTCCCCAGAGCTCCTGGAGACTGGAGACCAGTTGGCGGTACTCTGGAGTACTGCCCAATCATGGTCAAACAAATCCAGCAGGCCCTGGCAAGGTAAAAGGAGGTTTGCTTGGACAGTTTTCAAAAGTACATGTTCATCAGTTAAAGTGTAATCAATTCAGGCACACTTTTATTTAACATGCTGGGCAACATTGACTACTGTGCATTATTTTTTTGAAGCAAATTAGAAGGAGGTGTGAAATTCAGTAAGATCTTTTGGAGAGCTTCTAACAAGTATCTTGGAGGAATCTTTTCTTTCTGCTTAATGATATTTTGAGAAACCAGGCTAGAACTCTTGTGTAATATTATCTTTTCCTCTCAGAGTAAAATTTCAAGTTCCTATGGTAATAATAGTTCTGAAAGAGGTTGTTTCCTGACCAAGTATAGACAACAGGGATTCAACCACTGGGCTTCCTGCTAAGGTCAAGACTGAGATAGAATTCCTAAAAATTAGCCAAGCGACATCTTTTGTTTTGGATAACACCTGCCATTTGTATCTGTGATTAGTGAAAGAAATCTTTGTATCACTAATGCTTCATTTTCGGATATCTTCATGGTAAATAGTTTGGTGGCTTCCCAAGGGATTAACAAATTTAAAATTATTTTGGTTGTTTAAGAACCTACTGGATATTATAATGCAGGTCTTAAGGTTTCTTTATCAGACTGAGGTTTGGGAACCAGTTCCCCACTTCAGGGAGGGAAAAGGTAAACAGAGCCTTGCCTATCAGCAATTGGAATGTGATTTTCCTGGATTTTCAGCATCTTTTTGGCCCACATTCTTTCATTTTAAACATTTTCATGAACACTCACCATCTCTGCCTTATTTGAACAATTGGGCATTTTGCAGTTAATTGCCCATATATGCCTTGTATACATGCACAGCTGTGTACGTAGAGAGATGTTAGAATTATTCTAAATTGCTCACAGGGAATCACAGTTGCAACTCAACATGGCAGAGGTCTGTTTTGAAATGACACACCTCCAGATGCTGTTTCAAGCTCTCAATATTTGCCCATACCAACTGGTATACATTTCCTTTGCAATTTTTCTATGAACTGGGATACCTAAAAAGGTTGGCTCTCAGAGTGGCCTGGTGGGATGCAGCCTCTGTTTAGGTAAATGCTCAGCACACAATGTGTAAACTTGTTATTTCCCCTGGTGACCATACTGAGATTTTTTTCTCAGAAATGCTTAGTGAACAAATGTTGTTGCAGAGTCCTAGTACTTTGAGCTCCGCAGAATTGTAGAACCCAGCTTCATAGTTTTTCTGCATAGAGCAATTTACAAGAACCTTTCCACCCTGTTATGGGCCAACTTATGTCCTCCTAAAATTCAGATGTTGAAGTTCTAACCCCTATACTGACTAATCTTTACAGAGATTATTAAGGTAAAATAGGTCATACGGTGGCCCTAGTCCAATATGGCTGATATCATAATGGAGGTTAGGACTCATACAGAAGAAAGACCTTGTGAAGATACAGGAAGATGGCAGCCATCTACAAGCCAAGGAGAGAGGCCTTGGAAGAAACCAACCATGCCAACACCCTGATCTTGGACTTCTAGCCTCTAGAGCTGTGAGACAATAAATGTGTGTGGTTTAACCCACCAGTCTGTGGGATTTTGTCATGGCAGCCCTGGTAATCAGATACACACCTTGATAGGTAATTTTTTTAATAAATTTATTTTTTATTGGTGTTCAATTTGCCAACATATAGAATAACACCTAGGGCTCATCCCGTCAAGTGCCCACCTCAGTGCCCGTCACCCAGTCACCCCCAGCCCCCCACCCACCTCCCTTTCCACCACCCCTAGTTCGTTTCCCAGAGTTAGGAGTCTTTCATGTTCTGTTTCCCTTTCTGATATTTTCCACTCATTTTTTCTCCTTTCCCCTTTATTCTCTTTCACTATTTTTTATATTCCCCAAATGAATGAGACCATATAATGTTTGTCCTTCTCCGACTGACTTACTTGACTCAGCATAATACCCTCCAGTTCCATCCATGTCAAAGCAAATGGTGAGTATTTGTCGTTTCTAATGGCTGAGTAATATTCCATTGTATACATGGACCACATCTTCTTTATCCATTCATCTTTCGATGGACACCGAGGCTCCTTCCATAGTTTGGCTATTGTGGACATTGCTGCTATAAACATCGGGGTGCAGATGTCCTGGCGCTTCATTGCATCTGTATCTTTGGGGTAAATCCCCAACAGTGCAATTGCTGGTTTGTAGGACAGATCTATTTTTAACTCTGAGGAACCTCCACACAGTTTTCCAGAGTGGCTGCACCAGTTCACATTCCCACCAACAGTGCAAGAGGGTTCCCCTTTCTCCACATCTTCTCCAACATTTGTGGTTTCCTGCTTTGGTAATTTTCCCCATTCTCACTGGTGTGAGGTGGTATCTCATTGTGGTTTTGATTTGTATTTCCCTAATGGCAAGTGATGCAGAGCATTTCCTCATGTGCGTGTTGGCCATGTCTGTGTCTTCCTCTGTGAGATTTCTGTTCATGTCTTTTGCCCATTTCATGATTGGATTGTTTGTTTCTTTGCTGTTGAGTTTAATAAGTTCTTTATAGACCTTGGAAACTAGCCCTTTATCTGATACGTCATTTGCAACTATCTTCTCCCATTCTGTAGGTTGTCTTTTAGTTTTGTTGACTGTATCCTTTGCTGTGCAAAAGCTTCTTATCTTGATGAAGTCCCAATAGTTCATTTTTGCTTTTGTTTCTCTTGCCTTCCTGGATGAATCTTACAAGAAGTTACTGTGGCCAAGTTCAAGAAGGGTGTTGCCTGTGTTCCCCTCTAGGACTTTTTAAAAAGATTTTATTTATTTATTCATAGACACACAGAGAGAGAGAGAGGCAGAGACACAGGCAGAGGGAGAAGCAGGCTCCATGCAGGGAGCCCAATGTGGGACTAGATCCCGAGTCTCCAGGATCACACCCCAGGCTGCAGGCGGCGCCAAACCGCTGCGCCACCGGGGCTGCCCTTCTATAGGATTTTGATGGAATCTTGTCTCACATTAAGATCTTTCATCCATTTTGAGTTTATCTTTGTGTATGGTGCAAGAGAGTGGTCTAGTTTCATTCTTCTGCATGTGGATGTCCCAATTTTCCCAGCATGATAGGTAATTTTTGTTGATGAAAGACGAGCATACTGTCTTTTGGAAGTATATGGCCTAAAGTAAAATGTAAATTTGTAAAGAAATAAAATGCACAAAAACTAACCCCCCCTCCTTGCTGGTTGTGCTAATTTGTCAGACAGGAGCTTGCTTCCCCAAGAGGTCCCTCAGTAATTCCAGGGAAGGATGCTGATGGCCAGATTGTGTAATGGGGCCTTGGTAGACCTGCTTGTCTTCTTCTGTTCTGTTCCCTTTTATTTGCTCCTAGGACTGGGTGCTTGCACTCCTCATGTTACAGGATATTGAGGAAACTGATTGCTGCCTGAGTCACAGTGGTTGGTGGCTATGAATGAGATGAGGGACTTCCAAATGGTAACTATTTCTTATAGAAAATCCCAGTGTGGTCTAAACAGATGGGTGCTTTCAGGCATTTTATGATTTATCTTAAGAGCCTGAGAATTTTGTTGTTGGTTGGATTATAGCCCATGATTAAGACTTTTTTGAATTAAAAAAAATGAGTTGAACACTGCTCTAATTAGTTCAGTAGAAAATAGGCAATAGTTTCTAGTACTTTCTTTCCCACCTTTTGCTGACTTTAAAGCTGAAAGATACAAATTCAGTTTATGGAAGGTAGCCAGCTACCAAGGTGCAGTTTGTAGACAGGTCCCATTGTTAGGTCTTCTATTATCTTCAGGTCACCTTTACTTATTTGACATATGTACAGATTTACCTATCCCAAGGAATTGAGGCATGCAGAATGTCATAAAATTGTAGAATACTGGAAAAATGAAAAGCAAAAGAAAATAAAAAAATCCTGGAGGAAGATTCGTGTGACATCTATGCTAAAGGAGGAGGTAGAGAGGGAGTGAGGAAGGAGAGGAAGAAAGGGAGACTGGAGCTTTGGGAAAAGCCTAGAAAGGGAGTTGGGATGCTCAGTGGTCATGGACTTGCTGTGTACTTCTGGACATAATTCATTACAGCTTCCTCATCTAACAAGGCTTCCTGTTGACCTCACAGAGTTGTGCTATGGAAAGGAAGGCATATAGAAATGAAGAATGAAGTGCCAGTTGAACTTAACATGTTTCCTAGGATCTGCTGGTCCTATCCTAGAGAATCTTGTTAATCTTTGATCAATTTCAAGGTCCCAAATGGAGAGTGCTTTTCAAAGGGAGTGAAAGGGGTGTTATGCTATATGTTGGCAAATTGAACTCTAATAAAAAAATTAAAAAATACATGAAAGCCTTAAAAATATTGAAATAAAAAGATGTAAACTATCAGGACTTACTGCTGAACACATACACAATCAGCAGCCTATAACTAGCTAAGACATTTTATTAATAAAAAAATTACAAAAAAGAAGAAAACCCCAAAGGGAGTGAAAGCCCCTGACACAGGAGTAGGACATCTGTCAGAAAGAGCTGTTGGTCATTAAACTGCCTCTCCAACACAGGTTCTTGCCTTGTGAGTTCTGGTCAGACCCCCGTGTACTTGGGAAGCTTGAGCCTACTTTCTGAGAGCCTTCTCTCCCCAGGAAATGCTGATCAGTCTGGCCTGTGGGCAAGTGAGAGGATTTCATCTCAGACTGGACAGCTGTGACAATGACCTGTGAGATCTTCTATCCTCCATCATCTGATGTGACAGGACAAGAGTGAGAACCCAGCTGGCCCCATTTGGGATAGATCTCTGGCTCCTGAACCAGCAGACCCAATGGAGGATTTGGGCTTAGTTCTGAAGGCAATTGTCTGGTCTGATGAAGATCCAGAATGTGATGGCTGGATGACACTATAGCCTCCAATCAGAATAGCCTTTCCATGCCAGCCCAGATAAAGAAGCTGTTGAATAATTCATGAATATTGCTGTTAGCAATAACAATAGGAGTAGTCCAATCTGAAGTTCAAAGGGTGCTGGCCACTCCTGGCAAGTGTCACAGTGGGAGAAAATTTGATAGCACTGGTTGCCAAAGAATAATGATCAGTCGCATATTGAGTGTGTGCAATTAGGGCTGGGCACTTGGATGGATGTGCTGAGAATTGGGAGAGATGCTCAGGAATCCTGGGAGCAGGGGGGCGGCAGTGGAGCTGGAGAAGTGGGGAGAGGAGGCTGAAGTTCTCCTGGGACTTGGTGGCCCTGTCAGATGACCTGTCTTCCCCTTGCCCTACCTGACTGGGAGCAAAAACTCAAATGGACACCTTGGCCATCCAGGGGCAAGGGCCCAATTTCTCTATAAGGTGGGTGGCAGGTAGGCATTCCACCAGCTGTGAGCTCTTTTTTTTTTCTTTTAAAGATTTTATTTATTTATTCATGAAAAGACATAGAGAGAGAGGCAGAGACATAGGCAGAGGGAGAAGCAGGCTCCCTGAAGGGAGCCTGATGTGGGACTTGATCCCAGGATCCCGGGACCATGCCCTTAGCCAAAGGTAGACACTCAGCTGCTGAGCCACCCAGGTGTCCCTGCTGTGAGCTCTCTTGTAAATGTTACACTGAGTAGGTCTTTCCTGGGGGGAGTATCACAATGGAGATGGCATCATATGATCCCATTGAGGGTGGACCTAGGGACATGGGCTCCCAGCATTGCCTAAAAGCATTGAAGCCACTGGACTTGAGATGCTGGCTGGAACAATGGGCATCTTAGCCATAACCACTGAGTGCTAGCAACCTGACTGACAAGAACACAGGGACCTCTTTGATGCTTAGATGTTTCAGAGACCCTAGGACCTTGGCACAACCCTGGCCAGAGTAGAGGGCCTGGGTATGTACCAGTAACAGCTGAGGTTGAAATTACCTCTAGCTCAGGGAGTATGGGGAACCAGAGCCAGATTTATATGGCAAAAATAGAGAAATGTTATATTTCTTTCATACCTGAGCTTATCTACTAAGTAGTCATGGATAAGCTTATGGTTCACCTAATGTAACTTCCTTATTTCACAAATAAAGACAGTGAAGCACACAGCTATGTAACTTTCTGAGGTCTTTCATTCTTTTTAGTTCTTTTATTCATGATTTGTCCAATAAAGGGAATTCCCTAATAGAATTCCTAAGCGAATTGTTTGAGAAATTAATGAAAAAATTGGGAATTTGGCTAACAAAATCTGTAGTCTTGCCATTTTAAATGCAATTAGGGCCTTTGCACATGCATATGCTACTCCTTGGCACTCCCAACTCCCAAAGCTTGTTCATCCATTAGGACTCAGTTAAATGTTATCTTCCTTGAGAAGCTTTCCCTGACAACCCTTACCTCTGTGTTAGTTATCTCTCCTAGCCTCCTGGGTTTACCCCATGTGCTAGTTACTTATTGCTGCTGTAACAAATTATGACAAACTTAGTGGTTTGAGATACATTTATTGTTTTATAGTTTGGAGCTCAGAAGTTGGAAATGTGTCTTCCTGGGCTAAAAATCAAAGTGTCAGTAGGGCTGCATTCCTTCTGGAAGTTCTAGGGGAGAATCTGTTCCTTGCCTTTTTGGCTTCTAGAGGTCTCCCACATTCCTTGGCTTGTGGTCCCTTCCCCCATCTTCAAAGTCAGAATCTTCAAATATCTTCCTGACTCTGAATACTTCTGCCTTCTTCCAGATCAGTGGACCCTGTGATTGCATTGGGCCCACCTGGGAAATCCAGGGTAAGCTCCCCATCTCATGGTCATCTGATTAACAACCTTACTTCCACATGCCACCTTAATTCCCCTTTGCTATGTAACCTGACATATTCATGAGTCCTGGGAGTAAGGACATGGACATCGCTGGGGGGCCCTTATGCTACCTGTCACCCTCCATCAGTGCTTTGGTCACACTGTGCAGTAATTTCCTCTCCTCTTGGCTGTCTCCTTCTTAGACTTCTAGAGCTCAGAGTCTTTTGTTCCCTGTTGTCTTCCCAGCAATTTGTACAGATACTTCAAACTGGAAGCTTTAAGAAGATGGCGTGATCTATGCAGTGTTATGAATAGATTTAAATTTGTTACTAACATTTAAAAATTGGGAGACTTTGTATAATAACTGCAAGTCCCTTTTTAATGAGAAGCACAAAACTTGGCAACGTTGGACATGTGATACAAGGGGATTTTTCACTCTCACTTGGCTCTCATTGCTCATATGCATTAACTTCCCAAGACCCATGGGCATTTTGCATTAGTTTCCTGTCCTGTATTAGTAACCCCACCTTTATTTGTCAAATGAATGAATAACTTAGTGGCCAACTTAAAACTTAGGTGATGGGATGGGTTGGATTGGGAGGGAGCTAGAACAGAAGACTGGCCTGTGAGGGGGACTGGCAGAGAACATCTGAGCAGGTGGGATCGAAATATGGTTTTAGGTGACAGGCCACCTTAGCTGGGTCTTGGACGCGGAACCTGAGGAAAGAATTTTTTGCACAGCTGATTGGTTTGAGAAGTGATGCCACAGAGCTGGAATGAGGGGTTAGGGAGCCTAAGCAGAGGAGGAGGAGGAGAGTCAAGATAGAGATGCTGCTGTGACTAAATATTTGTGTCCCCCCAATTCCTGTGGTTGAAGTCCCTAACCCCCAGCATGGTTGTATTTGGAGATGGGGCCTCTAAGGAAGTATTCGGAGTTAAATGAAGTCATAAGGGTGAGGCTGTGATCTGATAGGGCTACTGTCTTTATAAGAAGAGACACCAGAGAGTTCTCTCTTGGAAGCTCCCAGGAAAGGCAGCCATCTGCAAGTTGCAGGGAGGGCTCTCACCTTATATCACCTTGATCTTGGACTTCCAGGCTCTAGAATTCTGAGAAAATACATTTCTATTGTTTAGGCCATCCTGTGTGAGATGTTTTGTTTAGGACAGCCCAACAGACTAATACAGAAGCATTGTGGACAGGGATCTCACTCCTGCTGAGATCTCCTGATGAGGAGGCTTCAGAATTCTCCATCCAGAAAAGAGAAGGTGGGGCAGGCATTTACTCTGGCTTCTCCCCTATTGGTGGAGCATGGGCTATCAGATGGTTAACTCTTCTACATTGGTGGACCGTGTATTTCCCCAGGCCTGGGCATCTCCTCACAGCCTTGGTGGTCTTAGGGAAGACCCAGGAGCTGAAGTGAGGATGCACAGCATGTGCCACATGCTGTTGGCCTGAAGCAAGCTGGAGTCTATATGAGACTGGGTAGAAATTAGGGGTGATTCTGTATGTTAGTAAATTGAACACCAATAAAAAATAAATTAAAAAAAAAAAGAAATTAGGGGTGAGGCAAAGAGCATGGGAGTGGGTGTACCAGATGTGTCTGCTCATGGATACCTGGAAATGACCCAAGCTGAGGGCTGGGAGGCTTAGGATTAGGAGAGAGGAAGTGAATATGCAGCAGGCTGAACTCATTGGTGGGATGGTAGAGGCAAGGGGCCAGTGGCCAAAGCTTTGCAGAGTATGTGGGCTCTTAAATGACAAATAAATGGAATGTTAGATTCTCCACAGAACTTGAGTTCAATTTTTTCTCTTCCTACCTTTGCATTATTCACACAACCTTTTTCTATTGCTGCTTACCTGAGTAAGACCAACTGCCAGACACTGAACTTTTCCCTCTTTTGGCAGGGGGGTGGGCAGCTAATGAAGAGTGAAATAACTTGGTGGCAGGTGGCAGCAAGGTAGCTGAGTATAACAAAATGTCAAGACTAATAAACATTTGTTGAATGAATGAATAATTAATTCATAAATGGAAATTGGTGCTTGGCCAACAGACCATATTTCTTCTTGTTTCTTTAGATTTTTCTCCCCACCAAGTCTCTTGTTTCATTTAGCATCTGTTGTTTTACCTATGGAATTTCTATATTTGATGAAGATGACCATTATGACTGCTTTTTCCAGCTTTATTGAGATATACCTGACATATAACATCATGGAAGTTTAAATTTTACAAAGTGATAATTTGACACATGTGAATATTGCAAAATGTTTACCACAGAAGGTTAGTTAACACCTCCTTCATCTCACATAATTACCATCGTTGTTGTATGGTGAGAGCATTAAAGCTCTACTTTCATAGTGACATTCAAGTACACAACACAGTATTGTGCTGTGCTGTACCTTACATCTTTGGAACTTATTCATCTTATAACTGAAAGCTTGTACCTTTTGTATCATTTTGACCAGCATCACCCCATTTTCTTTACCCCTCAGCTCCTGGAAACCACCATTCTATTCTATTTCTATGAGTTTGATGTTTAGATTCCACATGTAATTCAGATCATACAGTATTTGTTTTTCTCCATCTGATTTACTTCACTTAGTGTGATGTCCTTAAGGTCACGACTGGATTTTTATGTTGGATAAAATTATTTCTGTTACTGTTTCCATTTTTCTGCATTTTAATTTCATTAAAGATGGTAATTTTTTCTTAATCCTCTTGCTTTTCATTTCTATGGATAGCACAGCTTCTGGGAATCCTCAGGACCCATCATCCCATTGCAAGGGTCTTGAGTTGAGTTCCATGTCTCATTGATTTAATTTAATTTAATTTTTAAAAAGATTTATTTATTTATTCATGAGAGAGAGAGAGAGAGAGAGAGAGAGAGAGAGAGAAAGAGAGGCAGAGACAGAAGCAGGCTCCCTGCACAGAGCCCGATGTGGGACTTGATCCCGGGATCTGGGATCATGCCCTGAGCCAAAGGCAGACACTCAACCACTGAGCCACCCAGCCATCCCCATGTCTCACTGATTTTAATTCTTGTTGAGCTTATTGATTTCAGGTTTCAGAATGTATTTGCTCATCTCTCTGATTCATGGAATGTGAAAGAGCAGATACCCCTATCAGTGGACTCTCGGATGCATCCTGGGTTATTATAGTACCCTTGATACACAAAGAAATTTCTGTTATTTGGTTTCAGAGCTTATTGACCACCCCTAAGCTATAGCCATGAGTCTAACAACTGCAAGTTATAATGAAGGTAGGTGAAGGCCTCGGGACATATTAACTCGCATCAGGAACATCTTTCAGTTTGGCAGCGGGGGGTGGGGGTGCCCTTCAGGAGAATGGCATTTAGGTCCTCTCATTTTAATAGATGAGGACCTGAAGCCACAGGGATCAGGTGACTTGATGAGGTTCATGCAATGATGCAGTAGCCCAGCCCTGGTTCTGAACACAGGTGACTTAACTCTAAATCCATTGTTGATCTGCAGGGTAGGACATTCTTGGGGTCATTGAGGGTATATGTGGCATTGGGAAGAACCACTTTCTTTTACCCTTGATTTGTCTTTCATCTTTTTTTTTTCTGTAATATTCACCTATTTAGGGAAGATAGAGAAAGAGTGCAGAAGCAGGGGGAAGGGCATAGGTAGAGGCAGAAAGAATCCTCAAGCAGACTCCCCAATGAGCATGGAGCCTGATGTGGGGCTCAACTCAGAGCTTGATCCCACAACCCTGAGATCATGACCTGAGCTGAAGTTGCTTAATCAACTGAGCCACCGAGGCAACTTGATCCTTCATCTATTCTTTTCACTAGTTATGTCCAGGAAAGTCATAAAGCATAAAGCAGATTCTCATGTATAGTAATACCACTATATTTCTGAGTAGTTGAACTTTAGACAGTGGCTGGGTGGTTCTTTATGTATGATAGAAACCATCCTGAGTCTTTGTAAAGCTTGTACATGTGTCAACATTCTGAATTAGTTTATTGTAAGAGGTTGGGCAATTTTGTCATTAGATGTTTGTCTTTATTGCTCATGTGAAGTCAGTATATCCTTTTACAGAGAGTAGTGTCACACCTTGAATTTTATGGACCTTCTTCTGTTTTAAAATATTTTATTTATTTATTCATGAGAGAGAGAGAGAGAGAGAGAGAGAGAGAGAGAGGCAGAGACACAAGCAGGCTCCACGCAGGGAGCCCGACATGGGACTCGATCACAGGTCTCCAGGATCAGGCCCTGGGCTGAAGGCGGTGCTAAACCGTTGAGTCACCCAGGCTGCCCATAGACCTTCTTCTTTACAAGTCAGTGTTTCATTCATTAGGCTTCTTCTGTCCCTTAGCTTATTTGTTTTGAGTTGTACTTATGACCTTTAAAATTGAGAATTTTTAAAGTATTTAAAACATTCATAAAGTACTATTTCAAGGAGATACCATTTATCACTTAGCTTGGTGAATAGGACGCATAATACATTATGTCGGTAAGGGGGCAGGAAAAAAAGATGTTCGTATACATATCTGGTAGGAGTTAAATTGTATAACTTCCATGGAGGATACTTTTATAATATCCATCAAAATATTACATATGTGTTTATGTTTAATCATACACACACATATATACACATATATACCTATATGTGATAATCTCTCTGACTCAAAAATCCATTTCTAGATTTCTGGAGTTTTGTGCTGTAGATATTTTTGCACATTTGCATGTATATGGGTATATTCAGAATAACACTGTTTCAAAGGATTTGAAATTACCTCTCAATCAATGGGAGAAAGGCTAAATCGATCATGGCATATCTAAACAATGGATATTGCTATTTATGCACCAGTATGAAAAAATCTCCAAGATATTCCATTAATTGAAAACAACAAAGTGGTACTATTTGTGTTAAAAAGAGAAGAGCATATACACAATTACTTGTTTATATGTGTCATATCTCTGGTCATATACATAAGCAATAATACTGGTTGCCTACAGGAGGGCTATCCGGGGGTTGGGAGCAAAGGCTGGAGGAGGCTTTCTTTTATCTAGAAACTCTTTTTTTTATATTTTGTGCCACTTAAAAATCCTGATTTAAAGTCTATTGGGGGGGGCACCTGGGTGGCTCAGTGTTTGAGTGTCGGCCTTTGGCTCAGGTGAGATCAAGTCCCGCATCAGGCTCCCTGTAGAGAGTCTGCTTCTTCTCTGCCTATGTCTCTGTCTCTGTATGTGTCTCTCATGAATAAATAAATAAAATCTTTTAAAAAAAGTCTGTTTTAGGGAACAGAAGCACATATGCAAGTGATTTCCAATCTGCCCATTAAAGGTTTTTAATTATTATAGAATACACTGAACTCTATTATTTAGTATGAACTCTGTGTGTTATCTATCTGCACAAGACAATCATATGTAATATTTAAATTTATATTCATGTGTATGTGGCTTGCGTGATGAGTCAAAAGAAAAACTTATTTTTCTATCCACAAATATGGTAAATTGTTGAGGTTTCAAGTGTAGTCAGAGACAGTGGCTTATCTCAACTTTATGGAAGTTTTTAAAAATATCAGTTTAAAACACATTTATGTATATGCAATTTAAAAACATCTCAAACCACATATTACTTAGGGACACATGAATATGTACTGAAAATATAAAGAAATGCCTGAACATTGTAAACACTGATTCAGTGAGGTCCACGGAGATACGGAGTTCAGGAGGAATGGCTGCATGATTGTTCATCACATTTTTCTTTATGTCTTCTTGCGTGTTTCAAACATTGCATCATAATGCAAAAAGTTAATACATGTTTCTAATTTACTGCCATGATATTATAGTCTGAGTTCCACGAAATTGTTAGAAGATGTAGAAATAGCTTGGGAATCAAGGACCTTTATTATCCTTGTTCTTTGTATCATGGTAATACACAGAAGAGAGAGAACCTGGCAGAGGGTGGGCCCTACAAAATGTTTTTTTAAAAGATTTATTTATTTATTTTAGAGAAAGAGAGAGAGCAGGAGCAAGGGGAGGGGCACAGGGAGAGAGAGAGAGAGAGAGAGAGAGAGAAGCAGACTCCCTGCTGAATATGGAGCCTGACACAGGGCTCGATCTCACAACCCTGAGGTCATGACCTGAGCCGAAATCAAGAATCCGATGGTTAACTGACTGAACCACCCAAGTGCCCCCTCATAAAATATCTATAAAAATGAATAAATAGTCACAAAAACTCTCTGAGATGCTGAAATGGAGTCTGATGGGTAGTGTTTAATTTTCTGGCACGTCATCTTGTGTAACGGGACCCCAGGAAAAGAAGTGCACACAACTGATGATGTCTACAACTTTCCAGATGGGTAGGAAAAATAAAAAACAAAAAACCTTGGGAATTTTCTCAGTAACTGGAAATAAAGATGAAATATAAAGAGGTTATTGGGTCAATAATAAAATTTATTTGCCACTTCTTCTCCAGGGCATATAGATTGGAAAAGACCTTTTTTTTATGTTTCACACCAAGACTGGATGTTTTCTTTATGTGTCATAGTCAGTGACCCTCTTTACAAATATAGTTGACCCTTGAACAACACGGGTTTAAAATGCCCAGGTCCACTTAAATGTGGATATTTGGGATAAATACAGTATAGTACCATAAGTGTATTTTCCTTCCTTATGACTTTATCAACATTTTCTCTTCTCTAGCTTACCTTGTTGTAAGAATACAGTACATCAAAAAAAGTGTTAACCGTTTATGTTATCTGTAAGGCTTTTGGTCAACAGTAGGCTTTTTGTAGTTGATTTTAGGGGAGTCAAAAGTTATACATGGGGATGCCTGGGTGGCTCAGTTGGTTAAGAGTCTACATTTGGCTTAGATCATGATCTCAGAGTCTTGGGATGGAGCCCCATGTCCTCTTCTGGCTCTCTGCTCAGCGGGGAGTCTGTTTCTCCCTCTCCCTCTGTTCCTCCCCATCGCTTTTGCTGTCTCTCTCAAATAAATAAAATCTTTTTCAAAAAAGTTATACGTGGATTTTTGTCTGCGCAGGAGCAATGTTAACCCCCATGTTGAACAAGAGTCAACTGTACTGTATAGATTTGGTTAGGATGGCTAATGTGGGGGTGACTCTTGAATTCCACTAAGCAATCCTGTTGCTGTTTCTCTTGAATGTATGCCCAGCCCCTGGGCCAGATGGCATGGGAGTGGCTAGAATGACTGGCATTTACTACTGCCCACTACAATGGGAGAATAACCTTTGCTTCTTTGGGGAGCAGTCGTTTGGTTCACATATTTGTTTAATATTTACAGACAGGATGAAAAGAGTGTGGGAAAATAAACATGATTATCCTACAATAACTGTATGTGTTAATATATGGAGATAATAAATGAACAATACGCTATTGTTGTCGGTTACCCCACAGTATAGAGTTAGGTAGAACAGTGCTGTCAAATAAAAATATAATGCGATTCACATATGAAATTTAAAATTTTCTAGTAGCCACATTAAAAGAATAAAAAAGAAACAGATAAATAATTATAATCAGTAATTAATTTTAATTATATATTTTTATGTAATTCAATGTAAAAATGTTTTCATTTCAATACAAAATTAATGGTAAAAATTACTAATGAGATTTTATATTATTTTTCTTTGTACTAAGTCTTAGAAATCCTATATGTGTTTTACATCTCTGGTTGGATGCTAAATTTTTATCAGAAATACTTGATAGGGATTTAGATTTTAGGAACTGGACAGTTAAAAAAGTAGATTCACATACCCAACTTCCATACATACTTAAAGATTTTTCAGTAACTGAATTGGGCATCCGTTTTTAAGTTAGAATTAATTAAAATTAAATATTTAGCTCCTCAGTCTCCCTTGCCACATTTCAAGTGCTCCATACAGTGCCGAGTTGGAACTCATTCATGAACTTATATATTAGACTTTCTTTCTTGATTCTGAGAGAATCTGTCAATATGTTTTTGAGGGTATATAATAAAAATTAGATATATATTCTTACTCTTGAGTAGATTATAAATGAAAAAAGCAGATGTCCATATTGTTTTGGGTTAAATTAGTTTCCTGAGTGAGTGCTGCACCTGTTTTGATGAACCCAATTCTGAGAACTCAGGTTTGACGTTTGGGACTCAAATAAAACTCTGGATGATCATTCTTTCAAAAGTACACTTAAGCGCAGGTCAAAAAAAAAAAAAATCCGAGTAGCTCTAACCCTAAGAAATGATACCTAACTTTCCAGTTTTTAGAGAAAAGAAGGTAATACATTTGAACATAAATGAGTCCATAAATGATTGAATGGAACTTCAAAAATATAGAAAATATAATTGCACGGTTTAAGTGAATTTCAAGAATTGGTTAACAAGGTGATGGCTAATTTAACTACTGAGCATATACTAGTAGAATTTGAAATTTAGGGCAGCCCGGGTGGCTCAGTGGTTTAGCACTGCCTTCGGTCCAGGGCATGATGCTGGAGACCTGGGATCGAGTCCCACGTCGGGCTCCCTGCATGGAGCCTGCTTCTCCCTCTGCCTGTGTCTTTGCCTCTCTCTCTCTCTGTCTCTGTCTCTCATGAATAAATAAATAAAATCTTAAAAAAAAAGAATTTGAAATTTAAAAAACCTTTAATTAAAAATTTTTAATTAAAAAAATTTAATTCCAGTGTAGTTACATATAGCATTCTGTTAGTTTCAGGTGTTACAATATAGAGGTTCAACAATTCTATACGTTAGTCAGTGCTGGTCATGGTAAGTGTATTCTTAATTCCCTTCATCTATTTCACCCATCTCACCAAACTAATTTTGAGTATAGATTGTATTCCAGATTCTTGACACCTCTCATATCATGTAGGAGAATATTAATGTAGATATGAACAGCCTCTTGTGTCAAAGTTCCAGTTAACTAGATGAGAACTGTTGGAGGAAGGCCACAATTATTTATTCCCCCATCAGTATGGCTGCTGGAATGTTCTGAGACCCCAGAGAAAGGGGCAAGGGTCTTTTGTGCTCCTGTCTCCTTGTTGATATCTTGTTAAGAGGAATGCAGTCTGGGGACTTGAGGTTTTCATAGGAAATAGAATTAGTTCTTCCTCTTAAACTCACACTCTGCCAAGAATTCATCAGGATCCCTGAGCTAGGTATTAATAATGTATAGACACCTTGACAGGCATTTTTATCTGTCAAAGTGAGGGGCAGGGAAGGGACCAAATCTGACTTGAGTACTATTTTGTAGTGTCACTCCTATGGACTACTCATTTGCAGGAGAGGAATTGCTCTCTTTCTGTTTCGTCCCTGACAACTTCCCCTTCACCTTCTTGCCTAGTTAAACCTTCAGCCTGATTTTCAGAGCACTTGTAGTAAGAAGTAGTCTATACCCCACTGTGGCTCTGTCACCTTGCGCAATGACAGACAACTCGATGGGTAATCATTGTTTCCTGTTAAAATAGAGACATGACGGGCACCTGAGTGGCTCAGTGATTGAGCATCTCCCTTTGGCTCAGGGCATGATTCTGGGGTCCTGGGATCGAGTCTCGAATCAGGCTCCTAGAGGGGAGCCTGCTTCTCCCTCTCTCTATGTCTCTGCCTCTCTCTCTGTGTCTCTCATGAATAAATAAATAAAATCTTAAAAAAATAAAATTGAGACAGCATGGAAATTCTCACTATTTATATGTATGGCTTGTGTGTGCTCATGCATGCACATTGGGGCAGTTGAGTGTCTCTTAAAAGAGGTCAAAAAATATATATGCCTTATATATAATTGTTGAATTGCTGTGTTATATACCTGAAACTTACATAATATTGTATGTCAACTATACTTCAGTGAAAGAAATGTATGCTTATCCATCAAAAAAAAAAGTTGAATGACTGCAGTTTTTGATAAATATATGTTTATTATGGAAAATATGGAAAACTGCAAAGGACAGTACAACCTCTGTTAATTCCCTACCTCAAGACAGTCACTGAAGCAGCCTGTTGACCTCCTTTATGAAACGATCCTTTATGAGAAAACCCAGTAATTTTGTCTTAAAAGATAAGGTGTAGTGTTTTTTTTGTTTTTTTGTTTTTTTTGTCATAAAACCAAGCAAACAAATTTGCTTATAGCTTAGAGGATCTGTACTCAGTGCTCTTGGGTTGAGAATATTTTGCAATGGATTGCTTATGCCTCAGAGCTTCTCTGAATACCATATTTCATGTTCAGGTACTTATGAAATGGGCATTCATTAGAACCTCATTTCCTATATTTCATCCATTTGGGAATATCACCTTTCTCCCTTCTACAATTTGAAATAGTGTCTTTTTACACTGCTTTGACTTTGAATAATCTCACAAGTGTAAGCATTCAGATGTCTCTGTTGCTGGCGCTGGCACTTGATTTCCAGCCCAATATTTTTCTGGAGCTGCAGTTTCTTAATTTTGTTTCTCCTGCCCCAGATGATGGGCAGACAGTTCCTGCAGAGCAGCAGCAGCCATAGCTGATTAATACGCAGCCTGGTGGCCACAGAGACCTGGCTCTGTCGTGTCCCTGGGGTCCCAGCTCTCCCCCTTCCCGGGGAGCTGAGAGTCTTTGTTCTAGGCTGCCACTTGGGGCTCTGAGACTCTGAAGAGGAGGAAGAAGAATGTTGATGATATGCATTTTGCCTATAACTGCCTGATGGGCAATGGTCTTGGGAAGAAAACATGAGAAACAATTGTAGAAACTGAGGGTGACAGTTGGGATCTCATTAGCTTAGTGGCTGTCACAGTATATCTGGGAAGGAGGTTGCGGCATGTGGCTGGCTGACTGTGTCTAAGGAGCTGAAACTGCATGTGTGTGTGTGTGAGTGTGCAACTGTGTGCTTGTGCATGTGTATTTGTGCGCCTGGAGGTGGGGCAGGCATTTCAAGCTGTGCTGTGTAATTTACTTGCTTTGCTTTAAAAGAATTGTCAGTTGGGTTGCATCAGGCTTGGTTATTTTTCTTTATGAGTGCTTCTGTGAATGTCTTTAAATTTCAGCTTAGGCTTTTTAGAGGGGTATTCACTGGGAAGAATAGACCTATTATGGCTTTGCTTTATTTTTTTATTGCAGCACAAAATGCATGCAGTCAATGCTTCAAGTGTGCTCTCTTAAGCCAACAGCGCAGATCAAGATGAGAGTATTTCCATACTCTGGATGGGTGGGGCCTCGATGCGATCATTTTAGGAATATAGTGAGTCTCCTGTCTCAGTGTATCACTGCTACCCTTCCCGACCCGTGCCGGTCCAGTTCCCAGTTCCTAAATCTTCATATAAAGCTTCTGAGGTGAAGCCTGGCACCTCGCATGATTTCCAACCAACAAAGTGACTCCATAGCTGAGATCTCTATGTACCTGCTTTCACTTTGAACGAAGCTGAGGCTTGTGCATGTGTGTCATGAGCAAGGGGCAGAATTTGTTGCCTCGAGAGTTCCTCGAGTGGGAGCCGGAGGACCCAGCTCTGTCACTGCCCGCTGGGAGTCACTCTGTGTTTGGGTTTGATTTCTGAGGTCCTCTCTACAGTTTGAGGGCTTTATGATTCCAGTGGACCTATGCCCCTTCATGTGAAAATGATAAGCCTAGTAACCTCAGAGTTGAACCAGGAAAACTTATGTGATTCGGGAACCAGACCAGATGTTTCTCTTCTAAAAGACATTTTACAGCTGTTCGCTGGCCTCATTCTATCTTCCCCAAGGAGGCAGCGGCCAGGCCTCTCAGGAGGCTGGATGGAAGTTTAGGGAGCCTTTCACTAGTTGTGTGTTAGGGTTTTAATTTTTTGTTATGATATTTGCACTGGGTTTTCAAAAGGGTAAAATGTGGCTAATAATACAACTTCCGCAAGGGGCTGCTGACTGGTGGGACCTTCTTTCTGATTTGGCAGTGCCTGCATGCAGTACCTATTGTTAAATATCTTGAATGTGGCCCCTGAGGGCATTTGATGAGACCCCCCCCCCCCCAGAGAACATTCCCCCAGTATTGTTCTCCCTGTTAGGTCTGCTGCCCACAGCAGTTCAGCAAACCCTCCACCTGCGAACACAGTCATGTTTCACATGAATGAGACTCGAAGGCCTGTGTGGCTACATCACTACTGTGAGCTGAGCAAGACCACAGGCTGCAGGAGGCCTGGGAACCTCTCACAAGGGGGTATATGCTCTCTGGGTGTGTTCAACCCTCATGTCTTCCAGCCCTACCAGTAGAGCCATAGGAGATCCTAGGAAGAAACTTTTGGTCACTGCTCCCTCCACTGCTGCAACGGTAATTGGGAATTTGTGGAGACTAGGTGCTTCAGAGGTTTGGATGGCTCATCATCATAACCAAAACAGAGCAGAAGCTTGAAAAAAAATCAAATCTAATTTCAAGCATTTTTATCCCCACGCTGTGGGCCAAACACCTGGGTGTTTGTTTCTTTTTCTTTTTAAGATTTTATTTATTTATTTATTTATTTATTTATTTATTTATTTATTTATGACAGAGAGAGAGAGAGAGAGAGAGAGAGAGAGAAACAGAGAGAGAGAGAGAGAGAGAGAGGGACATACAAAGGGAGAACACAGAGGGAGAGGGAGAGGCAGAAGCAAACTTCCCAGGGAGCAGGGAGCCTGACTTGCAGCTCGATCCCAGGGCCCTGAGATCATGACCTGACCAAGGGTGGCTCTGACTGAGCCACCCAGGTGCCCCCTGGGTGATTGTTTCTGAGATTCATCAGTTTGGAGACTCAGCTGATGCTGACTTGCTACCTTTTAGGCTATCCCCAAAAAGGTTGCTGATGCACCTCCTCTTCCTCCTCATCTCACCAGGGCTTCCATTTGCTTGGTGGTCCCTGAGGAACTGGTGTTCTTCTGGGTTTGGCTCTGCTGCTATGGAATGTAGCTACTCTCAGGGGTAGGGTGGTCATTGTGGAATCATGACTGAGGTTGGGTTTGAGGGTAGGCTATGTGAGCTCTTGCTCTTTATCTCTCATATGCCTCTGCTTGCTACTTGCGCTGATCCTCAGCTTAAGGGCAGATGCCTTACACTGACAGGCAGGGAGCATCAAAGTACAAACAGGGAAAGACAATAGGGAGTAGTGGGGACTGCAGCAGAGATGGGCATGCCCCTCATTAGATGAAGATGCTGATTTTTAGGTATATGATATCATGTCGCTCAGAGAAAGGTATGTAGGAATTCCTCTAGGAAGATCATGAAGGTGTGAAGGCTGTAGGGGAAGTAACATTGACATTGGACTCATATACACTAAATAATCAACTGTTAGGTATTAAAACTACAAAAGCCCAATAGTAGTAAAACCCAAACTCACCCCTGAGGGTATTTAGCTTGGGTACTGAGAATTTGCTACTTCCAGTAGAGTTTGAAAATAAAAGGAAATATTTACTGAGCACCAACGATGTACCAGATTATGCCTTGGCATTTTTGTAAATATAATCTCACTTAAGGCTCACAGCAATCCTGTGAAGTAGGTATCTCATCTCTAATTCTTAGATTAAGGGACTTGGGGACAGGGAGGAGTTGTTTGGAGTCAACACAACACAGTGGCATTAAGATTTGACTTCTGTCTCCAGTCTCAAAGCTTCTACCCTGCACTATGGTGTAGCTGGGGTTGTGGCTCTGCTGCCTTCTGGCTCCTCCATTGCTGTGGGTGCCCTTTGCCTCCAGAATTGGAGCCTGTGTACTTTGGGATGACTCTCTGACTTCCCAAGGTCCAGGCTCACATCTACACTCCAGTTCCCTGCAGTGCTGGCAGCTGATCCCTGTTCTGCCGTGTGGTGGATCTTCCCCCTGCCACCATGGCACCTTGGGCCTGTGGCTGGCATTCATCCAGCCTGATTCAGTCCTCAGGTCTGATCACCTGTCAGGTCTCCTCAGGTTTGGATCCCTGTCTGCTTGGGGTAGGTGTTTGCTAGGCATGAGTATGAACCTCTGCCCATAGACCATGGCCATGACCTCAGGGTCTGGAGGCCCATTCCCAAGACCCACACTGCAGAGGAGGGCAGCTGTCCTGTTCTCATTTCATCTGAACCGTGATCTGCCATCTGCGAGGAGGGCTTGGGAGTTGGCAGTGTGTCTGAGGCAGGAAGGTGTAATTCACTGTTCAGGGTTGCATTTGCCTCCCCTTTCACATATTCTCGATTATAAATAAATGAGAACACTTAGAATCCAGTAAATTTAACACCTCCTCCTCAAGTGCCCTAGAAATGCTTTCCTGTACATGGGGCAAGTGAAGGGCAATCGGTACTAAGTACCAGGAAAGGACTTTCCTAATTGGCAGGTGTTTCCTTGGGTGTGGATATTGGCCGAGCAGACAGGTGGATTTTTCAAGGATGGATTGTAGTTTTGCTGGGAGATCTGTGTTTAGGGTTACCTAGAGGCAGACTGTATGGACAGAGTGGAGTGCCGGGCTTTTGCAGAAGTCATGGTGGGATCAGACCTCCTGCATGGGAACGTCCTGGCCTGGGTGCTCCTGTTCCTGCTCATGAGCTCCACTTGCTGGGTTCGGCCAGGGATCTGTGTTCTTTGTTTTTAAAGATTTTATTTATTTATTTATGAGAGATACAGAGAGAGGCAGAGACATAGGCAGAGGGAGAGGCAGGCTCCCTGCTGGGAGCCTGATGCAGGACTCGATCCCAAAACTCCAGGATCACAGCCTAAACTGAAGGCAGACGTTCAACCACTGAGCCACCTGGGCTGCCCCAGGATCTGTGTTCTTATCTCTCCTCTGCTGCCAAGTAAGTTGTGTGCCCTTGGACAAGTTCCTAACTTCTCTGAGCCACAGTTCTCATACTTACTAAGAAAGAGAATAATGGAAACTTCTAAGGCCATTTTGAAGATTAAATATCTATAAAGCGTTCCCTGTGAACTCTGAGATGTTCTGAGAGCTATTTACTACAAGCATTGAGGCCTTCACCACAGGCTGTTAGGCTTGAGTTTGGGTGTTTGTACCAAATTATGAAGTAGGTAAATGAGTCTTAGTTCCTTCCCTCCTCCCCTCCCCTTATCAAAAAAGCCCTGTAGTCCATCAGCTTGCTTGTCCCAGAAAAGCAGTTTCCCCACTGTGTAAATATTCCTGATCTCCAAACATTTCCTAAATCTTTCATCAAACTCAATTATCCTTCTCCTTACATCTTCTCTTTTCCTAAATCCACACCTGTGCTGAGCTACATATGATTAGACAGGGTCAGCATAAACTTCTCTGCAAAGGTAAACAGTAAGGCATCTTTTCTGAGTGTATTTGCTTTCTCTCCCAAGAACAGAAGAAAATAGTTTTGTAAGTGAATGTGGATTTCAACGGTGAACTCCATACATTTGAGATGAGACTTTGATGAGGAGAGAAGAGTACCCTTCTGGTGCTCTTTGCGGCATACCCTTTGGATGGCACCCTTTCGACATGGCTGGTGCCCACTAGCAGTGTCTGGTTAATTCATATCGAATTTTTTTTTATATGTAGGATTTGCATTAGCTAATGAGGGGTACTAGAATAAAGTGTTAAACTATTAAGAAAGAATACAAAGTAAGAATCAGGATAAATGTAGACTAAATGGAATGTCAGGATCATGGGACAAAGCTGAATGCTAGTTTGTAGGCTATATGATCTGCACAGTTGTGGGGGCGGGGGAGGGCATGCATTTGACTATGAACTTTCTGGAAGGCACCTTGAAAAAGGACATGCAGTGGCACGTGGGTGGCTCAGTGGTTGAGTGTCTGCCTTTGACTCAGAGCGTAATCCTGGGGTCCTGGGATTGAGTCCCGCTGGGATCAAGTCGGGCTCCCAGTGGGAAGCCTGCTTCTCCCTCTGCCTATGTTTCTGCCTCTCTCTCTGTGTCTCTCAGGAATAAATAAATTTAAAAAAATTTTAAAAATAAAAGAAAAAAGAAATGCTATCTAGGCACGAGAGAAAAAAATTCATTGGTTACTCTGGAAGGTAAAGATTTCTCAATGCTTAACTCCACCCCGGGGCTGTGCAGACCATAGGAGACATAGTCAACAGTGGTCTTAACATCTTACACTGGAATCAGAAACAGGTTTCCACCTCCTGTTTCTTGCCATACAACTTCCCAAACCTGCTGTTAATGGTAGCCTGCCACTTAGGGTGAGTTCAACCTAAGTGTACAGCTTTCTGTGGCTGTATTGACTTTGGTTTGGGACACTGAGAACAGACTTCACTTTCGCAGAGCTAAAGGATGCATGATTTTTGAAGGAAATACTAACGATAGCCCATAATGCTTCCTATTGTGCCTGGGAAGATTTGAAGAGGACAGGCTGTATCTCATTCTTGGCTTGAATGTTCCAAGGAAGTCTGGCAATCCTGACTGTCTGGGGACTCATCAGTCATTGTATTGGTGACATGGAGGCTAAACCAGACCTAAGTTTGGTTTTATGTATAGAAATGGTCACTTTGGCCAAGGGCAGGGGAAGATCATTGGCTTGTCAGGAGGCGTTTGGAAGGTTCAGGCCTCTGATGGAGGTCTAACTCCAGCCGTGGCCATGCTAATGGGTCTCCATACCTCCCACTGGTAAATGCTTGTCCTGAGTCCACTGTGGTTACTGCAGCCTGTTCACAATGTGCAAGGAACATCAGGCTAATCAGCTCTAAGTGCAGACTAGATTTTTTCCCTTTGCATTAATTGCAGCATTTGAACATTTTTTTTAAGTAAGCAAAAACAAAGAAATATATTTTTAGTGACTAATACCCTTGTTTATTTTGGAAGCGATAAATGCGAATGCCGAAAAAATTAAAAGGAGCCCAGTAATCTCCTTCCATGACTTTGAAAAGTATTTATTTTTTCTTGCTTATCGAAGAAATACTCTAATTAGACACAATACAATAAAACTTGGAGTTATGAAAAGCCATTGGGAATTCCACTACTCAGAGATAATCAGTTAATGTTTCCTTCCATTTTTTCCTGTATTTATATCTCGTTATATATACATCTAAAGCCATATATATTTTTATGCCAATAGTGTTTCTTCATAGATTAATGAGATTAGTATAAGCTATTGAAGATTTGAGGTTCCAAAGGGATATTCCAGATACACCATTGGGAAAAAGGATGGCAAGGTAAAGATTTACTAGTAGATAAAATGGGATGGACAGAGAAGGGAAATGAGAAAGGAGGAAATGGGATGCCTGAGTGGCTCAGTGGTTGAGTGTCTGCCTTCGGCTTAGGTCATGACCCTAGGGTCCTGGGATTGAGTCCCCCATAGGGCTCCTCGCAGGGAGTCTACTTCTCCCTCTGCCTATGTCTCTGCCTCTCTCTGTCTCTCATGAAAAAATAAAATCTTAAAAAAAAAAAGAGGCCGGGGGTGGGGGGGATGAACACTGGCTGAGTGTTGACTTCAGATGGGGATAGTGCAGGGGATTTACCTTCCACACTGTCTGTCATTTGTTACTTTGAGAGGTAGGCTTACAGAGTCAGGATCCCCAGGGATAAGAGCTCAGGCTTAGGGGCCAGATGGAGCCAGATCTGCATGTGGCTTTATTTCCTGCTAGTTTAGAGCCTTATTTTTCTCATCTGTGAGATCCATGTAAAGCTTTCGTATGGTCATTGTATAAAGATGTAATGCACAAGAAGCACTTACACCTCCATCCAGCCGGCCCTCACAAAGCGGTAGCAGTATTATAATTCTAAATATGAGTCAGCTGAGTGCCAGAGAGGGCGCTTGCCCCAAGATTACACAGCTGGTAAGTGGTTAAGATAGGACTTGAACTCCAGTCCGTAAGGTTTTGGAGCTCACATTCATTATATTGCACTTGGTCAATGACTAAGAAAAAAGATTATATTTATTCAGTCGAAAGTTCCATGTATTTCATTTCTTCCACGTTAAACATCTGTAGGGGTTGACTGCCAGTGCTTGGGAGTTCATATGGACCTTTTCTGGCAACTTCAGACCTTTTCTGGCATTCTGTTCATTAGTTGAGTGTAAAGCTTCCCTTTTGCAGTGGCATCTAGAGATGATGACATCTACAGATAACAAGAGAGAAGGGTTAATGTGTGTGTTTGTTTTGCCTAGAAAAATGGCACTGAATTTCATGCTTAGGGGTGCTTAT
Source organism: Canis lupus baileyi (assembly GCF_048164855.1). NCBI lineage: Eukaryota > Metazoa > Chordata > Mammalia > Carnivora > Canidae > Canis > Canis lupus. The sequence goes on from NC_132838.1 coordinate 76,918,774, forward strand.
TACTCTTTAGCAATGAAGCTTTTTTCCACTAGATTAGGAAACAGATGTTTTCTGGTCCACTGAAGAGTTTTAAAGGCTGCAAATACTTAAGAGTTATTTTCCGGGGCTGTTGACCTCAATTCTTGGATTATGATTATTCTGGCTGGGGCCCAGTGCTCTAGAGCTTTTAATCTGCAGAAATTCTTTTGTGTATTTATCCTACTGTGCTCAAAGTGACCTTTTAAATCCTTAATTCATGGAAGCATAGTTCAGATTCAGGAACTGGCATTCTCTATCTTTTCTCTTTTTAAGTCTAAATAACTAATGTGTTAGGGTCCTTGCCTGGAGAACTGCCTTGGGATCAATCTGTTCACTTGAGTCCAAATCTTTGGTTGTTTAGGCATTCCCACCTTCTTTTCAAGGGTGGCATTTTGAAAATAATAAAAACAGAATCACAACTGCTAGAATTCATTGAGTACTTGTTCTCTTAGTCAGGATGGGCTAGGTCATGCTGCAGTAACAAAAGCACTGCCATATCTCAGTGGCTTAATACAACATTGCTTGTTCATGCTATAATGCAGTATGTAGGTCTGTAGGGGTTTTTTTTGCCCACCATGGTCTCTTAGTGATCCAGAATTACAGAGGTTCCATCTTGCATGCTTCTCTGACTACCATAGTAGTTTGAAGGGGGTATGATGAATGGAATGAATCCCTCACTGGCCCTTTAAGCTTCATTGACCAAAACAGGACACATGGCCAAGATCGACTTCAAATGAAGCTGAAAGTTCACTTCTGCCATGGACCTGGAAGGAGAGGAGAACCAGAATGCATGGGAGTTGTCCTAATGTTCACCACACCTCCCGGGTACCAGACTATGTCAGGTGCCTTGCATTTATCATCTGTAATCTTCACCCTAATTCTGTAAGCTACAGGTTCATATTTCCATTTGGTAGATGATAAAACAGTATTAGAGAGAGGTAAGGTGAATTGCCCGTGGGCATGGAGGGTAGGGGTTGAAGTCTGGTCTGTTTGATACTAAAATTTATATACTTCCCTCTATGTTACATTGCCTTTGATAGCTTAGACTTTCACCTTTTTCCCCCAACTGGACATTTCCCCTGGATGTTGCCAGTTAATCTTCCCCCTGTGATCAATTTTTATGTGCCCTATGATTATTGAAAGTTGCCCTGGGAGGCTGAGTGTGACAATTGCTGATAGCTCTGTGAGAGTGGTCCAGCTGGGAGCTCATTCACCCCTTCATGTCTGCAGGGATATGGAGAATCCTGAGGTCATTAGAGAAGTAATGGAGGTGTTTGGGGACAGTCAGAAACTGGGCAAATACTCTCCTTGGTCATTGGGACTAGGGACCACCACGTTAAACCGACATGATTTAGTTTACATTTACAAGGGAAGCTCTGTGTTTTATTTATCTAAATGACAATTTCATCAAGACATTTCCTTGGGTGTGAGTTGGATCGCAGAATTAGAGTATAGGTGAAGTGCTCTCCTTGACATGACCCAGGTCAGGGGCTAGAAAGAAGCAGCACTTACTCACAGATGCCTTTTAAAGGAAGTTCAAATGTGCCTGAGATGCAGCTCACACATGTGGGTTGGAGTTTGCAGGCATCTCCTCCCTTTATCCAGAAGAGTTTTCTCCCTCTGGATGGTGGCCTTTTGTAGCTATTCCTTGTCGGGGAGGAAGGCTATACTGAGGCACAGCCTAGAGGCAAGAGCGATTCCTGATGGCCTCTTAACTGTGTGACCCACACAATGCACAGGTCAAGGAAGGTTGTTTCTACATCTTGCCCTCGGTGAGGTGGTTTGGCCTAATTCAGGTGCTGTATGGAGAAAACTCACTCTTTTCTGAGACTCGTACACTGGACAGAGGGAAACTATCTGTGACTCCTCCTAAGCATTCATGTTCAAGAACCAATTTTAGGACTTCTTCGGTAAATACCAAACATGATTTCCCCCAGATAGCTGGAAAGGGTTTATTTCAGCAGTTTCAAAAATGGAATTTGTAGGTTTTGTCCTTTTGGGGGTAATGCTGTATGCACATAGCTACCCCATACTTTGTGGCTTGCTTTGGAAGATACATCTTTTTCTGTTGGGGAAAATCCAATAAGGTGTTTCCTTGAGTCAGATCTTTTCCTGGTATGCTTAATAGTAATTTAGCAGAAATTTTTAGCCTTGCACCGGCACTTGCAGCCTCCTGGGGAGTCTGCTTATAGCACCAGAACAGCCAGTGTGTGGGAGGCAAGGCTGAGAGTGGGGGCTGATTCTTCAAAACTAAGTGTGTTTCCCACATGTGCCCTCACATGCCCTCATTCTTTCTTCTCTCACTTCCTTTTATTCCACACTGCCTTTTGTGCTCTTGAGAATACCCCCTGCTTCATTCATGTAGCCTTGGTCTGTCACTTCCAATGACATACACATCCTTCCAAAATGGCAAGTCTGATAGAAGCTAAATGCCCAGGAGCAAAAAAGAAATAGATGCAAGTGTGTCTTGTCTCTCTTTTTTGCATTTGTTCTGCTTCTGTGAAAGACTCAGATCTTCCACAGTGAGGTCCCTGGAAAGAGCCTTTTGGTGTTGGCTGGAGGAGGAGTAACTGTGACCTCAGTTGGTGGTGATTGACCAGAGACAATTGTGTGAGCCAGATGGAGCCTTCCTAGGCTTCCTGGGATTTTAGAAATAATTTTAAAACTCAGACTTCAGTAAGAAAGAATAGAACAGGCTTTTGTTCCCAGTACAGGAAGATGGGTGGACCGAATGGTAAAGTCTCGATGTATAATTTTTAATAAATTGGCATTATGACTCTTATAAAAACATACACTAAGCATGTGTCACAGATTTATCTAATTCATTAATGAAACAACTAACAGGTGGCAAGGAAGAGTATGGAGTATGGAGACTTAGGTCTCCAAGGAAGAGTATGGAGACTTAGGTGTACACATAGTCCATGAAACCACATTCCAGGATAAGATCTGCTGAGGTACAGCTGAGATACACAATGTTGTCTGAGGTGACAAAATCACAATCTTTGGCTCTTGGGACAAAAAGGGGGCAGAAATCATTTGTAGCTTGTCCATCGTCCATAAGCTAATGTCTAACTTTACAGAGTCTGGCCCCTAAGGAGTGGTAAATATTAAGTCAAGTCCCGGCAGTATCTTCTGTAAAGCTTCAAATAGTTTTACTAGGCTTTGTCAGACAACGCTCTGTGTGACCTGGAAAAGGTACCTGGTCATCATTGTGCCCTATTTCCAAATTTGAGATAATTTTTCTTGACAGTATGACACTACCTATGGGACCATTAGACAGTCTTCTGATTTCTTGTTTGATATGTATTATAAATGGTAGCTTTTTCATGGGTGTCTATGGCCTGAATGTTGTCTCTGTTTTTCTCTTTCTTCCCAGTGTGGTGTATTGTGACTAATTTCAGGATGATGGCTCCTAGGAAAACCATCTGGATCAATATTCTTTTCCTGTCCAGCTCTCTTGTTTTTTCTTTTTCTTTTTTTTCCCTTTTCTCTTGGTCCAGATTGGAAAACTTCAGTCACAGGGTAAAAATGTATATCTTTAAATGGCACAATTATTTTGAGGAAGGTACGATTTAGAAACAAGATTGTATTTTTATCTAGGTCCAGAACAGAGTTTTAAACAAATCTTATGAAGTGGCTGGTTTCAATAAAGGAAATGACTATTATATCTTTAAGTTTATAAGCAATGTTTTTTTTTTTTTTTTATCCTTGAAGACTTTCAAATTATTTTTTTATTGCCTCTGGAAGCGAAGTTTTCTTTGCTAATGGGTTTATTTCTTATGCATGCACAGGCACATAACACATAGACGCACATACAATAAATCTTATTAATTTAGACTTCATCAAAGAAAAATGTGTGATTAATTCAGACATGCTAGATTCTTATTTAGTAAAAGGCTAAATATCATGAAGCCCTTTGAGTCCTTTGTAATGTCTGTTGTGCAGACTGTTTTATGTGTCAATTACTTGATCTAATTATGTTTCAGGAGCTATGATTTGACCCCCAGTGTGAGAACAACAAATGGCATTAATGGATTTCTACGGTCATTTCTTTCTTTTGGAACTGCTTGAGGAAGGAACATCTTGAGAAAGATGCTACAAAGTCAGGGTCCAAGATCAGAACCTCAGGAAAAGGATTTCTGGGAATAGAGGCAGGGTAAATGGGAGTCAGAGTGTGGCTAGGAGCAATGAGTGGGAAAACAAGAACCAACTCTGTATTGTCCACAAGATACTTTACATATAAAAACTATACTTGGATTAAAAGTAAGTGAATGGAGAAGGATGAACCATGCCCACACTACTAAAAAAAAAAAAAAAAAAAAAAAAAGGGAGTAGCTATGTTAATTGCAGACAGAGCTGACTTCAGTGCAAGGAAATAGAGATGGGGGGGGGGCATTACATGATAAAGAGGCCACTTGCTCTAAGAAGATATAACAATCCTCAACATGTATGAACCTAACAACAGAATATTAAGCTCCATGAACCAAAACTAATAAAACCACAAGGAGAGGGGCGCCTGGGTGGTTTAGTTGATTATACATCCAATTCCTGATTTTGGCTCAGGTCATGATCTCCGGGTCATGAGATTGAGCCCTGCATTGGTCTCTCTGCTCAGTGTGGTGTCTGCTGGAGATTCTCTCCCTCCCCTTCTGTTCTTTCCCCCCACGCCCGCTTGCTCTCTGTCTCTCTAAAATGAATAAAGAAAATCTTAAAAAAAAAACTGCAAGGAGAAATAGATGAATCCACTATTATGGTTGGAAACTTTAATACCCCTCTCTCAGAAATGGGATTGTGATAAAAGGAATTGATGTGATGTGGGACTGCCAGGGAGATATTGGTGCTCTGGGAATCCCCAGACATGTGCATTTACTTGGTGCTCTTTTCCTAATAATTTAGGTTGTGGGGATTTAACTTTTATTTTAAGCCAGCTTCTAGGTTCTAGGGATTTTACAGTGATACAGCCTGGTCCAGTTTCTCCATATTATGGTCTAAGGACCACACTAGGGTCATTGGGGGAGGGAGTTGTTAAAAATATGTAGACTCCTGGTTTTGACCTCTGATTTACTAAATTGGAATCTGGGGTTAGGGAATCACCATTTTAAACAACCCCCACCTGCCAAGCAATTCTCATAATTTGAGAACCATTGAAATGGATATTGTGTTAATTCTGCGTCACCCCTCAAATCTTGTCCCAAATAAAAACAAAACAAATGAAACATTCTTTTATTGAAATCATCTTGACTTCTTGTTAAGGCAAAAGATTTCAGTTAAAATCATTCATACCAAAGAGTACATGACAAGACAGTCTTTCAGAGGGTGTTTGTGGTTTAGGGAAGGGTTTTGTTATCCAGGGTGACTCACCAGTGAGGCCTGGCATTCAGTAAGAAGCTTTTTGATTGGGAGCCATGAGCATTCCCCACTGGCTTCCTGGGTTGCAGTGGCTTTAGACTCACTTTTGAGAGGTACCAACTTTCTCTTAAGTAGAGTACTTGATTTCATGAGAAATTCTCTTATCCGAACTAGGCCGGACAAGAGGATTTCCTGCATGTGCCTGGATACTTGAGTTCAGCAGACCACTGGGTACATATTGACTGAGAGGAAATAAACTGGAAGTCTGTGTGTGATGCTCATGTTATGTCCTGAGAGCCAAACATGTTTATACCTGGTGTGTGTATTCCAGGCTTTACTGTCATTCCGCATGGATGCGTGTGTGTATGTGCTCTTATGTACATGTGCATGTAATATATATTGTACGTGATGATGGAGTCATATTTTATAACTATATCAACACACACAGAGAAAAAACTACCATTGGAGTGATATTCCAATTTCTACATGGGGGTAAGTAGAACTGAAGTACTAAGGAGCACCATGTAAGGGATTCAGAGGCTAGCATCCTGTGTTAATTACAGTTTCCTTTTTAAAGGACAGGTCAAAATGATTGATCGTGGTGCAATGATTGATTGATCCACCCCTTGTTCTACATTGGAAACCATATGACTCCCTGAACTTTAAGTCTAAGACATTAGGAGAGAATTTTTCATCAACAGGCTTGTGTCTGCTTTGGTATGAACTAGTTTGCTTTTAAAAGCTTGTTAAGGGACGCCTGGGTGGCTCAGCGGTAGAGCATCTGCCTTGGGCTCAGGGCATGATCCTGGAGTCCTGGGATCAAGTCCCATACTGGGTTCCCTGCATGGAGCCTACTTCTCCCTCTGCCTATGTCTCTGCTTCTCTCTCTCTCTCTCTCATGAATAAATAAATAAAATCTTAAAAAAAAAAGCTTGTCAAGATGATCTAATGATTCAGAAACCCCACTGCTGCACAGCTGGTAAAGCATGAAAGGATAGTTGAGCTGTGGTTTATTGGGCTTATGCCATGTGCCAGGTATGGTGCCAAATGTTGCATGTGCACCATATAATTTAATGGGGGACATTTGCCTCAATTCACAGTTGAGGAAACTGAGTCTCAGAGAGCCAGTGCTTTGTCCCAGGTGACACAGCCAGGAAGGACCAGGGCCAGAATGGGAACTAAAGTCGCATTGTGCCTGACATCACTGCCTGGGACAGCAGGTCAAATTCCTTTTTTCTTTTTTTCCCCTGGCCTCTGGAGACCAGCTGTGCAACATTCTAAAAGATGCAGGTGGCCAAGAGGCCAGTAACCAAGGCACAGAACACCCTAGCCAAGAGTGCTGTTCCTTTTTTAGTTTAGGGAGAATCTGATATTTGTGAATCAAATCGCTGAGGCTGTAGCCATGAGGAAAGAAGTTTCTGAAAGTGTTCCATCTCCCTTCAGTCCAGGAGCCTCAAACTGTGCCCCCTGCTGCTTTGGAGAGGAGGTGGTAAAGGTAAAGCTGAGCCAGATAGTGGCTTTTGAAAACTCCTGCCCTTTAAAAAGTGTTGCCATAAGGAAGACAGCAAAGGGACAAGGCATAGTTCTGGGAGAAGGCCTAATTCTTCTAACCCCTTATCTTATGGTCTCTTCTAACCTCCTGCTTCCATCATTATCACTGAACAACCAGATTTTAAAAAAAAATTTATTTATTTGCCAGAGATAGAGAGAGAGAGCATGCACAAGCAGGAGGAGCAGCAGGCAGAGGGAGAGGGAGAAACAGGCTTCCTGCAGAGTAGGGAGCCCGATGGAGGGCTCAATCCCAGGACCCCAGGATCATGAGCTGTGCTGAAGGCAGATACTTTACCAATTGAGCCACCCAGGTGCCCCAAAATGGAATTTTATGATGTGGCTCAATGTCACTTCTACTCCATGTCCTTTGTTAATATAATAACTGTAAACAAGCTCTCATTGGCCTTCTTACTGTCCCTAGTTTTTTTCTCCTATGAAGAAATATTTTAAGAACAAAAGTGATTCAAGTGCTTTCATACTGCACTTGACTTATATTGCATGCGAACTTATATCCCTTTTATATTGTACTTGGAACCAGATATTTCGGCAGGTTTTGCTTTTGTGATTTATGGCCTTTGTTTAACCTGTTGGGCTGGACAGCTCTGAAAGTTCCAGAGGGCCTGGAGCCATGAGTGGCATTTTCTGCAGTGTGGTGGTGGTGTTCACTATGATTCATACAGAAGACCCTGGAATGTGGGTGGGTTGTTGGGGAGCGTGGGCTGGCCAGGCCGTGTGGAGAGGCAGCCACACAAAGGGCATGCAGTCACATTCCTCCGGAGCCATCCGACAAGCATAGTGGCTGCCTGCCATCTGGCAGTGCTCTCTGCTATTCTCCTGGGAGTGGATTCCTGGATTCCTTGATGCAGGGGAAGCACAGTGATGCAGGCTTAGTGATGAGGCCAGAGCTGCAGAATCAGTTTCTGGAGGAGATTGCAGGGCTTCTGAAAGGATCATCATCCTGGGAGGAGGTGAGACCTCCAGAGGGTAGGAACATGGGGAAGACTTGAGAAATGCAGTGTTTTGATCCCCATCCTGCCAGTAGTGTGGCCCGGTCCCACCCAGCTGCCCTGGGACTGCTTTCGGGAAAGGGGCCTGGGTGAAAGGTGTAGATAATAAACACATGGGTTGTTCAGTGCCTAGTGAGGATTGTTTGTGTCCAGAGCTGCCATGGACTCTCTCTGAAGAGTCGCAGAGTTTCTCTGAATCAGTCAAAGCCCCACATTAACTGAGTGTCTTCTCCCTACAGAGTGCTGTGCTGGCAGCTGGCAGGCAAGCATGTTTATGACTCAGTGATTTTTTTTTGATAAGAGCTCGTTCCTGAAAGGCAAATGGAAACTTCCGAATAGAACTCAGGCCAGGTCATGGGATGAGATTATGGAGAAATAACACCAAATGCAGGCACAAAACTGGGAAAGCCAAGATAATAAGGGAGCAGCAAGATTGCAGAAGTGAAAATGAGCTTCGGAATCAACAAATCAGAGAAGAGGGAAGGTCAAGGCAAGTGACACTTTGGATACCTTTAGAGGCTCAGCAAAAGGTGATACTCCTTGGAACTAAAATAGCAGAGATGACAAATATTTAACCTCAGTGTTAAAAAAAAAAAAAAAAGCACACAAACACACCAAGCTAAACCACAAAGCTGTTTAAGATGATAACCTGTGAAATACAAAGTGAAAAATTAAAAATAGAATAGGAATAAAAGAATAGAATAAGGAAGAAAAGGATTAGAAACAAATTAGGATAAATTAAAACTTTGGAATTTAATTAAGCTTGTTCTAGCATTTTTAAGAAAACGAAGATGATATTGGAGAGCAGACCAAGTCATCCTAATTCATAATTCTAGAAATGTACTAAGATAAATTTTTCACAAGGGAATAATAAACATTTGGAAGCACACATGGTATAAGTTTCACTTTGCAAAACAAATATATTACGCCAATGTCATAATCATTTATGGCTGGAAGTCTTGTTGGATGAGGGAAGTAGAACATCTCAAGTGGCTGATGACATAAAACACCCTGCTATTGGACAGTCCCAACAAGTTACAAATGCATCATCTGAGGGATGCTTCTTAGATGGGTTCATGAAGAGCCAATGGATCCCATCTACAAGGACATGCTGCTCAGTGTGAACTTGCTGGACATACTTTGTGTGGCAAAGGGGCTCCAGTACATTTTATATAAATTACAATAAAACCACATTGTTTGATCTACATTTCCTTGATAATTAGTGATGTTGAGCATCTTTTCATGTGTCTGTTGGCCATCTGTGTACCTTCTTTGGAAAAAAGTCTATTCAGGTTCTGTGTCCATTTTTAATCTAATCATTTGGTGTGTGTGTGTGTGTGTGTGTATGTGTGCGTGTGATACTTTGGGTATTAACCCTTGGTCCGATATATCATTTATAAATATCTTCTCCCATGCAATAGGTTGCCTTTTTCTTTTGTTGATGGTTTTCTTTGCTGTGCAAAAGGTTTTTATTTTGGTGTAGTCACAGTAGTTTATTTTTGCTTTTGTTTTCCTTGCTTGAGGAGACATATTTAGAAAAATGTTGCTCTAGCCAATGTCAAAGAAATTACTGCCTATGTTTTCTTTTAGGAGATTTATGATTTCAGGTCTCACATTTAGGTCTTCAATTCCTTGAGTTTATTTTTGTGTGTGGTATAAAAAAGTGGTCTAGTTTTGTTCTTTTGCATGTAGCTGTCCAGTTTTTCCAGTGTCCTTTATTAAAAAGTCTGCCCTTTCCCCATTGTATATTCTTGTATTTTTTGTTAAAATTGACTATATAAGTGTGGGTACATTTATGGGATCTCTATTCTGTTCTATTGATCTACGTCTCTGTTTTCATGACAGTACCATACTGTTTTGATTACTGTAGCTTTGTAGTATATCTTGAAATTTGAATTTAGAACCTCCAGTTTTGTTTTTCTTTTTCTAGATTGCTTTGGCTGTTTGAAGTCTTCTGTGGTTCTATACAAATTTTAGTATTATTCTAGTCCTGTAAAAAATGCTATTGGTTTTTTGATAGGGGTTGCATTGAATCTGTAGATTGCCTTGGGAAGTATGAACATTTTAACAATATTGATTCTTCTAATCCATGAGTATAAAGTATCTTCCCATTGGTTTGTGTCATCTTTAATTTTTTTCATCACAGCTTTATAGTTTTCAGAGTACTGGCCTTTCATTCCCTTGGGAAAGTTTATTCCTAGGAATTGTGATTGATTGATTGATTTATGGTGTGATTGTAATTGGGATTGTTTGCTTAGTTTCTCTTTCTGTGATTTCATTATTTAATGTATAGAAATGCAACAGATTTCTGGGTATTAATTTTGTGTTCCAAAACTTTACTGAATTCATTTATTCTATTAGTTTTTTTGGTGAAATCTTTAGGGTTTTCTCTATATATTGTTATGTCATCTGCAAGTAGTGACAGCCATGTTCTTTACCAGTGTGGATGTGTTTTTTTTCCTTTTTTTTTTTGGTATAATTGCTTCTGTCTTTAAACTTTAAAGGATATAACAGACAAATGTATCCTGGCTCCTTGGTGTGCAAAGACAGAATTTTAAAAAAAGCAAGTTTGTGAAAGTAAAAAGAATTTTTCTTTTCTCATGGTCCTAAGTTTGTAATTTTAACAACTTGAACAGATATGTGAAGAGAGTGTGTCAGTCTATTAATTACTCTTCAACTCTGAGCATTAGTCAGGTAGACCTTTGGCAGATGCAGTGGCTGCAGAAGGAGGGGGTAGTGGCTGAAGTAGGTCTGTACTTTAGGAAGATCTCTTTGCACTGGTTTGTAGGATAAGGAGGAGGGATGAGATGAGGGAGCAGGGAGATTAATTAGGCAAGACACTCTTGAAATTTCAACTAGAGCTGTTGAGGCTAGAAGTAGGGGCAAGTAACTTCAATGTGATAAGGAAGAGCATGATGAAAGCATTATGGGTTTTACAGAATAAGATTTAGTAAGTGATGGGAAAACAGAGGAGTTCATGTTGGTTGTAAAGTCTCAAGTCTAAGAAACTGGCAAGTGGTGTCCAGGAGCAGTTGGTAAGCAGCGGGGTTCTGGAAGATTAAGGGTGATGAGTTTGGCTTGGGATCTCTTGATTTACAAGATGAGACCTCAAGTCCAGATATAGAGCTTGAGTTTCATCTTTTCAGCAGAGAGGTCATGGTTGGAGCTAGGGAACTGGTGAGTTCCCTTAGCTACTGACAGATGGAAGTAAGAGACAAAGACCCAGGTCCAGGGAAAAGAATAGGGAGCTCAGTGAAATCCAAGAGAGAAAAGATTTCAAATAGGGGACCGATGAACTCCTGCTTGGTACCTGGCATCATACAAATGTTCTCACTGGGCCCAGGAAGAGATATGGTTGTGCAGTGTTGTAGGTGAGGAAACAGGGAGAATCAATTAGAGACTAGAAATGGGATTAGGGGACATGCTGGACTCAGTCAGGAGGGTGGTAAAGGGAGTGAGGGAGAGCTTAGTTAGGTGCATATCAGAGCAAAAGAAAGGTGCCTCTGCAGATGTCAGGGATGTCACGGGAAGCATGTTTGTCACCTGAGGGGAAGGATCAAAGGGGGAGGGAAATACTAAAGATGAAAACTGGTGTTGGGGTATACGAGGTATACCACCACAATAATTGGTGGGCCTGAGTCAAAAAGCAGAGGCATAGATAGGGTCAAAAGAAATCTTCAGAGTGACAGGAAACTGAGAGGAAGCTCTCTATGGACAGAATGCCTTAGCCCTGAGCAGTGATGGGACATCATAGTAGGAGAGCTTCAGATTTGAAGGGAGCTCTGGAAGCTGATGGCCAAGTAATCATTACTCTGAAAAGAAATATTATCTATTTTCTTTTTATCTGAACATTTTCTGTGGATCACTCATGTTAATTCTCATGAATTATAGATAATTCAACACAAATAAATGTAGTCAAGATTAACTAGAGATGACTTTAATTAGATTTCATTTTTTTTTCCTTCAAGTAGACCATATTATTAGTTGCTGGCACATGAATTCTTTTGTTTCTGGTTTTGTTTTTAGTTTCAGTGAAGAATAGGGCCACATATCAAGAGCAACATTGCAGGGATTAATTTGTTATTGTGCTTACATCATTATCAAGATAATGGGTTTAACACATACTATTGTGATTGAGATTTTTCTGGAAAAAAATGCAATGCAAGAAAACCTAAGTTTTGGAGTTATGGGAACAAATCTGAGCTGTAGCTTTTCCCAGTGGTGTGATCTTAGGCTAAAGGCATCCTTTAATTTTTTCCAGCTATAAGGTAATCATTATATCTTGTAATGTTTTTATAATAATTTGAAATATGTGAAGAACATCTAGTATTGTCTTAAATCATGGAAATAAGAATAATTGACTAAATGAACTGAGGACTAAATATTTCTATTTCTGAAAGATATCAGACAAATATAAGAATGTATATATAATAAACATGTGATTTGTGTTTGTATGTATAGATGGACTTATTTTTCCATCCTCTTGTTCATGGATATTTGAATTATTTTCAGTGTTATTCTTTGTTTTTTTTAAAGATTTATTTATTTATTTTTATTTATGATAGACACAGAGAGAGAGAGAGAGAGAGAGAGAGAGAGAGAGGCAGGGACACAGGAGGAGGAGAAGCAGGCTCCATGCCGGGAGCCCAACGTGGGACTCGATCCTGGGACTCCAGGATTGCGCCCTGGGCCAAAGACAGGTGCCAAACTGCTGAGCCACCCAGGGATCCCCATTTTCAGTTTTATTCTATTACAAAACATGCTACTCTAAATATTGTTATACATATCTCCCAGTGCACATGTGCTAGACTCTAGGCTTTCTCATGATGCACACCTTCACCTCTGCTAAGTAATGCCAAACCATTTTCTAAAGTGGTTTGGGCTTCTTTATAGCCTTACCAGCAGTGTAGGAGAATTTCTGGCCTAACTCATCCTTATTCTTTAAGACAGTGCTTCTCAGTCTTTAATGTGCACACAAATAAGCTTGGGGATCTTGCAAAAATGCAGATTCTGATTTAGTTGGTTTGGGAAGGGGCCTGAGACTCCGCATTCCTAGCAAGCTCTCACGTGCTACAGGATGTTGCTAAGTCTGGGGACCACACTTAGAGTCATAAGAGTCTAAAACTCTGAAGCATCAGTTGCTCCTTCTTGAGTTGTAACTGCCCCTCCTTTATTCTCTTAGCACTTGGGCCAACCTCTGCCATGCTTCTCACACTGTAACATAACTGCTTTGTCTGTCTATAAATTTCTTGAGGGTAGCAATTATGCCCTGTTTATCTTCATTTACATTTGCAGTGCCCAGCGTATAGAAGATATTTAACAAAGACCTGTTAAATAAACCAATGATTCCAATAATCCGGACAGATATTTGTATGTTGCTGTTTGTGGTTGTTTCCCTATTGAGGCCAATGACTCGTTGCATTTCCAGATGGTGGCCTGTGGCCTGAAGGTTTGGCTCCACTTTCTATAGTGCAACAGACCTTCCCAAAGGAGGAGCAGAGGAGTGGGTGGCTAGCTTTGGCATTGGAAGAATTCAACTTTTTTTATGCCTAATTTAGGTCAAGATTAGTGGGTTTAAAATTAGCCTGGATTTTGTGTTTCCTTTGGATGGTTCAACTCATGCTTGTGAGCACACATATACACGTCTCTTATGGAGTAAGTCTGAGATTTAACCACCTCATTCTCTTCTAAATCTGTTCTTTACACAGGTGCCAGGATGGGCTTTCTGAAATGCAAATTTGAGTTATGCCACTATTGGTGGCTCCCTCTGCCTTTAGGAAAAAGTCCAAATCTCCCATGCTGGCTCATGAATAGGGTGCCCAGGACGGTCCACACTTACTCCTGTTGACCTTGAGTGCCCCTTTCATTCTCAAAGGTGCATTCAGGAGGATGAATGATGACTGCCCTACTCCTGGCACCCTTTAGTTACTGACTCTGGCCTCTTCCCATGGCCACTTGTCAGGTTCGAGGCTTCAAGCTCTGGCTGCTGATTCTTACAAAGGGGACCTTGTTACCAGTTCACTCTTGCATTTACTATGATGGTTATTGTGTAAACTAGAATATGTGTCTATTTTAACATATAATTCCAATATTCTCTAAAACCCAACAAACTCAAATAATGAACACAATGGTTTCTATTTTCCTTCACTTTTAGTAGAGATCTCTTAATGATCATACTAATCCTTTAATGGACTGATGGGCGAGGAATTCTACTTGTGGGTAAGGAGTAGTTAGAGAAGGCTGTTATTTTGCCTAAAGGATGCAATTACTCTCTTCTCATCTATTCATAAACTTGTTTTTCAGTGCTGGTTGGAGCAGTAGCTCAGGACAATGGATAGAGTGTCAGTCGCAAAGCTAGAGAAATCTGAATGAGTCCCAGGTGGTTTCCTAATTCCTTTGAGAGTATTCACATCTGCAAAAATGAAAATAATAAATCCTACTTTGTGTGGGTAGTTATAATGATTAATTGAGATGTGGAAATGTTGAATATGCATACCACAGGTTAAGACTTTCTCCTTGTTTTCAGACTACACCAACTGAGTTATTTCTGTTTGAAAACAGTGGTCGTGCTACAAGTAAATTATTTGGTACTTACTTGTGGCACTATTTTTTTTTTTTTTAATTGTGATGCAATGTTCTGGTTTTAACTCAAGAGAGCTTCTTTCTTCCCCTTTCATTACTCTGAATATATTTTGCTAATGTAGCTACACTGAATCCCTGCACATGTGTGACTGCTCTTCTTTGAGTTCCACCGTGTTGAGATATAAAAGGACTGTTCTTCTGAAAACAGAGCTGCTTCAGTTATACCAGGCCAGGCTTTTTAAAGGAAATCTCCATTGAAGACAGTGGTAATGTAGCAAAGATAGAGATTCAGTGCTCTGCACATTTACGCTGTTTTTTCTGGAAAAATTTAAAAGCAGAAAGTGCTAAGATAGAGAGTTAGGCAAGGGAGAAGTTATGTGTTGCCTAGCATTCGTTTATTGTTTCATAGAACTGCAACTTGAACATAAAAAGTGCTCTCTATACTAGAGTAGGAAAAACATTTACTATTCAGCCCAAGGGTGAATTTAACAGAGTTGCTTTGAATCTTCTCCAGCCTCTCAGTGTGGTCCATGGACCAGGACCATGGGCATCACCCAGAATTTGTTAGATATGCAATCACAGGCTCTTCCCAGACTTACTTATTCAGAAGCTTCATTTATTTTTTTAATTTTTATTAAAAGATTTCATTTATTTATTTGAGAGAGAGAGAGAGAGCAAGAGTGTACAAAAGGGGTGGAGCAGCACAGGGAGAGGGAGAAGCAGGCACCCCACTGAACAGGGAGCCTGATGTGGGACTCAATCCCAGGACTTGAGCCAAAAGCTGATGCTTAACCGACTGAGCCACCCAGGTGGCTTCATTTTAATAAGATCTTCACAAGATTCAAATTTACATTAAAGAAGCTTTGCTTTTGGCCAGCGTTGTCCAATAGAACTTTGTGGAGTGATGGCGGTGTTCTATATTTGTGTTATCTAATATGGTAGACAGTAACCATATGTGGCTGAGAATTTGAAATAGGTCGAGTGCCATTAAGGAACTAAAATTAAACTATATTTTTTAATTTTTTTGTTTAAATTCAATTAGACAACATATAGTACATAATTAGTTTCAGATGTTAATGTTCAGTAATTCATCAGTTGCATATAATACCCAGTGCTCATCACATCATGTGCTCTACTTAATGCCCATTACCCAGTTACCCCATCCTCCCACTCCCCTCCCCTCCAGCAACCCTCAGTTTGTTTCCTAGAATTAAGAGTCCTTATGGTTTTTCTTCCTCTCTGATGACTTCTCCTTCAGTTTTCCCTCCCTTACCCTGTGATCCTTTCTCTGTGCTGTTTCTTATATTCCACATATGACTGAAACCATATAATTGTCTTCTCTGTTTGACTTATTTCACTTGGCATGATATAAAGTCAATGCACAGGAATCTGTTGCATTTCTATACACTAATAATGAGACAGAAGAAAGAGAAATTAAGGAATTGATCCCATTTATAATTGCACCAAAAACCGTAAGATACTTAGGAATAAACCTACCAAAAGAGGTAAAGCATTTGTACTCTAAAAACTTATGAAAGAAATTGAGGAAGACACAAAGAAATGGAAAAACGTTCCATACTTATGGATTGGAAGAGTAAATATCGTTAAAATGTCTATGCTACCCAGAGCAATCTACGCATCAGTGCAATCCCTATCAAAATTCCATCAACATTTTTCAAAGAGCTGGTACAAATAATCCTAAAATTTGTATGGAACCAGAAAAGACCCCAAAGAGCCAGAGGAATGTTGAAAAAGAAAAACAAAGCTGGTGGTATCACAATGCCAGACTTCAGGCTATATTACAGAGCTGTAATCATCAAGACAGTATTGTACTGGCACAAAAACAGACACATGGATCAATGGAACAGAATAGAGAAATGGACCCTCAACTCTATGGTCAACTCATCTTTTGCAAAGCAGGAAAGGATATCCAATGGAAAAAAGATAGTCTCTTCAATAAATGGTGCTGGGAAAGTTGGACAGCCACATGCAGAAGAATGAAACTGGACCTTTTTCTTACATCATACACAAAGATAAATGCAAAATGTATTAAAGACCTAAATGTGAGACAGTAATCCATAAAAATCCTAGAGGAGAACACAGGCAGGAACCTCTTTGACTCAGCCACAGCAATTTCTTGTTAGACACGTCTCCAAAGACAAGGGAAACAAAAGCAAAAATGAACTATTGGGACTTCATCAAGATAAATTACAGCTTATTTTAATTAAGTGTAATTTAGACTTAAGTAGTCACATGTATTTTGTGGCTACCAAACTAGGCAGTACAATATGAGATTCTATCAGGTTTTGCTTAAAGCATTCCTCATGATGGTAATGTCAGCCCCCATCACTGCCAGGAGATAGTCTTTGCATGGCCAAGGGGTACCACTGAATATTCTGGGGTCCTTTTTTTATTCTGGGGTCCTTATCCATGATTGTGGTTCTATGCATAATCCCTGGAAACAGTGCAAGAGCCCAGCATTGCTGACACACTTACTTTCTTCTCTAGAAGCTAAGAATGGTTAGTTGGTCAGTCTCAGAACTGCATAGGGGAAAAAAAAAAAACCTGACAACCAAAAACCTGCACTAAACCAACACAATACATCGAAAGATCTCCTTTTCTAATTGTGTTATTTCTATTATTTCATAAAGCCCTGAAGATCAGAAGACATATTTCCCTATTTTGCTTTATGTACAATGTATCTGGCTTACAAGATGAAAATTGATGCTTTCTATTGGCCTTACTTCTCCTTTAATATTACTTTTCCTTTATGGGGAACTCTCTAGTTCAGTGGTACCCTAAATTATTTTAGTTATGTTCCCTGAGGAGTATTGAGAAATTTCTGTTTCTACATCTTTGCTCCGGCATACCATCTTTGTCCTCTTGGCCTGAGCACAGCTCAGGTGAGGGCATCTGCTATGTAAAATTCACCTGTGTATTGTGGTGATTTAAACAGGTTCTGTATCTTTAAGATTTCTTTTGTTTTCTTCCTCCTCCATGCTGATAATCTCTAATCATTATTCCAAACTGAAATTCTTTTTATCAAATTTGGCAATTCAAAACACTTCCAGCTGTTCACTGGTGATACGTGGTCAAGCAATGAGGTAAATAAACATTTGTTCAGGCTGTAGTCGCCCTCATTTTTCACCAAATGGAGTTCTGTGACCATCTGACCTCCTCCACTTCTCCCATATGACCTCAGGGTTCTGTTAAGTTGAGAGAAATCAAAGAGCCATTTGGTGAATTTAAATGAAGCTTGATGTGATAGCAAAGAACTTCTATTCTCAAATGGAAGTATTATTGACAAATCTACATTTGATTACATCTCAGAAATATGTCATCATCAGGTATAGGGGAGCTTGTCATCTCCTTATATCAATTTTTGTCCTTAAATATTGCCTGATTCATTAGGATGCACCCACATTTAGACCTTGTGAGTGGGAAGGGATTGGTGCGATCATCTCATTGTACGGAGTGAAGGTTCTTCTATGGGGCTTCCCTGGTAGTGGCAGAAAAGCCAGTTTAGGAAAACTTGGGTCTCTTATTTATTGTTCTATAAATAAGCTTCAGGGGGTCCATGAACCCCTAAAATTATAGCAGAGTTTTGTGTATATGTTCAGTGTTAGGACAGAGAATCCAAAGTGTTTATTAGAGTCTCAAAAGACTTCATTACTTGCATCACACTATCCTTGTCCTTTTGAATTCTTCTGATTTGGTGGTTACTTTGACTTCAGAGACTTAGGATAAGGATAAGACATATAGGACACTTGCTAGATCATGATGATATGCAGAGAAGTTAGTTTTACACACCATTCTGCCATTGGTGACTACTGGCTTCGAGGAAGAGAGGGCAAGAATATTTTGCCTATTCAGAGGAAACCCATCACCGTGATAACTCTCAGCTGTCAGCTTATTGATGAGGAGATGGCAGTCCATCCTTTTATTTGAAGAATAGCTCTTTGAGTGGTTTAAGATTTTGGATCCTGACAACTTATGCTTGGGGCTCTGATCTGCCACTTCCTGGCTGTATGACCTTGAACGAAAGATTTATTTCTTCTGCACCTCGGCTTCCTCATATTAAACATATAGGGCTTAATCCCTGCTTTGCAGGGCTGTGGTAAGAATTCAGTGCAAGGATGCATGTAGAGTGCTGAGCACATAGCAGACCTTCCACAAAGGATAACCATTCCCATTACTGTCTGCTGACCATCTCAGAGCTGCTGAGAGAGGACCTGGGTGGGTCTTTCTAGATGCAAAGACACCATTTGGGTTTATCACTGTCATAAAAAGAGTAGTGGGTGGCTAAGGAAACTTTCCTGGGAAAGCTTACTGGGGGAATGGGATTATGGAATATTTGTATCTGTTAATTCGAGAATGCAAGAGGCAGAAGTATAATGGTCTTTGCTTATAATGTCTGATCTGTGAAGCCAAGTGGTCCACTTTTCATTGTTCAACCTTTTGAAGTTGATGTGGTGGATTATTCTTGAGGTTGATGTGGTGGATTATTCTTCTCTTCACCAGCTTTTCCACTCTCTATCACCATCCGTGAAACACTCCCATCTGCCTTCTGGAATTCCATTTCCTGAAGTAGAGTTTACAGGAAAATACAGCATATGATCTTATAGGAAGTTAAGTGCTGGCTGGACATATCATTTTGGGAACAGAGTCATTAAGACATTGTGCTTTTGGCAAGCATGGATCTGTCTTACAGGGAGAAATAGGAGAAGGATATGAATTTCTATTTTAGGCCACAGATGAATCTTCACGTTAAGGGAACACACAGTTTCTAGCCCATGGTCTGTTGTAGGTTATTTTGTAGCATAGCATCAACTTACTTTCTCTCATTTTTGAAAGAAAAATGTCTCTAAGGGTTGGTATTAATGATAAATGAACATTTGTTTTAAAATAATAATAATAATAATAATAATAATAATAATAATAATAAAACAAATGTAGATGATAGAGTTAAGTTGGCTGATGTAAGTACTTAGAATAAGGTGAACACAGAATATGAATCAGACCTCCCAGATCTTTCTGATCCTGCTCCCCACTATACCCACAAAACACATACATCCACAACCCTCCCCACACACACTCAAACACACACACCAGCCCCTCATGATCATGAAACCTGTGACAACTTCTCTGGTATGTGACACACTTGTAAATCTCGGGACCCATCATAATGCCTGATAAAACTACTCCTAACAGATATTTTAAGTATTCTCCATTCCCAAATTAAAAAGAAGAAATTAAAGCAAAGTCAACAGTAAGTTTTATTTAAAAGCAAAACATATTTACAAAGTCAAATTCTCTAGAAATGGAAAACTTCCAATTCAGAATAAAAACTAGCAGTGGCTTATGGGTCTTGCTGCCATCAGGAGTCTTATTGTACCCCCCAAGTGTATTGAACTGATGGATCCCTTAGGAGATATTTATACTTTTAGACCTAGATGTTTTTAGTCAATATTCAGTACCTTCCTTGACAGAGCAGTACTGGTGAAAGGAACAATTTCAATGGGCACTGTTTCTTTCTCACCTGGGAAGAATTTCTTTCATAATTACCACTCCTGGGGTTGCTCTCCTTCGTCTCTCTTTGTGTGACATCTGGGAGACTCACTCTGATGACTTGCAGTGGTGATGTTTCTACAGTCCTTGGCCCCATCTCTCTTGTCTTAAGTCCTCCTGCAGTTTGTTTCTCCCTGTTTTTTAGCCTCCTCTGTTGTTCTGTTCCATTCCTGTTCTCACTGGATCCTGTGGTATTAAATTTCATCATAGCTAGCGTCACACTATACCAGTGGTTCTCAAAGTATGGTCCCAGACTAGTAGCCTCAGTACCTGGTGTGGTAGGCAGAATAATAGCCTCCCAAAGAGGTCTCCTTCCTAATCCCTAGAACCTATGGGTTTGTGAAATTACATGGCAATGGGGAATTAAGGTGGCATGTGATATTGGATTGCTTAGCAGCTGACTTCAAGATAGGGGGGATATCTTTTTGGCTTATCCAGTTGGTTCCATTGTAATCGTGAGGGTTTTTAAATGTGGAGAAGGGAAACAATGGTCGTACAGTGACGCTATGTGAGAACAACTTGCCCAGACATCTCTGGCTTTGATGATAAAAGATGGGGTCCGTGAGCCGAAGAATACAGGTGGCTTCTCAACACTGGAAGAAGCAATAAAGTAGATTCTCCCCTAGAACCTCTGTAGAAAACCTTGACTTTCACCCAGTGAGATGCATTTTGGACTTAATGTTCTGCATTCCAGAGCTGTAATATAGTAAAGTTGTGTTGTTTTATTTTTTTATTTTTTTAGTTGTGTTGTTTTAAATTGCCATACTAAATTTGTGTAGAAACTAATACACCTGGAAACTTAGAAGTGAATATTCTAAGATACCCCCATTCCAGATCCACTGTATCTGAAACTCTGGGAATGGGACCCAGGAATCTGTGTTCTTACAAACTCCCCAAGGAATTCTGATGCACATTAAGTTTGAGAATCTCTGCCTTAGGGTATCTGTTTGTTTTTCCCTTGAGAGCATCAATTAATGGAGGCCGAGTGAATGGAAGAGCCAGCTGTGGATGTATGGAGCTCTTTACAGGAGGAAAAGTGGGCAAGAAAGTGTATATTCACTTATGCTTTTAGACCTGGATGTGACATCTGGGACACTCAATCTGATGACTTGCAGCAGTGGTGTTTCTACAGTCCTTCATTCACTGAATGCAGCAGCATTCAGGCTGCTGGTTGTGTATTCCATTTGTTATGTATCACAGGAGTTTTGAAGCTTTTTATCATTATGGTATGCAATGATGAAAAAATAGATTCTATTGAGTACCGTTGACATATAACATTATATTAGTTTTAGGGGTACAACATAATGACTTGATAAGTGTATATGTTGAAACGATCACCTCAGTTCACCGCATCTGCCTTTAAGCTCTTCTTCTTCCCCCATAATTCAGCAGAAATTTCCTTCTGTCTCTACCTGTGCTTTTGTAACAACCTTGTCTAATAATATCCCATTGCTCTGGTTTCCTTGATATTGGGCCGCTCCATCTCCAATGGCTCTTGTCCCTCAGCCCTGTGAATATCTTTTCTTATTTTAAATATCTTTCTTGGGTGCCTGAGTGGCTCAGTGGTTGAGCATCTGCCTTTGGCTCAGATTGTGATCCTGGGGTCCTGGGATCGAGTCCTGCATCAGGCTTCTCACAGGGAGCCTGCCTCTTCCTCTGCCTAGTCTCTGCCTCTCTCTGTGTGTCTCTGATGAATACATAAATAAAATCTTAAAAAGAATCATTCTTCTCCCCTCCAGTCTCTCCCCATTCTCCAGCTATTGTGCTGTTGTTCACTCCTTTTCTTGTCAAGCTTATTGAAAGCCTAGTCTTCACTTAATGTCTCCTACACTCTCTGTTGTCTTCAGCCTACCTTCTGCCCAAGTCTCATTATAACTGCTCAGGGAAGAAATGGTCACCAGATGTCTTTAATTGCCAAATATAATGCATGCTTATTGGCCTTATATTACCTCTTTGCAAAGTGGACACTATGACCCTTCTTGGAACTTTCTTCACATTACTCTCCTTTGGTTTTCTGACTGTCTTCTTTGACATCCTCTGCACATTCCTTAAATGTCACTGTTCTCCAGTGCATCCTACAGAACACCCTTAAAAACAAATAAACAAAATGTATATACCTTCTTTGCAATGCTTTGTTCATTCATGGCTTTAACTACCTGACTCCCAAATTGTGTCTCCATTCTAAACATCTTCTCTGAGCTTCACACCTATATTAAATGTCTCCTACGTATATTTACTTGGATATCTGCAGGTACTTTCAACTAATGCGTTCAAATTTAAACTCACTGTCACCCTCTCTAAACCTACAAAATAAAAATGTAGGATCAGATGAGTAGTCTTCAAGCTATGGGTTGTGACCTGTTAGTGAGCTTGGGAAATAATTTAGAGGTTTGTAGTCAGCATTAACACAAAGAAATCAGCAAGCAAGCAAACAAAAGATATATACACAGATGAGTTTATATACCATTAGATCACATTAGGTAAGCTCCATTAGAACAGGCAGGGTTTCTGTTTTTGCTTTTTTAAAATTGTTTTTTTTTCCTGTTTTATTTCTAGCATCTATAGCAGTGTTTGTCGTGTGTACCAACTCTATATTTGTTTAAAGAATGAATGTGTACTCTGTTGTGATATGAAACATATATCCCTGTTATGGGTTGTGGTCAAAAAATTTGAAAGCTACTGGACCAGATGACTTTTAATGTCCCTTTCAACTCAAAAATTATAAAGTGATTGTATTTTTCTTTCAGTGCTCAGTGGTTTGAGTGATTGGTTACCAGTGACCGAGGGTTCTGCAGAACTTTTTTTATTTTCACTTGTGCTTGAAACATTGGGGAGGTCTCAGAAGTGAGAGAAAGGAGTGGTATTTGATGAATGTGATCAGGAAGATGCCTTGGGCTAGATGAATAATGTGGTTAGATGGCTGTATGTGGATTCGCTATTGAGCTGAGTAGCTTAGAACACTCTTGTGTGAAACAAGATGGCAGACCAGCTGGCTAACCAGCTTTTCAAAGAGATATTTTAGGGACATCCATCAGTTTCCTTAACTTACCACAAGTGGACTTTTTTTTTCTTTTAAAAAAAGATCTTTATTTATTTATTTTAGAGCAAGAGAGGGATCCCTGGGTGGCGCAGTGGTTTAGGGCCTGCCTTTGGCCCAGGGCTTGATCCTGGAGACCCAGGATCGAATCCCACGTCGGGCTCCCGACATGGAGCCTGCTTCTCCCTCTGCCTGTGTCTCTGCCTCTCTCTCTCTCTCTGTGTGACTATCATAAATAAATAAAAATTAAAAAAAAAGAAAAACATGTTTAGAGCAAGGGAGAGCATAAGCATGAGTGGGGGAGGGGCAGAAGGAAAGGGAGAAGCAGCCTCCCTGCTGATGCCAGGCTTGATCCCAGGATCCTGAGTTCATGACCTGAGCTAAACGCAGACACTTAACTGACTGAACTACCCAGGTACCGCACAAGTGGACTTTTATTGCAAAAGTAGTCAGAATGAGTGGCAGACTTAGGCCGTGTGCTACCAAAGAAGAATTCAAAGAAAGGATGTCACATTCAGTTACTCATTTACCATATATTTATCCTACCAGGTGCAGGTGCTGTGTGAGACAAGATAGGATGCAAAGTGAACAAGATAGACAAGATCCCTGCTCACCTGAACCTTCATTCTAATAGAGGAGACAACAGACATACACACTGTAAATATGCAAGATTATTTCAGGTTCAGAGGAGCCTTCTGCATGGAAGCTTGATTTTTGCTTTGCACAACAATACAGAGAGGTTTAGAATAGAAAGCAATTGAGCAATGTCCCAGATTACCTTGTGGGCCGAAGCTTATGAAACTGAAAAATGCTATCAACGTGCTTCTTGATGGACACTTTTAAAGCCTTTTAAGAAAATCGATGTAGACATCTTGTGTCTTGCACTAATGGAAACTGTGGTTGGGAACTGAGTTAAGAGTAAGTGATGAAGAGAATGGATTTGTTGGGGTGGGATGGGGCAGCTGAGCAAGCTTGTGATGTAGGGGAGACCAGGGAAAGGCTGGATGGTTCCTTAACAAGCTGTTCAAATGGAGGCAGCTGTAGAAGAGGAGACTCACTTTGTAACTTTCCCCAAGTATCCCGATGCTAACTCTTAAATGATATTGAGAAGTTATATCACTTACTCCTAAGGGTGTCTAATTCACTTTTTTTTTTTTTTTTATTTATGATAGTCACAGAGAGAGAGAGAGAGGCAGAGACACAGGCAGAGGGAGAAGCAGGCTCCATGCACCGGGAGCCTGATGTGGGATTCGATCCTGGGTCTCCAGGATCGCGCCCTGGGCCAAAGGCAGGCGCCAAACCGCTGCGCCACCCAGGGATCCCCTCTAATTCACTTTTAGACAAGAGTCAGCTGTGTGTCCAATCAGTAGAAAACAAATTTTGCAAGGCATTATTTTGGTTGGGCATGTAATGAACCACTACCTTTTTTACTTCTTCCATCTTCTCTTTCACAAACATAACGTCTCCAAAGAATCTCCTTTTTCTGTTACAGGAGCATAGTTTTACTGGTTGTGGTATTTGCTCGTTATTTATTTCCTGCATATTTAAAAAGAGATTCCAGGCAGCTTATGACAGAGTGCGAGCTATCTTCCATTCACCCCATCCAGAGCCATACTCTGCCTCTTCTGCCCTGGAGGGCTGACCTGATCAATCACACTGGTGCAAGAGCTACCTTGTCCTCTTGGCTTCCAGTTGGATTTGACCAATGGAGGCCCCTGAAAGGAGGCCACATGGATGAGAGAGTGAGATTTTTTTCACCAGGCTTCTTCCAGGAAGTAAGGTCTGAGGTGGCTTCAGGCTAGTTGTGTTCCTAGATCCATGGTCACTATACTCCTTCTGAGGCTATTATTCTGCATGATACTCTCTACTGGGTCCCAGTATTTGCCTCCTTCATCCAGTGTGTGTGTGTGTGTGTGTGTGTGTGTGTGTGTGTGTGTTGAGGGTAACAGTTTTGCTGCTTTTTTTTTTTTTTTTTTGGTAAAGATTTATTTATTTATTTATTCATGAGAGACACAGAATGTGAGAGAGAGAGGCAGAGGCACAAGCAGAGGAAGAAGCAGGCTCCTCACAGAGAGCCTGATGTGGGACTTGATCCCGGATCCTGGGATCACGACCTGATCCGAAAGCAGGTGCCCAACCACTGAGCCACCCAGGCATCCTGAGTTTTGCTGCTCTTTACTGGGTTTCAACACTACCTCTGGTGGTGCCCTTCCATCCAACTCACACTCTTATAATCAATTTCTTCAGAAAGGAAAACTTACTAAAATATTCTAAATTGTGCCATATGTTTCTTGTTGGGATTTTGGCAGATATGAATGCCAAAACATAACAAAGAGATAAACGCTATTAAACAAATTGAAAGGCATAGAAACACAGAACTAGGAATGGAGTTCGCCATGACATTTGTATGCCTATTTATGTGTATTGGCCAAATGGATATCTTTTTTTGTGAAACACCTGTTCAAGTCTGTTGCCCTTAGAATTGGGTTATCTTTTTGCTTACTTGTAGGAGTGTCTTAAAGATACATTCTAGACACAAGTCTTGTGTCAGATACAGGTATTGCAGATATCTCTCCTCCGCCTGTGGCTTGCCTTTTAATTATCTTATTGATGTCCTTTGTCTAACAGACATTCTTAATTCTAATGAAGGCCTTTTTTTTCATCATTTTTACTATGTGGTTAGTGCTTCTCACATACTGTTGAAGAAATCTCTGCCTACTCTCAAGATCATGACAATACTGTCTTATATTTTCTTCTGGAAGCTTTATTGTTTTTACTTTCATACTTATGTCTATGATTCACCTTGGATTGATTTTTTTATGGCTCTATTGAAGTATAATTTACATACTATTAAATTTACTCATTTTAAGAGTACAATGATTTCGCAAATTTACTTAAAGTTGTGCAACCATCTCCACAAACAAATTTTAGAACCTTTTCTTCACTCAGGAAAGAAATCTCATGCCCATTTACATTCACTCCCCCTTCCCTTGCCCAGCCCCAGGCAACCGCTGTTCCACTTTCTGTCTTAATAGATTTGTCTTTCAGGGGTGTGTGTATCTGTGTGTGTGTCTGTGAGATGCATAGTTTTTTGTTTAATAACCTCAACTCCAAGTTCTCTGGAAGCCAGAGCAAAAAGGGAATCCCAATGCTTTGCATGGTCCTCAAGACTGTTTCCTGCTAGGACCTCATTTCTGTCATTTTGGGAAGAATTATTTGTATCATCTTATAAAAGGCACTGGGTCATGGGCAATCTCTCTGGCTGTATTCTGGCAGGGTATCTAGAGATCTTGAATAGTTATTCCTTTTGACATTCTCCAAAAGTCAAGGAATTGTCTCTCACCCAGTTGAGATTGGTGCAGGTACTTCTGAGAGAAGCTACAGTGGTGCTGATGCCTGTGAATTTCTGATGATCTAAATGAATGCACTGCAAGAACCTAAGGAGACTAGATCATGGGCAGGCAGCATTGTTTTGGCAAATACTACACATCTGAAGCAGGGCTTTGGCCAGGGAAGATCATAGTCATTAAAAATTTTTTTTCTTAGTTCTATTAAAGTCTGACTAACAAAAATTGCATATATTTAAAGTGTACTGTGATGTTTTGATACACATATACAGGGTTAACACATCCATCACTTTACAGAGTTAATTGCATGTGTATCTGTGTGACAGGAACACTTAAGATCTACTGTCAGCAAATTTCTAGTATACAACACAGTATTATTAACTGTTGTCACCGTGTTGTATATTAGGTATCCAGAACTTACTACTCCTCTTGTAACTGGAAGTCTGTACCCTTTGACCTGTATCTCCCCATTGCCCCCAGCCCCTGACAACCACCATTCTGCTCTTTGTTTCTATGAGTTCAACTTTTTTTTTCCCGTGAGTTCAACTTTTAGCTGTAGTGTTTATTAAACTAGGAACCATGTGCTGTGTCTAGCTATCAGATATGCAGGTGAGAAATAATGTATAATAGTGAGTTTCAGTGAAATAGTTCTGTCTAAAACTGCTTGCTTCTCACCTAAGATATTAAATTAAGAAGGGCACCTGGGTGGGTCAGTGTTTGAACATTTGCCTTCGGCTCCAGTTGTGATCCCGGGGTCCTGGGACAGAGTCCCATATCGGGCTCCCTGCTGGGAGCCTCCTTCTCCCTCTGCCTGTGTCTCTGCCTCTCTCTCGTCTCTCATGAATAAATAAAATCTTTAAAAAAAAATTAAGAGGCTCTGGTTTGTAGCTCCCAGCCATCCCTTCTACTTCTCTACTCACCTACCAAAAAGGCAGCCTAGTTTTACAAAGGAATGCATAGCAGAATAATGGTCTTCTGAGGGCCTCTTTCCTCCCTCCTTTCCCCTGCCTCCCTCGCTCTTCCTCCTCTCAGGGTCATTGTTAGCTTGAGTTGAGAGTTGCATCATTTGGTGCAGATTGGTGCCTGCCTTCTCAGTCCTACAGGACCAGGCCATCTTCCCCTGTCTGACCTCCTCTACTCCTGTCCCCATTGTTAGTTCTGCTCCAGTTTAGTTCAGCCTCCCCAGTATTCCTTCCACTTGTCCCAACACTCCAGCCTTAGCACCTTAGCCCTGTTTGCTCTGGGATGCATTTCCCTCATTCATTTCCTAATGCCTTCATGTCCTTCAAGTCTTCGCTCAAATGTCGTTGAGTTAACGAAGCCTACTCTGACCATCTTATTTAAAACTCCAACCTGTATTTCTCAGCCCCTCCCTGTACTGTTGAGAAATTTTTGGATGCATGTAAAGAGATGGCATGACGGAGTGGAAGAACCATAGACTTTGTAACTAAATCAAACTGGAGCTTGAAATTTAGCTGTTGGATCTTGGTGGGGCGATTCCTAAAGTATCTCTCTGGGTCTCCATGTCTTCAAACATTAAATAGGTTACCTCACAGTGTCGTCGCTAAATGGGATAGTGTAGGTGGAGCACCTAACCCAGGGCTTGTGCAGGGCAGGTCTCAATAACAGACTTTCCCTATCTTTCTCTCTAGTCACTTCCTTCCTGCATCAATAGGGACCAACCGCCATAGGATGAGATTTCAGGAAGTCTGTTCCAGAAGAGAATTAATACATTTTCATGGGGCAAACATGCTGG
This sequence comes from Canis lupus baileyi, assembly GCF_048164855.1. Taxonomy (NCBI): domain Eukaryota; kingdom Metazoa; phylum Chordata; class Mammalia; order Carnivora; family Canidae; genus Canis; species Canis lupus. The sequence continues at coordinate 76,946,989 of NC_132838.1, forward strand.
CATTGAAAAGTTGAATCTCTAATATATTAACTGAAATTATTGTGGCTAGCCTCATCTTACCCACTCCAATATGACTTTGTTAAAAGGGGAAATGGCCTGAAGCCTGAGGCCCAGATGGGAATGGACTATTTTAATAAGCCAGGCATCTAGCAGGCAGGTGATGTTACAGCCCTAGAGGAAGGTGAGAAGATGAGGATTTTTCACTCTTGCCCCAAATCTTCTGAGGCATCCCAGCAAGGAGCTGTGTCATTAAGAATTATGTTTCAGAAACCCCCGGAGGGTCAGTAAAAGGTACCACTTGCCTCTTGGACACAGGGATATGTGATTCCGGTTACTGAACAACTTGCCCTTCTGGGATGCCCTGGCCTCATTATTCTAGCCTGTGGTGGAGGGGAGCAAATCTGTTGTTCAAAAATTTAGGGTTTCCTGCTTTTTCCATTCGTGATAGGGGAGATCCTGGTAAAAAATCCTAAGACACAAGGTTGATGTGTCCCTTGTGTGGTAGAAGAAGAGGAGGAGAGGCTGTCAGATACCTACCCTTTAATTTTCTACTATCCCTTTTATACTTAGGTCAGTGAATACTCAGGAAAACAGAGATTAGTTGGTTGGGTAATGGAAGAACTTACTGAAAAAGAAGTGTTCTCACCGTTTGAAGACCTGTAACTTAGTATAAAAGAGCAGAAGCTTTAGAGAGGCACAGGAGAGAATTAGTCTTGGTCCCACTTCTACTTGTTTGACCCCCAGTTTCTCCATCTGTAAACTGGGGTGAAAACAGTGCTATCTACAGAAATGATTGAGAGGATTGGATAAATCATGCATGGTAGTGTCTTAGCACAGTGCCACTAAAAATGTATGTTCTTATGGAGAAACTTGGATGGTTTGTCACTGTATACAAGAGTGTGTTGTGGCCAGTTTTCTCTGTGTTGTCTCACATTCTTTTTCAAAAGTTCTTATCTTTTTCGGAACCGACATGGGAAGCAGGTAGAGGTTTGCTGATGGAGAGAGCTTTTTTCCCCCCTGGAGGAGGGCAGCAGTTGGGTGACAGGCAGAGAGCCACAGGCAGAGAGCAAGTAGCAACTTATTAAATGGGTGTCCAATGGAACGAAGTACTAGAAAGGAAGGTACAGGCTGAGGGCAACAAGAGAAGGGCAGCTGATCTCCTTCTCAAACTGGTAATGTCTGATGTAAAACCAGGGAGCTGGGGCATGCAATTCCACACGCCCAGATTCCTATCCTGGGTTGGCTGTTGTATAAAAAGTCACCTCTGCATCATTCAATGGCCTTTGGGTTCAGCTTTCCACTTCTATGGGGGTCACATTCTGAGATCCTGGTAAAGAAAGAGTCAACCTTCAGGCCTGCAGACCTGTCACCTTTGTACTCCCACATGTGTTGCTGACCCATGCAGAACTGGTTGTTGTGGGGCAACAGAGTGGGGCATGTAATCTATTGCAGGGTTCTTGGAGCTGCCTCGGAGCTGGGACTTTCAGGACAATGGGTTGGGCATTGTGTTGGTTCCGAGTCCTACTCCTTCCTTCTTTTCTCCTTCCCATCATGGGAAGGAAAATCCATCTCCAAGCTGAGTGCTGGATCATTCTCCTCTGTCTTCTCTGCCCTTGAATGGTCGAGCTTTGAATCCCTGTGCTGTTGTGAGGGTGCCTGTGGGTGGTTGAACTCTGCTCAGGTAATTGTGATGAAAGGAGATAACCAGAAGATTCAATTTTGAGGGACAGAATGCCTCTTCACTGGAGTTAGGTTGGGAGAAAGAAAACTTGGGATCTAATGCCAGGTGTCATGGCAAGGAGTGTCAGTCCCCAAACCCAAGCTGGAAGGGAGATGGCAACCAGGTAACTAATTTTGATGCCAATCTCACAACCTGGTGGGGTGGTTGGGAGTTCCTCCCTGGTCTTTCCTAAACTTTCCCCGACTTTGGGAGGCATGTTCATCATTGGCTATGATGTCCATATCAGTTTGTTCCTTAGACTTGGTAGATATTCTTGTGACCTGGCAACCTGGTGAGGCCAGAAAACCCTGTGCCTGTGATTGTGTTTTCCTAGATACACCATACCTGTCCTTCCTAATCTCTTTCTACCAACACAGACCACATCCAGGGAGCAAGCTCAGGTCCACAGAGCATTTCTCCTTCTTTTTAATCTGGAAAAAGTCTTTTTCCCTGTGATAGATTAAAGACAGACATAAATACTTTGCTACTCCTCCCATCGAGAAGCAATGTCTAACTGCCATTCCCTTGAGTCTGGGCTGGCCTTAAGGACTCACTTATAACCAACAGGATGTAGCAAAAGTGACAATGTATGAAGGCAGTTCTACCTGAGCCATTCGGGAATGGTTACCCTGGGGAAAACAGGCTACCACTCAAGAAGTCTGGCTTCCTTGAGACTGTCCTGCTATGAGGAAGCCCAAGTCAGCTGTGTGGAGAGGCTGCATGGAAGAAAGAGAAAGAGGAGAGGAGGGGAGGAAAAGAGGGGTGAAGAGAGAGGGGAGTGTCAGGGCACAGAGGGAGAGAGGGAGAGAGGGATTTCACTAGCCCCATCACTGTGCCTCAGCCACCCCAGGTACTGGGCACTAGGCACCAGGCACCAGGCATGTGAGTGAAGGAATCTTCAGATGCTTCCAGCCACAGCTGCCATCTGACAGCAGTAGTGTAAGGGACCCTAGCAAGACCCAACCAGCTGAGCTCAGCAATACATGGAACCACGAGAGATAATATTAAAATCATCATTCTAAGCCACTGTGTTTTAAAATGAGTTGTTACAGAGCAGCAAATAACTGGAACATTCCTTATATTCTGTTCAGTTCAATGGGTTTAAAGACTTGGAAACAGAATCCAGGAGGTGATGTCAACTGTTAGTTTTCACTCTGTCCACTAGATCCTCTGAGGGACTGCAGAGACTGCTACCTCCTCACTGGGGAGAAGTCTGGGTAAGGGGAGGAAAAGTGGGGAATTAAAAAATTCTCTAAATAGCTCCAAACTTTCACTAACACCCATGTTAATTTTGGCTCCTGTTGGGATATAATTTCTTTGTTGCAGCCTTGGCTACTTTTAGAATTTTGTTTGGCTTTGTGAAGTTGGTAGGTAAAAACGGCATTTTATTATGGCCATTTAATCAATATAAATTATTCTGTGAGGTCCAAGGAAGAATTTGAAGATGAATAAGTTATCTTAAGCTTGAAAAAAGTGATAAAGTAGGGTTGAACACAGTACTACATGACAGTGCTGACGACCAGGGAGCATTCCATCAATTTCCAGAGGAGGATGGAGGTGTCCTTGAGGGTGTGGGTCATCTGTGTGGGCTGTCATGGAGAGACAGGTCCTGTAGCAGGTTCTCTAATGTGGGTGGCCAGGGGGACTTGGGTAGGTAGAGGGGAGGGCTTTGTTCATGTGGAGGAGCAACATGAGTGAATCCATGGCAGTAGGGCATTTTGCAGAGTATTTGAGTGAAAAAATGAACTGGAGGAAAAATGTGGAAAATAAATAAACAGAAAAACTTCCAGTTGCTTGAGCAGCAGATAGGTACTACTTCTGTTTGTGGATTCAGTTATTCTCTCTGGTGAAGTATGTCCTTACTGGCATTGACTAGTATCTACTGACTACCACATAAATACTCCTTGACATCCTGTTCATCATCCAGTGCCCAAGGAAGTGACTTTTGGAGATGTAGCTTATAACTTGGAGGAGCAGTGCTCATGGGTTGAAAGGTGTCTTCTGATCTGGGAGGGTTATCATCAGGACCTATCCTTGGCTTGCAGGAGTCAAGCTATGTCCTCTTCCTTTCCGGATCTTTACAGTTAGCCAGCTGCTTGCTCCCTGCAAGGCCTCTATCTAGGCCTCCCAGGGGGCCTAGATAGAATCTTCAGGGGGTACTGATCATCCTTGTTTCTATAAAGCATGTGTATATAAACTTGGTAGTGGAGCACTGGACCCAGAGTGAGCTTTCCCGATTGGTTGTTGAAGACCTTTCGGTTCATCACGAAAAATTCCTTGGCTTTGGTGGCCTCTGATTTTCATCCTTCTCATCTACCAACTTTTGGATCTGTAGATGGTGAAGGAAGATTAGGAAGCTCCGCCTAGAGCTAGGAGCTGGCAGGTGTCAGGTGGAGGGAAGTAGAGGGAAGCATGGAAAGTTAGTGTTCAGTGACTGGAGGCAGAAGAAGCAGAGGAGGATTGTGTTCTGTGCTTGAGGAAGGCTAATACTGCATGCAGTTCCTAAGCTATACTGTTCATCTGTTTTTCTGGTTCCTAAACCTGGCTGCCTTACAAAAAAGCATTACAGCCAACTTCCCAGTGTGTGTGTGTGTGTGTGTGTGTGTGTGTGTGTGTGTAGTGGGGATATGGAATGTGGTAGAATTGCCGCAAAAGATAAAAAATTGGCTATGTAAAATGAAACCTACATTACTGTCTGGTTTAATCTGTGACTGAGCAAAATTGGCAGATTTTTCATCAGGACTGTAAGTAAGAGCCAATCTTGCAGCCGTGGCCCACTTTCAACAAATTTGCCAAGCTAAACACCTCAATCAGCCCTGGTCCTACCCTCATTGCAAGTGTTGGTTTGAAGGGGTGATGGACACCTTTCCACATCATCTCTCCTTATCCCAGAGCCGTCCCTTCCTCATCTCATCCCACTTTTAGCCACCCCCCACCTGAACTTGCAAATGAATTATCATGAGTGCCAGCTAAGGCAGAGCAGCCCTCTGAGTGTAGTACTGTGGAAATCCAGAAAAGTACTGTGGAAATCCAGAAAAGCTGGTGCTCAGGTCTGGGATGGACCCTTGCCATCATCTGGGCCAGCCCACCAATGAACACCTGGGTACCCAGAGGCCCAGAAATGTTGCTAACTGGCCCAGGGCCATTGGTTGGTAGAGGCAGGGAACTCTAGACCTATAACAGACTACAACATCAGAAGCATCTTCATTATACCCAGACTCTTGCTTCTTTCTTTCTAGATGTAAAGGAGGTGGCACTTCTGGACAATGACAATAACTGGGATTCTGGTTTGTGAGTCTTAAGGATACTTCTAGCCATTGGCCAGTATGTTAGCCTGTATGTTACCCTCAGGGTAAACCAGAGCTTAAACCTGACTAAAAGTGATTAAAAGTGATTAGAAAGAAACACATCATACTGATAACCAATCTAATGGTTGTTATTTGTTAAAAAAATATGGAAAATCCAAATAGGCACAAAGAAAAACTAAAAATAACTCCTCTCTAAAACAGATAGCACCATCAACATTTAGCCTTTAAGTCTCTATTCTTTGTGTCTGTGTATGTAACTGTATATATAAATATGCACACATATGTAAAAATAGGAATTTTATCAAAATCATCCCCCCCCCCCATCTTTATGTTGTGTCTTGACACCTTCACATGTGTTCTTAAGAGTGAATTCCTGAGGTGGGGTTCTCACTTCTATGCTCCATTTGGGCAACTGTTTGAGCGTGTTCTTCTGTGTTGGTAATGGTGCCATCAGGATCTGTGTTGAGCACTGCTAAACAATGGATTGAAACGTTCTTTGAGTATAAAGTGCTAGTAGATTGCATCTGATCTTTTCCTTCCCTCAGGAAACCCCTGTCTGCTGTAAAGAGTAGGAAAAAAAAGGGCAGAGGAGAGTTAAAGATGAAAGCTGGTTTGTAATTGTAATAGATAACAATGGCTGTTAAAATTCACATCAATCATTCTCTATATTTTTAGTCTCATAAAAAGCGAAGCACCCTTGACTTGGATTGCTGTGTAGTCAGAAGAGATGTAAATATAACCAAGATGTTTTTCCTCCTTTGTGACTAATCACTTGAAGAAAGGGGGAGTGTGAGAGTCGGGGAACCCAGCCTACGCCTTCCAGTCTCTAAATATTTGTGATAAATGGTCTGGTGTGTGTGTGTGTACACAAAAATCCCCTCATCCCAGCACACAAAAGGTTGTTTCAGGGGCTGTGTGGGGTACAGACTAGCTCATGGTCTGACTACTGATAGGAGAATCTTCGAGAATGACACTATTGAAGTGAGGCATCAGGCATTTGTAAAGTAGAAATTATGGAGCCATGCTAGGTTGTTCTTTTGCTAGAATGAGTAGAGTTTCAGAGGGAAAAAAATGCAGCTTGGGAGAATTAGGAATGGAGGTGGGTGGGAAGCCTACGTTTTTAGAAGGTCATCTGCCCAAATATGGTTGGTGCTAGGATTGTTGGAAGGGGCAAATGGCATAATCTCTTGTGGGGCTCTTAGCATGAGCCCTCCTTTATAGTTGGCACTCAGTAATTTGTAGCTGTTATGCCTGTTTCACTTGCAACCTTTGCCATGCTACTTATCACACTGAGTTACAATTTCCTATGGGGTGACCATGTCCAGACATGTATGCCAACATAGTAGATTTGTTGTCCAGTGGAATCTCATCTTTCTTGGCCTGGCCTTTTAACTTTTGCCAGGAATGTTTCTTTGCAAGCATGGCTAAATAGGACAGTGGTATGGTTTGGGCCATTAGAGTGCCCTTCCAAACCACATTACCTTTGTAGTTCTAAGTGTATATGAGTATTCAAGCCACCCTTCTGCCTTGACCTTCTTGTTTCTCCTTCCTTCCTCTCTCTTGGAGAGAAAATTTTTCTTGCTGCAAATAAGGCTACTAACCTAGTAGGTGGGACATAAAGTCTTGTGGGTTTGGCATTGGGGAATGAGTTTTTTTTTTGGGGGTGGGGGTCAGAGTTTTCATAACACCTGGAAGATACAAGAAGATTTGGGAAGGCTGAAGGAAATGTGAGTTCAACCTTTGGTGCTCTGAAATGTTCCTTAAGAACTAATAATAAAGAATTGAATTGCTTTTAAGTACTTTTGCTATTGACCTGCCCCTCTTTGAATGTGTCTAAGCTGCGTAGACTGAGCCATGTGGACTCCTGTAGATATGTTAGGGCTACATGTGTACAATCTCTTGAAAGCATCTTTTGCCTTTATTTAGCTTTCTTTTCTTATTGGTTTAGGTTGAAGGGATTCTCCCCCCGCCCCCCGCCCTGAGCAGTCTTAGCTAACTGTGCAAGTGGTTTTGAATTTCTCCATAACCATTTAACAATTCTTGTTTCGTTGCTTTACCTCACCATCTTAGATGGGCCAAGAGCTGCTCTGTAAGGCTATTCTTAGAAACTTGGGGATCCTTCTTCCCAAGGCTCTTGACAGATAGGACTATGAAGTAGTTCTGCGTTTAATGGGACCCAAGTACTTTGTTTCTTTGCTTTTAAAACTCTTAAGCTCATTGTAGACTTGTGTATGCAATTTCAGGAGAAATTCTATCTTATTAAGTTTGTGGGTGCATTAAGATTTTCATAAAGAGGGGTGTCTGGGTGGCTCAGTTGTTAGGCATCTGCGTTCAGGTCAGGTCATGATTCTATCCCAGGGTCTTGTGATTGAGCCCCACATCAATCCTGCTGAGCAGGGAGCCTGCTTCTCCCTCTCCCTTTGCCTCTACCCCACCCCTATCATGCTCTCTCTTGCTCTCTTGTACATTTTCTCTCTCTCAAATAAATAAAATATTTTTTAAAAATATTTTATTTATTCATGAGAGATACACACAGAGAGAGAGAGAAAGAGGCAGAAACATAGGCAGAGGGAGAAATAGGCTCCATGCAGGGAGCCTGATGTGGGACTCGATGCTGAGTCTCCAGGATCACGCCCCGGGCTGAAGGCGGCACTAAACCGCTGAGCCACCTGGGCTGCCCCAATAAAATATTTTTTTTAAAAAAGAATTTCATAAACAGAAATGATCTCTTTGTTCTCCCTGTATATGAGTGGAAACTCCTAATTGACTCTTGTCATATTTTTCTTGGAGCTCTGTACTCTCAATTTTAAAAAACTGAATTGTAATAGAGATGTCCAAGGTAAATTGGTAAGGATAGTAAAATGGGTGGCATTACTATTGTTTCAGGTCTCTTAAAAATACCTGGCAGGGGTGGGGGTAGAAGGAGTAAATCTGGCATGTTGTGCTAATTAAGCCAAGTGTTGGATCAGTCCTGGGATGATAGGTATCGAAAATTTCATGAACATTCTTTTTTGTATCCCTATGGGCACATGGTGGAATTTCATTTCCTTATCCTCTTTAAAGTCAGGCGAGATTTTTAACTTCTGTTGGCTAATGAGCTAAAGTGACATATGTTTAAAAGCTAGTGTGGGATTTGCCACATTCCCTTCCCACTGCTGTGGTGATAGTTGGAACTGCTGTCAAGAGGAAGCCTTCATCATTCTGAATCTCTAAGCTATGATAAGAAAAGCTCTCCCCTGCCAATCAGCTTTGGCTGTGTATTATAGGTGAGAAATAAACCTATGTGCTGTTAACCCACTGACATGTTGGAATTCTTTGTTACGGCAGCTTAACTAATCCTATCCTGACTGATACATCTTGACTCTCAACTCTTGATTTTAAATTTCAATTTTAGCACTCATTTGTGGATTTTGTATTTGTTAAAATTCCAGAGGTATTTTAGCCTCAGTTTTCCTATTTCTGAAATGAGGGGTTTGGAGCAGATTCTTTCCATAGTACCTTCCAACGCCAACATTCTGTGATTCTGCTCTTTTTAATACAAAAGTTAGTGCTGTTCCCTGTTAATAATTCTAGTCCTCTCTATGTGGACTCTGAGAGGCTAGAGTTCAAACTTAAATTTTGCCACTTGCTTGCTATATGACTCTGGGCAGGTTGCTCAACCATTCTAACTTTTATATTCCTCTCCTAAAAAACGAGAAAGCAGCTTGCTCCTTGGGCTCATGTGGATTAAATCAGATGAATAGTTGAAATAATTTTAAAAAGAATATGGCCCACAGTGCCAGGAACTAAGGAGTCTTTAAGCAAATGCCTGCCTATTCCAATATGAGAAGAGGAGGTGATGCTAGCATCTCCTATTCCCTGATGTAGCTCAGGGGGACTGCAAGGCCCAGAGGGCTTGGGCTGTCTATTTCAGAATGTTTGTTAGAGTAATAAATGTTGCATATCATAGGTTGCAGTAAGAAGAAAAGGCAGATATTAGAAGAAGATGTATTTAAATTTTGGAAGTATTGATTAATGTAGATAGTTTCCTTATGAAAGTACTGTGCTTAGAATCTTGTCTCAGCTACCAGAGTGAGGAATCACTTAAATGTATTTTTCCCCTTTGAACTTTAAATAATGAAAGAAAATATCCTTGTTTTTTTTTTTTTTAAAGATTGTATTTATTTATTTGAGAGAGGGAGAGTGAGAGAGCACAAGCAGGGGGAGTGACAGAGGGAGAGGGAGAACAGACCCCCTGCTGAGCAGAGAGCCCAACATGGGGCTCAATCCCAGGACCCTGGGATCATGACCTGAGCCAAAGGCAGACACTTAACCGGCTGAGCCACTCAGGCACCCCAAGAAAATATCTTTGTGTCTACTTTTATTTTGGATAATTACAACATTTTTCTTGACTTATTTTCTTGGTCTGTCTCTTGAGTTGCAATTTTTTTTAAGAGTGACAGAATGAGGGGCAAGGAGGAGCAGGGGTGGGGGGTGGGAGGAGGAGGAGAGAGATGGGGATATATATATATATATATATATATATATATATATATATATATAGAGAGAGAGAGAGAGAGAGAGAGAGAGAGAGAGAATATTAAGCAGGCTCCATGCCCAGTGCAGAGCCTGACAAGGCTTGATCTCACAATTCTGACGACATGACCTGAGGTAAAATCAAGAATTGGATGCTTAGCTAACTGAGCCACTCAGGCACCCCATGAGTTGCAATCCTTAGGTTCGTATCCTCAGAGGCGCTTTTCTGGTTCCTCTCTTTTTCTTCCTTACTTTTAAATTAATATTTGAATATTTTAAGTTTACAGAAAAACTGAGCAGAAAGTACAGAGTTCCCATCTACTCTCTTTCTGCCAACCCCATTATGACAACCCCATTATGACAAAAGTATCACGTATCTACCATTAAAGTATCACATGGAATAGTTTCACTGCCCTAAAAATCCTTTGTATTTCACCTATTCATCTCTCTCCACCCCCCACAATCTCAACAACCACTGATCTTTTTTTTTAAACTATCTCTGTAGTATTGCCTTTTCCAGAGTGCCATATGTATGTATATAGTATGTAGCCTTTTCACACTAGCTTCTTTCACTTAGCAATATGCATTTAAATATTCTTCATTTCTTTTTATGGCTTGATAGCTAATTTCCTTTTATCCCTGAATAATATCCTATGTTTATCCATTCACCTATTCAAGAACATCTTGGTTACTTCCAATCTTTGGTAATTATGAATAAAACTGTTATGAACATTTGTGTGCAATGTTCTGTGTTTCTGTGTGGGCATAAGTTTTTGACTCATTTGGGAGCACAGTTGCTGGATTGAGCCTGTGTTTAGTTTTGCAAGACACTGTCAAACTCTCCTGCAAAGTGCCTGTACCATTTTACATTTCCATTGGCAGTGAATGAGAGTTCCTTTTGCTTCACATCCATGTCATCAGCATTTGGTGTTGTCAGTGTTATGGATTTTAGTCATTCAGTAGGTATGTGGTGGTATCTCATTGTTTTAATTTGCAAATCCCTAATGACCTGTAATGTGGAGCATCTTTTCATATGCTTATTTTCATCTGCATATCTTCCTTGGTAAAGTGTCTGTTAAAATTGTTCACTTTTAAATTGGGTGTTTCTATCTTATTATCACATCTTATGAGTTCTTTGTAAATTTTGGATACAAGTCCTTTGTCAAATGTGTGTTTTGCAAATACTTTCTTCAAGTCTGTGGCCTGTCTTTTAATTCTCTTAACAGTTTCTTTGCAGAGCAGAGATTTTAAATTCTAGTGAACTTCAGCTTATCAATTTTTTTCTCATGGTTTGGCATTGTATCTAAAAAGTCATCACCGAACCCAGGTCACCTAGATTTTGTCCTATGATATCTTCTAGAAGTATTATAGTTTTGTGGTTCACATTTAGGTCTGTGATCTATTTTGTGTTAATTTTTGTGAAGGGTATAATGTATATGTCTAGATGATGATGATGATGACGATGATGATGATTTTTGGCATGTGAATATCTAGTTGTTCCAGCACCATTTGTTGAAAAGACCATCTTTTTTCCATTGAAGTGCCTTTGCTTTTTTTGTCAAAAGTCAGTTGGCTATATTTGTGTGGGTCTATTTTGGGGCTCTTTATTCTGTTCTGTTGCTCTATTTGTATATTCTTATGCCAGTACCACACTGTCTTAATCACTGTAACTTTATAGTAAGTCTTGAAGTTGAGTGATGTCAGTCTTCTGACTTTGTTCTTCATCAATGTTGTATTGGTTATTTTGGATCTTTTTCCTTTCCATATAAACATTAAAATCACATTGTTTATATAAACAAAGTAACTTGCTGAGATTTTGACTGGCTTGTATTGAACCTGTAAAGTTAGGAAAATCTGACATCTTAACAATATTGAGTCTTCCTATCTATGAACATGGGATATCACTCCATTTATTTAGTCTTTATTTATTCATAAGAATTTTGTAGTTTTTCTCATCTAGATTTTATACATACTTGTTATTTGTACCTAAGGGTTTCATTTTTTGGGTGCTAATGTAAATGATCTTGTGTTTATTAATTTCAACTCCCAATTGTTCTTGCTAATAATATGGGAAAACTATTTACTTTTGTATATTAGCTTTGTATCCTGCAACCTTGCTATAACCACTTATTAGTTCCAGAAAATTTGTTGTTGTTTCTTTTCAATTTTCTACATAAACAATCATATAATCTTCAAATAAAATTTTTTTCTTCATTCTCAATCTGTATGCCTTCCCCCTCCTTTTCTTAATGCATTAGCTCAAACTTCCAGTATAATATTGAGTAGAAATTGTGAGAGGGAGCATCCTTGCCTTGTTTTTTTTTTTGTTTTTTGGTTTTTTTTTTGCCTTGTTTTTGATCTTAGGAGGAAAGCATCTAGTTTCTTTTCATTAAGTATGATGTTAAGTGTAAGGTTTTGTAGATGTTATCAAGTTAATATTATCCAGGTATTTCTTTTCAACTATTTGAAAATTTGAGTATAATAACAAAATTAAGCCGACCTGGGCTTAAATATTGACTATGCTCCTTTCTAGCTGTATTGATGTTGGGTAATTAGTCAATAGTCTCTCTGAGCCTGTTTCCACACCATGAGGGGAGCTGGGGAAAGACTTCATTGACATTGCAGAAAGGATTGGAGTTGGAAAACTTTAAAATTATTCTGAAGTGAGTGCCTTCAGGAGTTGGGTCTGACAAGGATACCAAACCCAAAAATGGGAACAGGAAAAAAAAGCAGGAGAAGGAAAAATCTTTTGTGTACTGAGAAGTGACAGAAATTTCTAAGAGCTGAAACATCAAATATGATTCTTCAAGCATTGGGATGGATCTGTGTGTCAGTCAGAAGAGAAATGACCCTATGACTGAGTGTAGACACACAGCCCATCCTTTAGAATGAAAATGGAGGGTATTATACTAAGTGAAATAAGTTAATCAGAGAAAGGCAATTATCATATGGTTTCACTCATATGTGGAATATAAGAAATAGCACAAGGGACCATAAGGGAAGGAGGGGAACTGAATGGGGAAAAATCAGAGAGGAAGACAAACCAAGAGTTTTAATTTTGGGAAACAAACTGCGGGTTGCTGAAAGGGGAGGAGGGTTGGGGGATGGGGTAACTGGGTGACGGGCATTAAAGAGGGCATGTGATGTGATGAGCAATGGGTGTTTACACAACTAATGAATTATTGAAAACTACATCTGAAACTAATGAGGTACTATATGTTGGCAAATTGCATTTAAATTAAAAAAAATAATGAAAGATGTGGATCATAGACGAGGTAACAGAGGCAAAAACACCCCAAAGAAAAGCAAAGAGAAGGAAACATCACCAAGTGCAAAGCACCCTGCTGGCTTATTTGACTGTGACAGTCCTTCAGGAGACACCTTTCAGGACCCAGACAATAAAGTAGTCAACCTGCTGTGGCTGCTGTTTCTTTTCATGGATGTACTACTTCTTTGTTTTTCTTCTTTAGGGCTTATTAAAATTTCTCCAGCCTACTAAGCCTCTAGCTGTGAGAAAGGCAGTATATTTCTGTTTTCTCAGAGGGTGTAGAGGCCACCAGGGACTTGAGGTAAGCAGTTGGGTTTTGCCTCTGCCAGTGAGCCTCAACAGGCTAGGTGGCCACTTGTGTTTGGCCTTTTATTTTTGCAGCCACATACTTACTTTCAGGAAACTATTGATTCCCTGCCTTCTTCCCTGCCATGAGTGTCTGGCTTTGGTAGTTTTGTTATCTTTTGGTTTTCAGGTCACTGCTATAAGCCTCCCCTCCCCTAACATATGATTATTTGTTGTGCACAAAAATGTCTTTAATGTATCTAAGCCTGTATTTTCATTTATCTTAGCCACAATATACAATTACTATATAGAAGATATATATTCAGAATTAGGTACTTCAGCTTCCTGAAGCCTTGTCTTTATCTTTTATACATCTGAAGATACTTGAATAATAAAAATCAAAGCAACTTTTAAAATTTAAGTATAGTTGACGTACAATATCACTTATTGACACACAATAGTACAGTTTCAAGTGTATACCATAGTGATTCAACAAGTTTATACATTATGCTATGCTCACCACAAGTGTAGCTACCATCTGTCACTGTATAACACTACTAAAATACCATTGACTGTATTCCCTATGCTCTACCATTTATTACTGTAACTTACTCATTTCAAGGCTGAAAACTTGTATCTTCCACTCCCTTCACCTATTTTGCCCACCTACCCTTCCCCTCTGGGAACCATCAGTTCTCTGTATTTATGATTTATGGGTCTGTTTCTGCTTTTTATTTATGTCTTGTTTTTTAGATTCTGCATATAAATGAAATCATGATAGTTTTCGGACTTAATTCACCTTATTTCATTTAGCATAATACATTCTAGGTCCATCCATGTCATTGTGGATGGCAAGATCTCATTTTTTATGGCTAGTGTGTGTGTGTTTGACATCTTTATCCATTCATTTATTGCTAGACACTTGGGTTTCTTCCATATCTTGGGTATTGTAAATACTGCTGCAATAAATAGAGGGATACTTGTGTCCTCTTGATTTAGGGTTTTAATTTTCTTTGGGTAAACACCCTGTAGTGGGATTACTGGGTCATATGGTATTTTTATTTTTAATTTTTTGAGGACACTTCATATGGTTTTCCACCATAGCTCTACCAATTTACATTCCCACCAACAGTGCACCAGAGTTCCTCTTTCCCCACATCTTCACCAACACTTGTTATTTCTTTTTGATTCTAGCCATTCTGACAGGTGTGGGGTGATTTCTCATTGTGGTTTTGGTTTGCATTTTTCTTTTTTAATATATTTTTTACTGGAGTTTGATTTGCCAACATATAGCATAACACCCAGCGTTCATCCCGCCAAGTGCCCCCCTCAGTGCCCATCACCCAGTTACTCCAAGCTCCCCCCCCACCTTCCTTTCGACTACCCCTTGTTCATTTCCCAGAGTTAGGTGTCTCTCGTATTTTGTCATCCTTAATGATATTTTCACTCATTTTCTCTCCTTTCCCCTATAATCCCTTTCACTATTTTTTATATTCCTCATATGGGTGAAACCATATAATGATTGTCCTCTGATTGACTTCACTCAGCATCATACCCTCCAGTTCCACCCACATCGAAGGAAATGGTGGGTATTTGTCATTTCTAGTGGCTGAGTATATTCCATTGTTTGCATTTTCCTGATAATGAATGATCATCTTTTCATGTGTGTGTTGACCACACAGCTTGTTCTAAGTCTTTGGAAAAATGTTTATTCAGGTCCTCTGCTCATTTTTTTAAAAAAGATTTTATTTATTTATTAGAGAGATGGAGTGAGAGGGAAAGAGAGAGAGAGAAGTGTGTGTGGGGGGGGGGCAGAGGGAGAGGGAGAAGCAGGCTCCCTGCCATAGAGGGAGCCTGATATGGGGCTCAATCCCAGAACCCTAGCATCATGACCTGAGCTAAAGACAAATGCTTAAATGATTGAGCCACCCAGGTGCCCCTCCTCTACTCATTTTAAAATTTGATTATTTGGGGTTATTTTGGTCTTGAGTCATAGTTCTTCATATAGTTTGGATATTAGCGCCTTATTAGATATATAATGTACAAATAAATATCTTCTCATGTTTGGTTGGTTGCCTTTGATTGATGGTTTCCCTCATTGTGTAAAAGCTTTTTATTTTGGTGTAGCCCAAATAGTTTATTTTTGTTTTTGTTTCCTTTGCCTTAAGAGACCTATCTAGAAAAATGTTGCTATGGCCATTCTTAAAGAGATTATTGCCTCTATTTTCTTCTGGGAGCTTTATGGTTTCGGGTCTCACATTTAGGTCTTCAGTCCATTTTGAGTTTATTTTGTGTATGGTTTAAGGAAGTGGCTCAGTTTCATTCTTCTGCATGTAGCTGTCCACTTTTACCAGCACTATTTATTTATTTATTTATTTATTTATTTATTTATTTATTTATTTATGATTTTATTTATTTATTAATGACAGACACAGAGAGAGTGAGAGGCAGAGACACAGGCAGAGGGAGAAGCAGGCTCCATGCCGGGAGCCCGATGTGGGATTCGATCCTAGATCTCTAGCATCACACCCTGGGCCGAAGGCAGTGCTAAACCGTTGGGCCACCGGGGCTGCCCCAGCACCATTTATTGAAGAGACTCTTTTCCCCATCAAATCAAAACTAACTTTTAATCTGTATGAGAATCACAGGTTCAACCATGAGGGTCCCCTCTGTTCTTTCTTTACATTTCCTCCTATTTAAACAGCTTTAATATTACTTCTCTCCTCACTGTCTTGGGATACTGCCATTTTCTGAATGAATGTCCCAGCCAGATATCAAATACCAGTTATGTCTACAATGGGAAGGAACAATTAACAAAGTAATACTTGCTACTTAAAATCCAATTATAAAAGTGAATTTCTTTCTAAAGAAAAGCTCTGTTTTGGTTAAATCCATGGTGCCTACCATAACAAAATGTACACATTTATGCAAATATGCTTGAAGTTTTTTAGCAGAGAAATAAACAGTGCTTATAAAAAGGTTTAATCAAGCCACAATATTTCTTTTTTAAAAATATTGCATTTATTTATTTATTTGTTTATTTATTTATTTATTTATTTATTTAATTTTTTTTGAGAGAGAGAGAGAGAGAAGGAGCAGGGGGAGAGGGGCAAGCAGGGTCTGCACTGAGTGCATGGCCTGATGGGGGCTTGATCCCATGACCCCCCCGAGATCATGACTTGAGCCAAAACCGAGTCAGATGCCCAACTGACTGAGCCACCCAGATGCTTCAAGTCACAATACTTCTTAAATTAACTAATGCTTGTCCTTTACAATAGAAGCAGAACTATTTAGTTTACCAGTTTCTCTGATAAACTACTGTTTATCTCTCTGTGAAAATCAATGGAATGAGGACCTTAATTCACAAAAGAAATGCAACTTCTAGGGAGAAGACCTACCCCTGATGGCATTCAGTTTACTGTTCAGGGCCTTATAATTGTCTAGAAGCCCCTTTGGAGTTTCTAGATATCCAGATGGGAATTGAATTCTTCCTTTCCTGTAAAAGAATCAGCAGAGACAGATAATTCTGTACTTCCCCCAAATGTGTATCTGTACAGGCTGCCCCTTTCAAAAGGAGTAACTCATGTGAACATAGGATTCTGAGCAACAGAGCCCTTTGAACAAAAGTCTCAAGGCCTTAATTACTAGCAGACAAGGTCTGGTAGTCCCACTTGTGTTTGTCATAGAGGATTCCTGGAGAGGTTTAGTTCCTGCCCCAGAGTGAACTATTCCCAGTGTCCTAGATTTGTGTTTCAGATTCTTGTAGTTGTTGCCTACTCCCCTCATACCTGTGCTCCTCCCTAAAGTCTCTGGTCTGTATTGGACCCTTCTTCCCTGCTGAAGGGTCCTAGGACTTCAGTGGCTACACAGCCTTAGGGAGCAGCTCAAGCTGCATCCACTGAGGACCTTTTCTGGCTGTGAGGATGCTCCTAAGTATTTTCAAGGAAAACCTAAGGAACACTTTGAAAGCCTCTAATTTGCCTCAGATCAGGGTTGTAAACTCAAATTTTTCTAAGGGTCAGGGAAATGTGAGAAATGGAAGATGTAGAAGACCCTAGGGCAGGTGGGAGTGTAAACTGCAAGGTTCACTCCGCATGGAAAGGGGATCTGCAACTGAGCTCCAGCAGACCTTTATGGTCCAGCTTCTAGATCCTCCAGCTTTTCAAAAGCAGCCAGGATCCAGATTTTCTGAGCAGGTTCTCATTTTGGAGATACAAAAATACTATGTTGGTCAAATAGGACACGGTAGATGGACTCAGCTGCTTGGTTCATTAGTTGATAATCTCTGTGATAGTGTTTCCTGCTGGCCCTATTGATTCACCTTCTTTCTTGGGTGAAAATTTTGGGTGCAATAAGCAGAAAACCCAATTTTTACTAGTTGAAACAACAAAGAATTTTGCTGGCAGTCCTGAAAGTTCACAGTTAAAGTGAGCATCATGTCTATAACATGGGGAGAATGTTAGCTACATCAGTGCGTTGTCAGGATATTAAATACAAAGTATGTAACACAATTCTTGGTGTATGATAAGTGTTCAATGAATAGTACCTATCATGAGGTTTATACTTTTATTCCTGAAGGTACCTATTCAAACTCTAAACCTTGAGTTATAGCGATACATTAAGTAGTTTGGGATTGGTACTCTTCTCACTTAACCAGTATCTAAAAGGTAGTGAAATGTCTTGGTTTAGAGATTGAGGAAGTAGGGATTGAAATCTGCCATGCTTTTTCTCTGAAGACCAGCCATAGCTGATTTAGCCAATTGAGTTCTCTTGCTCTTCTTCTTCTTTTCTTGCTCTTCTTCTTTAAGCACAAACATTTTGTTGTTTTTACTTCAGTAGAACTAGAGTTGCATCATCTAAATGCATCTAAATGCATCATCAGCAATTAGTTGCAAGAGGAGTTAAGCAACAGAATTGAGTTCTTAGTCTCTTTGTTCAGTTTTCCTTCCCCAGAGGCCAGGCCTGGGAGGAAAAGACTGTTCCTCTTACCTTCCTTGTATCTAAAAGGATCTATGAAATTGGATACAAAGATTTAAGATTCAGATTATTATTGTTAATGAATATTATTGTTAATGACCTTTTACCATGGTATGTGCTTTGCCATTTGCAAAATGCTTTCATATTATACAAACTAGAGCTTTAAGACCTGTGAGATTAAAATTTGTGTTTCATTCATTATCTCAAATGCCCATCCCAATGTCTTGCAAAATAGATATTTAACAAATATATGAATGAGTCTCAAATCTACCCGAATAGGTTACTCTGTAAGTTACCATTATTTCTCTTTTACACAAGAAGAAACGAAGTCTCAGATTTCATGACTTGCTTTAGGTCAGCCGACTAACAGAACTCTAACATAGTGGCTGTTTTTTTTTTTTTTTTTTTCCAGTACATACTTTCAGGTGGAGATGAGAGGTGGGTTTTTTTTTTTTTGAAAAACAGCTAGTTTGTAATTACAAAAATTAGATTCCTTTCCAACCTATGAGAGAAGGCCCTGAGAGAATATGGGATTATTGCAAGAAATTCAGGGATATGCACACACACCAAGAATTATCAGAAAATGGGCAGAGAAGGTGGAGAGAGGACCTGGCCCTCTCCTGTGTTTTTTTTTTTTTTTTTTAAACACATTAAATAAACTACAGTTGAAAAAAAATATGATTTTATTTATGATATTTTAGCACCGTATTTGTAAATCAATCCATAGTGTGCTCTAGGTGATGACAACCAGTACTGGGACATAAGTTTAAACATGTGAGGTGAATACAGTGTTTCTTCAATGATGTCAGGGCATTTCTGAGACCTACTGTATAACCTCATTTAAAGGTAGCATCTAAAGTCTAAACCTAAGGCACTGTCTTAAGGCACATATCACATACTTATGTCCTAATGTTTTTCTTATGTGCTACTGTTGTGGTAAAACACAACTTGGGTAATAGCTTTAAAGAGTTAATATAAGCTTTTTGGATTCCCCCCTCTTCCATTCAGTCAGTATTGAACGTACAGCTGCTGTCTTGTGGGAGAATGAAAATTTTGACATTAAAAATGGAAGTCTTGCACTTGAAATCTTTGATAACTACTTCTCTGCATAGACCTTGAAGGATTTAGGTGACAGCTGGCTAATTCCACTATGTTTGTGGGATCTCCATCTCCTCGAGGATGTTTGTGTCTTCCATTGGCTACCCATCTGTTCCTAGATCCCAGGTTTTCTATGAGAAAAAGCAATGCCTCATTTATTCCTTCAATAACTTCCAGTGTGCCAGGCAGGGTGGTGAGCAGTGGCTTCTACTCTCAGGAAGCTCAGGAGGAAGCAAATGGAAGATTTAGGTCAGTTCAACAGAGTTCCAGGAGTGGGGGTTGGGAGGCCTTGTTCATCCCAAGGCCCTCCCCTGCTATGAGATATATGGAACTGGCAACTGGACCTGGGTTCACACACCTGGCACTGAATGAGCTCTTCTGATCCTTGGTACTGGGTCTGGGTGGTCTTTCTTTTTAGTGTAAGAACTGTGCTTCATGCACCGAACTGATAATAATATGAAGTTAAGTGCCTAAAGAACATTGTCCAGATTTCCAGGCAGAGCAGAGCAGAATGCGAGGCTGTAAGCTGGCTTTCTTGGCATGAATCAGCGACAAAGAGCATCTCAAGATGACGAGGCTGGCTGGCTGGCAGCCTGTAGATGCAGGGGCAATTTTTATTCCTGAGAATGGAAAACAGTTCCATTTTTGTGAGTTGAGGAATAGACAATTTTCCATGGGGAAAAAGGGCTTTGTTTTTTGTTTTTGTTTTTTTCTAGTGCAGTCTGCAGACAGGTACAATTTTTGCACTTCTCACACATGGGGGACATTTCCCTAGACCAGTGCTTCTCAAAATGAATGAACATGTAAATAACCAGGAGCTATTGCTAAAATGCATATTACATTCAGTTGGTCTGAGCTGTGCTTGAGATTCTGTGTTTGCAACAAGCTCCCTCCTGGGTGATGCTGAGGCTACTGCTCTGCAGTATTGCTGGTCTGTGGGCAGTGCTTTTAGGAACAGGGGCTTGGTGGCTTGGAAGCATGGAAACTGGCCTCACTTGCTTTTGTGGAAGGTATCAATTTTGTTTCAGCCACACTTGTGTATTCTACTCAACACAATGTCTACAGTGGCATTTCCTTTTCTCAAGGGTCTTATATAATATGAGAGTATGTATTGGTTGATGTGTTTAATCATTTTAAAAAAAACTTTGCTGTTTTGAGTAGATCCTCAGGGCAAAATGCTAGCTGTCAGGCACAATCAAGTTCTGCTCAATCCCACATCATTACAAAGCATTGGTTTGACCCACATAATCTTGTGTGTCTCGCATGTGGTGGGGGCCGTCCACCATAGTAAATCTTAATGCAGAGAGCTTGGCAATACAATCAGAAAATGACAGACTCGCATGTTATATTCAGTGATTTGATTCTTCAACAGCCTCTTAACTATGGATGCATTACAGTGTAAATCTGTAACAGAAACTAAATCCATTGATTATATTCTGGGCAGTAGATTCAGCTGTCATCAGATATAGCTTGCCATTTGAGCTTCCAGGGTTAAAAACAATTAGAGAAATCTAAAAACAAATTCCATTTTAATGCTTTGTCCCTTTTGAGCTACATCAGATGGTTTCTCTTATAAAGGAAGCAAAGGCTCAAAGTTTATTCCAAATTGAACTCAACATGATTTCAGGAGAATCTGGGCTTTGTATCACAATATGTGCTTATATGCCCTTGTTCTTTATTCAGAGTGGTACATCCCAGATCAGTGAGTGGCTTTTTCATCAACTTCTTGAGCTGATGCTAGTAGTTTTTAATGAACCGATCAAACCTCTTCCAAAATTATTTTTAGTGGATTGGAAGAGTGGCTAACTTAATGTCTCTAATTTCTTCTTTTGTTTTTATAGGTCACATTCCACCCCTAAAATGTTCCATGGGTCTGTCAGCAACTTTGATGGAAGCAGAAATTAATCTTATCAAATATCCTGATGAGGGCTTGGAAGAGTCCTTGCTATTAACAGGGTGTTTTTGGTAATGGTATTCATCTTAATCAGATTCGGCTGACAAATCTTTCATTTATAGAATTTTAGAAGGAAAAATAATCTAATGGGGTCATTTTGCCCATGTGAAACAGCTGGGGGGTTTGCCCAAGGTCACCTGGGCCTGTCCCAGTCTGCCCTTCTCCCACCCCCGCCACATACCACATCCCTTATGGATGTGGTGCACTGGCTTTGAGGCCCAAAGCAGCAGATTTTCTACCTTTCCTGATGAGAAGCAGGGTGTTCCATCTAATACTATTCACTGTAGTCTCATGCCATCCAGGTTGGGCCTTTTGGCAGAGTTGCAGTGGAGACAAAGTGTTGTGGTAGGAACCCAGATTCTATAGCCAGGTGGCCTGGGTCAAATCCTACCTTGCTCTGTACAGGTTGTGTGACTTTGGGCAGGCCTCCTAACCTCTCAGTGCATCTGTTTCTTTAGGATTGTTATGAAAACTAAATGAATGAATACCTACTGTGCAATTATGACAAACACTCAGGTGTACTATATGTGGGTTTGTGAACTGTGGGGCTCCACTAGGTACTGAGTTGTTAAGTCAGTGTTCAGAGTCATAAACAGCTTTAAATAAATTAAATGGCCCATAGCAGAATAAAATAGAACATATTAGAGTACATTGCATCTGTGGAGGGTGTGGTTTGGTGTCTCTTTGGCTCTCTTTTTAGCATTCCTTTGATTTTGTGTGTGTGTGTGTGTGTGTGTGTGTGTGTGTAATGGTCCACAGTGTAAAAATACATTGCTCACTGTGGATTGTAGTTAAGAGTGTAGAAGCCCCTGCTTCAGGGACTGGAGTGGGCTAATCCATTTCTCTAAGTGCAGACCTATGGGGTAAATGAGGCACATTTTAGACATGAATGTACAAGGTGAGCTCTGGCTGAAACTTAAATGTGCTTTTTTTTGCAGAGGGAGACCAAAGGGCAGTTTCTTATTGACCACATCTGCAATTACTACAGCTTGCTGGAGAAGGACTATTTTGGCATTCGTTTTGTGGACCCAGAGAAGCAACGGGTAAGAGCCAACCTCTGTCTGGACCCATTTGGGGGAGTGACTCACACTGTGGGTGACCAAAGAAGTTCCTTTCAGAGCAATCATGATAGTTTCAAAGCTGCTCTTTGAAACCCAGTAATTTTAACAGCCCTCATTATATCCTTGTTCCTGGGTATACCTGCCCTTGTTGCTATCTGTTAATTTTTGTTAGAGTGAGCAGGGGAGTCTTACTTTTTGAGTTGGGTACTGTACCAGCATATATATGTTTGTGACATATGTTGGATATATGTCCCTTACATCCAAAAGGTCCCAGGAGGGATCCCTGGGTGGCGCAGCGGTTTGGCACCTGCCTTTGGCCCAGGGCGCGATCCTGGAGACCCGGGATCGAGTCCCACGTCGGGCTCCCGGTGCATGGAGCCTGCTTCTCCCTCTGCCTGTGTCTCTGCCTCTCTCTCTCTCTGTGTGACTATCATAAATAAATAAAAATTTAAAAAAAAAAAAAGGTCCCAGGAATATCCATCCCAGCTCCCACCACCTGAGGTTTCCCATTTCTGCAACCCTTCTGTGGTTCCTAGATATGGATTATGAAGGCCCTATACCTTCTTTGATCTCTGCTTCTTACCCTTCCCCACTGCCAAGCAAGTCAGTGTGTGTGAAAGGGTCTAGCTATAGGTGGTCTGGAGTCGGGGGGCGGGGGGCGGAGACGGGTCCACTCTGTCTTCTTTAATTTGGTCCTCCTGTGGGTGTTCCTGGTCATCTTTCTCTCCTCTCTTCCCTTTCCACTTGGCTCTTAGTTTCATATTTACTGACCCAATACAATGAGGAGAAGCTTACAGAGTGTATTTTGTAAAGGAACAGGCTGTTTAAGGAATAGATTAGATTTTGTTCTGAAATGTGGAGAATCATACTTAGCTTTTAGAGTCCAGTAAGACCTAATCTTCTATAAACATATACAATGCAGTGGCTCAGAAAGAGATTTTGCTTTCCTATAGCACTTGCAGGAACTCTCTAATGGGTCAAACATTTACCCAAATGAGAGGGAGTAGCAGGATACTAGTGAGGATGTAGGGCTGATGTGAGGTCACAGAGGGGATTCATGTGGCATTTCCTACTGTTGACAGTGGTTCCCAGACCTGGCTCCGCAACAAAATCACCTTAGGGTTTTACTAATAATGCTGAGTGTGGACCCTATTCTGGACCTCCTGTATCAGAATCCTTGGGGCTAGGACCAAGAACATGTATTTTAGCACATACTGATTATACTTTTTTTTTTTTTTTAAGATTTTATGCATTTATTCATGAGAGACACAGACTGAGAGAGAGAAGCATAGATACAGACAAAGGAAAAGCAGGCTTCCTGCAAGGAGCCTGCTGTGAGACTCGATCCCAGATCCCGGGATCATGACCTGAGCTGAAGGCAGGCGCCCAACTACTGAGCCACCCAGGTGGCTGATTCTACTTTTGACATAGCCATCCCAGCGTTGGTCTTCAGGCTGGTATTGGGGATCATGGCAGAAAGATACTCATAGACATAGTTTCTTGTGGCTTATGAAGATATTATCCTTTTATGGAGAGAGAAACAGATTCAAAGATATTGTTACTTGCCCAAGGTTCTATAGCTAGTAAGTAATGGAGTAAGTATTTAGTTTAGGATTATGGTTCAAACCCCTGCAGAGCAAACAGACTCTGTGGACTATATTAGTTTTATAACCACTGAATATAGATTCTTTTTGTGCAAAATTCCATCCTAAACTCTAAACAAGCAGCCCGTGGAAGTAATTCTAGCTACTATTAGTTGAGCATCTGTCATATGCCAGGAATTTTACTGTCATGGTCTCTAGTCTTCCCCACACTGTAAGGAAGGGGAAAACTGAGGTGCAGAGAGTCAGTGGCTTGTCTAAGGCTACAGGGCTAGTCATTAATGGTGGAAGGATGGTATTTGGACCCACACTCTTTCTAATTATCTCCCAAGTGAAAATCTGAAACATAACCTAGACCAGGGATTTTTAGACCTTTTCTGTGAAGGACCAGATAGAAAATGTAGAAAATGGTTTCATTTTTGTGATGCATACCACTGCTGTCATAATTTTTCAATTATTTTATTCTAGTGGAAAGCAGCCATAGACAAAACCAAAATTAATGGATATAACTGTGTTCTAGTGAAACTTCTTTCCAATAAAAGTATTTTATAAATAGGCAATTAGCCATAATTTGCTGACTCTTAGAGTAGATAATATCTGGAAACCACTTAAATGCAAGAGTTGTTTTCTTATTTCTTGAGTCATCAGGGAGATACTGGATAAACTATTAAGAGAAATCTTTAGAATTGGAATCAGATGTTGGTATGAACTCATGGTTTTTAAAAAATATATACATAGATACAGAAATATAGATGTGCATGTGTGCATGTGGGCTAGTACGCATATGTATGCTGTTCCAAGTTCTGGTTTCTGAGATGGCCTAGAAGCAATGACACCACAGTAGCAATGAGCACGCCAACCCCCTAGATTTGGTTTCTAAATATCATTTTCTAATAAAAGGAACAAAGGCTGCTTGAAAAAAATGTCTGATTCTAGGGCAGAGGCAGGAAAATCACAAGATAAGCCTGGAGCATGTTGTGGTGCCAGAAAGTAAGAAACTGATCAAAAATAAAAGGTCACTAGAAAGTCACAGAGCTAACCTGAATGAGCTGCCAGTAGCTGAAACTGGAAAATTAGAGTGACAAAAATAAATAACAATACTATTGGATTATAATCTATAAAGTAAAATACTCATGAGTCATACTGATATAAGTAGTTGAATAAATAAATAAAAGGGGGAGAAGAGATAGCTCTTCCTTACAGATGAATTCCAATTAATAAGTGTGGGAGGGTTGAGGGAATATCACAATGATAGTTGTGTGCAAGATTCATTGATGAATGCTAAAATCAGTGGGCAGAAGTTTGAGGAGAAACAACATATCTGTATAGTCTCAAAGTACCTCTCCCCATCACCCTCCTCCAGATATCTTTTAATTATAAAGGGAGAAAGCCTAACTTTATAGTGGAGAAACCTGGTAGGCACCACTTTAACCAAGCCATCAAGGTTAACATCACCAGTGAGAAGACATTCCAATGTCACATATCCCCTGATTATCCTTCATTGAGGAGGGCACATCGTCCCTGTGGTATACTCCCCAATAATGCATAACTTCATTCAAATCTTGAGGAAAAATAGGAAAGTCTGAAGCTAGAGATATTCTCCCAAGCAACTTACCTATATTCTTCAAAAGTATTGAGGTAATGAAAGACTATGGAACTCTCATAGATTAGAGAGACAGATCAACTAAGGCCATGTGGGATTCTGGACTGGATCCTGGAACAGAATAAAATCTGGCATGGGAAAATTCGTGAACTCCAGATTAAGTCTGTAGTTCAGTTACTAGCATTGTGTTAGTAGTAGTTTTTTAATTTTGATAATTGTAGTCTGGTTATGTATTATGCTAACATTAGGGGAAGAGGGTGCTTATGTTTGTACCTTTTTCATATGTCTAAAATTATTTTTTAAAGTTAAAAAGAAGTGTTTAGGTTGATGTGATTCATTGTTCTTAGTATTTTGACTTGGTTTAGCTTAATGTTTAGTGTCCAGATTTGGGTAGTAGATTAGTGGAAAAAATGTGGGCTGCACTCAAAACAAAACTGTCTTATCTGATGTATCCATTAAATTGCTTACAGGGCTGCTTGAATCGTCATTTTTCCCCCCGCATCATAGCCTTTAGAGACTTTTGATTCTGAGGATTCAGTATGACTATAGCTTCCACTTGGGTTGCAGAATAGTTGCTACATGAAACCACATGGACTTTGTACTCAGAAAGATGTGCCTTAAATCCCACCCCTCCTGAAGGATAAACTGTGTGGTCTTGACCAAGTTATTGAGCCTTTTCGAGTCCCTGTCCTGATGGTTAAAACAGATAACAGTACCTACCGGTAGGGTTGATATAGGAATTCAAGATAAAGTATGCAAATGTTTAACAAATGGTATATATTGAGTACATGGTATATGCTATTTTTGTTGTGATTCTTATAATTATTGTGCATTGGCTTGGCATAGGTGAGGCATTCATATGAGGAAATACAACATGGTTAGCAACTCTAAAATCTAGAAATGTTCAGAACTTCTTTTAAAGGCAGGATGGCCATTATTATGATCTTTGGGTAGACAAGTGTGAGCCTTGAGTAATTAGAAAAATGGGCCCAGAAGCACACAGACATGCTGATCGGGAGTTTTAAGCAGAGATCAATTGACCAGCATTGGTGGTTTTACCAGGTCTCATACTTTTTCTCAATGGAAAATAAAACTGATGAATTATTTGGATAGAAAGCTAATCAACAGAGAAAATAAGTTAGTTAGAAAAACTGAAGTGGAACTTACCTTTGGTGTGGGAGTTGGTGGTTTGCCTACAACTCTTCACAACTTGATTTACAGTAAACCATTGGGAATATTAAATATTTAGCACTATTACATTTGGAACACCATATGTTTGACAAGATGTCTCATGCCCCATATGCTCTGAGAGTGATGAAGACTGAGTCAGTAAATGATGACTGTCTTTTGCTATTTTAATGGCAAGGGCTCAGAATTTCCATTAGTTTTGATGTAGGGAGAGGCAGATTGAACACCAGTCAGTAAAAATCCCCTCGAGTTTCTACCATATTCTTCTGAAGAACTCATATCATTTTAGTGCCTGAGATTAGGTGTCCCTCTCATTTTACTGAAAGAGAAAGCTGGGACTATAAGCTTAGAAGTCTTTGAAGAAACAATTCTAAAAGGAGAAGGTAGTACTTGACTTAAGTCCAGGTATTTTTTTCTTAAATGTAACATATTCTCTCCACTGCTTCTCAGGTGTTTGAGTAGCTTCTCTTTGGGAATATGAAGTTTGGAAATGATGAACTGGGTTTCATAATTCAGTTTTCTTACTTTGTTTTGTTACTATTATTATTTTAGTAATCTCTATACCCAACATGGGGCTTGAATTCACAACCCTGAGGTCAAGAGGCCCATGCTCTTCTGACTGAGCCAGCCAGGTGCCCCTTGTAATTCTGTTTTCTATAACTATGGTTTAGGCTGTCCATTGTCCTGGCTTTTCCCTCTTTCTGCCTTTCCCCATTTCCCAAATCCAGCTAGAGAGAAGTCACTCCCAGGGCCTGAGAAGGCAGGAAGTACTCCCTTCCCTGTCCTTCCAACCAGCCTAGTCAGAGGAGGAATTATACTGGGACTAAGTTGTGGGTGTTGGTTTACAGTCTGCAGGAAGATTGGACTCAGTGCTTTTGATTTTAACTTCCCTATTTCTAAGGGATCATCAGTATTATTGACTTTTCTCACTCAAGGACCTACATCAGTATCATTGACTACATCAGTATCATTGAGTTTTCTCACTTAAGGACCATTCTGGCTCATACCCTAAGACAACAAATTCACTTTGGAAATCAACATCTCTGTGGCAATCTCCTCCAACACTCTTGTGTTTGGGCAGTTTATGTCGTGTGGCCACTGGCTATACTTTTGATAGGATGATCTGAAAAGTCATAAATGCAAGGGCATCCTGAACCCTGATGCCTTCTTCCCCCGGATAGAATTACAGCCCTGAGGTTTCTATGTTGGTAGCCAGAAAGAACTAGTGAACCTATCAATGAGTTTTATTAATAATGGGAAAAGACCTTTTCTGTTAGAGCAGTTTGCTTTTTCTAAAGGTACCTTTGAGGAGGACATGGAATGGAATGAAAAAAAAATCCCAATGATTTTAGGTTTCACTCTGGGGCTCATGCCAGGAAGCCAGACAGCATTATGTCCCACCAGCTGCTCCTGCCTTTGGAAGGCTGCTTCTTGCTCTTGGGGACAATTGCTTCACAGATGCTTGTACATAGGATCAAGAGTGGTACATTACATTTAGGGCAGCCCTGCACTGAAGAGAAGGATTGTACTGCTGCTTTAGGTCACTGGTCATGAATTTGTCTGCTTAATGAGTCTACTTTTGTTTTTAATGTCTCAGGGGTATTAAAAATCAAGACTACTTGGATGCCTATTTGGGGAGGAGGTATGGACAAGTAACTTGGCTTTATGGGAAAAGACTTAGAGTACTCAAATTACAAGGAGCATAGCAGTATCTTAACAGCTTGAAAATTGGATATTTTGTCTAATGGTTCAATTGTGGCCCAAGGTATTAACTTGACAGATTTGTGGAAATTGTCATAGTCTTCGGCAGAGAGCAGAACTAAAATGGTTGCTCATAATTGACTGTCTACACCTGATGTCCTCTTCTAGGGAGGTATGAGGATGCCTGATAATGACAGGTTGTAATCTGTAAGTCATAGGTAACTGGGATGTCCAAATTTTAGTGGAGGAAGGAGCAAGTACATGAACTGGTTATCTTGTTTGGGCCAATAGGCAGACATAGGAATAAGCGTGGCGAAAATGCCATTTTATCCTTATTGAGTTGGGGGAAAAACAGGAAGATATTCAGGGTAAGATAGTCTTCCTCCTTGGTGGTGGGAAGCTCCTGGACTTGGTTCAGATGAGGGCAGGAATTAATTAGGTTGGTAAGGTTTAAGTTCCATCAGTAGACAGAGAAGCACTCACCAGAGGCTTCCAGCAGGCAAGAACATCAGAGCTGATGGGAGACCAGCAGGTTTGGAAGTTTCAAATAGCTCTAGAGACAGTTTTTAAGTCAAGCTGAGAGGAAGACTATACTGTAAAAATGATGTATAAAACTTGGAGAAATAAAAGCAGTAGAAGTAAGGATTGGCAATTGGACCAGACTTTTCTTTTTCATGCATGCTCAAGCAAATGTCTTTTACAAGTTCAATTGTAATTGTGTTATATCCATGGAGAGTAATAATGAGGAGTGTCTTAGTCAGCTTGGGATGCTATAAGAAAACACCTGCGTATGCAGGACATTTAATCCTCACAATTCTAAAGGCTGAGAAGTTCAAGTTCAGGATGCTAACAGATTTGGTTCCTAGTGAAAACTCTCTTCCTGGCTTGCAGAGGACTGCCTTCTCCCTGTGTCCACACAGGGTGGGGAGAGAGAGAGAGAGAGCATGTAGGTGCTCTGGCCTCTCTTACTAATCTTATAAGGGCACTAATTCTATCAAGGGTTCCACCCTCATGACTTCTAAATGTTATTACCTTCAAAGGTCCCACTTCTAAATGCTATCACATTGGGGGTCAGGTCTTCAACATGTGAATTTGGTGGGGGTTCGGGAGCAACCATTCATTCCATAATAAGGAGTAAGAGTTCTGGTTATCTATTGCTGTGTAACAGGTTTCCTCAAACACTCAGGGGCTTAGATGAACACAATTTTATCATATTCTAGGATTGTTTGGGTCAGATATTTGAGGAGGGCTCAGCAAAGTGATTCTTCTGTTTGACATGGTGTTAACTGGGCTCTCTCAGTGGTATGCAGCTGGTGGTTGATCTATTCTGGGTGGGGGGCAGAGGGTCCAATAAGTTTTCATTCATATTCCTGGAACCTTGATGGAGATGGCTGGAAGGTAGGGCTGGGGGCCCTCCTGCCTCTGCATGTGGCATCCTGGAATATACAACTCTTGATCTCAGAGCTTCTCTACATGGCCTGTCTAGCTGGGTGTCTAAGCTTCTTGCAGGGCCCCTTTGGGCTCCAAGTACAAGTGGAACCACTTAACCAAGTAAATCATATAAAGAGTGTTTTGCGGGAAGTAGTAAGTTTTGGACATGTTGAATTTGGGGTACCTATGAAATGTTGAGGTAGAGATGTTTAGTCTATACTTGGGAATATGGATTTGAAGCTCAATGAAGAGGTTTAGGCCCCCCATGGAGATTTTGGACCCCATGAGGTTTTCACTTCCATAAACCTTGGGAAATATACTGCACAGCCAAGGGAAAGAATATAGAATAAGATGAGTATCTGAAAGCTAAAGACTATCCATTTTTTAGAAAGGATGTCTAGAAGGAGAAACCAGCAAAGGAGATTGACCAGGAACATACAGAGTAGAAAGAAAAGAATGGGGAGAGAGAGACCTTCTGGAAGCAATGGTAGCTGTAGACTTACTATAAGAATGGGCTATAGTGTAAAACATCAAGAAGGAAGGAGGCTGGAGGACATTACTGCTCAGGTGCTGAAAGCTTTGATGCCAGGAAGACGGGGTTAAATCCTACCTCTGGTTGTAGGACTTTGAACAGCCTCCTTAACCTATGCCTCAATTACTTTATCTGTAAATGGGAACACTAATAATAATAACTATGCCATAGGGTTGTTATTTAAGTGCATTAGTCAATATTATCAACATGTGATGGGTCTTTTTACTACATGCTTTAAAGAGTTTGAAAGGTTCATGGTTCTTTCAGCTAGAAGATCTTTGACCTTAGAACAGTTTGGTAACAATGTGAAATTTCTGTGGCTTGACAGCAAGTGTTACATGGTGGTAAATTCCAATGTAACAAGCCTGAAGGAATCCCATCATTTCCTCTGTAATTGCATTTTTGGTGTTTTCATGTACTTTAAAATAAACAGCACTGAGTGTTTTTATAACCTCTATTGTATTTTCAGACTATTTTATTTTTAAGTATACATACATTAAGGATTTCTTGGATGTAGAACAGGGGTTGGCACACAGGTGTCAGGATGGCCCCCATTTGTTTAGTAAATAACATTTTATGGGACACAGCTATTTCTATTCATTTATGTGTTGTCTCTGGCTACTTTCGTGTTCCAATGGCAGAGTTGAGTAGTCCTGACAGACCATATGGGCCACGAAACCTAAAATATTTATACTGTCTGATACTTTACGAAAAAAAAAATGGTGCTTATGCTTTCTTAGGCTTCCTGTTTCTGCCTCTGTTTCCTAGGTGTTTCTTCTCCCAGCTGTTACTTCTATTTTGCTTATCCCTAAGGACCCAGAATGCAGGAGCAGTTATGGTTGAAGAAATAAAAACATTGCACTGAAGCAGTAAAGGTTTCTTTGCCTAGGTTACTGCCAGGAGGACAATAACTTGTGAGCATGCCTAGTCTATAGATAGTTTTGCTGTTGTTGCCATTGTGTTATAGATTTCATTGAAACTGGAATGAAGGGCAGCCCAGGTGGCTCAGAAGGTTTAGCGCCACCTTTGGCCCGGGGCCTGATCCTAGAGACCCGGGATCGAGTCCCATGTCGGGCTGCCTGCATGGAGTCTGCTTCTCCCTCTGCCTGTGTCTGCCTCTCTCTCTCTCTCTCTCTCTCTCTCTCTCCCTCTCTCTGTGTCTCATGAATAAGTAAATCTTAAAAAAAAAAAAAAAAGAAACTGGAGTGAAAACCATTGGTTACTGGTAGCTAATGAGCTAGGGCCTAGTTTTGATTGGCTGACCCAGAACACTGCTAGGCTGCATTCATTTGGATGGCATTCTTTTTTTCCCCTGTAGAGGCCAGAGGGCCTAGAAATGGCATAAATTGGCTAGATAATGCAGGGAGACTGAGTTACTCTGGGGCTTTATCCAGGTGAGATGTGAGAATCAGGCCATCTTTTCAGGGCTAGGATGAGAATTGGTAGATTATGGATCTGGTTACTTCTGAAGGGAAAAACAAACTCCTGCTTGGGAGGTGCATTCATTCTTGTTTGAAGCCCCATTTGTTACTCAACACATTTATTGGAGCTATGCATTATTCTGGTGTAGGGCACCAAGGGTGTGTAATTTATTCTGTAATCACAGGCTGAATCAATTTCAACAGAAGCCCAACACTTGAAGATAACCAAGTGTGTTGTATTGTTTACTTTGGGGAGGTTTTTTGTTTAGTTTTTTTTTTTTCCTAGCTCAGCAGCTACCAAATTAAAAATCAATCTACTTAGTCATAATCACCACCTCACACCCATCTTCCTCTCCCTCACCAAACAAGCCAAAGTTGGAATATGAAAGAAATACCCCATTTCTATGATGGGGTAGAGAAGAATGATCTAAGGCTAAGTGTAACAGAGCCTAGCAAAATTAAAAAGAACCATTTGTTGGTAATGTTCTCATACTTCAGGTTCATAGAATGTAGAATGTGAGAGCTGAAGGAATTTTAGGAGTCCTGGAATCTGTCCCCCAAGACCACAGAAGAGGGAATCAGAGAGTAGAGGGCTTAGCCAGCACCCTACTTTTCACCCCTTTGTGAGGCTTCATTCAACTTCTCTTTGCTTCAAGCTGCTATCAATCAAAATAAATTTGTTCTAAGAGGTGGCTTGAAATGTGGTCAGGCTAGATTGTCCAGACTGAAAACCTTGTTTGAATCGGAACTTCTCTAAGCAAATGAGGGAAACTGAGTGGGAAAAATTAGAGAGGGAGACAAACCATGAGAGACTCCTAACTCTGGGAAACCAACAAAGGGTTGCAAAAGGGGAGGAAGGTGGGGGGATGGGGTGACTGGATGACGGGCACTGAGGAGGGCACTTGATGGGATGAGCTCTGGGTGTTATACTGTATGTTGGCAAATTGAGTTTATTTTTTTTTATTTTTTTATTTTTAAAGATTTTATTTATTTATTCATGAGACACACACACAGAGAAAGAGAAAGAGAGAGAGAGAGAGAGAGAGAGAGGCAGAGACACGGCAGAGGGAGAAGCAGGCTCCATGCAGGGAGCCTGATGTGGGACTGGATCCCAGGTCTCCAGGATCAGGCCTTGGGCTGAAGGTGGCACTAAACCACTGAGCCACTCGGGCTGCCCAGCAAATTGAGTTTAAATAAAAAATAAATTGGAACCTCTCATAGCAGGATATACTGGTTACTGGGGGTCAAGCCATGGAGAGAGGGCAGTTTTTGGTGGGGAGTTAGGGAGGCTGTCTTGACTGTGGTACCCAGAAGTGGATCTAGAGATGAAAATTTCAGTTTTATTAGGAAATCTTCCCAGGAAAAAAGACTTTTAGGAGCTTGGGGGGATTGAGACAAAGAAGGGTGGATGGTCACACAAGTGTGTGATGTTGAACAAAGTTGTACAGAGGAGAACTTGGCTGAAAGCCACAGAGGAGCTCTGGAAGAGTGTAGGTCATGCCTTAGAATTGTCCTGGCCTAGGGGCAAGGGAGCAGAGGTACTTATCCTCCCCCACCTGTCACTTCTTAACCTGACAGGGAAGATGTGAGTGGAGGAGGCTCCTTCTCCCCTGCATTGGGTTCCAGGAACCTGAGGCAGCCTTCCTAAGAACGATCAAGCTGCTGTATAACTAAGGAGAAAAGGGCCTCTGAGGGCATCTGGGCAGAACCCTGGCAGTATCCCTGCAGACCTACCTTCCCGATACCTTCAGATCATGCTGAAGGAATGCCTCCTCAGGTTTATCTGACTTCTGAAGCTCATTAGATAGAATCAGTAATTGGATCTTAGCTTCTTTAGTCTTTGGAATTCTTATTCTAAATGTAAGTTGAAGAAATAAAGGTTTCAGCTATAGTAAACCAGCCGCAAATTCAGATATTTGGTTGGCAGGCTTTTCTTTCTACCTCTCTTAGGGAATTTCACTTTCCAGTAAGGAAGCAGAATTTTAAAAAACCCAACAAAACCAACAACTAGCATATATTCCAAGTAGGAATTGAAAGGGAAATAGCAATGCAGTGTATGTTCTGAGCCTCCTGTCTAATTGCCAAGCACGCAGAATCATGGTTCTTTCTTTTTCAAAGGCGTGTAATCCATCTGTACATGTAGTAACAGCAGGAGTTGTTGGTGTAGTTCAGATTTGAATTCATTGCCCAACTTGCAACTCTAAAAGGAAGAAGGAAAAAAGGGAGGAGAATTAATTACCTTTCATGTAGAACAGAAGGCAGATGGGGTGGGAGTGTTAGAAGAAGAGAGTTCCAGAGGTGGGCCCACTAGGAGGGGTCATTGCATCAACTTGGGAGTGTCTGAGTGAACACAAAGAAGGTGGGAACAGCTGGGGTTTACTAAGCCTTCACTATGCTCTAAGCTCTGTTCTAAGGACTTCTTAATGTGTTAACCTACTTATACCGTACGATGATGCTGTAAGTGGGAAAACAGGAAGAAACTCACTGGAGGTCACATCACTATAAGTGGCAGAATTGGGATTTGAACGCATGCCTCCTGGCTTCTGTATTGGACTGCAGTGCCAAAGCTGGGGGGCTTAGCTGGACTTGACATCTGCCTGTTATATATGAAATTCTTCTTGAGTCTCAATAAGTCTAAACTACATAAAAATCCACCTTTATCCTGAGTAGAGCTTAGCTTTCTTTTTTAAAAATACTGACTTCTAATTATTCATGTAATGCATGAATACATGTAAAAAGCAGAAGTTAAAACATCACAGATAAAACAGAAGTCATAGTTTCTTTTGAGCAGCACCTCTAAATTCCTGTTTTCTCTCTCTTATCTGTTTATCATGTTTCATTTCAGATCTTTAAAAATACATTTAGATACTTATTATGTATTCTTTGAAAATATAGGGTAGTGTTTGTACTTTTTACTTAAAAAAGAAAACACATTAATTCGATGATACCATAGTTCAGAGGTTCCCAAACTTTGTTGATTTATGGCTCTCTTAGTATCTTAGTAATGATTTCATGGTGCCCTAGGTCAAAAGTATTTATTTCATAGTGCCCTCTGTAATAAGAGTTAGAGACAACAAACTTGGTATTTATATCCTAACACCTTGGGGCCATTTAGAACATGACCTACATGAAAATAGTATTTCCAGTTCATTCTTAACCACCATTACCCAGGAACAGGATGTGTCCCCTGTTGGCTGCCCCCTGGCTTCCTCAGAATCTGGGACCAGATCAAATACTTCCATACTCATTACCTCTCATGCCTCTTTTAGCATAGTACTTGCTTTTTATCACAGCAATCACCAGCAACTCAGAATTGCAAAAAGTATGACATAAAAAGGAATATAGCATGATCTGATATTGGAGCTGGGAACTTCCTTGAGCTTATAGTTTGCACGGTGGATATCTGAAAGATGTCTAGAATGACTCCTTTTCCCTGGGGCACGTCAGTGCATGATTTGGGAACTGTGGCCATAGTTATAAATTTTGCAGTTCACTTTTTTCATCATGCAGTGTGCTTTAGAGGTCTAATAACATTACACATAAAGATCTACCTCCTATAATACACTGAAGAATCATCAAGAACATAAACAGATTATAGGTTATTTACCATTTTCCTGATGATGGCCATTAATATTCTAATATTTTATAATTTAATATAATCTTGCAATGAGGATCCTTGTTATGTTCCTCTGTGTTCATATGGGCAAATTAGGAAATAAGGGGATTGTTGGGCCATAGGTCAGTCAGATTTTTAAATTTTAATAAAAATTAAAATTAAGTTCATGAACTGAGCTTGACCCTCTCTGAAGAAATGATTTCCTATAATCCCTTGAAACATGACTATTGCTAGCCTATTTTTCTTAGGGCTTTATACCCCATGACTATCTCACTGCAGAAGAATAGTTGTCCTGGGGAAAAGTATGTAGTGGTCACACTATAGACATAAGTAATTAAGATGCACAAGGTTTGAGAGGCAAGGGTAGGGTGTGAATAGGCTGAGAGGATGAGGAAGGTCAGAATCCATCAGAAACTGTATTTCATAGGATAATGAGGAGGCCAGTTCATTTAAAATAAATAATTTATTTAGGGCACAGATGGTAAGATACCTTGCAGGCATCCCTTACATGTTCCCTATCCCTCCATGGCAGATATTGCCATTCCATCATGGTACTCATTCTCACTGAGACTTGGATCCTTCTTTGCAGCCCTGGGAGATTGGCACTAACTTGTATGGGCATATCAAATGAAATGTACTTGTCCTCCCTGTAAGCAGAGATGAGGAGGAGAGGCAGGTCGCAGTTAGGCAGAGAAGGGCTAAGGAGTTCAAAGGATGCCAAGCAAGGGGAATTCAGAAAATGTATTTCAGACTTTATTGGCCAAATGACTAGTGATTTTTCTCTGTGAGACAGTAGCAGTAGATACTGATCTCCTTGCAATAACCCTGTGAAGTAGGTATGATTGCTATTCCCATATGATAGTTGTGGAAATTGAGAGTGAGGTTAAACATTTTGTACACGGTTATACAGGTAGTAAGTAGTCCAATCGAGAAATTTCCCCACTATTAAATGATAACTGTGTGAATGCCAAACATCACTTTTGACTAGAAGGAGATAACCAAAAGTAGAATGGTGGTTTCCAAGGGCCTGGAGAAAGGGGGCTGCAGAGTGACTGTTTATTAGGACTTGAGTTTCTGTTTTACAAGGTGAAAGTGCTCTGGAGATGGATGGTGGTGATGATTGTGCACTGTTTTGAATACATTTAATACTACTGAACTATGCACTTAAAAATGATTAGGATGGTGAATATGATGTATATGTTATCACAATTTAAAAAAAATGAAAAGAGAAAAACAGGGTTCTCAAAATAAACAGACATAATTTTGATCAGAATCAAAGAAACTTGCTATTTCAGTTTGTGTAATACATTAGAAGTGAATGTGTGGTTTTCTGTCAAACTCTTCCTGATGTTGACATAGTGAAAAGACCTTTCTTCTAATTTTTGAAGACTGCAGAGATCTTACCCCCTGGATTGGAAACTATTGATTTGGCCACTCAATTTATCTACTCCTGGGGAAAGAAGGAATGTTTATCAAGAGTAGTGTGTTTTAGAGCAGACCTTCTGGGGAGGCAGCATGGCCAAGGCGAAGGGCCTGTGCTCTGGAATCCCACTGTGCACTGGTTTTATCATTTATTCTCTAGGTGACCTCAGGCCAGTTGTCTAATGTCCCAAGCCTCCTGATTTCTCATCTGCAAATGGGGTGGTAGTGCTGGCCCTGGCATTTAGGAGACACTCAGCATATGCTAGCTCTTACTAGATTTTATGGTTATGCATTTATATCAAAAGGTAGGGGTGTTACAGAACTCTGAGGCTTAACTGGATGACACAAGGGTGTAAGCCTCCACTGATGGTAAGTGTCCTCCTTTCCTCTCTAGTATCAAGTGTGATGAGTGCCTGGCAAGTGAGGGTTCTCTAACCTCCTGATGGATACCAATGGCACTCCTATTGTCTTTATAAACTGTGGATGTATAGAGTGATGCTTCCTGGCATGCCCTAAGTGGCTTCAGGGACATCATGGTTAGGGATATCAAAAGCTACCTGGCTCTTAGCATGTAGAGTGAACTGGCTGCTGGGATCAGCATGGTATCTGCTTCAAATGCTTGTCACTAAATGCCATTCTGAGCTACTGAGGTCGTTGGGCTTCTTTGTTTTGTGATACAGCTAGTGTTTCTTCTGGATGATCTCAGGCCTCTGAAGTGATATATTTAAAGTCATTTGTTCCTCCCTACTGTAAGGAAGAATTGCCTCTGTATGATTGGGCTAAGGCTCACTTGTCCCACTGTTCACAACAGAGGCTACCTGGCAGGGAAATAGGGTACTGTAGCTGTCTTGGACTGTGGCTCTTTGAGGTCATGGACATCAAAGTCCTTAGCCATCTGTGGCTTGCCCAGAGCAATGGAACCCCATCACCTAGGATCCACTAGAGCCACGAGAATATCCAGTTGAAGTGTATGTTCTCTCCCTAGTTCTTCTCTCTTAGTATGACTCAAATACTACTCATAGTGTTAATTCTCTGTAATTTATACCCTTGCCTGTTGCATTTTTATTATGGAATCATTTGTGTTGATCTGAAGAAGGTGGAACCTTGAGGAATATCTATGGGAACCAAGACTGTGCTTTGGAAAAAGATTGTATTGAATTTCTTTTAGTTATTAAGTATGCATCGTATGGTTCAGCCATTTGACCCATAATCTCTGCTTTTTTTCTCCCTAGCACTGGCTTGAACCTAACAAGTCCATCTCCAAGCAAATGAAATGTAAGTGTCAATCTCTGGTTTCACTTTTGCTGTGAAATGTCCAAAGATAGGTTCTGTTTCTTGACAAAGTTTCTGCTGCCAGGGAAGAAATGGCAGGAGTTGAAGATCTGTGGGTGGGGGCCTCTCTCTCCCATTGGAGAGAGAGTGAGTGAGTTCTCTTATTTGCTAGCCTTTGCCTTCCTTGCAGTTACTATTACCATCGCCCTACCTTCATATTTCAAATTTGAACAGGATTATTGGAATTAGGTTGAGGATCTGTTAAACATAACCACAAGGTGCCAGGTGCCTTTGGATTGTGGGAATTGCTAGTAAGTGGTTGAGGGTGGGAGGTGCAGTTTTAAGGGGATGAGAAAAGTTAGGTGTATTTTGAAACTAGATTCTTGCCGCTGACTTTACTGAAGATTGTATTATTCTTTTCTACTCTTCAAACTCCCTACAATAATTTCTTCCCCCAAGTAATTGCTTTCAAGCCCTCCTGTTCTGAACTGCTTTTTTTTTTTTTTTTTTTTTAATTGATGAACTCTTAGGGAAGTTGCCTTGGGAAACATCTTTCTAGAACATCTGGTCATCCACTTTGGGTGTTGTGAGGAGGGTGTTGTGATTGGATCCAGGATGATATGGTGTTTTGTCTTGGTAATCTGTGCAAGGCTGTAGTCAGCCTGCTTTTATTTATGATTTGGAGGAGGGCTTCTGAAATGCACTTCAGAAATTCATTGCCTGCCCTGAAATCCATTTATCCCTCCATGTCAACTTTCCCAGGGCTCTGAAATATAGGAGATAAATCAGTTTCTCATCGGAAATCAGTTTAGCACATATTATGTCACTTACCATTATTCAAGGGATTCCTTCCTTTTCAAATATAAAGAAATTATTTTGGGCAGGGCTTTTAAGTCGGAAAAGGCAGAAACTGAATGCCGATGGCAAACTAGCAACCAATACATCTATTCCTTAACCTTCTTTTTTTCCCCCTCTTGTTCCCTCCCTCTTACCTCTTCTTCTCTTTGTTCCTTTCCATTCCTTTTCCTTCCCTGCCCCATCTCTCAGAAGCAAACTCTGTCTGATTAGTGCAGGAAAGACAGCCAGGTCGTTCTGGGGAAGGCTGATACCCATGGCTGCTGGGAGCCATGGCTGTTGAAGGAACTGGCAGGAAAGTTGAAACAGGAAGCAGCAGGGGTCATGCGAAGTCCAGAGAGGTCAGTCTGTTGTGGTGAAGCTGGAATAGAATTGGGAGAAAAATCTAAAAAGAAATAGCAGGACAGAAGTATCTGGAAGCTCTATATAGAATGATATGCAGGATAATAAGAATGAATTAGTATGTCTAAAGATATTGCTGGGGCACCTGGGTGGCTAAGTCAATTAAATCTCTCTCTCTCTCTTTAAAGATTTTATTTATTTATTCATGAAAGACACAGAGAGAGAGGCAGAGATACAGGTAGAGGGAGAAGCAGGCTCCTCCCAGGAAGCCTGATGCAGGACGTGATCCCAGGACCCTGGGATCCCAACCTGAACTGAAGGCAGATGCTCAACCACTGAGCCACCCAGGTGCCCTGTGTCTAACTCTTGATTTCTGCTCAGATCATGATCTGAGCTCCTTACTCAGTGGGAAATCTGCTTGAGATTCTCTCTCTTCCTCTGCTCCTCCCCTTAGTTGCATACATGTGCATGTGCATACACACACTCTGTCTCTAAAATAAATAAGTGAAAAAAATCTTTAAAAAATTGCTGATGCCTAGCTTTTATCCTTAGCTACTAAGTTTTGATATTTTTGTTTATGTGTTTTAAAATGTTTAGACAATTTTCCAGTAAGCTTATTTATAGTAAATGGTCCTTTGATTTTGGTTCTTAAATGTCACACGATATTTTCCTTAGGCTATACACACTTTTAAAATATAAATTTATCCCTTAGATGTATTTCAGCACTTAATGGAAGACAAAACTTTTAATTTGTGAGGAATTTGCTGCTTATGAGCTTTGTCCCCATGCGAAGTAAATCTGAACAACCAACTGAAAATTTATAAGGTTTGGTAAAAATGTTTTAAAGATTGACATTTGAATGGTAGCCAATATCAATCTAATGACAAATGAAATCTGAATCTGGAAAGAAGAACTATGTAAAATTCCATTTCTATACCGGACTGGTATACTTATTGGTTCTAGGAACTGGTAAAGGTCTTATCCATCACCCAGTCTTCTGTTATATTTTTGAGGGCATAACTGAACAAGAAATCATGTAATTTTCTAAGGGTCACAGATCTAATTTTGTTGATGACGGTGTCTTTTAGTATCAAGAATTTCTGTGTATGTATATATACATATATATATGTACCTATATAAATACAAATATGTGTATGTATATATATGTATGTACATATATGTATCTATATCTATATATCTCCCAGAAATATTAACTTTACTGTAAATTAGAACAAATTTTAAACTAAGATTTGTGTATTATTAACCTAGAGAAACTGGGTTCAACTCCTGGGACTCATCCATGAATCTATCAAAATTATATAGTTGCAGAACTCCAGGCAAGTTTATTCATGGGTATGTGTATACCTTTAATTCTTTGATTGCCTTTGAGTATCCAATGAGGGCAAAATTTCTTGGAAGAATGGTTTGATGGCAGACTTTCAGGCAGTATTATTTCTTAATAGTGTTTTTAAAGACAGTTTATTTTCATTTTACTTGCTATTTAAAATTTTCCCTTTTAATGAGATATAATTGTCATGTAGCATTGTAGAAGTTTAAGATCTATAACATAATGATTTAATATATGTGTCTATTGCAAAATGATTACCACAGTAAGATTATTTAACATCCATTACCTCACATAGACATTCATACCTCATGTATTAAAACAGGTTTTAAATGACGTCCATAAGTTTTCTTAGTTCGGAAGAATTTAAAATGAAAACCCAAACTATTTCTTTTCTCTTCCACTTATATCCCCAAGCTCACTCCACAAAGAAATAACTTAACAATATTTTACATATCCTTCTGAGATTTCTTATGTATATATGTAAGCTTCCCCATCATATATAAGATCCTTTATAAACAAAACTGAATCAATCTCTCTATATTATTTTATATCTTACTATTTTAAATAGCTTTAGAGATTTTAAAAATATCAATATTGGTATCATTTTAAAAATGCCTTTCTGGGGATGCCTGGGTGTCTCAGTGGTTGGGCTCCTGCCTTTGGCTCAGGTCATGATCCCAGGATCCAGGATCAAGTCCCACATCAAGCTCCCTGCAAGGAGCCTGCTTCTCCCCCTGCCTGTGTCTCTGCCTCTCTCTCAGTCTGTGTCTCTCATGAATAAATAAATAAATCTTTAAAAAATGCCTTTCTGATAATTACATGAATATAGAACAGACATCAAAGTATTTTCTAATAATTTGCTATTATGCATTATGCTGTAATAAACATGCTTGTATATATTTTCTTGCATGTTTGCAAGTACATATATACTAGAAATTCCTTTTAGAAGTGAAATTGTTGGATGAAAAGGTATATATTTTACCTTTCTTAGTGATAAATATCCATTTAAAGACCTTAGAGTAATTTACTCCCAGTAATATTATGTGAGAGTGTTTGTTTCCCCCAAATCTTGTTGAAAATAGATAGAATCACACTTATTTTTATGATGACTTCAAATTTATTAAGGAAGAAATATTTAATTGAAAGAATAATTAATTGGACAGTTCCTTAATTTGGTATACATTCTATTTTATTTTTTAAAAGATTTTGTTTATCTAGAGAGAGTGCATGTGAATGGGGGAGGGGCAGAGGGCGAGGGAAAAAGAATCTCAAGCAGACTCCCTGATAAGCATGGAACCCAGTGTGGGGCTCAGTTTCACAACCCCAACATCATGACCTGAGCCAAAATCAAGAATCGAATGCCTAGCCAACTGAGCTACCTATGTGCCCCAGGGTGTACATTTTAAAGCTGAAAAACTTCTTAAACCAAGGTCTTATTTCTCCTCTGAACTTAAATTTTATTCTGTAAGTGAACATGTAGTAAAATTGACATTATTTTGGTGTATAGTTCTGTAAATTTTAACATATAGTTTTGTATAACCTCCAGTAGAATCAGGGTAGAGAATAGATCCATCACCTCAAAAACCTCCCTTTGTGCTCCATTTTGTAGTCATGAACCTCCACCCCTAAGCACCAGCAGCCCTTGATTTGTTCTGTCAGTATAGTTTGTGTTCCTTTGAGATTGTCAGATAAATGGAATCATATAGCATGTAATCATTTGAGATCAGCTTTAATCAGCTCTAATAGCTCTGAGATTCAGCCAAGCTGCTATGTTTGTCAGTACATGATACAGAAAATTATTAAATAATAAAAGTTGGTCTTTGAAAATATCAAGAAAGTGATGAACCTCTAGTAAGACTGATAAAGAAAAAAGAAGACACAAGTTACCAATATCAGGAATAAAAGAGGCTATCACTACAGGCCCCACAGAACAACTCTGAATATGTAAGCTTGACAGCTTAGATGAAATGGGCTCATTCCTCAAACACCATGAATTACCAAAACTCACACGATATGAAATACATAACTTGAGTAGTTCTATGATTATCAAAGAAAAGAGGATAAATTTCCAGATAAGAAAATCTCCAGCCCATGATAGCAACATACTGTTGCTATGTTGCTGCCAGAGCCCCCTTTGCCTTAACTAGGAGCTTCTCCTGGAGCTTTCCCCATCCATAGTGATGCCTTTCCAGTATCTCTGAGTTCTGTCCAGGGGATACCAGAGGGAAAAATGTGGAGATTTCAACACCAGTTCAGTGATCTTGTGAATTATTGACCTTTCCCACTCTGCCTGCTATTATTTACTGTCCAGGTTTTATGCATTCAGTGGGAAAGGTGGGGTGAGTACAATTAGTCAGTACTTCCTGAAATTGGAAACTTTGAATCAAGCTTTTTATCATTTCTTGTCAACTAGGTCAAAATGGAAGTAGGCTACATGATTTGGGCAGTGTTGAGGGAAATGTCTTCCTCATTGCCCTATTCCATCATTGTGTGTCCATTGTGAAATGAAATGACCTTTGATCTTTTCCTTTTCAGAGTATTTAGATAGAAGGTTGTCTACAAACAAAGTATTAAATGAAGTGGCATATTTTGGATGTTTGATTTTCAGAATTTGTTTTCCAAGTAGGAATAGTGAGTGTTCTCACTTATAACCTATAGCTTTTAGCTTCATTCCCATAACTGTGGAATGTAGCTTAGTGTGTATACATGAGTGGCATGCATCAAAAGAACAAAACTTTCATGTCTTGCAGGATCTATGTAGTCAAGAGATTTTTTAAAAGTTACACATTATGACTCAGATGTGCATAAGTGTGACATTTATTTCCCCATGACTGAATTCAGTTTTCAGTGAGCCTCTTTCCTCTGGGGGCAAAAAGTTCAATCTTGCCATTTCAGGGTAACTCAAGATCTGCCAGTTTAGAATTTCATCTCTTTCAGGAAATTACTCAGTGAATTAATTATTTAATCATAATCACTTCAAAGTGCATACTTCTATATTGGGGTATTTTTTCCCATACCAATAGCTTTTCCTTTTTCTCCATTCCCAGATTGGCATCATGAGGCAGGGGATGCTTATGTATCAGCATGGCAGCAAGGATGACATCTCTCTTGTGCTCAGTCCTTTGAATCTTCCCCTGGCCTGTCTTAGGTGATTTGGCTTTTGGTTGCTGACATCTTTCTTCACTGCATCCTCTCTGAATGTAACTGGTCCCACTTGGCTTTTCTCAGTCTACATTGGCCATGTGCTGTTGAGACTGCTGCCCCGGATCATGGTCTTGTCCTGCAAGTCTACAGACTGTGCCCTCTGGTGATCCCCATTCCAGGTGTCTTTCACTCGTTGGCTCTCAGCAATTCTGTATTTACCACTGGGACAGGTGGATGTTACTCAGCCTCTTCTGTGCAGTGCTTCACTTTAGCCTCAGGAAAACTTATGTCCCCTATATAAGGCTCCTTCTCTGCTTAAAAGTAGTATGGGGCCATTTCTTCAGTGCTCTCCAAAGTCATAACAGAACACTTCCCCAAACTCCTACGGGATTTATTTGTCTTGTTTTTATGCTTCACCCTGTTTAGCCAAGCTAGGGTGTTGAGGGGTGGTGGATGCCTTCTCATAGTGGCAGATAGCATTTTAAATGTGGTTTTGTCCTCTCTGGATCTCTCCAAGCTCTCTACTTGCCTTCCTTCTCCACCCTCTCCCTACAATTAATAATGGCTTTTATCCTTGGATGCAGGATTAATATACTAAAACAATACTTATATACAAGCAGCAGCTATTTCTGAAATGTAATGGGAAAAAGGGCTATTACCTACACAATAGCAATCACAAGGAAAAACCTAAATTTCTCATAAA
Source organism: Canis lupus baileyi (assembly GCF_048164855.1). Classification (NCBI taxonomy): domain Eukaryota; kingdom Metazoa; phylum Chordata; class Mammalia; order Carnivora; family Canidae; genus Canis; species Canis lupus. The sequence goes on from NC_132838.1 coordinate 76,991,354, forward strand.
CATAACAAGAAATATGCAAAATCTAAATAAGTAAAACTATGAAATTTTACTGTGGAGTTACTGTAGACAAAAAAAAGGAGTTCAATAAATGGAGACTTCTTATGTTTTCCATTTGATATTGTTAAAGTCAGTTCTTTGCAAATTAGTATATACATTCAAATAATTTTCAAATCAAAATGTCAGTGAGATTCTTTATGGCATTTAACAAACTGATTCTAAGGCTCATTTGTAAAAGAAAATGCTCCAGAAAAGCCAGTAAATCTGTGAAAAAAGAACAATGATAGGATAGGATTCTTCTTTTATTAGGTAGCAAATCAAGGCATATGAGCTATAATAGTCGAATCCTCATGGTAGACACAAATAGTAATTAAGATAGACATAGGAATAGGAAAAGAAACAAAGCCCTAATCTCAAATTGGCCCATTATTTGTGAGGATATGGGTTATGATGAAGATTGTATTTCATATCAGAAATAGAAAGATTATTCAAGCCATGATTTTTTTTGGACTGCTTTTCCACTTGGAAAAAGAAAAAAAAAAAAGCTAAAGACTACCTCACAGCATATATGCAGTTAATTCCAGATGTATTCAAAAGCCCAATATATTTAATAACATATAGAAGTTTTAGGTAAAAATTTAGGACTATTTTTTATAATTATGGAGTCAAACAGGGCTTTCTAAGGAAAATAGAAACAAATAACAAAGCAAAATGCTGACAAATTTGTGTAAAAATTAAACTCATGTACAAGAATATTTGCTCACTACCCAGAGTAGATTTTCAGTAAATATTTGTTGAATGAATGAGTATAAGACAAATTATAAATAAATTAAAACAAAGTAAATAATGGGAGAACATTTGCCAAATACATAACAAGTACTAAATATACAGAATATATAAAGTGTGATGGTATAAACCCGAAGATTAACAACTCAATAAAAAATGTGAAAAGACCCATAGAAGGAATAAAAATAAATGGCCAATAAACTCATGAACAGATGCTCAATATCATTAGCAACAAGGAAAATGTAAATTAAAACAAGGTGTTTTTGTTACACTGAGAAAATGGTTAATACTGATAATATCCAGTTGATGAGGATGAGAGTTACACCTCCAGCGGGGGCATATAAACTGGTAAAACCATTTAGGAGGGAAATCTGGCCATATCTTTCTAAATTAAAAATGTATGTGTTTCTTCACATGCTAAGGACAATTTGTGCTTGCATTTTTGTTGAAGTGCTCAAAAAAGTAGCTGGAAGGTAATATAAAAATTTGGATGATTTGATTACATTTTTGTTGTTGAATTTAAATTTTCTCTAAAGGTATCAGCCATCACTCATTTGGACTCAGCTAATTAGTTTTAAGTTTTTCTCCATGTAGAATAAACTACCTCCTATATGAGATTCTTGAATTTTAATTTTGCAGTGTGCAATGATATGCTTCATGAGTTAGTTTAGAATGGTTAACAGTATTCAACATCAGAATTTATGAGATGAATGAATTCAGAGAAAGTGTCTAGGATATTTAAAGTATAAATCAGAAATAAAAGTATAGATGTGTTTTTAAAAAAACCTATGTCTCTTGATCTAACAAGCTCATCTCTATGAATCTATCGAAAGTGAAATTTATCCAAGCCCAGGTATATATTATGCAAGGTATATATATTGCAGCATTGCTTATAGCACTGAGAATTGTAAGAAATAAAAAGCCTGTAATTTTGACAAGGCTAAATAAATTATGTGGAATACATACAGTCATTAAAAGGAACAAGACAGGGCAGCCCAGGTGGCTCAGCGGTTTAGTGCCACCTTCAGCCCAGGGCCTGATCCTGGAGACCTGGGATCGAGTCCAACGTCGGGCTCCCTGCGTGGAGCCTGCTTCTCCCTCTGCCTGTGTCTCTGCCTCTCTCTTTCTTTCTGTGTCTCTCATGAATAAATAAATAAAATATTAAAAGAAATAAAAAAATAAGGGATCCCTGGGTGGCTCAGCGGTTTAGCGCCTGCCTTCGGCCCAGGGCATGATCCTGGAGTCCCGGGATCAAGTCCCACTTTGGGCTCCCTGGATGGATCCTGCTTCTCCTTCTGCCTGTGTCTCTGCCTCTCTCTCTCTCCCTCTGCGTCTCTCATGAATAAATAAATAAAATCTTAAAAAAAATAAAAGGAACAAGGCAGACTTATAGTATTGATATCGAAAGATTTATTAGATATATCTTAGAGTTAAGAAAGCAAGTAAAAATTCCACATGTAGGATGATCTATCATCTATATATCTAACATCTATCTATCATCTATCTATCTATCTATCTATCTATCTATCTATCTATCTATCTGAAAATAAACAGATTATTTGAGATGAACATGTAAGTGCAGAGAAGGGCCACAAAGGTGTATACTAACTACTTACCTCAGGGGAAGAGAGTAGGGTAGAGGGAGATGAGGACACACATTATATTTAATATAGTATATGGTTGTATTTTATTATATAGTTATTCTCATTAGGAAGATCTGAGTAAAATATATTTTCCTAGATCACTTGGTAATAAAGAGAAAACAAAAAGAGAAAGAGTTTTATGTAAACATTGAGAAAGAGAGGGAGAGAGAAAGTAGGGGAGAGAGGAAGGGAGAAATCAAAGTGCATTATAGATTAAGAAGGTACATCCAGGTAAGGGCCACCTGGATGGCTTAGTGTCTTGTATCTGCCATTGGCTCTGGTCGTGAACCTGGGTCCTGGGATCAAGTCCTGCATTGGGCTCCCTGCAGGGACCCTGCCTCTCCCTCTTGCCTGTGTCTCTGCCTCTCTCTGTGTGTCTCTCATGAATAAATAAATAAAATCTTTTTAAAAAGAATGTACTATAAAAATACAGACTTAGATGAAAGAAGACCCACTTCCAGAGAGGTTCTCTGCTTAATCCTGGCTGAGACCTGATTAGCCCAGCAGGGAAGTTAAGATCACCTTCTTGCTCTATTTATCAGATACTGTGCTGTTGCCAAGCACCCTGAAGGGATAGGGGTGCTTGAAAATGACTTCTGCGTGCAAATCAGGGTAGAGAGGAACCCCATCTTCTGCATAATACCTGGTGCGACTGGGCCCTAGAGCACTGTTGAGTCAGGTTGCTGGCTGGTGTCTGTAGTGCTCCCTCGCTGAAGTTACAATGGCTCTGCCTGGTTATTGTCACATTCTTTAGCCTTCCAGCACCCCTTGAGGCTAATTTAATGAACAGTTCCCCTTGCTGCTAAATAATTTCATCAGTGGAGAACACATCTTCTTCTGTAGCATACTGAGAGAATACCAGGAGCCTAGATTTTGCTCTGGTGTAAGGAACAGAAGGAGAAAAACCATGGGTCCCATGCCTATTCATGAGGCCAGTTTGGATGTCTGCCTTCCACCACTTTTGTTCTTCCAAGGACTCCTCTTGCTGAGTAATTAACTTCCTCAAGGGCTGCCATAACAAAACTACCCGCATTGGTTGGCTTAGAACAACAGAAATCTATTCTCTCACTGTTGTAGAGACTAGAAGTCTGAGCTCAAGGTATCAGCAGGGCCATGCTCCCTCTGAAAGCTCTTGGGGAAAATCTTTCCTCGCCTCTTCCAGCTTTTGATGGTTGCTGGCTGTCCTTGGCATACCTTCCTTGGCTTGTAGATATTTCATTCCAATCCCTGTCTTCCTCTTCACATCACCTTCTCTCTGCAATTCTCTGTCTCTATGTCCAAGTCTCTCTTTCCTTTCTTTTAGAAACATACCAGTTATCGGCTGTAGGGCTCACCCTAACCCCGTATGATTTCATGTTAATTACATCTGCAAAGACCTTATTTCCAAATAGGGTGACATTCTGATGTTCTAGATGGGCAGGAATTTCCAGGTAACGCTGCCCAGCCCACTATACCAAGTGGCCTCCACTCAGATCTCCCACATGTTTTAATATTTCTATTTATTATTTTGGTTACTTTCATGCTCTTGCTTTGTGGCTCGTTTCTTCATTTTGTGTGTGTGTTCTTTTTCTGTGGAACTTGATCATATGCTTCTGATAGTAAAGCTTCACATATTTTACTTCTCAAAATACCCATAGTGATAGTAACCCCATCTCTGACCTCTTGGGGCAACCTATCCCATTGGCCTCATTCATATACTTGTCTAGTCCTATCTCCAGTGTTTAGTTTGGAAAATTTCTTCACCTGATCCATGCATATAATCAATTTACAATCAATGCTTGTAGACTAGAATCAAAATACTCTTTTAGGGAGCAGGTAAAAGATGTTTAACCACCATGTTCTTTAAAAGCAAATCAAAACACACACCTGAACAAAACCCATTGCATAGATCAAGTAACTGTATGTCCCCATTTTTGTGGTTTAGTTTTGACTGGTTTTGTTCTTTCTAGTTTTCTTCATTCCATTGTTTCTATACAGTTTTGGAAGCTAGCTCTTATTACTGTATGCAGAGCAACTATTTTTCTTCCAGGTACAAATGTTTCATCGAAGATTTCTGTATTTGAACCTTGTATCAGAAAGTTCATGCTGTTTGGGCCGATAAATGGTTTTTAGTGTTGCATTCTTTTGTTTTTGTTTTTTTTCCAATATGGAAAAAAATAATGGTAACAATAGGTAATGACAAAAAAACTCTTTATGGTGTGCAATTTTAAATGGCATGCAGAGTTGATAAGCCACAGATTCATAATTTTTTTTAACCTTATCCTTATGTTATGGTTGGTAGCGACACTTACGCCATTTTGAGTGGGTACAGTGGTGGGTTCTTGGGCTTTATGGAGAACCCAGAATTCTTCCTTGTTAGAAGGAGGGAATTTAATGGGGTATCGAAGAAACCAGAAGGAAAAGAGCATCTCCCATATGTCACTGGGGTGTACTTCCAGGGGCTTCCCTTCAGGAGCACCCATGTTTTTTCATGATGGACTGCATGATTCAAAACTACAGCTTGTATTGGTAGTCTAAATGTCTGAATGAGAACCCTGATGTACCAAGAGATTCCATACTTGGTGTAGGAGTACTAGAGGTGATTCAAACATGGGTCAAGTGGGCAGTTTTATTCATGTTTCCCTTTGGTTGGAAACCCTTTATAATGCCTCATTTTTGGATGTGATTTTATAGTGTAAAGTTTTAGGGTGAAGTTACATAAGTAATTGAATTTGGCTGTTATAATTATCATTATTACTAGTTGAGTCACACCTACCAACATGACTCCTGAGGGTGTAGTTATACAACATCCGCAGCAAGCAAGCACCTGGATCTCCTGCCTTCAGTTTCATGTATTTTTGTTTAACTCACTCTTTCTTTCTTTCTTTCTTTCTTTCTTTCTTTCTTTCTTTCTTTCTTTCTTTCTTTCTTTCTTTCTTTCTTTCTTTCTTTCTTTCTTTCTTTCTTTCTTTCTTTCTTTCTTTCTTTCTTTCTTTCTTTCTTCTTTCTTTCTTTCTTTCTTTCTTTCTTTCTTTCTTTCTTTCTTTCTTTTCTTTTCTTTCTTTCTTCCTTTCCTTTCCTTTCCTTTCCTTTCCTTTCCTTTCCTTTCCTTTCCTTTCCTTTCCTTTCCTTTCCTAAAATTCTTGAGTCATTACCCTATACTCAGGGAGCAAAGTGAGAAACCAAAAGATTCATTCTGACTTGCTTTATGGAGATACTTGCTTTATTGTGGTGTCTAGAACGGAACCCTCAATGTCTCTGGGGTCTGCTCATATAGGGCTAGGTCAAGTTTAAGGGCTCCCCTTCATCCGCATTAAGTTCTTTTTTGCCCTCTAGAGTAGTAACAACTCTTAGGTCTCAGGCAGTCTTCTGAGTGCCTTATGTCCTTAACTCATTTCATTCTTATCATGAGCTCTGTATCTGGGATATATGAACTATGGCCCCTGGCCCAAAAGCAGCCTGCCATCGCTTTTTTGTAAGGCTAATAGGCTAGAAGTAGGTGTCCTAGTTTTAAATGGATAGGGGAAAAAAGCAAAACACAAGACTTTGTGACCTGTGATGATGACATGAAATGAGACTTCAGTGTCCTGTTTGGAACACAGCCATGCCTATTGGTCTATGCCTTGTCTGTGGTTGTTTTTGCACCATACCTGCTAAGTGTAGTAGTGGAGGCAGAGACCTTGAGGCCTGCAAAATCAAAAGTGTTTACTCTCTGGCCCCTTACAGAGAAAGTTCGCTGATCTCTAGGCAATTGGTTCCATTATTATCTTCATTTTACAAAGGGGGAAATGGAAGCTGAATGGTTTCAGTTTGGTCAGAGCAATTTGTCCAAATGCTGAACTTGGGTTAGAAATGTTGGATCCCGGGATCCCTGGGTGGTGCAGCAGTTTAGCGCCTGCCTTTGGCCCAGGGCGCGATCCTGGAGACCCAGGATCGAATCCCACATCAGGCTCCGGGTGCATGGAGCCTGCTTCTCCCTCTGCCTGTGTCTCTGCCTCTCTCTCTCTCTCTCTGTGTGACTATCATAAAAAAAAAAAAAAAAAAGAAATGTTGGATCCCAAAGTCCTTATTAGAGCTTCTCCTGAACAGCACAGGCAGCCAGAAGATTCCCAGAACAAGTGTTTGTGAGGTAAAAACTTGGAGATCTGGGATCCCCTACATGCATGTGGGTGGGTGGGTGTGCCTGTGTGTATGATTCCAACCCAAGAGAACTGTAGCAGGAGGAGGATGAATTAAATACAATGAAAAAACCCTTTCTGCTTTGGAAGTAGAGGCAACACAGTGCCAGTAGCATCTTGGAGGGTGCTGGTTGTCATTTCAGTAGACGAGTGATGGAGGGATTATCACTCTTGATGATGATGATAGTAACAGTTGTTGCTGAATGATCATAATCATTTCCAACAAGAATAGAGCAATCCTTATGAGAGGAGTTCTCCGGCTGGCTCATTAAAACATATCCTAAGAGTTATAGTTTGTTGAATGAGTGAGTAATGCTCTGCCCTTTTGGTACCCAAGTGTCATTTTGCGCATGTGCAGAATGTGCTCCTGAGTGGTTTTATCTTGGAAGAAGCAGCACCAGTGAAAAACATTGGTGTCACTATGCATGCTGCATAGTGGGTTGTATGAACAAAGTGAGGTGTGCCCCTTGGTTTTCACTGTGAAGCCTCCACCCCACTCCCCAAAAGACATGGGAGGGACACTGTTCATTTGTTTAGGAATCAAAAAATGGTATCTTTTGTGCTACAAAGGTGAGGAACCCTGATGACTGCTTGGGGCCCTTTGGAGAATAAGCCTCATATTTGCAGGAGAGTAGAGGTCTTCCTGGAAACCACAAGCTCCTTGCTATGTTTCTCCCAAGTCTTAAAATCTGACAAAAGGATCATCCCCCCGCCTCCATGGACTCCTAGAGGAAGGAGGCACAGGAGAGACATAGTTCAGGTCGAGACACTAGTTTAACATCTGCTGAAGTCACTGTCTCTAAGCTTCAGTTGGGGTTTAAAGGAATTTGGGAAGGGGTGCCTGAGTGGGCAGCTCAGTCAATTAAGCATCTGACTCTTGGATTCAGCTCAGGTCATGATCTGAGGGTCCTGGGATTGAGCCCCATGTTGGGCTCTGCAGTCACAGCTTCAGATTTTTTCTATGACCCTCCAACCCTGCTCACATACTCTCATAGATAAATAAGTAAATAAATAAATAAATAAATAAATAAATAAATAAAATATTTTAAAAATAAAAAAAAAATAATGTAGGAGTTTTCGTAGCTGTTAGCCTGAGTGTACCTGATAAAGATCATGCGTTTACATGTATATTCCTGAAGGTATGTTTTTTGTTTTCCTATAGCTCTGTATGATAACTGGAGGAAGACTCCTGCCTTTTATGAAAGGCTACTAAGTGATGTTTCTCTCTGAAAAAAGCCCCCAAAACTTTATTTTTGTTTTGTTTTGTTTTGTTTTTGTTTTGCAAAGATTTGAGAATGGTCATTGGTTAAAACTAGAAAGCCGTCTTCTTTGTTTTTACCCAGGACCCTACTCAGCTAATCATCAAGTGTCCCCAACCCCATTTCTGGGCAGAATCTCAAAATGGAGATGAGAAAATCTGTCTCTGCTTTGTAAATGGCTGTTCCTCTCCCCATGTTCTGTTAACCAACTAGCAAAATGATAATACCCCAGGATCTGCCCATGCAGAAAGGGGCCACTCAGCTGCCCTGTGGAGACCCTCTGCCTCCCCAGCCCTTGTATGGCAGGTAATAGACGTCTGCAAGGGAGGGACCTGCTGTTCTCAGCAGAGTTACATGCTCTAAGCATTTTTAAACTGGAGTTCTGCCTTTTTTCCCCTTCCTCTGCTCCTCAGTAGTATTCTTGTTCTTAGCACTTACATAGCTGAGTAAATATTTCTCGACTGACTTCAATTCAGTCTTCTCCATCTCCTCCCATTTCCAACTCCCCATCTCCTTCTCTTTCTAGTAGGAGTAGGATAAACATCCCAACAAAACAAAAGCTTCAATTTAGGGCATTGTGCCGTGTGCACTTGCCAAGAGCCTGTGCAAACACCTGTGGAAGAAAGATGTGGTCCCTAGTGTTGTCCCCTCTTCCAGAAGAGGGAAGAGAGACTTTGGGTGGCTTGTTCAAGGTCACTGTTGGATGTTCCCCTCAAAATATAGAGACTCATTCCCTGGGGATTTGGGGTTGCTACCATGCCATGTGTCCCCATCATTGATGCCAAAGCCTTAGTACCATGGCAAAAATGGGCTACGATGTCTTCCCCCATGGGGTGACCATGCTGTCTGGTCTAATGAAGACACACAGAGGCTGTTCACGATGACACTGTGGTGTAGGGTCCCAGTGTAGGGCGTGGGCTCCATGTGCTTCCTATTCCACAGGTAGCTCTTTCATCAGATGTTTCTAGCTACTGATTGTGCACCAAATAGTTGACACATGTAAGAGTAAAATCCTTTACTTCATCCCCTTTCCCCTGTAGCTTAAGAGTAAGAAGACCTTAAGTTGGAATGGCAGAGACCTGTAGTCTCTTGGAGAAGGAGATGGGCTCATCTCCATGAGGAGATTCCCCACACGTCCCAGCCAGCTGCCAGGTTGACCCTGGGAAGGTCCTTTTTGTGTATGAATCCAGGTTCATTTGCCCAATGCACAACAAAGCCAATCCCTAGCACATCAAAAATGCAGCAAGGAAAGGATTTAAGAGGCAGCCAAACAGGGAGACAAGAAGGCAAGCTGCATACATGCCTCCCCAAAGCGGAAGACTCAGGAATGCTTAAAGGCAAAGGATCAAGGATCTGGGTAGAGGGCAGAAGAGCTATGTGACTTCAGAATTAGATAATAAGTAGGGGAGGGTTGTATTTTTTTTTTTTTTTTTTTTTTACCTGCTTACATCATCAGTGGCATCCATAGTATGACTGAAGGGTTGAGTTTTAGGCTGTTCCGTGTCAAAAGTTCATCCGTTGGACTCAAGTGCATGCTCAAAGAGGTGGCCAGTGGTCCTGACCATCTCTGGCTCGTTTCTTGGTGAAGCCTTGCGTCTCTGCAAAACAACTAAATCAACATTTTGTTATCACGGTGTCTAGGAATGTCATCTATGGAAACATGGCTGCAGGCTGTATTCTGAGAACAAAAGGATTTGGGTAAAAAGTTAGAGTTGCACTTAGGAGTCCCATTAACTCTGGTTATCTGTTTCACTTTTTTAGGCAGTTACCCAGTTGGTATGGGTGCATGCCAGTGCCCCAAAGCTGGACTTTTGACCCCAAACCAGTGCCAACACGTTTGGTGGTGACTTTCCCCATATCTTCTGTTTAATGACTTAACATTTTAAACTATATTTTTTCCCTTCTTTGGTTTTCTAGAAGGTAGTAAAGAAAATTGCACCTCACTTGCATGGATTTGGTTATAGTGGTGAGGAGAAAAGGGAACAGAGGTGGGAGTGGTCTTTTTTTACCCCTCAAAATCTTTCTGCTTTGTTCTTGACTGTAGCATTTATGACCTTCTAAATGTCCTATATATTTCATTTGTTAATTTTGATTTTATACCAGTTTATTCCACTAGAATGTCTTCCAAGAAGACACAGTTTTTATCTTTTTATAGCTGCTATTTGTCCATCTAAACTTGTACCTAGTATCTAGAAGGTACTCAATAAGTATTTGTTGATTGAATTAATACTCCTTCTAGAAATAGCTATTCTAACCACCTCCAGAGTTCCTGAATTTGTTTCACATGTTGAAGGACAGAAGTTGAAGATATAGGACCAGAGGCTTTCAAAATCTAAATCAAAAGAATCGCCAGTCATTCAGACTGTGGACCTTCTAGACCAGTGTTCTGATGGGATGAATGTGATGGCAGGACATGGTTTTTCTCTTTGACATCTGCCTCAAAACTTGGGTTTAATCATTCATTCAGTTAGATAGGATACATCTTTTATTAGTCATTAGCTCTAGGGATAAAAAATTTGTACAAGATATATGGCTCCATACTCTCATAAGTCTGCTCATCCATAACTAGATCAACATTTTTTGGGGGGGAATCATTTATCTTTTCAGACTGTTCCAACTCTGTCAAGAAACATTCCTTAACTTTACTATTTACTTTGTTTTTTCTTTATTTTTATTTTTTACTTTTTTTTTTTTTTTTTTACTATTTACTTTGTAATATAATTTTGTATCCAGAATCTTAAGAGAGTTTCTCAAGGAGGAGCCCACTGCCACATTGGCTTCTTCAGGCTTGGGCTGTGAGGTTGAGCTTCTGGTCAGCGCAGGTCTTGGTGTTGCACGTGATTTACTATGTCATGGTCATGTGTTCCTTGTAACTTGCAGAAAACTCTTTTTTTATTGATGACATGGGGTCAATGATCCTGGGTCAATATGAGTAAAAGACACAGTAGGGGTGTATATGATGGTAAAGGAAAATGGATAGAAAATTTCAGACTTGAAGTGTCTCTAAGTTTTTTTCTGTTGCCTGCTCTCATCCCTTCTCTGATAATGGATCTAGTGGTGAGTGTACTCCTAGTACCTTATTAATTTCTTCTATGATCACATCCTAGAAAATGGAAGGAGATGTCAGATGTGACTTTCTGTGTCACAGCATATAGGAAAAGCATATAGCATAGGCATATGCTAAGCAACAGCATATATGAAAAGGATTAAAAGCGTTGGCCTATTATAAACTCTCAGCTTTGAGATGAGGCTCTTGAGGGGGAGCGACAGTTATGTCCACAACAAGGCTGGTGATGATCTCTTCACCCAAGTGGATGTGGCAACCCCTGGGGCCCTGTACTTGAGGAAACAGAGCCAAGAATCTACTTATCATGAGGACACTCAGAACTGTTTCATATGAGGAGCAGTTGACGGGGTGGAGGATGTTTATTATAAAGAAGACTCAGAAGAACCGTAAATGCTGCTTAAGAGCCTCCTTCAATTGATGGAAAGGGAGCTTCCTTGCCTTCCATGTGGAGCCTCAGAGCTTGGAAAGAGGATGCCTACTTTAAAGGGCTTCCTATAGTAAAGAGTGTTCAAAGATGGCTGCCCCGGGAGCTTCCTGTTTCAGTGCCTGATTCCTTAGGCAGATTGCCAGTCCTGATTTGTAGCCACACAGATGTGTGTAGGGCATAGTAACCAGATCACTGACTAGGAGGAAGAGAAAGTAACAGCTCTGGTTTGGGATCATCTTCTGTGACCCTTCTTTCCCCAACTTACCTTCAGTGGGTTTTTATTTTTCAGCTCCCTTGAAAATATTTGTCCATACCTATTGACCCCAAAATTCAAATTTTAGAAATAAAAATATGGATATTTAATGATATGTGCACAAGAATATAAACAAAATTGTATTGCAGAAACATGGAAACAAGCTGTATGATAATTAAGAGAGAATAGTGGGATAAATTCTGGTGTATCCATAATATGAACTATAATGCAGTTAGTATAGACAGTGAGTTAGATCTATGACTGCTGTGCCAGAGGAATGGGCAGAGGTAAGTGAGAAAAGCAAGAGAAACATGTATTGTGATCTCATTTTGTAAAACTAAATTATAAAAAAATCTCTCACATATGTAATCATATTGGCATATATTTGTATGAGTATGGCAAAAGGGGTGGAAAGATAAGATGAAGTTGTTGACAGTGGTGGGAGAGTTTGGAATAAGGTAGGTGGGGCCCTGAGGGACAGAGGGGCAGCAGTAAGGACAAAGGGAAGGAAAGTGAAAGGGGATGGTTTATCCATTCGTCTACTTGTCTTTCCATCTGTCTCTCTGTCTGCCCTCCTGTTATCTGTCCATCCATCTGTCCATCTATCTATTCATCCATTATCCATCCATCTATCTACTATTATTTATCTACCAATCATCTTCATTGGCTATGCTTAGACATGTATTAATTTTGAAGACTAATAAAGAAGAAATAAAAATCCCCTTTTATTTTATTTTTTATGTTATTTCCATTTTTTTGCTCTGTGGTTCTTATCTTATAAAAACTGTCTCAACCTTTCTACTAAGGACAATCCAGAGGTTTGTGATAAAAAACAATTAGGTTTAATCCTTTAAAGATGGTGACCTAAAAAAATTAAAAGAAATATGGGGAATGTGTAAAAAGTAAATATTTTGAGTCAAAACTGAAATTCTAGATATCATGAATGATGAATGACTTGAAACTTATTTGTATTTTTTCCTTCATTCTTTGCTGTATAGATGGTGTTTATTTTCTCCTGGTGCTCCAGAAAAATGTTTCCCTACATCTGGGGAACACAGGGTTAGGTTAGGAGCAGCCAACTCAGTTAAGAAATTTGTTAGTTTCTGGTGGAGAAGTAGGGCATTGAATGGGAAGAGTTCTGACATCTGTGTGTGGGGGTGTATGTGTGTAATCGGTTTTTCTCTGCTGAGAGGCCAGAAAGATGCTTCTGTGTTTTCCTGTGATTTGGATGCTTTCTTTAAAATTATTTTTAAGAACTGTTTTCCATATTAGATTATACTCATTATGCATTCATATTTAATGCTGGTAGTTCTTTCTACATAAAGAATTTGTCTACATACAGAATAGCCCCAGGCATTATAGAGATGGCTGGGGATTTAACCCCTCCTTATTATGAAAGAGGATTGGGCAAGAATAGGATGCTGTTTCATATTTGCATTTGGATGGAGACTCGGAGTTGATCCCAAGTAGCCATAGTGAGATAAGGGCAAAACATGAGTGGGTATGTAAGATCCATAGAAATAATAATGCTAACTATCATATTTCTTTCATTTTAAGGTGTTCATTTTATATGCTATTTGAAATTTGAAATGCTTCTTACTACACTTGTGTGCATTTATTAGGTTAATATTGTTAAATCAATACTTTTTTTTATAATTAAGGGTGTCAGAAATCCTGTCAATTCCACTCAGCCGGTCCTTGAGTTCCAGATATTTGATGCAGTTAGAACATTCTAGAATCATGAACCTCAATCAGAACTTCAGTCAGCGTCGTGCTATCTTGATTCATACAAATCAGGAAGTTATAAAATGTTTGTTTTCATAGTGACTGCCTCATAGATAGATAATACTAAAATAATACTAAAAATATACAAAGTAGGATCTGTGCATGGCTAGACTCCACAATCACTAAAATTGTGATTTTAGTTCAAAGGCACCATCATTTTGGGAAAACTAGTCATGTGCAGTGACATTTTTCCACCTCACAGTCTGAAAAATATCTCACTAGGCCCAGACCTGAGTGGGCAATTTATCTGTCACAAGGGGGTGGGAAGAATCAGAAGGAAAAATGTTACTTGAATTTGAAGCTATGATCTGGAGAAAATGTGAGGTGGAAAGTTATGCTGACTAGGTTGCCTGTGTCCTGCATTTGCTTTGGGTGTCCTGTCAAGCATTTTTTTTTTTTTTAAGTTTAATTGTCACTGTGGCTTTGTTTTCTTGAGCATAAGATCTGCTTCCTCCAGAAAAATCACTTTCTCCTGGTCCCTGCCCCCTCAGGCTAGACTGTAACTTCACGGCTGACTTTCCTGTGTGTGTTGGAGTCCATGGTCTTTTGCTGCTTTTCTCATGCCTTTTCTTTATGATGTTTCAGCTCATCCACCATACACCATGTGCTTTAGAGTGAAATTCTACCCACATGAACCCTTGAAGATTAAAGAAGAGCTCACAAGGTATTTTTCGTTTGTTTGTACGTTTAACATGCACCTTTAACCAGCCAGGGCCTCCCAAGTCCTCCAGGCTAGAGGTGCCTCCTGTCTAGAGCAGAACATCTCAACCAAGCAGACTCAGCTCAGAATTTTGGCTTGGAATGTTTCTCTTGCACTTAATTATCTTGGGATTTTTCAAATAGTTGTCATTGGGAGTGTAATTAACTGCACACAAAAAAGCAGTTGGTTATAAGGAGGAGGTATTCTCTGAAAACATCTGACAGTGGGGTGCTAAAAATAAATAGAAGACGACTGTCTTTAGGATATGGGCAAATTCATAGCTAGTGTAGCACATAGGGACAATCTTTTGGATCTGGAGTGTTCTGAAAGGGAAAAGATCACTAGGTAGTGTGAACTGTTTGTTACCCCACATTCCTCTTGCTGAATGGCCAACTGTGGGCTGTTTTCCCTCAACTTGTAGACTGTTGTCAGACTGACTCTGAATTTTCCGGTTCTCCGGTCTCCTCCCTTCTGATCTTTCTGGACTGGGGCCGTATTCAGTCCTCCTCCTGGGGTTTTGCTTTTGAGAACAGCCCCAGCCAATTCAGCTGAGCGGGGTCCCAGGAAGGCCAACTTGGTGAATAGTGAAGAGGCAATGTGTGCTTAGTCCTTAACGGGACTCTGATTAGGTGACTATAAAGATCACTGTGCATGATCATCTTTTGAAATAATTAGCAGAGATCTGAATGCAACAGAGATGCAAGGTGATGCCTTGGATATTTTGCTTTCTCCTTATTCATGAGTTTCCAGTAAAGCTTTACCACTGTGGCACCAAGTGACCTTGTAAGGGAGCAGATGGTTCCATTCCCTATTATTAATTTGCACACAACGATTAGTGAGCTTTGTGCTTGAGGGTGGGGGTAGGTGAAAATGAGGGACACATAAATAATGGACATTATAAATGGTGGCTGGCATTTTGCAATCTGGCCTGCTTTTTAAAAATATTAAGGTAGAATTCATGTAACATAAACTAATTTCACCACTTCCAAGTGTATGATTCAGTGTTATTAAGTATGTTCACATTGTTGGGAACCATCACCCGTATCTCATTCCAAAACATTTTCTCATCACCAGAAAGGACTTCTGTATCCAGTAGCAGTCACCTCACTCTCCTTTTGCCCAGCCCTTGGCAACCACTCATCTGCTCATTCATGTTGCCTGTTCTGGACATTTCCTAAAGTGGAGTCATGTGATATGTGGCAGGGGCTGCATGAACTACCAAAAAAAAACAAAAACAAAAACAAACAAAAAAAACAAACAAAAACAAAACAAAAACATTTGTCCTGCCCTCCGGGTGCCGACAATGTAATTGGAAAGATCAAATTCAATACTAATGTCAGGCATTATTTAGTCAGATGTTTTGTCATTTGTTTTCTTTATAATCTTGTCTGGAAGATAAAAATTGAATATGTGTCATGATACAAGTTAAGGATGGATCTTTTGTTGTTGAGAAGACTCCCGTTTGAAAGTAAAAGAATACGAAGTGTTAGTTAATAACGCCAGTTCAATTCTTCTCAGTTGAATTTGCTAACATTTCCCTGCATTTGACTGAATAGCTGAGGTATGAATGGTGGAAGATTGTGAACATTTAATGTCTCCAAAGGAAATTAAGACAATGCTAAGACAGTGCTAAGACAATGCTTTCTTAGTCAATACTATCCTTAGAATTCTTTTTTTTTTTTTAAGATTTTTATTTATTTATTCATAGAGACACACACACAGAGAGAGGCAGAGACATAGGCAGAGGGAGAAGCAGGCTCCATGCAGGGAGCCCGACATGGGACTCGATCCTGGGCCTCCAAGATCACACCCCAGGCTGCAGGTGGCGCTAAACCGCTGCGCCACAGGGGCTGCCAAACGAATCTAGAAACTGTGGAATGCCCCAGTACTTATGGTTTAAATTCTATCTTGAAAGAGTTTCATTTTTCTTTTGATAACTTGTTATTTTGTTGTAAGAATAAAGTTTAAGAAGAATTTGCTAACGTGAGAATTTAGGATTACATTCATGACTATGCTTAGGGGTAAAGAAACATTGGGGAAAAGGCAGGTGGGGAAAAGGCAACAAATATTCATAAAAAAAGGATATTTGAGATCCCTTTTTATCCTTCATTTATCTTTCCATTTACACAGTCCTCTTACAACCCTTTACATTTCTAGGGCTTTTGTAAATGCTGTATACAACTGAATGTGATCAAAGTATTTTTTTTTAAATAAGAACCATCATTAAGTTCATGTTAGATAGAAAAGCAGTATTGTTAATGGTGGCCAAGGATGTGTCTCCCAGATCCTTTTGTGCTTTTATTGCTTAACCTTTTCATACAGGAGTGATATTAAAAGGAGATACAATATTATTATTTTTTGGTGGCTATTATATTAAAAAAATGAGTATCTGAACCTGAAGCTATTTGTAAGTCTCAGTGGATTATGTTGAATGCAGAGTAATCCATGATTATCTCTAGAGATCACTGATATTGAGCAAGGACCCCAGCTCGGATATGTAAAAGCAGATTTTCTTTTCTCTGGAAGTGTCCATCAAGCTTGATTTCAGAGTTATGATATGAGAATCCAAACCTCTCATTCATCAGTACGTAACTATTTGAAACTATTTTTCTCTACAAAACTCATCAAAGATAGAAAGGAATGCTTCTTGTTCAATGTGTAACATTTAACAAGTAGACAAGAAGCTTCATGGTATTTGCCCTGGAAGTTTACAGTCTTTAAAAAGTCCTTAAATATTTGATCATATTGTGTGACCTTGGTAGTCTGAATGGTCTATGGCTGAGGGTCTTGAAGTGAGGGCCCAGGCCAGCAGCCATAGTACCTGGGTACCTGACCCCTGGTCCAGACCTGGGATGGGACTCAGCAATCTGTATTTTCATGAGCCTTCCAGGTATTTCGAGAGCATGTCAAAATTTGAGAACTACTCTGTGGCAGTTGATTTTCAAAGTATCAGTTTCTTTTGGCAGACATTACAGTGCACACCTCAGTGAGTTTCATGTGTTCAGAGTTGTGCCACTGTTGCTGCCATCTAATCCCAAAACATTTTTTATCACTAGTACCCATCCAGTCATTCCCTGTTTTCCCCTCCCTGCAGCCATTAATTACTTTCCGTCTGTAAAGATTTCTCTATTCCAAGCATTTCATACACAAAGAATCATACAATATGTGGCCTTTCATGTCTGGCTTCTCCCCACTTAGCATAATGTTTTCAAGGCTCATCCATTTCGTAGCAGGTGTCCATGCTTCATCCTTCTTTATGGCTGAATAATATTCCATTGTGTGGATATTCCACATTCTTTTTACCCTTTTTTATCCTTTCATCAGTTGGTGGGTATTTGGATTTTTCTGTTTTTTAGCTATTATGAATAATGCTGCTATAAACCTTTGTGTACATGTTTTTGTTAGGACCCAGATTCCGATTTATTGGATTTGGGCAGGGCTCACAGCTTGGTATTTTTTTGAAAAGCTCCCCTGGGTGGTTCTAATGTACAGTCAGTACTGAGAACCACTGGTTTAGAACCTTGGTACTCAGTGTGTGGGCCATGGGCCTGCAGCACAACTTCACCAGGGAGCTTATTAGAAATATGGACTCTGATGCTCCAGCCCCACCCAGATCTACTGAATCAGACTCCACATACTCTCAGGATCTCCGAGCAATTCACTGGCTCACTGAAGAGTGAGAGGCTATGACGTAGGGGGCGCTCAGGGTCCTTACCTACCATGTGTTCTGCTGTTTCTCTGACAAAATGCGTACTGGACTCTGGGTAAGAAATTACTTAGGGACTGCCGTTATCCCCTGCAGACGATCCTGTACAAGGTCAGGGACAGAGTGTCATTTGAAGCTGTACAGTGTCCCCAGTGCCTAAGTACAGTATACAGCATAAAGTGGGTGTGGGATAAAGATTCATCAAATGGAAACAGCAAAGAGCCTCTGAATACTTCGGTGTGTCCAGTGTGTGCTGTAGGTGATCCAGCCCCCAGAGCTGGGCAGCTCCGGTGTTCTGGGGCTGGCAGCACCTGTGTGATCCTAGCACGTTAATCATGCCCTCTGAGTGAACTTGTATGCATGGCTCCTCATAGACCGAGTAAAGATCAGATCCTTTAGAGCACTGGAAGCTATAACTGGAACCAGTTGACTGCTGCCCCACCTGGCTCCAAGAACCTAGAATTAAGAAGGAAAAAAAAAAAAAAAGATTGGTCTCTGAGAGTTAAAGGAAAATAAAGAATCTGCATACATGTGCAAAATCACTTTAGTCAGAAAATGTAGACCCCAGGCATGAACGTTGAAGGGAAGAACCAATTTGGTGAAGAAATAGGAGTAAATCGAAAGAGGGCTTGATGAGCCTGGAGAACAAAAGGGATGGTAATAAGATGAGCCTGAGCCAGGGGTTGTAAACCCACTTCTCCCCCTTTCCCCTGGCTGAATAGAGCCTCGGCTTATATTTTGTTCGACAGTACAGTGTTTTCAAAAACAGAGTTTGTCACAATATTTAAAATTCAAAGGGATTTACTTCTAAATCCAGTCTCTTTGATTTTTCTGGAAAAGTGGGCTGTGCTTGGTCTACTTTTCTGCACTGCATCACTGGCCCTGGGCTGACCCTTCTTGGGAGCCAGCGCTCTCCATTCTGCCCTCTGGACCCCCTTAAACCAGCTTGTTTTGCTCATTATTAGGTTTGCCTGGCTTGATGCGTCCCTGAGTTTGCCATCCCTGGAGGTGGGGACAGGGCACTAAACAGATGACAGCACTAGTTGTGAATAAATTGGCTTTCTGGCCTCATAACCAAGTCCTTTTGAGATTGATTAATGTGAATCTGTCTGCCCCTGAGACTAATTTCTGGATACTGATTGAGTCTATTTTCTAACGCTCCATTTCACAAGTACCAGGGGTGGGGGTGGTTATCACCATGTGGCAGTTCCTTCTAGAAACGGTGGCTGCTGGGCCCTGTGGCTTTCCTCTGTCTTCCTGTCTCTTTAAAAAGGGGCAAACCCCCTGCTTTGGAAGGTGCCAAGGTCACTTCAGATTTCCTGAATCGGAGGGCCCCCTCATTTTCTCCTGCAGGCCCTCAGAGGGGCTGGGTGTGGCTCGGGTGGCCCAAGTGGATGGAGTGTGAACAATGCTTCTACTTCTTCCAGGCCTCAGGCAAGACTTATGGTGACTCTTGCTCATTTTGTGTTGCAGGTATCTTTTGTACCTGCAAATTAAAAGAGATATTTTCCATGGTCGACTGCTCTGCTCCTTTTCAGATGCTGCCTACCTGGGTGCCTGTATCGTTCAAGGTAAGGTGGCCGCAGCTGCTCACCCCCTCTGAAGGGATGTGGGGTGCTGTATGTTCTGAGCTCTGAGTGCCAGGCATGGTGTCTGATGGGTATATTGAGGGGGAAAAGTCTGGCCAGGGAGGTAGATGTCAAACAGTTTGAAGTGAAATGTCAAAGCATTTATATATATAAATGTGTTTATATATATATAAATTCTATTTATTCCTGACTATATTCCTATATGTATAGATGAATACATGTGCAGCATATTGAACACTTCAGCTTTTCTAGCCATGGCATGATGAGGAGAGTGCCAGGCTCATGGCCCATCATACTCAGGTCGAATCTCACTTCCTGTCTACTGGCTATTTTACCACAGACAAATTATTTCAATTATTTAAGCATATATTAAATGGAGTGGCATACCTCTTTAACTTCTGTGTGAAGATTTCATGAGACTTATTTTCAGGGTTGAATGAGCCCCAGAGGGTGGGGCAGTGGGAAACAGTAAGCACATGGGTGCTTGGCTTGGCTTCTGGATGTTTCTACCTATAAGAAAAAAAACAAAAAACAAAAAACAAAAAACAAACCACCTGCTGAGTGAAGTAAGTCAATTGGAGAAGGACAAACATTATATGGTCTCATTCATTTGGGGAATATAAAAAATAGTGAAAGGGAATAAAGGGGAAAGGAAGAAGATTAAGTGGGAAATATCAGCAAGGGTGACAGAACAACAGAGACTCCTAACTCTGGGAAATGAACAAGGGGTGGTGGAAAGTGGGGAGTGGGTGGGGGGATGGGGTGATTGAGTGATGGGCACTGAGGGGGGCACTTGACGGGATGAGCACGGGGTGTTATGCTATATGTTGGCAAATCGAACTCCAATAAAAAAATATACAAAAAAAAAAAAAAAAGAAAAAGAAAAAACCACCTGGAAAGCAGTCTCCTGGCCCAAGGTGGTGCATGGCCATGGGGGTGGGCCCCGAATCCAAGTGAAGAATGACTCAGGTATTCTGTTCCCCTGGGCCAGTTGGGAGGCAGCTGGTAGCTAGTCTTGTTTGGAGGGACCCAGGTGATGTGGCCATTTGTGGTGTGAATGCTATGACATGTTTATGAGAGAAGGGGAGGAGGAGGGAGGGGAGATGGAGAGAAGAGGGGAGGGGAGGATGGGGAGAGGGGAGGGGGGACAAGGAGGGGGGATGGGAGAGGGAGGGGGATGAGATGGTGAGGGGAGATGGAGATGGTGAGGGGAGTAGAGGGGAGGGAGAAAGAGAAAGTTATCAAGTGAGCGGTCCTCTTCATAAAGTCTGGAATAACATGGGATTTTCTGATGGGTCATAAGCAGATCATGACGATCGTCTGCCTTCTCAATGCCAAGCTTCATTCACAGCTTGAGAAAGACACCCATCGTTCGCCTGGGTTTCACTGTCACTCACCACTGTCCCCGTGGGGTGCTCTGTGCTGTGAAATAGTTCCTTGGGCCCTGTTTATGGGTGTGTGTGCTTTCTGAGAATTCTGAAGAGTGTATCTGTGTTGCCGTCCCCTTCCCCTGGGATCCATCTAGTGAGCTGCACAGCAGATTTTGGCAGAGGTGTTAAAACCCTTGGAGATACTCAAGTTTAAAGTCAGAACCACAGTGGTCCGGTGATGGGAAATGGTCCTTCCGTCTGCCCCGAGATGGAGTGTGGAGCATGTGCTTCCCCAAACTACCTCTCTTACAGCAGAGCTTAGGGATGTTATAACCCATAGTCCCCCCTCCTTCCCTGTGAGGTTGCAAATTCCTGGTTAGGGTGCAGTGTCCTCTATAAGGGAAAAGCAGATCAATACTAATCCAAGCATCAGACCAGCACATGAGCATTTCAGAACTCATTTAGGCATTAGTGAATCATGGTCAAGTCTCCAAGGACAGACCGGCTCGATATGGATCTGTAACGGGAAACTCGCCATCCTGTTTTATGTTTGAAATAAAGTCACAAGGTCTCCGTCCAGACAGTCAGGGCCCTTGGTGCTATTAACCCTGATCATGCACAGATGCTGTGGAGACAGTAGAGCTGGAAATGGACCGGCAGATCTGGGAAGGACCATTCAGCGCTAAGATACAGCAGCCTCCATGGGCCATCTGTAGCAAATTGAGTAAAAGCTGGATTCTTGATGTTCTCTGGTGCTTGAGGTGATCTTTCAGCGGCCCTACAGATAAAGATCTGCTTTGGTGGACCTAATATGCTTACAGAGAGAGGGAGGGAATTATTAGAAAGTAGGAGGCCATATGACATTTCGTTGGCTTCTCATTTGCCAACCACCTCTTAAGGAGTGGATTTGAAGCTTCAGAATATTCTCAGCGCATGAAAAACAGGCAGCACCCAGAGTGTTGCTACATGTACGTCCTGAACACAGTGAGCGTATTCAATGCATGCAGTGCATTTTCTTTCATAATACAAATGGTAACACAGATACACAAAATCCTAGGTATCTGTTTATATCTTTTTCTTGGTAAAAATGGTATCTTTCCTGTTCCTTCTACAGAACAGCAACATGGTGGGATTGTCACTCTTCTCTCTTCTGTCTCTTGCATTGCAGATATTCAGAACTCAGTTTGATCTCAATTCATATCACTTCTGAGAAGTCTTCCTGGCCTACTCAAGTAGCCTGTCTCCTGCACCTCATTCTGTCTCATACCTGTTTTGTTGCCTTTTAAGCACTTATACTGGAAATTACATTATTGAGTTGTTTTGTGACTTCTTATGCATTCCCTCTATGTAGAATCTAAATTCCATGGAAGTAGAGCTCTGGGGGCATTTTTCACCATAATATCCCTGTGTCTGGCATGTAGCAAGTTCTCTAGTAATGATGTTAAGTGAACCAGGGCACTTGCCTAAATTGCACCACTGTGTGCTTTATTTCTCTGCTTGGGAAAGAGTGATTGATCCCCTACCCTCATGTATTTATTTGCTCATGTTCTCTGAATGTTTACTGAGCAGCTGGTATGTGGCAGGCACTGGATTCCAAAGTCCCTGGTTGGGAGGGAGGAGGGGGAAGGACAGACAGTAAACAGGCAGGTGTAACATGTGTGTTAATGGCTCAATAGAGGGACACCCAAGTGCCTGCTTTGACTTCAGGAGGGCTCCAGACCCAGTGAGGGGGATCAGGGAAGGCTCTTGGAGGAGTGGCCCCTGGAACATCCTGTCTCTCATGTTCTTTTGGAATGAATCCTCTCCAAACCAGGGGAAATGCATTGCGGAGCTTGCCCTTTATACTTACCATCACCTGATAGCACTCATCCTTTTGCTTCAACTCTTTGGATTTTTCTGACAGTTAAATTCCCTTAGAAACCCACCAGGGCCCGTTTCAGATTGCAAGCCATCTGATGTGCATTTTGTCACAACTTGACCCTCGCTTACCCAATTCCTCTTGATAGGGAAGACAAAGTCTGAATGTTTAAAAGTCCTGAATCATTTGTGAACTGCCTTCACTTCAGGTGAAGTCAGGCAAAGACCAGCTTTAAGGGACAACCAAGCAGGGCACGTGATGCGAGAGCATTGACATTTACCTTGCTAGCAACCTAGGTGCAGGTTCCATGGCATTTCTTCTCTTAGTTTTATGGCATTTTCCAAGCTCTTCATTTGCAGTGTTTAGCAGTACAAGTTCATTTTATCTCATTTCCCTGGATAGGGACCCACCACCCCACCCCTGGCACCAATGTCTTCCCTTACCAACCACCATGCAAGCTGACATTTGCATTGAAACTGACCTAGTTTTGTATTGGTGGTCCATTCTCTATGGAAAATGGAAGCATTGAGTTATACCACCTCCTAAATTTTTAGGTGCATAGCCAGCTCACAGGGTGATACATATGTATGGATGTGGTATAGGTCTATCATGTGTGTATCTTTTGAAACTCAGGTTAGGTTAATCATCAGTGGATGGCTCATTCTCTTCATTAGTCCCTCTGGGTCCATCAGTTGATTGATTGATTGATTGATTTTCCTTTTTATTTTTTATTTAAAAAAATTTTTTTAAAGTAGTGGTTTTAATACAGATTTGCAGAGACTTTGCCAAATTAAAAATTTCAAACATTTCTTCTCCAAAGTTCTGCCTCTGAAATTCATTCTTTCTTTCTCTTTCTTTCTCTCTTTCTTTCTCTCTTTCTTTCTTTCTTTCTTTCTTTCTTTCTTTCTTTCCTTTCTTTCTTTCCTTTTTAATAAATTTATTTTTTATTGGTGTTCAATTTACCAACATACAGAATAACACCCAGTGCTCATCCTGTCAAGTTCCCCCCTCAGTGCCTGTCACCCATTCCCCGCCCCCCCGCCCTCCTCCCCTTCCACCACCCCTAGTTCATTTCCCAGAGTTAGGAGTCTTTATGTTCTGTCTCCCTTTCTGATATTTCCCACACATTTCTTCTCCCTTCCCTTATATTCCCTTTCACTATTATTTATATTCCCCAAATGAATGAGAACATATAATGTTTGTCTTTCTCCGATGGACTTATTTCACTCAGCATAATACCCTCCAGTTCGATCCGCGCTGAAGCAAATGGTGGGTATTTGTCATTTCTATGGCTGAGTAATATTCCATTGTATACATAGACCACATCTTCTTTATCCATTCATCTTTTGATGGACACCGAGGCTCCTTCCACAGTTTGGCTATTGTGGACATTGCTGCTAGAAACATCGGGGTGCAGGTGTCCCGGCGTTTCATTGCATCTGAATCTTTAGGGTAAATCCCCAACAGTGCAATTGCTGGGTCGTAGGACAGGTCTATTTTTTTAAATTTTTATTTATTTATGATAGTCACAGAGAGAGAGAGAGGCAGAGACACAGGCTGAGGGAGAAGCAGGCTCCATGCGCCGGGAGCCCAATGTGGGACTCTATCCGGGGTCTCCAGGATCGCACCCTGGGCCAAAGGCAGGCGCTAAACTGCTGCGCCACGCAGGGATCCTGGCAGGTCTATTTTTAACTCTTTGAGGAACCTCCACACAGTTTTCCAGAGTGGCTGCACCAGTTCACATTCCCACCAACAGTGTAAGAGGGTTCCCCTTTCTCCGCATCCTCTCCAACATTTGTGGCTTCCTGTCTTGTTAATTTTCCCCATTCTCACTGGTGTGAGGTGGTATCTCATTGTGGTTTTGATTTGTATTTCCCTGATGGCAAGTGATGCAGAGCGTTTTCTCATGTGCGTGTTGGCCATGTCTGTGTCTTCCTCTGTGAGATTTCTCTTCATGTCTTTTGCCCATTTCATGATTGGATTGTTTGTTTCTTTGCTGTTGAGTTTAATAAGTTCTTTATAGATCTTGGAAACTAGCCCTTTATCTGATACGTCATTTGCAAATATCTTCTCCCATTCTGTAGGTTGTCTTTTAGTTTTGTTGACTGTATCCTTTGCTGTGCAAAAGCTTCTTATCTTGATGAAGTCCCAATAGTTCATTTTTGCTTTTGTTTCTTTTGCCTTCGTGGATGTATCTTGCAAGAAGTTACTGTGGCCAAGTTCAAAAAGGGTGTTGCCTGTGTTCTCCTCTAGGATTTTGATGGAATCTTGTCTCACACTTAGATCTTTCATCCATTTTGAGTTTATCTTTGTGTCTGGTGCAAGAGAGTGGTCTAGTTTCATTCTTCTGCATGTGGATGTCCAATTTTCCCAGCACCATTTATTGAAGAGACTGTCTTTCTTCCAATGGATAGTCTTTCCTCCTTTATCGAATATTAGTTGACCATAAAGTTGAGGGTCCACTTCTGGATTCTCTATTCTGTTCCATTGATCCATGTGTCTGTTTTTGTGCCAGTACCACACTGTCTTGATGACCACAGCTTTGTAGTACAACCTGAAATCCGGCATTGTGATGCCCCCAGATATGGTTTTCTTTTTTAAAATTCCCCTGGCTATTCGGGGTCTTTTCTGATTCCACACAAATCTTAAAATAATTTGTTCTAACTCTCTGAAGAAAGTCCATGGCATTTTGATAGGGATTGCATTAAACGTGTAAATTGCCCTGGGTAACATTGACATTTTCACAATATTAATTCTGCCAATCCATGAGCATGGAATATTTTCCATCTCTTTGTGTCTTCCTCAATTTCTTTCAGAAGTGTTCTATAGTTTTGAGGGTATAGATCCTTTACATCTTTGGTTAGGTTTATTCCTAGGTATCTTATGCTTTTGGGTGCAATTGTAAATGGGGTCATTAAGCCCGTTCACGTTCAGAGTTACTATTGAAAGGTATGAGTTTAGTGTCATCATGATATCTATTCAGTCCTTGTTTTTGTGGATTGTTCCACTGAACTTCTTCTTAAAGGGGAATTTTAAGAGTCCCCCTTAAAATTTCTTGCAGAGCTGGTTTGGAGGTCACATATTCTTTCAGTTGCTGCCTCTTGGAAGCTCTTTATCTTTCCTTCCATTTTGAATGAGAGCCTTGCTGGATAAAGTATTCTTGGTTGCATGTTCTTCTCATTTAGGACCCTGAATATATCCTGCCAGCCCTTTCTGGCCTGCCAGGTCTCTGTGGAGAGGTCTGCTGTTACCCTAATACTCCTCCCCATAAAAGTCAGGGATTTCTTGTCTCTTGCTGCTGTAAGGATCTTCTCTTTATCTTTGGAATTTGCAAGCTTCACTATTAAATGTCGAGGTGTTGAATGGTTTTTATTGATTTTAGGGGGGGATCTCTCTATTTCCTGGATCTGAATGCCTGTTTCCCTTCCCAGATTAGGAAAGTTTTCAGCTAGGATTTGTTCAAATACATATTCTAGCCCTCTGGCCCTTTCAGCGCCCTCGGGAACCTCAATTAATCGTAGGTTTTTCTTCCTCAGGCTGTCGTTTATTTCCCTTAATCTATCTTCATGGTCTTTTAATTGTTTGTCTCTTTTTTCCTCAGTTTCCCTCTTTGCCACCAACTTGTCTTCTATGTCACTCACTCGTTCTTCCACCTCATTAACCCTCATCGTTAGGACTTCTAGTTTGGATTGCATCTCATTCAATTGATTTTTAATTTCTGCCTGATTGGATCTAAATTCTGCAGTCATGAAGTCTCTTGAGTCCTTTATGCTTTTTTCTAGAGCCACCAGTAGCTGTATAATAGTGCTTCTGAATTGGCTTTCTGACATTGCATTGTAATCCAGATTTTGTAACTCTGTGGGATAGAGGACTGTTTCTCATTCTTTCTTTTGAGCTGAGGTTTTCCTTCTAGTCATTTTGCTCAGTGCAGAGTGGCCAAAAACAAGTTGTATTGGGAAAAGGAGAAAAAGAGAGTAGAGAAAGAAGGAAAGAAAAGAGAAAAAGAAAAAAGATAAAAGGAAGAAAAAGAAAAGCAAAAGAGAAAGAAAGGGGAAAAAAAAGGGTGGGGGAAGCAAACAGAAATCAAAAAGCAAAAAAGAAAAAAAAAAGAAAAAAAAACAAAACGGGGGGGTGGTATCTTCCGATTCTGTGTACTTTAAGCCCCTTGACTTCCCCTGGAACTTGTCCGTCTAGCTGGTCTTCTGGGGGAGGGGCCTGTTGTGCTGATTTTCAGGTGTTAGCACTTGGGGGAGCTGCTCTGCCCCCTGCCTGGTGCAGGGCTCAGTGGGGGTTGTTTACCCCGTGAGGCCCCAGGAGGAACAACCGCAGTGGCGGGGCCAGCTCTGGAGCCCTGGATTCAGCCCCCGCAGTAACTCCAGAGCTCTCCGTCTGCAGGGCCTGGAGGCTCCGGGGCGGGGCCGCTGATCTGCTCAGCTCGGGGCAGGAGCGTCCTCGCTGTCCTGGGCCCTCCCGGCCTCTGCCTGTCCCGGGGGAGGCCGGATCCTGGGCTGTGTCCCGGCGCCCTGTGCTCCGGGGCCTGCGCTGTTGGATTCGCGCTCCCGCCCCGCAGCCCCCTCCGCGGAGCCGCCGCCCGAGCCCCTCCGAGCTGCTCTGGGTCCCGCCGTGCGCGCTGCAGCCCTCAGGGAGCTCGGCGCACTCTCCCGGGGCGCAGGTGCCTGTTAGTGTCCCCGGGAGCCCGAGGGCATCCCCGCCCTCCTGGGGTCCTGCTCCACCTCCCCGCGAGCCCCTCTCCGCCCGGGAAGGTCGGTGCAGCTCCTGCTCCTCCGGGACGGGGCTCTCCTGTCCTGGGGACACTCGCCCCGGCCTCAGCCCGGCTCCTCGCGGGGCCCCTCCCCCTTGGAGGCCTTTTGTTTCTTTATTTCTTTTCTCCCCGTCTTCCTACCTTGATAGAAGCGTGAACTCTTCTCACGGTATCATTCCAGCTGTTCTCTCTTTAAATCTCAGGCCGAATTCGTAGATTTTCAGGATAATTTGAAGGTTATCTAGGTAATTTGGTGGGGACAGGTGACTTGGGGACCCTACTCTTCCCCCATCTTGCCCCTCCTCCTCTGATTTTCCTTTTTATTATTCTCCATTTCCATTCCTTAAGACAACAATGGGGTTCATATAGATCTTTGACTTTCCATACAACCTTATAAATGATAACATTGTTTTGTATGTATACACTTTTAAGTTTCATGTATTAAATGGGGCTGTAAAACGTATTTTAATCCGTCTATGCTCAAAACCTGGTTTTGGGGATCTATTCAGGTTTTTTAGTGTCCATAAATTGCTTTTAATTGCTACAGAGTATCTGGTAGGGTACATTGCTCATGTTTTATTTATTGCTCCTATCAACAATGAACACCCAAGTTGCCTTCGAATCCTTTCTGGTACTTAGAGTTTTTCTAGAATGTATGCCCAGCAGTGGGATTGTTTGACTAAATATTCCCAGCTTGCTCTTTAGAAGAGCTGCGTGCATCAAGGATCATCCAGAAGTGTGCAAGTATTTTCATTTCCTTATATCTCTGCCAACATATAAAATCATCCACTTCTACACATTTTGCCAATTTTTTAGGTGTGGAGTGATTTTGATTTCCATAGTTCTGATTACTGATGAGTTTGAACATTTGTCTATATTGGCTGTTTATATTCTTTGACCATTTTCCCATTGGTCCTCCTGGCCATTTTCTTATTGATTGGTAGGGATTTCTTCTTTATTCTACATATTAGCCCTTGTCAGTTTCGGACTTTGTAAATATATTCTTTCAATTTGTCGTCTGTTATTTTGACTGTGACTACCTTTAATGAACAGAAGTATTTTAATCTTGACACTTTCCAACTAGTTTCCCTCCTATGGTTAATGGTATTTTGGGTCTTATTTTTAAAGTCCTTCCTCATGTAGGATATATACTTTAGGGAGTTTTAAGAACTCTGTAATTTGAATTCTATTAGGAAGCTTTAAAGAGCTTTGCTTTCCTCCCAGTTTTGTCCTTTTGTAGTCATTAGATGATTCAACAATGAAAGGACAGTAGGTACAAATTACAGAGTTGGATGTGATTTTGCAGATGTGCTTAAGGCATATTGATTCTTATCTACTACAAAGTCATGTTGGTGATCAAGTTCTTCTAATACAATTTTCCTACCATCTTTTAATCTTCTTTCCCGGGCCATTTCTGCCTGAGACACTTGCTCCTTTTGGTACATTTTCCCTAGCAGGCTTGTGCAATCACTAAAAAGTATCCCCACTGCCAGAACATCACCTTTGCTGCTCCAAGCTATGACTGATGTACTTTCTAGGTCCATCCTCTCCTAGACCTTCTGGGAGCTCAGAGATGTGCCAGCATTTTTTTTTTTTTTTGTGCCATTAAAGACCCCCTGGAGGTGCTCTGTGTTAGAATCCAGAATAATCTTCATCTGGTATACTTCCCATGCTTAGATTTACACTTTTAATTGGAGAAAGATTCCATTTATTTTTAAGTGCAGTCTTCTTGGTTGCCTTCATGTTGTGAATTTTTTTTTTATGGGATGCACCTATACTTGTATGAATCATAGAATTCCCAGACTCAGAAAATTAGCTATAAAGGAACCTTGAGGGACATCCAGTGATTTCCAACTAATATCCTAGGGAGCATTTGGAAATACTGGGGGGCATCTGTGTTGGTCATAATGACTGTGTGTACTATTAACACTTAATACCTGATGGGTAGGGTGATGAATGTACTATCATGCTTTGAAATATCTGAAAAGATAAAGAATTGTTTGGCTTTCTAAGTGCCAATAGTGCCTCATCGAAAAACAACTAAATTTCCTTGTTATGTAGATGAAGAAAATGAGACTCAAAGAAGTTGACAAGTGCCCAAGCTCATGGCTAAATCTGAGCTAGAATATAGGCTTCTAGACACTCAGGGTGTGGTCCTCCCATGGATAAAAATCCATTTTGTTGGGTGAGCTATTGCCAGCTCTTCATTTGGGTGGCAGAAACCATTCCACAAGTACCCTATTCTTGTTCTTAATCTTTCTCTCTTATTTTTTATTCGTTACAGCTGAGCTCGGTGATTACGATCCTGATGAGCATCCTGAGAATTACATCAATGAGTTTGAGATTTTCCCTAAGCAGTCACAGAAGCTGGAAAGAAAAATAGTGGAAATCCATAAAAATGAACTCAGGTAATAGGGGTAGACATTTGGAAGAAGGTATTCTTACTGCAGGGAATGTGGAAATCATGTTGTGAAGTAAGAATGTTGGTAATGTATGAGGACTGTTCCAGGTGGCAGAGCAATCTTTCTGGGCACTGTCAAGATCTTCCACCAGTAACAATCTCCATAGTGTGAGGTCCCCTACGTGGCTGTCTATGAACCATCCAGTTATTAGAACCATATATTTTCCTATGGGTTTTAACACCCTGAGTTTCAGTGAGTGAAATCTAGGGTAAATAAGTAATCATTTCTATTTTGAATTTTGCATTGCCTCTTCCTCTCCTATGGCATTGCTGGAAGCTTTGACTCCAAGTAGGGTGAAATCGTTGAGCTGCTTTCAGGATGACAGATTCAGTGTCTGCTTTCTTTCTTGTCTGTGGTGCTCCAGGATGATTGTGACTAACTACATAGTAATAATGGTAGAATTAGCAAAACTGCATACAGTATTCACTCTGTACCAGGCACCATTCTAAGTACTTATACATAGTGACTCATTTAATCTTCACAATATCTAGGAGATAGGTGCCATGGTTGTTTCCATTTTACAGATAGGGGAGCTGAGGCACAGATAGATTAAGCATCTTACCCAGACTAGCAAGTGGCAGAGCCAGGATTTGAATCCAGGCAGCCTGGCTCCAGAGTCTGTGCTCTTCATGCTTGTGATGCTCCTGCTCTGCATAGGCTACCAGATATGAAATGGAGCATGGATAGGAGTCACTGACAACTTGGAATCAGGTAACTCTAGTACTCTAGTGTGTAACTAAAATTTAGATCTATGCAAATCATGGAAAAATTCACTTTGGTAATAATAAACATGGGCTATGTTAGGACAAGCATGGATGAAGACCTGGAGGAACTCAGATGCCTTCATCTTCGGGACCTCTGGTAATTATAGAAAAGAAAAATAGTGTCACCAGATTATGAATTCTGGAACAAGAAACTGTCCCCTTGAGACAGTGCTCGAATTCCCTACTTTACGCAGGCACTCCCCCTTCTGGTAAATCTGAGCATAGTATATATGTGGGCAGTAAAGGCAGCAGCATATTCCAGCTCTGGAAAGATGACCTTTGTTCTTAACAAATAAAGATGACTAAACATCAAAAATTGTACTGATTTCAGAAAGCAACATGCCATCCCTATGGGTAATTTTAGGGTATTGTCTTCTAATGAAAAGCTTTATTGAAAATATAGGACATTGACTACTCTTTTTTACATTTGGGGGATGAGAATTAGTAGAGGTAAAAATAAAGCTCCAATATTCTAGCTGAGGAGTTTGTGGACAAGCAGTGTCTGGGCAGCACAGGGGAGGGGACCTCTGGGGAGGGGAGTCATACCCACTGTGTGGATTGGTGAGAGATAGGAATCATAAGGTCTACTGTGACCAGAAATTGCAGGACCTTAAATGTTCAAAACATATGACATTAGTAAACATTTATCAAGCATTACTGGATGCCAAAACACTGTGCAAAGATTCTTACGTATGTCCACTCAGTCCTCCTAAACTCTAAAAGGAAGGTGCTATTGTTGCTCCCATTTCAAGGTGAAGAAGGTGCAATGTGCAGTGGATAAAGGACTCACCCTGTTAGCAACAAAGTCAGGAGTTGAACCTTGCTCTTACTTGACAACAACATCCATGCTCTTATTCATTCTGCTGAGCAATCATAAGGCAACCAAGTAGTCACGTTGGTGTTTCATAGCAGTCACATGGCAGTGGTGCCACAGGGTGGAGACTGTGGGCAGGAGGACCAATTAGTTACTTCTGCTCTCCAAACAAGAGATGCCATGGAGTAGAGAATAGGAGTAGAGAATTGAAAGAAGAAAGTTTTAAGTAATATTATATCAAGACAATGGCCCACTGAATTTCATGAGTAAATGAATGAATCAGAGAAGATTCTAGATTGCTTTTTATAATCAGAAAGCTGTAGATTGGACCTCGTGCCAGCACCTGCCTTTGTTGATAACCCTGAACATCATACACCAGGAGAAGAGAAGGGGTCATCAATCAGCCATGGTTTATAAATCTTGGAAGTAAATGCCATGGCTTGATCGAAGCTGCATTCTGAAGCACTAGGCATTTGTAACATCCAGAAAGCCCTTGTGAAGAAATTAGAGTTGTATATTGAAGAACAAAATAGCCAGAAATTATGTGACATTGCATGGAGAGATACAGAGGGTATTTTCCAGTGAATTTTTGCTCATTCTCAAGTAGTTGTGCATTTTCTTCGGCATCGTGCAGTAGAGAGAGAGATTATAGGTTTGGAAGGGAAAATAAGAGCAGAACAAGTTGACAGTGCAGAGGGAGAGAGACTTTTTAAACTTTTTTTTTTTTGAAGATTTTATTTATTTATGCATGAGAGACGCACAGAGAAAGAGGCACAGACACAGGCAGAGGGAGAAACAGGCTCCACACAGGGAGCCTGACATGGGACTCGATCTCGGGTCTCCAGGATCACGCCCTGGGCTGAAGGTGGCGCTAAACTGCTGAGCCACCAGGGCTGCCCGAGACTTTTTAGAATTGGTTGGAAACCTGCCATAGAGACTGAAGTTACTCTGAGGGTTCAGCAGACCCTTTGCACACAGATTATAAAAGTGTTGATTTTTCTAGTGTGGAGAACTGGACCTTTGGTTGGATTGCTTTGCAAAACCAACAGTGTCAGAAAGGAGTTGTAGGTGGAAGAGAACCATATGAGGTTGTACCAAGATGTTACCATCTTACTCTCCAAGGTCCTCACCCATGACCCTCCCACACAACAAAGGGATAATGTATGATCATTGAACTATTACAGAAACTTCCTGAGAGGATTCAGCTGGCCTATCTTGGGCTTTGAGGGGCCCCCAAAGTTAACCTCCTGCTTCCTGCCTGGTTTCTGAACCAGTGGAGAAGGAAAACAAGAGATGGCAGGCAACATACAAATGATAATGGTGATGATGATTTACAGTGAGATTAGCATACTTACCTGTGGGGGTTCCCAACCTTCTTCTGCCTTTTTCTTTGATTGTAATTGTTCTCTTTCTGTACTTTCTAAGGAAGGGGAAAAAGCTGTGATTCTTGGGAGAAAAGTAACCAGGGAGGAAAAGAACCTCTCTGTCTAGGAGGCTACGAATTGCTTGAAGATGGGACCAAGGTGATGTGATAGACAGCCATGAATGAAAGAGTTCTTTAGGAGGAAGAAAGAGAGACTCCTTGGAATTTTGGGGTGCTTGAAAATAAAAGACCAAAAGTGTAGTTAGAATTTCCATCAACTTAGATTCCTTCAGCATTAAGAGATTTGTGAATGAAGATTGAAATGTATGATTGGGCCAACCTTGCTTTCTTAAATGTGCCATCTGAACAGGAGGATAGGGTAGGGAGAAGTGAGAGTTTTGCAAATGTAATAGTATAGTTATTGATCATCTCTGTATTAGACATGATAAACTAGATTTTGCTTGGGAAACAATCCTGAAAGCTCAGTGTTTAGAACAAGCAAGGCTTATCGTTTGTCTTGCTATGTGTCTACCAGATGTCAGCTGGGAGTCTCTGCTCACCACTGTCACTCAGGGCACTCAGAGGTTTGAATTTGCCAGTTGTTGAGCCAGAGGGAAAAGAGAGTTCTGGAAAGTCTTGCTTCAGCTTGGATGTGATACACATCACTTCCGCTTAACGATTGTGGCCATAACTAGTCACATGTTCCTACCTAATGGCAAGGAAAGTACAAACTGGAAATAGCTAGCAAACAGCTCTTAATGGGCTTTGTAATCTCATTAGCTAATAGGCTTCTTTAAACTTTTTTTATTAAAAAACTTTATTTTTTAGATTCACAGCAAAATTGAATGGAAGGTACAGAGATTTCCCTTATTCTCCCTGCATAGCCTCTCCTGTTATCAACATCTCCACCAGAGTGATGCATTTGTTGCAATTGATTAACCTACCCTGACACATCATTATCACTTAAATCCATAATTTGCCTTAGGGCTCACTCTGGAGGTTGTGCATTCTGTGGACAATAGTATGATGACATGTATAGTATCATGCAAAATGTTTTCACTGCCCTAAAAATCCTCTGTGCTCTGCTGTTCATCTCCTTCTCCTCCCCCACCCCAGCCACTGGCAAACACTGATCTTTTAACTGTCTCCCCAGTTTTGCCATTTCTAGAGTATCATATTGTTAGAATCCTACAGTATGCAGCCTTTTCAGATTCTCTTCTTTTACTTAGCAACCTGCATTTAAAGTCCCTCCATGTGTTTCCATCCATAGCTCATTTCTTGCTGAATAATATTTGATTGTCTGTATGTTTCACAATTTTTCCACTGACCTAGTGAAGGACATCTTGGATGCTTCTAAGCTTTGGCAATTATGAATAAGGCTTTTATAAACACTCATGTGCAGGCCTTTTGTGTGGACATACATTTTCAACTCCTTTGGTAAATATCAAGGGGCATGGCTGCTGGATTGTATGGCGAGAGTATGTTTAGTTTTGAAAGAAGTCCTCAAACTGTCTTCCAAAGCAGCTGCATTCCCACCAGCAATGAATGAGAGTTTCTGTTGTTCCCATACATCTTCACCAGCATTTGGTATTATCAGTGTTCTTGATTTTGGTCATTCTAATAAGCATGCGGTGAACAGTGCTTTATTCAGAAAAATTCTATAGAGGCATCGTTGGGCCTCCTAATATCCTGTAAACTAGAAGATCTGGGGATGTATGATTCACATTATTGAATAGATGTTAATGCTAGAACTCACTGTGGCTGAATGATTCTTCTAGATCAGAGTGTATATATATATGTATATATATGTATGTGTATATATATATATAAAATATTGCAGTCACGTGGCTATGCCTTTGTAGAGCAAAAGAAGACAAAAACCACACCTAAGTTAGTGGGCTATGATTCAATGAAACTTGGTTGACAAAACAGATGGTGGGCCAGATTTTACCTGGGGGTTCTAGCTTGTGGACTCTTAAACACATGGCAGAGCAGGTCTGGAATTAATTTCTGCTTCACTGCCTGTCTCTGTAGATAATTTTAAGTCAAAAGAGCTGTATTTGTTTTTAAAACTACGTATAAAAAAGAATCTTAAAATTTACAGATTTCAGTTTGGTACACAGGGATGAGGTTCTAGCATTGGGACTGCTTAGAAATAGGTTAACCCTCCTTCCAGAGTCCTCTGGTGGCTGGAAGAAGCTGACCCCACCATCCCCAGGGATGTGACAGTTCTATTCCTTTTGAGGGTCTTGGTTGCTGTTCTCCACACAGCTTTGATCACGGCCATGTATGTGGGTTAGGAGGGAAAACTCATCCCATTAGTCCTGAGGGTGCACAGGGGGGGTTGAAGATCAAGAATATGATTGATTTCACTATCAAGAACCCTGAGAGGCTTCTCTGGAGCTTTTCCTAGAGTTTCTACTCAGCTAGTTCTCTCCATACCAGTTTATCAGATTTCTCATTAGACGCAAAGACATTTGGATTAGCTTCAGGCACAGGTCATCAGCTTTCAAATATTCATAAATCTCACTTGGGAGTGAAGTTGTTTTGATGAAGTATATTCATGTCCTTAAAAAGCAGAAAAATCATCCAATTAGCTACCATGATAATGATCTGATGCAGTGAGGCTTGTGCTAGAAGCAATAATGATACTGAGTGGATTTCAGACAAAGTCATTATCTCTTTTTATTTTTCAAAATTCACATTCTGTGTAAATCATGTGCATCCTGGCAAGGCTTTACACTTTCAAAAATGTCTAGTATTCTAGGGATAAGTGACCTGCATTGATAAATACCCTCTACCTGTGCTTCTGATGAAGAGATCACAGGAGCCCCCCTAGGAGGTGTTTGTGTGTGGGTTTTGGGAAGGGCATGTATTGTGTTAAAGGAAAATGGGAAAGATCAGGTTACTTTAAAACTTCTAATCTTTTTTGAGATATGCTTTCCATCCTCTCTACTCCTCCCCTTCCTTTGGCCTTTCCCTTCTCAAGTCTCTTACTTTAAAACCCTGAATTTCTCTCTCTCTCTCTCTGGTGGGTTATCAAATTCATTTCCATTCTCTGTTGCTATTTGGCATAGGAATTGGAAGAGGGAATTATTAGTATCACATGCTCCTCCTATAAAAACTGAATCCTTGTATTATGTGGCCTGGAGTCAGGGATGTTTCTGGGGAGGGTTGGGCCAGGGGCAAATCATGTGTGCACCCAAGTTACCAACATTTCTACACAGGTAAAATCTGGTTATGGTGACTTGAAAGGAGAAAGAGTGGTGTCACTGAAGTGCAACATGGCTTAAGAAAGAGAGAGGAATAGTATTGACAGCTTGAATCAGCGATGACCTAATAATATACTCTTTGATCCCCTCTGACATGTGACATGTAAATCATGCATAGTCAAAGACTTTTTTGAACTTTAGATGAGCTTATAACAGTGTATCCATCCCTCTGTCCATCCATATACCCATCCATGATTCATCCATGCATCTACCTGTCCATTTATCCATGCACCCATTCATGACTCATCCATGCATCCATACATTCATGCATACACCTATCCATCTATCCATGCACCCATTCACGATTCATCCATACATCCATTCGTTCATCTGTTCATACAACAATATTTATTAAGAGGCAACTCTGTGTCAGGAACTATGCAAATGTTGGATGACCTAGGCCACTAATCTTCAACTGCTTTACCACAACACTGGGATCCTCTTCCTCATCTATACTTATCTAAAAAAAATACAATTAATTTGCTTCCTAATTTTTATTTGTCATACACAGCTACAACTATCACCCAGAGCCTTTGAATATCCAGAGGTCACCAGCCAAAAGTAAAAAACTTGACCCCCAATTATTATACTTGAGGAACTCTTGGAGTCCAAAATAGGGGTTATAAAATGACAGTTGTTGTGTTACACTCTGACCCAGATGTATGTTTCTTGGGCCAAATAATGTGGGTTTTTTTTTTTGTTTGTTTGTTTTGTTTTTTTAGTTTTTAGTATTTGTTTTTGTTTTTTAGTTTCAGAGGTAGAATTTAGTGATTCATCAATTGCCTAAAACACCCAGTGCTCATTACATCAAGTGCCCTCCTTAATGCCCATCACCTGATTATCCCTTTCCCCCACCTGCCTCCCCTCCAGCAACCCTCAGTATGTTTTCTAGAGTTCAGCATCTCTTATGGTTTGCCTCTCTCTCAATTTTCATCTTACTTTATTTTTCCTTCCCTTCTCCTATGTTC
This sequence comes from Canis lupus baileyi, assembly GCF_048164855.1. Lineage (NCBI taxonomy): Eukaryota > Metazoa > Chordata > Mammalia > Carnivora > Canidae > Canis > Canis lupus. Next base: position 77,028,356 of record NC_132838.1, read on the forward strand.
ATCTGTTCTTAAATTACACATATGAGTGAAATCATATGGTATTTGTCTTTCTCTGACTTATCTCACTTAACATAATACCCTCTAGTTCCACCCACATCATTGCAAATGGCAAGATTTCATTCTTTTTATGGCTAATATTCTATTATAAATATACACACATACACACACACACACACACACACACGCACACACACACCACATCTTCTTTATCCATTCATCTGTCAATGGATATCCAGGCTTATTCCATTATTCCATATTTTGTCTATTGTGAACATTGCTGCTATAAAAATTGAAGTGCATGTGTCCCTTTGAATCACTATGTTTGTATACTTTGGATAAATACCTAGTAGTTCAATTGCTGGGTCATAGGGTAGCTCTATGTTTAACTTTTCGAGAAACCTCCATACTGTTTTCCAGAGTGGCTGCACCAGTTTGCATTCCCACCAAGAGGGTTCCCCTTTCTTCACATCCTTGCCAACATCTGTCATTTCCCAAGTTATCTCATTGTGGTTTTGATTTGTATTTCCCAGATGCTGAGTGATGCTGAGCATTTTTTCAGTTTGTTGGCCATTTGTATATCTTCTTTGGAGAAATGTCTGTTCATGTCTTATGCCCATCTCTTATGTGGATTTTTTTTGGGGGGGGGTATTGTGTTTGAGAAGGTCTTTATAGATTTTGAATACTAGCCTTTTATCTAATAAGACATTTGCAAATATCTTCTCCCATTCCATAGGTTGCCTTTTAGTTTTGTCGACTGTTTCCTTTGCTGTGCAATAGCTTTTTATCTTGATGAAGTCCCAGTGGCTCATTTTTTGCTTTTGTTTCCCTTGTCTTTGGTGATATGTTTAGCAAGAGGTTGCTGCAGCTGAGGTCAAAGAGGTTGCTGCCCATGTTCTCCTCTAGGATTTTGATGGATTCCTGTCTCACATTTAGGTCTTTAATCCATTTTGAGTTTATTTTTGTGTATGGTGTAAGGAAGTGGTCTAATTTCATTCTTCTGCATGTGGCTGTCCAATTTTTCTAACACCATTTACTGAAGGGGCCAAATTAAGTCTTTAAAAATGGAATCAGTTGCCAAAACGTTCCAGCTTTACTTGCACCTGGGAGATTTGGTAACACTAGGCCTTGCCCCACATGATAACACTCAGCTAGAGCTAAGCAGCAGTGCTCTGTAAGAGACCCATTTGCTCTCTAAATTGCCACCATCCCTGCTTGGCCAGTTCACCTTCTGCCTCCATTGGTATTGAGTTTGAGACCACCTTCTTGTACCAATAAGGAGACAGATGTCTGAGAAATTAATTTATCCAAGGCCTCACAATTTGAAGGCAATGGACTTTGACCTGAAACCCATGTTTTCCTGTACAGTGTTCTGATATCTTTCTAACTGACTGCTCTCCTGGAAGTCTTGTCCTTGCCTGGCCACAGGGCATTACCACTGTCTCCCTCATAGTATGGGAGTTACCCAGATTAGTAGTGTTCTATCTAATGTTCTCATAAAGATGGTTCCTAAAGGTCCAAGGAGTTTTTAAGAGACCACGTTCCTCTTTAAACAATTAGACACGACAGACTGGAGACTCCTCTAGTTAGGATGTAGAGAAGCATGAGACATCCATTTCCCCCAATACCAATATAACACAACAAGCCACGTAGATTACAGAATCATAGTTTTAAAACACATCTGAAGGCAAAGAAACCTAAAGTAAAATTCAGAGTGTCTTTCCTAGGACACTGGAGACATACACTTGCTTTCACTTCTGATGGTGTGGGAGGAGGAGGAGGAGGAGTATGCCATAGGTGGGTCAAGGGGAACTAGTCAAGTCTTTAGCAAGCTTTTGATGGCCATGGATGGGATGACTTAGCTCATTGGGATTGCAAAGATGCCAGCTGCAGAGTGAGTTATACTTTCCCACCACCATTTGGCTCTAGGCCTTCACCAAGCAAAGATGGAAGAAGTCAGACATGGCTGGAGAGCAGAGTGAAATTCTTCCAAGGCACTCCAGGCCTTCATCCAGGGCAGGGTAGCTCTTGCCAACAGCAGGGAAAGGGCCACAGGGAGATCCTTCTGAAGTGCTGAGAGCCCGTGATGGGACTGAGCAAAGGAGACTCCTTGAAGCTCAAAAAGTTGACAACAAGGCTGTAAAGAGTAGAGAACTCTCCAGAGTCTAATGGGCTATGATCCCAAGCCCTGCTGAAGCCCTGTTTAACTCTACAACACAAAGACCCAAATGGATAAGGTGGAGCCAAATCCACCCTTTCCTGCCAACTGTGCTCCCAGCAATCCAATTCGTATAGGGCAAGACACACACCTTATTTAATTAATGTACCCTAATAATGTGCACAATTAATGTATACTAATAATATACACACATTCTTAGGGTGCTATATATTTTTGTAGTCTATGTGATGGTATGCTAAAGGAGGGTCAATAAGAAAGTGCTCCTTTTGGCAAAAAGAGTACCAGGTAGGCAGAAGGGAAATACATGCCTAAATATGTAACTACTCGACCTCACCTACTTTATTAGAAAAGCATATTTTTGGAGAATTGTTAGCTCTTAAAGAATTCAAATGATCATTGATTTTTACATCTAAATGTCTCATTAGAGACACTATTCATCTTAGTTGAACAGCTCCTGATGCAAGATTTAAAGGATAGAAAATCATTATTTTCCATTACTAAACAGTGTCTTTACCAGAAAGAACTATCCAATGGGAGATTGAGGAGACAAAAAGAATTTTGTTTGATTGGTCTTAGTGTCTTCCTGAAAACATGATCATTAAATGGTTTCTTACTCGGTGATTCAGGGAGACTCAGTTTCTAGTGCCAGTGGGGTCTCTACCTTTCTTCCATTTTTTTTTTTAAGATTTTATTTATTTATTCATGAGAGAGACACACACACAGAGGCAGAGACACAGGCCAGGCTCCATGCAGGGAGCCCGATGTGGGACTTGATTCCGGGACTCCGGATCATGTCCTGAGCCAAAGACAGACGTTCTACCACTGAGTCACCCAGGTTTCCCTCTTCCACTGGTTTTGAATGCTTTTCCTGGCTTGAACATTTGCAGTTAGTTTTTCTCTGAATGTGATTTCTTATATAAAATCTTTTCAGTGCTTAGCTGTTGGAGAGCTGCAGTCAAACCCAAAGCAATGGATAATTTGAGGACTTTTATTTTAAAGAAGGGTCCTTGCTTTGCTGTGACTGTCTTGACATGCTTCCTGACATTTCCCCCAATGTCATAATTCTGATTTCAGTCATGTGCAGGGCTAGGAGGGGGAACAAATGCTGTTCTGAGGGTGAGGAGAGACCACTGTCTGTGCCAGGCACTAGTTTAAAGGTTTTTCATCTGTCAGCTGCTTACTCTATATACCAAATCTTCAAGATAGGTACTAATTTTATCTTCATTTTATGGAATCAAGGAGCTATAGCTTGAGCAGTTCTCCATTCCTGTGTGCAGTTCCTAGCTCAGGGCTCAGCAAACTTTTTCTATTTTAGACCATTTAATAAATTCTTTAGGCTCTGTAGAACATAGGATTTCTGTTGCAATTATTCTGCAATTATTCATAGGATTTCTGTTGCAATGGCTGTACTCTTGCCATTGGAGCATGACCACATCCATAGACAGTACACAGATGTGTTCTTATTGGAACACAGCCACACCCACCTGTTAGAATAATATTACTCAGCCATCAGAAAGGACAAATACTTAACATTTACATCAATGTGGATGGAACTGGAGGGTGTTATGCTGAGCAAAAAAGTCAGTGAGATAAAGATATTTATCATCTGGTTTCATTTATATGTGAAATATAAGAAACAGTGCAAAGAATCATGGGGAGGGGAGGGGAAACTGAATGGGAAGTCATCAGAGAGGGATAAAAACCATGAAAGACTTAACTATATGAAACAAACTGAGAGTTGCTAGAGGGGAGGTGGGTGGGGGGATGGAGTAATTTGATGATGGGAATTAAGTAGGGCATGTGATGTTATGAGCTCTGGGTGTTATATGCAGTTAATAAATCATTGCCCAGTACATCTGAAACTAAGTATGTATTTTATGTTGGCTAACTGAATTTAAATTAAAAAAATTAAAGAGAATCTGTTGGAACTGAAATTTGAATGTCATATAATTTCCATGGGTCATGACATACTATTATTCTTCGTTTGATTGTCTTAAACCATTTAAAAATGGAAAAACCAATCTTAGCTCAAGGGCTGTACAAAACCTGGTGATGGTCAGGATTCACCTGTGGGCTTTAATCTGGGAGTCTTTGACCTCATTTAAAATTGAGACCTTGCTGCTCTCCCATCAGGTCTGAATATCAGGTACCTGGAGTGGATTGCCTCATCACCAATCTAAACACCGATGTTTAGAATTTGAGAAAAGCTCTCTATAAGAACTGATAGAAACCGTGTTATTTTGATATGCTCTGCCATGGCATGTAGGAAGGCAGGCAGATGGTTCTTGACCATATCACGTTGGTCGTGATGGTGGTTCAGGCACTGAGACGTGCTTTGGAACCAGGCAGACTTAGATTTGAACCTCTCTTCTGCATTTACTAGCTGAGTAACTTTGAGCAAATTACTTTTCCTTTCTGAGTGTCAGAATCCTCATCTACAAAAGGAAGATGACAATTCCTCCTTTATGAATACTAAGTGACGGAATACATATATTGCTTGACAACATAAATGATTCTATATTGCTCAGAACAGTAGAGTTTAGTAAAAAGTAGCTGCATGCATATCTGTTATGGTTCCTGACCAATTCTCTTTAGTTCAGCAGTGCTTTTGGACTCTACAGTATTCTGTTCAATAATTCTTTTATTAAAAAGACAGGAATTGTTCCTCTTGTATCATTGCAAATATATATGAGTATACAATATGTGTATAATTTAAAGAATAGCCTAAAAAACACCCATGACCCCCTGACTCTGCTTATGAATTAGAACATCATCAGATGCTCTGAAATCACCCTTGTGCTCCTCCCAGATCACCTTCTTCCCTTCTCTGCACTATTCTGTATTTGAGGTTTTTCAATCTCTTATTTTGCTGTTGTTAAGCATACTTCATATTATCACTAAGTAATGCATTGCTTTGTTTTTGCATGTTTTTGACTTTCGTATAAATGGTATCATATTCTATTCTTGCATCTCACTTCTGCCCATCAGCATTGTGTTTGAGGTTCCCATTCAGTATGTATGCATATAGCCATAGGTCTTCATTTGCGCTTCTGTGTATCTAAGATTCTATGATGCGAACAGGTCACATTTTATGTATCAATTCTTTTGATGGGCATTTGGGTTATTTCTGGATTTTACTATGACAAAGTTAGTATAGCTTCTTCAATAACTCTCATGGGAGTATGTGAAGGAATTCCTAGCCTAGGTATGAACCTAAGTGTGGAATTTAGAGGGCCATAGAGTTTATACAGTGTTAGCTTTTCTAGGAAATGATGGCTTGTTTGCTAATGGGGTTACTCCAGCTTACATTCACACCAGAAATACATGAGGGTTCCCAGTGCTTTATAACCTTTTTTCTTTTCTGTTAAGTTCTTAAAAATTGAAATATAACAGACTTAGAAGAGTGTGCAAAGCATAAATATAAAGCATGATCAATGATTACAAAGCAAGCATGTAAGTAACTACCACCCAAGTCAGAGAGAATTGGTAACACCCCAGAAACTTCTCTTCTGCCCCTTCTCTGTATTTACCTGTCCCTCCTCCCCAAAGGTGATCACATCTTTGACTTTTAACACTTTAGTTGTGTTTCGCTCATTTTGGAAAGTCGTATAAACTGAATTAATTCCTTGTGTATTCATTTATATCTGGCCTCTTTTGTTCAATTTTATTTTTGTGATAGTCACCCTTCTTATGTGTAGCTTTAATTCATTTAATTTAGTGGCTGTATGGCATTCCATTGTATATCCATTCTCCTGTTGGTAGGTATTTGAGTTTCCTATTTTTTGCTACTACAAATGGCACTACTATGAAAATTCTATATATTTCTTGGTGCAACACAAGTTTCTGTTGCATATGGAACTATTAATAGAACTGTTGTATTATGGAGTAAACACGTTGAATTTTTATAGATAATGCCAGCTTCGCAGATAGTTCTACCAAATTACTGCTCTACTAGCACTATAAGAATTGCTCTTGCTGCAAATCCTCATGAGTGCTTGGTACTATGTTTTAAATTTTAGCTATTTATATGGATGTATAAATTATTTCTCATAGTTTTTTTTAAAGATTTTATTTATTTATTCATGAGAGACACACAGAGAGAGGCAGAGACACAGGTAGAGGGAGAAGCAGGCTCCATGCAGGGAGCCCAATGTGGGACTTGATCCCAGGACTCCAGGATCATGCCCTGAGCCAAAGGCAGACACTTAACCACTGAGCTACCCAGGCTTCCCTATTTCTCCTAGTTTTAATGAGTATTTTCCTGATCATAAAGAGGTTAAACACATTTTCATGTAGTTGTAGGCTATTTGGATATCTTATGAAGTGCCTATTTAAGTCTTGTGCTGATTTTTCTTCTGAGTTATATATATATATATATATATATATATATATATATATATTTAATTTTATTGTTTATTGATTTATAGGAGTTAAAAAAAATTCTACATAGAAGTCCCTTTTTTTAGTTGTACATGTTACTGAAATCTTTCCTTGTACTGGGGCTCACCGTTTCACACCCTGAATGAGATGTCCCAATGAACCAGAGGTCTTTGAGTTTAATGGCATATCCTCTGAAGCTGTGAAGCACTGCACCTGCTGCCATCTGTGGTTGACTGTTTTCAGTTAGAAATTGGATGCCTTTTGGATTTACAAAGGACAGGAAAGTAGTCAGACCACCTAGGCAAACAGAACTTACTTTCCAAAACAAACTTCCAAATTACAACCTTTCATGATTAACTTGTTCCCAGACTGAATACAAAAGAAAGGTGAGCTTTAAAACCGAGCTTGGATTTAAGAATAAACAATGTGTGGCTTATACAAAGATGCTGATAATTTAACCACCAGGGAAAATGGCCAGCTCCTTGGAGTGGAGGAGTTCTTATTAGGGTAGGATAGAGTGGAGTCCTTTCATGTCAAGCAGGAGGATTATCCTGGAGCAGAACTAATGGCTTAGGCTCCGTTGGCTCCAGTCCTGGTCCCTTTTGGCCTTTGTCTGGGGTCATTAGGCTGAGATTGTGCATTGAGGGCCATCAGAGTGGGGGTGCTGGTTAGTAACATGCTGGACAGTTCCGCTCTGTGCTTTGTCCCTCATCACGCGGTGAGGATATGGCAGGGAGAGAAGTAGCAACCAATATTTGGATTTAATATTAATAATTGATTTTTCAGTGAAAGGTAAAATATTACTCCTAGAACTTAAGAGAGCTATGGAGAAATCATAGTATGTATTGAGAAAACTTTCAAAAATCCCATTTCCCTTTTTCATCAATAGAGTTGGTGACTGGGGCACCTGGGTGGCTCAGTGGTTGAGCATCTGCCTTTGGCTCAGTTCGCGATCCTGGGGTCCTGCAAGGAACCTGCTTCTCCCCCCTTGGCCTATGTCTCTGCCTCTTTCTGTGTCTCTCATGAATAAATAAATAAAATCTTTAAAAAATATATAGTTGTAACTTTTTTGAACCTATTGTTATGGTATCAAGAAGAGAAATAGTAACAGTGACTATGACTTGAAAAAAAGAATCAAAGAAAGATAGGAATTGTATTGAAAGGATCCATACAATGCTGGTCAGGATGAATAAATAAAGATGCTGCCTTTATATATATTACAGTGAAACTGTAGAACACTAAGGCTAAAGAGGAAAGCCTAAAAAGCTTTAGAAAGACTTTATTTTCTTAAAGCAGGTGTTTGAGTTAATCCTTCAGAAATATGTTCCATCAAGGATGGATTGAATGGGTGACGGGCACTGGGGGTTATTCTGTATGTTAGTAAATTGAACACCAATAAAAAATAAATTAAAAAAAATTATCTCTTCTTTTAAAAGAAAAAACTAACACATATGGCTACCTCTTCTTCCTTCTCCAAGGCCCTATAGATAATGGAAAAAGTCCTAGAAAGCAGATCCAGGAGAGAATACAATTTTTGGATCAGAATTCCAACAGTGTCTCTGGAAGATGGGAAACAGATGGAGCAAATCCAGGTTAAACACATGTAGGGTAGGAGTGGTTCTGGGTGCGTCAGGAAACATACACAGGGTGGCCACCATGGTGAGTGGGCAACTGCATTTGGCACAGTTGGGCAGCTCTGACCTCTTTCTCTGGTTCCTTGTGGGCAACAGCAGTCTTGAGCTGGAGGGTACCCCATGTGTGGGCAACATCCGGAAGGAACTACAACTTGCAGTTTAAAATCAAGTTATCACATATACTTTTCCCAGATGGCATGCCCCTGCCATCCACCAGTTCCCTACAAACCTCTGGAGGCCACTGCATTAGACAGATAACATCAGATATAGAAATATCGGGGATCCCTGGGTGGCTCAGCGGTTTGGCGCCTGCCTTTGGCCCAGGGTGTGATCCTGGAGTCCCGGGTTCGAGTCCCATGTCAGGCTCCAGGCATGGAGCCTGCTTCTCTCTCCTCCTGTGCCTCTGCCTCTCTCTTTCTCTCTCTACATCTATCATGAATAAATAAATAAATCTTAATTTTTTAAAATATATTAAAAAAAAGATATAGAAATATCCATCCATGAATCACCAGACAAGGAAACATCAACTCCGTGAATGCGAGAGTCTGACTGTTGTTCCAAACCAAAGGACCCTCACCGAGAAAGTAGCATTAACAGAGCAAACGGGATTGGACTTTAAAGGAAAGAAAGTGGGATTTCCTCAGAGGAATATGAGGAATTTATTGCATAAAATAGGAACAGGCAGCTATTTCAAGAGCCAAATAGATGATATATTTGGAGTGAAATATTTAATTGGTATTAAAAAAAAAACTCGTAAATGGGAAGAAAGGCAGGATGCACCCAGCTGAAAAATAAATTAGCAAGCTGGATGTTCGAATTAAAAAATCATTCAGAATGTAGTACCAAAAAATTTAGAGAATGAAACAAAGGTTATAAGGCATGGAGGACAGGGTTTCAAGAACCATTTACTTAGGCCTCCCAAAGGAGAGGAGAGGAAAAGAAAGGATGGTTGGGGGTGAGGATGGAGGTTGGGAAGAGAAGAATCAAGCAACCAGGGAAAAGATACAAATTATTGGATTAAAAGTGTCCCCACAGTGTTGATCATAATAAGTAAATAAAGACACTCCTCACTATCATAATGAAATTTCAGTTGCTGGAGGTAAAGAGAAGATCTCAAAAGGATTTAGAGGCATGTTGACTCTTGAGGGGTAGAGGAAGGGAATCCATCTATGGGGAGAAGCTTGGGTGGAAGTAGATTCAGTACTACAACGTAATTTTACATTTTGGAAATGAAAACAAATTCCTGTTGTTTTCTTTGGCAAACTCTTCTCACTTGTTAGGGTGACCTATTTATCCTTGGAGAATGGTTTGGATTCTCTAAGGTACATATGGGATTTAGTCAAAGTGGAGTCTTTAAAATGCTGTAAGATCCTGCTTTGGAAGTTAGCCCCAGAAGGCTTCACAGTCATCTCTACTGCAACCCCCTCCCCCTCACTGAGGCCAGGACCTTGTTTGCCACCCTGGAGGGCACAGCTAAGATTAGTGGGTGAGATTTCCTTTCAAAATCCAGGGCTTTCCATTGGAATGGTTGACAGTTCTTCCGGCACGATGGCTTTGTTCAGGCTTGCTGGTAGCATACCAGGACTGCCCATATTGTACCCTGAGCAAGAGGGAATGCTCTTTACCCTGGATAATCTTTTTAAGTGAGTTGGAAAGAACAGATGCTGAGTTCTATTTCATATTAAGATTGAATTTGCAAGGCTTACTTATTGGTAACTTGATCACCTTGATTAACTGTATGGGTCACTGGAGTCCTCAGAGTACATGTGGTTTTATTATGGAGCAATTAGCCAGGGAACACGAGCTCAGATTCCTTAGAGAAGAGCTCCTTATGAGGAGGAATGGTGATTGGTCTTACTGATTATTATTTATGTAGGGATTTTTTTTTTTTAGTTTAGAATATCCCATTTTATTGAACAAAGGGACTCTAGGTTTCTGTTATCTTCTGTATTAACACCCTAAACTTTTCTTGTGTGGTTCTAGAGGCCAGAGCCCACCAGTTGCTGAATTTAACTTACTCCTAAAAGCTCACACTTTGGAAACCTATGGGGTGGACCCCCACCCATGCAAGGTGAGTGTCCCTCATAGCAGGCTGACCTGTAATGATTGTTTTGCTCACAAGAGAGTTAGTGTGCAGGATATTTCTACAGGCTGATCCGTTGTCCCTAACTGGAAGGGATGACAGCAGACTGCAGTCCTATGGCCTGGTGGTTGATTTTCTCCATTGCAAGCCTTCCAATTGCTTGCTAATTGCTTTATAGTAGCCTCATTTTCCTAAATTAACATGCATGATTCATTCATTCATCCATCAAGTAGATGATTCTACCTCTAAGAAGTTATAGGATCCCAACAGATTTACTTTTAAGACCATTGTCAGCAAGAGGGCAATCTTAAAAATTGGGAAAGTAGAAGCAAAAAAAAAAAAAAGGCTTAAAATTATATTTTGACATTAGGAATATTTTTTTCTTGTTTCCTTTGCTCATATTATTTGACAGTATTTCTCTCAAGCATGTATCAGAGTCACTAAATCAGAGTCACTGGGGGTACATCTGGGTAATATGCTTTTTAAACAAGCCCCCAAGTTGATGCACACATTTTCCAGAAATGTTTTATGAAAATTGTTTTCTCCATTCTGTACCCTAAACTAAGCACACATCAACCAGATGCTAAGCAGAATCCTAAACTAAGCATTTCTCTCAGCCGGGCTCTTAAAGATAAGTTCTTGAGTCCTGCTGGCAAATTTCTTTACCCATATGGGATCAGCTAATAGTATTTGGTGAAGTACTAGATCTCCGGCTCTTCATTCAGGCTGCTGATTGGAAGAACCTGGGGAGTTTCGTACACTTCTGCCACCCAGTGACATCAGGATCGGGGGGGAACAGACCAGGCTCTCCAGATGATTCCAACGTGCAGCCGAGGCAGAGAGCGGGTGGTACTTGTTCACTTTGGCATTTTAATTTTTATTGGCACAATGATTTTAGCATATTTGCCAGAATCCTCTTCCTAGTAATATAAGTCAGTTCGTTCCACTTAGTGAATTAAATGTTTTCTGCAATTTTGACCCTGTTTGTTTTATTTATTACTTGGAGATAGACTTGATCTTTGTTGCTGTCATTCCTTTGCTTTTACTGATCTATGCTTAGTTTTTCTGGTTGATGCTGGAAACAGAGTAGGAATTTCTGGACATATCTTTACATTAGAATGGCCAGAAATCTTGTGTGGAATTTAATCAAATTAAATTAGATGCTAAGGGCTTTGGTATCATAGCATCTTTGGTTTTAGGGCTAATGATGAGCAAGCATGGTTTGCCCAAACTATAGGTCAGATCCAAGAACTCCGGTGGCCCCAGGACACATTTGGAAATAGACATAGTGGTTCGGAACTAATCTGTATTTTCCCAGGATGTTCCTGGAGAGGTAGAAGGTCTGTTCCTCCAAGGAAAAAGATACATGTTTCCAGACCTTCCCCAGATTTTTGAAGTGCTGTTCATGGAAGTTCCATTTCAGAAGCTTAGTTTATTGCCATGATCAATGGAATTAACCTGAAATTAACCCAGGGAGAAGATGAATGAGAATACAATTTATCACTTATTTTATATTTCTTAATCCAAATGTTTTTGTTTCTCTTTTTTCAGGATTCAACAGGCACAACAACATTTTTAGGATTCACTGCAGCAGGCTTTGTGGTATTCCAGGGAAATAAGAGAATCCATTTGATAAAATGGTAAGGACTTCTTTGGGAAACTAGCTTACCATTTTCCTCAATCTTGCTTTTCTTTCCCAGCCTTTGATTTTTTTTTTTTTTTTTTGGTTTGGTTTGGAAATGTCCAGCGGAATGAATATTATTCATTTCTTTGCTGTGGAACTTCATTATAAAAGGATTATTCACTTATAAATAAAAGCTGATCTAGGTTGCCCTAGACCTTAGAAGACCCAGAGATGTGTGTCTTGGGCTCAGGAGCTGTGTCTTTAAAGGGGTGTTGAGTGTTTCTTCACCAGCAGCTACTGTTCTGGCCAAAGGGGTGACCATGGGGTAGGGCAGGGCAGGGTAAAGTGCAATTTCCCTTGAATAACTCAGGACCCTCTTCCGGTCCCTTCTCTCCATTTTCTTCTGTTGAGTCCTTGTTGCAGACTCATCCTGTGTTACCCAGTATATCAGTGAAGATGCTTTTGGCTCAGAAAACACATCTGTTCACATTGGCTTACAGATAAGAAGACTGATTATTTCACACAGCAGAAGTTCCAGAGGTCGGGCATTTCCATGATCCTTTAACTTAACTCCCTGACAACACCATGAAGGCCCTAGGTCTCCCTTTTCTTCTCTGTCATCTCAGGGTAGTGGTTTTTGTCCCCAGGCCTATGCTCATATGGTGGCCATGCAAGTAACTCTGTGCATCCCATCATCATACAGCACCACCTGGAGACTAGAGGAGAGGATCTGCTTGTGTGTGTGTCTCCTATTAAAACAAGGAGGACTTGTTTTACAGAAGCCTTGTAGGAGACTTCTCGTATATCTAATAGGGCAGGATTGGGTCACATGCACCCACTTAAACCAATCCCTCTGAGAAGAGTGGGAACTCCATGATTGAGTTGGTCAAATCAAGACCCACTTCTTGCTGTTGAGAAGAGTGTGATCCCCATGAACATGTCACTTTGAGGAAGAAAAAAGTCTGAGTCATGTCAGTACAGAAGTGGGAGGATGGAGCAGGGTAGGTGACCAGCAGGGCCCACTGTCCAATCAAGGAGCGGAACGGTTTAGGCAAAGAATGAGAAGGCTGAACATACGTGTGATATGGTAAAGGCTCAGTCTTGTTCATACCTTCAGCTTGATTCAGTTTCCTCCCCGATGGCCCCTGACAGTCTGTCACTCCTGTCACGTCTAACTGGGTGGTGGGCCCCTCCTGTGGCCTGAAGTTCTTCCTGATGGGCCAGTGGGCATCCACCTTCAGTCCTGGATTGGAAATGCTCTTGCACTTACCTAAACGTCTGTTTAGTGGTTCTGTTAGCTTGAGGGTTTCTTCCAGCACCCCTTTATCAACACCCCCACTTGTGCACTGTCCTCTTGGTACCTCCCAGCTCCCTTTCAAATCTTCTCTGCTGGGCTAGCATCAGTCAGCTAATACCCACTCCACTCTTATACATTCTGCTCTTCTTTATGAGCAGCCCTCTTTTTTCTGAGGTCCCCGATTTCATCAATCTCTTCCTTAACCTCTCTTTTGTTCAGTTCATACTTTGTGCTCCTCTCTGCACCCACTTGTTCTCTTTCTCCACAATGAGCACTCTCAAAACTCTTAATCACCTAGCTTTTCTGAGCCTCTGTGTACTTATTCATAAGATGGGAATCACTTACATCTGTCTGTTTTACAGGGAAGAAAGTGGTTGGGGGAGAAGAAAATGCAACTGTGTTGTGAGCGGTGGGATTCGTGAATTCTGATATCTCGTATACGTGTGGCATGATGGGGTGAACAGTTTTCTTCTCTGTTTTCCTGCACCTTGGAAAAAAGGGTATTCATCACTCTTCAGGTCATTCCAGAGTAATCTCCCTAGGGATTCCTGTTGACTTTGGGAAGCATGGATAATCTGGGGACTTTTCCCATCCTACCCAGGACCACAGAAGACTTGAGGGTTAGATCCTCAGGTTTATGAATTGCTTGAGTTTTGAAGTAATTAGGGGAGAACCTGACATGTCTCAAGTGCAGATTAATTGCATGTCTCTCTCCCTTGGGCTTCTATTTCTTCTTGGGTCCACTAAAGAGTTGAGACGGACAATACCCAGACCATTTGTTCCTGGGTTCTGCATCTTGGTGTTCCTGGTGGGTTGCTGTCATCCCCATATCCTTCTAGCCTCTGGAACAGCCATGGATATGTTACCAAAACAAATTTTATTCCCACGTTAATCCTGGTTTTGTTTTGTTTTTGTTTTTTAACATCCACTGAGCTTTGTCACTCTTGCAAATCCTCTCCTAAGTTCAAGCAGCTTAATGTGGCCACACTGTTCTTTTTCCCTCAGGAAAAACACAGGAGCAGAAATCCCTCTTCTAGAAGTTAGATCAAAGGAATAAAAATAGAATTGTCTCTCTCTTTACACAAATCTTCTCACCAAGGAGGTGACCTAGGTTCCCTATTTCAGGCAGATTTTAACTGAGCAGCTCCTTAAGATAAAACCTAAAGTCACTCTTTTGGCTACAATGTGTCAAGCTGTCCTCACAATTCTGAGCATCTCAATATTTAATAAAACTTATTCTAGGGATCTCTGGGTGGCGCAGCGGTTTAGCGCCTGCCTTTGGCCCAGGGCGCGGTCCTGGAGACCCGGGATTGAGTCCCACGTCGGGCTCCTGGTGCATGGAGCCTGCTTCTCCCTCTGCCTGTGTCTCTGCCTCTCTCTCTCTCTCTCTGTGCGACTATCATAAAAAACCAAAACCAAAACCAAAACCAAAACAAAACAAAAAACAAAAAAACTTACTCTACCACAAGCAGGGAGAGCAGAAATGAAAATTTGTGTGTGTGTTCCTTGAAGATGAATGTGAAAGGGTGAGGGAGACTGATACTGTGAATCCATATCGTTTCATTACCGAACCTGAAATAATCACATTCTTCCTACCTCGCAAAGTGGGCTGGTCAATTAATATTGTTTTGGTCGTTAATGTTCACAAAATCTCCAGAGTTCCTTGGAAGAAAGATGCTGCTTGACTGTAAAAAATGGAAGAAGTAATTCTGAGCTGCCTCTGGATCCTCTCTTAGGAAGGAAATTGCTGTATAATTCATTTGGGGGCTATTCACTGCTCATTAGGCCTTCACTGATAATAAGATAATATCTTGTTTCATTGCAGCCGGCTTGGTATCTGCGAGTCAGCCAGATTCCTAGGGGAAACGAAGGTACCTTGGATAGCTGCCACTTTTTTTTTTTTTTTTTTTTCTCCTCACCCAAAGAGATTTTCTTTTCTTAGGCCAGATGTCTGCAAATTGAAGTTTGAAGGGAAGACATTTTATGTGATTGGCACCCAGAAGGAGGTCAGTGACTGCTTTTCTAATGACGTGTAGTTGTATGTACATGTGTGAGGGTGTGTGTGTGTGCACCAGAAAGACATGACCATGAAATGTGCCTTTAGTATTGTAGCCCACCACTTTGAAGTTTATGATGTAATAGAAGCTATATGCTAAACATTTTAGAGATAAGCAAATAGTGGGTTTGCACATTTAAGAACAAAGTGAAATGAATCAGTCAGAGAAAGACAAATGCACATATGATCTCACTCATATGTAGAATTTAAGAAACAAAACAAATGAACATAGGGGAAAGGAAGGGAAAATAAAATAAAATGAAAACAGAGGGAAGCAAATGGTAAGCTTAACTCTAGGAGAGAAACTGAGGGTCGCTAGAGAGGAGTTGAGTGGGGAATGGGGAAACTGGGTGATGGGCATTAAGGAAGGTATGTAAATTCTACCCCTGAACCAAATAACACATTATATGTTAACTAAATTGAATTTAAATTAAAAATTAAAAAAGAAAAGAAAGTCCGTGAGCAATGCTTGACAGTATACTGCTGTGTAGAAAATATACTGGGATAGAAAATGGAACCTCCTCCTGAAACTAATATTACACTGTGTGTTAATTAACTGAAATTTAAATTAATAAAAAAGAAAGAAAATGGAACCTCCTCCTACCTCTGTAATCTACCAAAATACAGATTTATGAAACAAGCAAAGAATACTTCCAAATCTAGATATTCAACCACTGCTGGTGAGAGTTTTAGAAATAGAATCTAGACATCCCAGGAGTCTTAAGACCAGATGCAGGTTGGGTTCATCAGGGAAGAGGCATCTGGAGAGATGGCCAGCATGGAAGCTTTGAGCCTCAGAGCTAGGTCTGGAGGGTTGCAGATTTTCTTGGCCATAGTTTTCAGATAAAGCACCAGTTATTCAGCAGTGACAGATAAGTTTTTAAACGAGTACAAGTCTGATCACGAGGCAGGTGATTCCTGGGTTGTCAAGAAGGATTGTGATGCTGGTTTTTGTTAGAAACAGGGCCCAGCTAGATTCATGATATCTGCAAAGAGTGAGGGAGGCAGGGGGCACCGTTTCAAGAACACTTTTAAGACCATAGTAATGCCCGAGTTACTTTTAACCTGTTGGGCAGGTGTGGGGTTACAGATTGGTAAATACCTTAAAAGATAAACTATGTTTCACATGCCCTTTCTTGTTTTGTCTTTTTTATTAGAAAAAAGCCATGTTGGCATTCCATACTTCAACACCAGCTGCCTGCAAACATCTTTGGAAGTGTGGGGTGGAGAACCAGGCCTTTTATAAGTGCGTAGCTTTTATTCATTTAATCATAGATTGTAAAAGCATCCATCGAACCATTTATGTTCTGCAAATAGCTGCATATGCATTTCTTTTAAATCAGTTCTTTTTATTGTATTTAAGGGAATTGTAAATTTGGTGCATTGTGCAGGGTGACTCTCAACCACTGTTGGCCCATCCAGCCGTGAGCTCCACGAGTGATGCCCATAGAATTGCAATGAGCACTTTTTTTTTTTTTTTTTTTTTGCATTGCTATTTCCATCCAACATGTCACAGAATCTGTGTTTGGTTGGGTGCCCCCACTGGAAGCAGACTTTGAGAAAAGTTGAGTGCAAGTGGTTTCTTAGGGATGTGGTTTCTGAACATACCCATAGGGCAATTGGGAAGGGAGGTAGAGCAGCAAGTGGCACAGGGCTCGTGATCGATCAGGTCACTGCTGAGAGCAGTGTGCTTAGCTCTGCTGGGGAACTCTGTCATACTGTGGAACATGCCTCAGAGTTCTCCCACTGACCAGCAAAGGGCCTGGGCTATTTGTCTACCAATTCTCCATTCATTTTGGTTGAAGGCCATTTCAGAGGGCAGAGTAATACTCTCTGGCTTACTCGGAGTGTGGGCTGAATGTGCTCTCACAACCAGAGAAATCAAGCTTTGGCAGAGAGCCACAGGTGTTTATAGTAAAGAAGCCTGCAGCATACAGAGATGAGAGCCAAAAGTTTGCGGGTGGAATCTAGGATCTTGGCAAGTCAGTACTGGACAGGACTTCAGAAACCATCCATAAAGCTCTCAGGTTTATTTGTTTGTTTCTTTCTTCTTTAAGATTTTATTTATTTATTCATTCATTCATTCATCATTCATTCATTCATTCATTCATGCGAGACACAGAGAGAGAGGCAGAGACATAGGCAGAGGGAGAAGCAGGCTCCCTATGGGGAGCCCAATGAGGGACTGGATCCCAGGACCCCAGGATCATGACATGAGCCAAAGGCAGATGCTCAATCACTGAGTCACCCAGGTGCCCAGCTCTCAGGTTTCTAAAGAGCTTCAAATTTAGGATCTTCCCACTGAATTCCAGCTTCTCCTCTTTGAGACACACTTGTTGATTTGGAAGAGCGGTGGTGAAGGATGCAGTCAGGAGCCCAGGCCAGCCCTGCCCAGGGTATCAACTGGCCCCTGGTGCTCATTCAGGCAACCTTTGCTTGGTCTCCCCCTGCCCCCCTGCCCTGATTTCTGCCTTGCTCATTAGACTCATGTCTCTGAAAATGCTGACTCTCTGAACCTCTCTGGCTTTGGCTGACAAGGATCAAGAGAATGAATGCTTGGACAATCTTTTTCAAATCCTTTTTTATCCACAGAACTCTTTTCTCAAATTGAAAAAAAGATAAAAATAGAGGAACTATGGTTGTTGGGGACCAGAGTTGGGATTGGAGACTGGAGACCCTTCACCTGTTGTTCACTGCTTCTCAGGAGCTCGAGTGACCAGTTGTCTGCATTTGCCCAGGCTTCCCCAGTCTTAGCATTGAGAGTCCTGTGTCCTGGGAGAACCCTCAGTCCTGGAAGATCCTATCAGGGGCATAGTTTGAAAGCCCTTAGATGAGATGACCTCCAAAATGCTGTGTATCAAAAGACCTTCCTGCAACCATCTTCGCCTCAAGCCACCAGTAGGTCCCGTGAGGTGTTTGGGAACTGTACATTAGGGCAACTGATTGCCTCTGAAATCATGTCCAGGCCTGTTCACACCCACGAGAGCTGAGAGACGAAGATGTAGACGGTTTGATGCTCTGTCTAGTGGAGGCCTGCGCATACATAACAGAACAGCTTGCTGCTGTTCTTAATTATTTGAAAAATTGAGATCATATACCATAAAAGTCACCATTTTATTTTATTTTTTTATTTATTTTATTTTTTTTTAAAGTCACCATTTTAAAGTATATACTCAGTGGTTTTAAGTATAATTCACAAAGTCACGCAACTATCACCACTGTCAGATTCCGGAACATTTTTATCCCCGCCAAAAGAAACCTTGCATCCATTAATAGTCACTCCTCATTCCCCCTCTCCCCAGACCTTGGCAACTACTGGTTTACTTTCCATGTTTATGGATTCACCCCTTCTGGATATTTTATATAAACAGAGTTGTAAACTCTGTGGCCTTTTGTGCCTGGCTTCTTTCACTGAAGGTAATGTTTTCAAGGTTTATCATGTGGTAACAGGCATCAGAACTTCATTTCTTTCCATGACTGCATAATAATCTATGGTTTGGCTATACCACATTTTGTTTATCCATTCACCAGCCGATGGACATTTGGGTTGTTCCCTCATTTTAGCTATTATGAATAATGCTGCTATGAATATTCATAGCAAAGTTTTTCTGTGGACAGTTCTATTAGGTTTATACCTAGGAGTGAAGTTTTTGGATCATCGGGTAACTCTATACTTATTTTTCTGAGGAACTGACAAACTATTTTTGGAGCTTAAGCTTTTGGAAGTCTTAAGTTCCTCCTTTAATGAAATCATCTGGTTCCTGTCAGGGGATAATTCAGACTCATGTAGTTAGTCATTTTGAATGAATATTTTCTCACAAATGATCGAGCTGGTAGATGGAGTTTTAGAAACAAAGCAAAACAAGATGGATCATGACCTATTTCATTGTAGATTTTTATGTACATATTTATACTAGATCAGATCTCTCTGATGGTAGGAACTAGGCTCTGTTTATCTTTGTGTTTGCCAAAGACCTCAGGTAAAAATATTTCAAAAAATATTTCCTGGATCGATTGATGAGGATCAATTGACGAGGAAATGATTCCTATCCTCAGGAGATTTGTGTTTCATAGGGAACCAAAAGGGAAGTATAAATAAAATGCTGGAGGGCACCCCAGAGGAGGGGCGAGTCTTGCTGCCAGGGGAGCCAGGAGGTGGAAGTCTTTTTCAGATGAAGAAAGGACATTCTGGGTAAGAGACCAAGGCAGAAAGATGGAAGACACTGAGGAAGATGAGCAGCTACGCATGCTGGAGTAGAGGGTACATGACGTAGACAGGGAGGAGATGAGGGGCCAGACACAGAGGGTTCAGCCATCATGAAACAGGCAACAGAGGAGCGAAGGGTGTGGTTGATGGTTGCTGACCACAGGCAGTGGAAGGGGCCAGAGTAGAAGAGAACACCCAGTGGATAGACCTTTTAGAGGCTTCTCAATAAGCCTTTCTGGGGAGGAGTTTAGCACAGTTTTGAAGATCCTTTAGGTGAAATCATAGGATCTCTATCAAAGAATGATTTAGGACATAAATTAGTTCTTTTGCACACACATTGTTTTATCATGTGTGAGGGAGTTATGAATTGATGGAATCAAAGACAAAAACAGAATTGGATAATATTCCATTGTGTATATATATACATACCACATCTTCTTTATCCATTCATCTTTCGATGGACACTGAGGCTCCTTCCACAGTTTGGCTATTGTGAACATGGTGCTATGAACATTGGGGTGCAGGTGTTTCAGCTTTTCACTGCATCCGTATCTTTGGGGTAAATCCCCAGTAGTGCTATTACTCAGCCATTAGAAAGGACAAATACCCACCATTTGCTTCGACATGGATGGAACTGGAGAGTATTATGCTGAGTGAAGTAAGTCAATTAGGACAAGGACAATTAGGAGAAGGACAATCATTATATGGCTTCACTCATATGAGGAATATAAAAAATAGTGAAAGGGATTATAGGGGAAAGGAGAGAAAATGAATGGGAAAAATCAGAGAGGGTGACAAAACATGAGAGACTCCTAACTCTGGGAAATGAACAAGGGGTAGTGGAAGGGGAAGTGGGAGGGGGAATGGGGTGACTGGGTGACAGGCACTGAGGGGGGCACTTGATGGGATGAGCACTGGGTGTTATACTATATGTTGGCAAATCGAACTCCAATAAAAAAATATACAAAAAAAAACAGAATTGAAAGGAGGGAAAGAAGGAGAAAAACCTGCAGACTGGGGAATTTGTTTTGCACATTTTAGGGTATACACGTTAACTGGCAACTAGTAAAGAGGTCAGTGTGGTAATTCTATCATTAGATGGGCCAACTAGGCATATCAGAGGAATCCCTCTCAGTCTTCTGTGGCTGCTTCTGAAGACCTGGTGGTTTGGTAGTCAGCACAAATTTTGTATACAGATTTCCCTTGACTTACCATGGGGCCAGACCCTGATAAACCCATTCTAAGTTAAAATACCATACATGGAACCACATACATTGAGGTTCCATTGAGGTTCTTGTACAGAGGTGACCAAGTCCTTGTGGTTCTGCTTTGCTTAGGTCAGGCTACCCCATTTTCTCATGAAGACATCTAATCCCTAATATTTGTACTGCTCTGAGTTTTCTTGGAAACTTTTGTTTCTTTATTGTTCCATAATCATCTCTGTTCCTTATGGAGAAGGAAAGATGTCACCTGTTGTTTTTTTTTTAATTTATTTTTTATTGGTGTTCAATTTACTACTGACCAGACTATATGACCTTGGACAAACCTGGCTTCAGCCTTCTCCTAGTGTTAATGAGCATGGGCCTTGGAAGTGAAAGACTTGGCTTAGAGTCTTGACTGTCACTAGTACTGTGGTCTGGAACAAAGCCCTTACACTCTGAGCCCCAATTTTGTTTTTCATCTGTAAAAGGTGATCGGTAGTACCTGCAGGGCAGTGATTAGTTGTCCCAGGCACAGTGACCGTCGATGAACGGTGGCTGCAGCAGTGACCATGACCACTACCCCCTCCAGTAATGACAAAAGGGTTTTGAGTGCCAGTTGGTCCCAGAGCCCTGTCCTTTGACTCTGATGGGTTCTGATTCTGTTAAGTTCAAGGGTAAGTGCCTGTTTCTAGCTCTGTTGAACTGGTACTGCATTGTAATGGTTTCAGCTGGCAGAGCAAGGTCCGGATTTTGTTTCTTGGGTTGGGTGTGATTTGCTCCCTCTTTTTCTACTTCACCTGTCATAGGAACAGGCAGGCCCGGTAGCCCAAGTCTAAGAATTCCCTTGTGTGCTTTTAAGATATGAATGTGCTGCTAGTTGTTGGCTGGCCTGGGGCCACCGATCTGATTTGAAAACCCTGGCTCTGAGATCTGCTGCCTGGGAATGGAGTCCAAAACTCTGGTAGACAGTCACCATTTCAGAGATGCCTTTATGCCATGTGTTTTCTAGGTGCTGCCACCCCCAGGGTGCTGGTTCCCTGAAAGCACACAGATTCACTGAAGATTTCAGTGGCTCAGGGAGTTTCCATTCAGTGAGTCTGTCACACACACCTGCTTTATGCCATGCACTGTGCTAGGCACTGGGGACACTGTACAGGCTCAAATTATGCTCTTAGTCCCCAACTTTGTCCACGATTGTGTAGGGCATAAAGGCAGTCCCTAAGAAATTTCTTACCCAGAGTTTGGTATGCGTTTTGTCAGAGAAACAGAACACTTGGTAGGTAAGGATCCTGAGAACTCCCTATATCAGAGCCTCTCACACTTTATTGAGCACATGACTTATGTGGAAATCCTGTAAGAATGTGGATTCTGATTCAGTAGATCCAAGTGGGGCATCATATTTCTTCTTCTCCTCCTCCTCCTCCCTCCTTCCTCCTTGTCCTCCTCCTCTTCCTTCTTTTTCTTCTTCTTCTTTTAAAGATTTATTTATTTGAGAGAAAGAGAGAGACAGGAGGGGGATGAGCAGAGGGAGAAGGAGAGAATCTCAAGCAGACTCCTTGCTGAGTGTGGAGGGCGATTTGGGGTCAGTCCCACAACCTATGAGATCATGATTTGAGCCGAAATCAAGAGCCTAATGCTTAACTGACCGAGCTCCCCCAGCACCCCTGAGGTCCATATTTCTAATAAGGTCCCTGGTGAAGCTGCGCTGCAGGCCCATGGACCACACTTTGAGTACTAATGTTCTAAAGCAGTGCTTCTCAGCACTGACTGCACATTAGGACCACCTGGGGGAGCTTTAAAAAAAAACACCAAGTTGTGAACATTACGCTAAGTGGAAAGAAGCCAGACATAAAAGGCCACATATTGTACGATTCTATTTGTTTGAAATGTCCAGAATAGAGAAATGTAAGAGACAGACAGTAGATTGGCACTTGTCTAGCCCTGGGAGTGGACGAGATGAGGAGGGTAATGGGAGGTTGGTTTTTCCTGGGGCAATGAAAATGATTTCTCATTTTAAAAAATTTGTGAATTATATTAAAGACCACTGAAGTGTGCAGTCTAAAAGGGTGAACCCCATGCTATGTGGGTTATATCTCAATCAATTTGTTATTTTAAAAAATCAGAATCTGGGATGAGGGATCTAGATATTGGTAGAAATAAATCTTTTACATGTGGTGCTAATGTGCAGGCTAGGGTTAAATGCTCTAATCCAGTGATTCTCAAAGTAGGGACTGTAAATCCGCATCAGCATCTCCTGGGAACTTGCTGGAGACGCAGATTCCTGGGCATCACCCCAGCCTCACAACCAGAAACTTGTGTTTTGAGAATCGTGCCATGTGAATCTGATGCTCTTTGAAGTCTGAGAACCTGCATGGCTAACACGTTATTTTAAAAATACAGACAGAAAAAAAAAAATAAATAAAAAAATAAAAATACAGACAGACCTGGATTTGCAATCAAGTTCCTCCAGCTTCTATTGTATTACCATTAAGTGACTTAACCCCTCTATGCCTCAGTTTCCTCTCATAAAAAGGTGGAGGAGGGCGCTGTGAGGATAAACTAATATGTTTGAGATGCTTCGGATGGCATATGGCCCATAGTAGGTGCTCAGTAATAACCTGTTTTTACTGCGGTGGTTACTCCAGAAGCTGTACCCGTGATAAAATGGGAAATTATATTGTTAATTCTAGAAGTGAATTCTTAGAGCACCATCCAGGATCTCCACAGCACCTAGCCTGACCTCCATCCCCAGCATGTATAGTAGCAGGTGCCAGGGGAGAGGTCAGAGGCAGGGGCGAGGGGCGGTGTGCTGGTGCAGGGCTGGGCTGTGTGTGTATCTCAGGATGCTGTTCCTGACTGAGCACTTTGCACATCCCAGGCACCATCTGCATGCACGGCACATTGTACACATGTTACCACATTCAAAACACAGCTTCAGCCTCAGGACTGGGCAGAGCTCCCTAATGCGGGGGGAGGAGGTCTCTGGGTCCAGTGGCTGCCCTGGCAGTTCTGGGGTAGGGGTGGTGGGGAGCTGTGGCAAGGCCACCATGTGGATACACAGTTGCTGTCAAGCCAGGTGTTGGTAAATGGGGGAGCTTGTGGATTTCTCTGTGAGGTCAGATGTTTGAGAACAGTCTTCTGTAGCTTCTGTGCTGGGATTGTGATGGGGAGTTGGAGATGGCAGTGGGGAGAGGGTGGGTGAGGAAGAAGGCTGGAGGAGAGAGAATTGCTTTTTAGCTAGGTTGTGCATTCTTGCCTGCAGTGGGCAGACTTTTGCTCTGGGCTCATTGTTGATGTGAGAGCCTGGTGAACTGAACATCAGTGCTTATCAGCTAGTTGGGATTTTTTTTTTTAATATTTTATTTATTTATGAGAGAGAGAGAGAGGCAGAGGGAGAAGCAGGCTCCCTGTAAGGAGCCTGATGCAAGACTCGATCTCAGGACCCTGAGATCAAGCCCTGAGCCAAAGGCAGATGTTCAACCGCTGAGCCACTCAGGTACCCTTAGAGCATAAAGGGTCTCTTACTGGCTGCAGAGGGTTTGGAACAGTTCCCCCAGAATCTTCATGGCCCAGAGGACTGGCTTAGGTGGCTGATTAGTGAGAAGTCAATGGAGAGGTTTTGAGAGTGATATTAGAAAGGGAGGGAAACTTAAACAATGAATAGGTGCTATCAAATGATTTGATCTCATTTAACTCTCCTCAGAATACCATTGTAATTAAGTATTGTCATACCTTCCCCCCCTTAAAAAAGTCATGGAGAAATTAAGGCTTAGAAAAGCTATATGACTTGCCCAAGGTCGCAGGACCAAAAGCGGGTAGGATCCTTGGGCCTCTGCTCTTCCAGGTAAAACACCCCCTCTTGGGTCATTCAAGGAGAATCTGGGGACTCAGAGGTTGGAATGACATCAGGGTGTTTGATGAAAAAACAAACTCCTGGACTCACTATAGACCTGCTGAATGAGAATCTCTAGTGACCAAGCCTAAGCACTGGCATTCTAACCCTTATTCCAGGTGCTGCTGGCATACAGCCAGGTTTGGGAACAGCTGGAGGTGTGTCCTATCACGTGGCCACCTTTCTGTTCCCCTGACCATCTCCCTCCATCCTCCCGTGCTTCCCATTTCTTGGGGGTTTCTGTTGTTCAGGCTCTCTCGGAATAACCCTCCTGGTATACACCCCCTCCCTGTTCAAATTTATTTGAAGCTCCCAACCCCAACGCGATTGGGCATCTACCTGCACGCTTGGAAGGGTGAGGAGTTGGTAAGGCTCTGGGGAGAGTGTCTCTGAGCAAACGACATGACACAAGCACTCATCAGCTGCCTGAAAGAAGCTAATGACGTTTCTACTCCTCACGTCCTGAGCAGGCAGGCTGTTCACTTTTTCTGCAAAACGTGTCCTCTGAGGTTTTGTGTAGATGCAGCGCAGTTGAGAGCCTCCCACCAAGAGGCTGCTCTGGTGGGACAGGCAGCGGCCTCCTCTGAGGCCCTGGAGGAGCAGAGCTGGGGCTGAACCCTTGAAAAGCAGAGCCGCTCCCTCTCCCCACAAGGGGCTCCCTCCAGCAGCTGGGCTTACCTCACCATTTTATGCTTTTGGTATCTTCTATAAGCTGGGCACAGAGCTGCCTTTGAAAACTCCAATTAAGGCTCTTTTTCTTTTTTAATTAATGTTTTTATTGAAGTATAGTCGGTACAATGTAACATTACTTTCATGGGTTAAAAACTCCAATTAAGTCTCTTTGTCTTTTTAGCAGACTACCTTGCCCCAGAACAGTAATAACAAACACTGAAAAAAGCAGAAGCTCTTTAAAGGTCCCTGTCGCCTACCTCTGAGGCTTGGGAGCAACCACCCTGCCAAGAAGATGGGCAGGAGATGAAGACGGCCCTTTTCTCAGGCTCCCTGAGAAACGTAGATAACAACGTGTTGGGTTCACGGCTCCCTGGGGCTGGGGTGGTGGTGGCGGGGGCAGGTGCACCCCGGGCATGTGTGTCCTCGCTGGAGGAGGAGGGCCCCCTGGGACTCTGTCCCATGTTAGCACAGCTTGCTGGGGATTTTTATCCTCTTGACTGCGTGTGGATCCACAGCCCAGCTCTGGCCAGCAGCCCGCACTGCGTGTACCAGGTGTCAGGAGCCTCCTGGGTGGGATCTCATAGGCTGTACCTCCCTCCCCAGGTTACCCCCTCCCCTCCTGTCTCATTCTCCCTGTGCTTTTTCTGTCCCCAGTGCCCTTCTGTGTTGTCTCAGTCCCTTTGCAGAGGTGGAAGGGGAGAAGGGGCTTCTTTGCAAAAGAGCGTTCCTCTGGCTTTCCATTGTTCTGAGGAAAAGGCCAAAATCCTTAACTAGCATAGCTCAAGGTCAGGTCCTGCTAAATGAGGGGGAAAATGTATGTGTTGGGGCTTGTAATGACAATAATAATAATAACGTGGGGAGATGCACATCTGATCTTTTTAGTTCCTCCAGTGCTTAAGCTCTCTGGGCTTTATGCCTGCTGAGCCTTCTGCCCAGAACACTGCCCACAACCTGCCAGGCTAACACCTTCCCCTCCCCGGATCTCAGCTCAGACCCCTGGCTCCTACGCTGGCTTAGTCTCCCCTTCCCGTGCAATCATTGCATCTTTTCCTTCATGCCCCCCACCACAATATAGAGTTATTCACTTATGTGTCTGGTTTTTAGATTAATATCCATTTCCCTTCTAGACCTTACACTCCATGAATGCAGAGGCCGTGTGTCTTCCCTAAACCTAGCGGCAGTGTGCGGAGCTGGCTTGGCATTCGGTTAACAATTGCTGAACAGGGGATCCCTGGGTGGCGCAGTGGTTTGGCGCCTGCGTTTGGCCCAGGGCGCGATCCTGGAGACCCAGGATCGAATCCCACGTCGGGCTCCCGGTGCATGGAGCCTGCTTCTCCTTCTGCCTGTGTCTCTGCCTCTCTCTCTCTCTCTGTGACTATCATAAAACAACAACAACAACAACAACTAAAAACAATTGCTGAACAGATGAACCAGGGCTTCAACCAGGCCCAGTGGTGGGGATTGCTGCCCGCATGGAAACTTCTAACCAGAGCTCTGGCTGTGTGCACATCTTTGCTCAGAATTCTATACAGCATATTGCTCTGGGTGGTTTTTCTGTTAAGATTTTGTGACTCCCAGTATTTTAAATGGTCCTGAAATCTTGGAGACCATTCTTTCTAGGTTGGGTTCAGTTGCACAAGGCTTAAAGTTATTGACCAAGAGGCATCGTCAGCCTCACAGCAATTTGGCACCCTGGGTGTGGCCTGTATGCAGCCCACGGTCTCATTGTTTTCAGAGTGCTGTGGTTTTGTTCATGGCTAAGGGCACACTCAGAGTTGCTGAATCAGTGCTTGGCTGGGCTTCCTATTCCACGTGTGTCTTAGTCATTTACCAGCCTGGGTTCTTTTAAAGGGCACTGGGTCATGGCGACCTAACCGGAACATATCCAAGCCAGTGACTGTGTCCACAAGAGCCCTTGTGCTCTCTTTTGGGCAGTACACAGTAGGTGGGTTCTTTGAGACATGGTGAGTGACCTGTGTCACCAGGAAGCTGTCTTCTACTGCAGTGTTGGTTCAGCTCAGGCAGGAAAATTCCCCTCACCACCCCCACCCCCACAACTGGAAACTTGACACCTTGTGACACAATCCATCTTCTTTGTATCTTTTTTTTAATATAAATTTATTTTTTATTGTTGTTCAATTTGCCAACATATAGAATAACACCCAGTGCTTATCCCGTCAAGTGTCCACCTCAGTGCCCATCACCCAGTCACCCCCACTCTTCTCTGTATCTTCCAAATGGAAATTGGGAAAGAATCCCTTTTGATCATCAGTATTGCCTGGTCCTTTCTGCAGGTCTTGACCCCTTTAACGGATTATGAAACCAAACTGTGTGGGCTACCACCAGCATTTAGAAAGAAAAGAGGAGTACCTAACTGGCTCAGTAGGTAGAGCATGTCACTCTCCATCTCCAGGTCGAGTTCAAGTCCCATGTTGGACATGGAGCCTACTTTTAAAAAAAATGAAGAGATAGCAGAGTATACATATAGTGAAATACACTGTTTTGTTTTGTTTTTTTGGTGAAACTTCTCTTTCAGGTGTGTGTGCACATGTGCAATCCTCCAATAGCATATATTCCTTAGAGTCAAAAATATTTGACTAATTTGACTCTAATATTTGACAGTTATCACACTTTATATAGCATGTCTCATTTGGACTTTACAATATCACTACCAACTCTGTTTTGCTTCTTATAGGTACGCGAAATCCAGTCAGATCAAGACTGTGTCAAGCAGCAAGATATTTTTTAAAGGAAGTAGATTTCGATATAGGTGGGTACCTGTGGTTCCATTTTGATGATGAGTTGGGGTGGGGGCAGTTACTGACTTCTACTTTTAAGATTTTATTTATTTATTCATGAGACACACAGAGAGAGGCAGAGACATAGGCAGAGGGAGAAGCAGGCTCCCCATGAGGAGCTTGATGCAGGACTCTATCCCAGGACCCTAGGATCACGACCTGAGCCAACAGGAGATACTCAACCACTGAGCCACCCAGTCATCCCAGCCATTGATTTTTTGAATACTTTGCTTATAAATCAGTGTATTTTGGCTTGTACACCTGCTTTGATCCTCCATTTCTACTCCACTCATGTCTTACACTCATGAACTCCCCTCAAATTCCATAGTAACTTCTCTCATGGAGGAAGAGAAGGCATAGATTTCTAGAGTGGATCAGGCTACTGTGAAATTAAAAAAAAAAATACACACACACACTACTCCCCTTCTGCTCTGAGTATCTGTGCACAGACATTGTGTTTTTCTTTTGCAGTGGTAAAGTTGCCAAAGAGGTGGTAGAGGCCAGCTCCAAAATCCAGAGGGAGCCTCCAGAGGTGCACAGGTATGTGGGGTCATCCCCAGGGCTCCGGGAGGCTTCTGGGATGGATGGAAGGGTTTAGAAGCCTGCTTTGCCAAATCCTCTATAATGGGAAAGGGCATAAGGGCACCAGCTGCCTCTGCCTGTGTCATTTTGGGCACATCTGTTTCCAGGCACGGCACTCTTGCTGTCCTGGAAATCTTTGTGGGACAGACTTGACAGGGCCACGGTGTGAGTGCAGCCTGACTCCATTTTGAGTTGCTTGCTCTGTGGGGAGGAATCATTGGCTTGCTTGGGCCTGGATTGCCACATGAACAGTGTGTGAGGCACAGGGGTGTCGTCTCCTGGCTGAAGCTATCATCCTGCTGTCTAAGAACACTCTTCTGTTCCTGCCTCGTCAGATGTGGCCAATTCCCATTGGCCCAACTTCTCTTTGACTGTTTCACAGGAGGAAGGCTGGGGGTGCTCATCACTCCTGGAGCTTCTTACTCCCAAAGCTCACTCAGGGGAATGAGGAATGTAGTCATTAGCAGTTCAAGGGTATGCATCTTCATAATGTGGCAGTCTATGCAGTTCATAGGAATTAAATATTCCCTTTGTCATGTTGGACTTTATATCACCACAATATGCACAGATCATTGCGTATTCTCAACCTTAAACATGCTAGATATCTAAAGCTGAATATTCTCATCATGACATTTTCCTTTTTGAAGGCAAGATCATCCTAAGTTATGCTTTTTAGGAGGCTGCCACACACTGGTTGGCACCTTTTCCTTCCTTCCCCGCCTTTGGACTTGGCAGAGTCTCCCTTAGGCTCATATTTGCTCATATTTGCCCAGTCTCCTCTGTTTCCAGCATGACCCAGTGAACTGGGGGCTTCTTTCCTTATTTCCCGGGTTGTTGGGTCTTGGAAATGTTGCCCAACCAGCCTGGCATGGGGGTCCAGACAACACTTCTCTCCCACACGAGGGAGCAGAACTACAGTTGGCACGAGATCCCATGCAGATGTCTACAGAGAATAATTCCTTCCTGGTTTGGGTGACCCAGTGGAAGCTGTCATGTGCACGTCTGTAGAAGTGGTCTTTCCTGCATTAAGAAGCAGGAGAAAGATGTAGGGCTAGGGAAGCTGGAGCACATTGTCTGGAGGTACCTTAGTGCAAAACTGTGAAAGTCTTAGAGCCTACCCACTGATGACACTGGTCTTTTATTTGTTATTTACTTCTTTTTAATATAGTCTTTAGAGTCCCTCTTCTACCACAAATCGTAGTCACTCTGGCAGAAATGAAAAAGATGAAATGATAAAATGTATCATTTGAACTTTTCTAGACTCTGGGCCAGAAATGACCTTAAGTATCATCTAATTTGATGCTTCTATTTTATAGACAAGGGAACTTGAGTCTCAGAGAAGTTAAATGATTTATCTCAAGTTGTAAATTTTTTTATGTGTGTGGCAGACCTAAGCCTGTATTCTTCTCTTTGTAGCATTTGCTACCCAGAAAGCTTCTGGCATTCTCTTAGAAGCTGGGAGGCAGAACCACCTCAGGGGCTCCGCTTGGGTTTTATTTTTCTAATTTGAAGTGCGAGTATTTGATCTTTAAAAAAAGAAAAAAGAAATACTTGATGCTGGGGAGTTCTTTTGACAGCACAAATACAAAGAAGGAAACTGTTTTTAACAATATGCTTTCAGAGGCTCATATTCTCAATATGTAAGATTTTCCATGAATCCCATAGTTATCATATATAGATAGATAATGAGATCAGAAATAATTTGAAAAAATTCTCTTTTTGACTGAGATTTGCATAGTTTATGGGACTCAAGGATCCCTAGATAAGGGCTTCTCAAACTTTAACTTGGACAGGGATCACCTACAGGTCTTTTAAAATCAGATTCCCGATTCATGAATCTGGCATTTCTAATGAGCTCCAAGATGGTGGCCATGCTGATTCAGGGACCACATTTTGAGGAGCCAGGCTGTGTAAAAGGAGCAGAGTGGCCATAGTGAGAATCTTTTTCCAGAATGGACAGAACCAAACTGCCAGAAGGGCTGGGAAATGAGGCATCAATTTATAGTTTCCCTTTTCTGGAATCTTCTAAAGCCCCCCAGGGATGTTACTGCAAACAAGGACCTATGGGCCCTTGAGACTCTGGTTCATATGGTATTTCTTGCCTTTCCACTGAACCCTTTTATGTGTATATGAAAGCCTATTGAGTCCACATGCTCAGGACACCTCTCTGGTCCTCAGCTTTGTGGTAGTATGTCTCAAATCTGACAATACAAGGAAGATTTGTTTAAAGT
The DNA here is from genome assembly GCF_048164855.1 of Canis lupus baileyi. Taxonomy (NCBI): domain Eukaryota; kingdom Metazoa; phylum Chordata; class Mammalia; order Carnivora; family Canidae; genus Canis; species Canis lupus. Next base: position 77,059,190 of record NC_132838.1, read on the forward strand.
AATAATACAAAGCAAGCTGTGGGAGGGAAAAGCTGTGCCTATTTGGTCATCTGTGTATCACCCAACACCTAACACAGCACTGGGCACATAGTAGAGGTCAGTACATATTTGTTGAATGCGTATATGAATCAGGGGTGTGAGGTGACAGCAATGTGCCTGCGATTTTCTGAGAAGACCTGAGATCTGTCCAACGTGCTGCCCTGGGGACCTTGACCTGCTAGGAGGCAGTAGTGCTATCAGAGCCATGGAGATAGATCCTTCCAGTAGCAATTTCTCATTTCTTTCCAGTGGCCAGTTGTGTGGAAGGACACTTTTTCCCTTAAACAATTATTTTTTTTAAAGTTTTTGAGAGTTTATTTTATTTATTTTTTTAATTTTTATTTATGATAGGCACACAGTGAGAAAGAGAGAGGCAGAGACACAGGCAGAGGGAGAAGCAGGCTCCATGCACCGGGAGCCCAACGTGGGAGGCGCCAAACTGCTGCGCCACCCAGGGATCCCAAACAATTATTTTTGAATTATTTTGGCTTCTTTGATGTGGCTGTCAAAAGTGAGAATATAGTAATGAATCCTTTCTCTGCTGTGTTCAGAGATGACCACTCCTTTAGAATGGTGATAGTAAGGCTTTAGTTAGTTGTCTTTCTTCCCACTTGAGAGTGTACTCTTCAAAGAACAGCGAGTTCATGGAATACAACTTTTGCTGAGGTGTGTGTATTTAGAGAGACACAACACAGATTGAGAACACTGTCTTGGGAATTTTTTTTTTTCAAAAAGAGAAAAAGCTAATTCTCATGATAGTTCACTGATCTTTACTGATGACAAGGTCTCTAAGCAAAGTCCTCCTGGGCTGGCTACCTGGTGAGAATCAACCACTTATGCCAGGGGCCGTGAGGCAGAAGGCTGCAGCTCACTGAGCCCAGGGCTGACCGTGTGAGCCACCTGGGCATAGCAGCCACTACTGGGACACACCCAGAAGCAGCATTTGGACCTGAAACAAGCACCAGTCATGAATTTTTTTTAAAGATTTTATTTACTTATTCATGAGAGAGACACACACAGAGGCAGAGACACAGGCAGAGGGAGAAGCAGGCCATGCAGGGAGCCTGACATGGGACTCAATCCCGAGTCTCCAGGATCATGCCCTGGGCTGAAGGCAGTGCTAAACCGCTGAGCCACCCGGGCTGCCCACCAGTCATGAACTTGGTTGTGTTGCTTATAAACTGTGTAGTCTAATCTAGTTTGTGTTGCTTACAAGCTGGGTGGTCTTGGGTAAGTCTGAACTTCTCTGATCATCAATTTACTCATCTGTAAAATGAGATTCAGAATATTACTTTGCCCAACTTCTAGATTGTGTTATGGGCATTAAAATAAAGTGCTTTAAAAAATTAGAAAGTGCCATACGAATGCGAGATGATGGTGTTATAACTCTCATCCAAAAACGAAGCTAGAATTTAACAGACGTGTCCTCATTAAAGCTTCTTCAGATGGAGTTTTGATGATGGGCCAACAGCACTTGCTTCACTGCAAGGACTAGTGCAGGAATTCCACAAGCCTTCAGTTGCTCTATATTATGCTTTCAGTTTTTGAAGCCAATCTTAGAATGTACTTGCACTTTCAAAAGAAAACCTTTTTACCTCAGTAGAATTCCTAGTGATGGTTTCATTAGAAAACTGTTCTGTGCTGAGTACAAAGTGGGTCAGGCATTTTGCAGAATCAGTTGACGGATAGATTCTGAGAATGGGAAACACAACACTGACCCTTGCCTGGCTTGAGGGGACTCCAGCCAGAGAAGCTGTTGCATCAGGAGCCCAGGCATAAGGGCAGGGTGGGAGCTGAGTAGGATGTTGGCATATCTTCTAGAAGATCACCTGACACAGTGGACATTAGCCGTAGTGAACAGAGTCCTCTCTCAGGCACTATAGGATAAATCATGCAGAAAGTTCAGGGAGGCACTGTTGAGAATCAGATGATCTGAGTTAGTCAACTCTAAGTGTCTTTCTTTAGTCAAGTTCTATAACTTCATTGAGTCTCGATGTCCTGATCTGTGAATATGGTATTTTTCTTGCCTGTCTCACAGGTACACTGAGAAAGACAAATATGGTCATATATATAAACCATCAAATTCTGGCATTATATTTATTATTAGCATAACTGTGCTGGTGGGCTCTTGATTTAAATGAAGCCAGGATCAGTTGCACCTTTAAAAAGGTCACAAGGAGAGAAATATAAAAAGGTAACCTATAGTCTGCAGGAGTTAGTAGAGAAAGGATAGGAGACATGCCTCTTGATTCTAATTTTGCTTAATCTTACTCTCTAGTTGTCCCAGGGCCCAACACCCAGGCCTGGAGCCCTAGATTCTTTGTGCTCTAGGGAAACTCTAGCTGTGCCCACTTTTGGGTTTATCTGAGTCTTGGACTTATTGGGAGGCAGTGTTCATCTCTGAATCATAGAACTCAGGGTCTCAGGATTGTAATTCTCTGTAGGGTTCATCTAGCCTAACCCTAAGCAGACCCTAACCTCTCTGACCTTGGCCATAGGCCTCTGCTACAGTGTGACAGCAGGAGCCTGTGGGCATACATGCTGAGTCAGCATCCTCCTGACCAGCCAGTGCCTGGTAGGCTCACACCTGTGAGATCACTCTTAGTTAACTCAGGCTGTCTAAACACAGAGCAGTTGCCCAGATATTGCAGTGTTTTTTTAAAATTTTTTTTAATTTTTATTTATTTATGATAGTCACACACACACAGAGAGAGAGAGAGAGGCAGAGACACAGGCAGAGGGAGAAGCAGGCTCCATGCACCGGGAGCCCGACGTGGGACTCGATCCCGGGTCTCCAGGATCGCGCCCTGGGCCAAAGGCAGGCGCCAAACCGCTGCGCCATGCAGGCATCCCCAGATATTGCAGTGTTGAGGGGGTGGCATGGGGCAAGGGGCATGATGCTTTACATCTCCAATTGAAGAGTGTTGGGGGGGGCACTGCTGTGGAGCAAAAGATCCTCCATAAAGGCTCATTACAGGCCCTCCTTGATGATATGCAGTAATTTCTGGAGGATGGAACTGCTGCCAGTCAACTGGCATGGGTGTCAGAGGTGGGTCAGAGCGATCTAGTTTGAGTAGCAATGGAAAATGGGCTTTTCTGAGGTCGGAAAGCTCCACGGTCCTCAGGTGCCCCTCCTTAGAGTTTACAGAAGACCCTTGGCCATCAGTCTCCTCCATGAGATGTGTGCTTTTCCAGCTGTGGCTATAGCACATTAATGAGTCACGAAATGAAAAAAGACCAGCACTTCAAGCAAAATAAACTAGAATGGGGGGAAAAAGCGAATCACACATAACAAGAGTTACTGTCGTTGCATGAAACATTTACTTTACTTGTATGTCTCCCCACGTGTGTACAGAGAAATGATATAAGATGCATTTCTTAATGTGGGTCTCCATCAAAAAGTATGAAAATCATAGTGCTAGAGAGTGAGTTCCTTAATGCAAGGACCATGGCTCACCAGAACGAGGCAGGCCATCCAATGCTGCATACGTATTAGCTGCAAGTAAGTGGTTGGCAAGTGAAATAATGAAGGACAGGAGTCCATGGCAAAGCTAGTCCTCGTAATTTTTTCTCCAGCCAGTGCCAGCTGTGGAGGGTACCATGTTCTTCTCCATCCCTGTCCATGCCAAATAGGAATGCCCCAGCTATAAGGCAGGGGCAACACTCATGTCAATCTGAAATGGCAGCTTCTGTCAAGCCAGGATTGCATTTAGTTTACTTAGATTTCTTTCTTTTAAAGATTTATTTATTTATTTATTTATTTATTTATTTATTTATTTATTTATACATGAGAGCACAGAGAGAGAGGCAAAGACACAGGCATAGGGAGAAGCACGCTCCCCAAGGAAAGCCTGATGTGGGACTTGATCCTAGGACCCCAGGATCATGCCCTGAGCTGAAGGCAGATGCTCAACTGCTGAGCCACCCAGGTGTCCTAGTTTACTTCGATTTCAAATGTGAATGGCCCTTAATAAGACAGCTAGGGAGGCACTGTAAAGTGCATCAGAATGGATAGATCAGTTTCTGCCCTTAAGGTGCTTCTCAAGGTGGGACTGATTAGTACACCAATAAATACAGAGAGAGGTGCTGAATGCCATGAGTTGTGAAAGAAGGGAGAGTAGTTTGAGGGGAGAAAGAGAGAATGTGCAAATGTGTTGTGAAAATGTGTTGTCAGGTGCCCATCCAAGGGGGCACCAAAGGGTAGGTAGGAGACATTTCACAGCATCTTTAAAGGGTGGGTTGGTTGGGGTTTTGACAGGAAACCTAGGGAGGGGAAAGGTGCTGAAACACCACTAGAGGAGCCCCACTTCCCTGTCTTTCAAGGCAGACAGCTGGTCTCCTTGCAGCAGGCAGTGTAGACAGGCTTCCTGCTATCAGCCACTAGTCTTGACATGACACTCGTACATTTTTCCTTGCCATCTGCTGCCCTTCACAGCCAATGACACGTGTTTGCTGCCTCAGAAGCAGGGTGTCTGTGGCTGGCTGGTGAGAGGAGTGTGAATTTGAATGTGAGCATTAAACACTGATATTAAATGTTGGACATCCAGCAACACCAAGGTAGCTCAGAGCCATAGAATGCCTGTACCATCTCTCTGACTGGGTTCTGTTTTCGTTTTTGGTTTTTTGGTGGTTATTAAATTACTTGAGTGATGCCTTTAATTCACCTGTCTGCATATCTAGGTCAGTGACACCTGCCTCTTGTGTTTTTCGGTGTCACCTAGTACGCTTGAATCTGGTGACATATGGGGAAATAGGTTTCCTTCGCTGCATTGCATTAGAACATGTGAACATTTTGTCAGAACCTTAAGGATGAAGAGGGCTGTGTGTGTCTTCAGTGTTATGTTGCCTTTACCACTGGCCTCATCCAGTGTGTGAGTGCAGAGACAGTTCCCAACTCAGGAAGCCGACTGAGATGGACCGGCTGGTGTTTGCCTCGGAGACCAATTCCCCCCGGTTTGTGTCTGTTTTCAGAGCCAACATTACTCAGAGCCGTAGTTCCTACTCCTTGAACAAACAGCTCATCATTAACATGGAGCCCCTGCAGCCCCTGCTGCCTTCCCCCAGTGAGCAAGAAGAAGAACTTCCATTGGGTGAAGGTAAGTACCCTTCCTTCCAGAAGCTGGCATTGCAGGCTTACCCTAAAGGGACGAGTGAGGCACCAATGGTTGGGCACCTAGGTAATGGTTGGGGTGGGGAATCGAATGGGTCACAAACTGTTCCTAGAAAATAAACTGTTTCCAGCTGGAAGACTGCATTATTTTGAGAGTTCTATCAGTTTCCCCTGGAGAAAGGCCATGGATACAAAGTAGTCTTAAAAATTATGTGTTAAAGGAGTAATGGTGTTAGACCCCCACTGTCCAGCAGGGTAGCCACTAGCAATGTGTGGCTGTTTAAATTCGTTAGAATTAAAAACTCAATTCTAGCCACATTAGCTGCACTTCCAATGAGTAATAGCCACATGTGGCTAATGGCTACCATTATGTAAAGATCAGACCAAGAACTTTTTCATCACTATAGAAAGTTCTACTGAGTGGTAAGTTTTTATTATAATTAAATTAGTGATTGTAAAGAATTTTTCCTAAGTATCTTTATACTGGTCATTCTGCTCTGCCTGAATATTTCTTCTACTTATATTCCCTTTTTCCAGAGGCCTTTCTCTGATAGTTTTAATACAAGCTAAAATACACATAGTCCACTTCAACCCAAAAGTTGTATTTTAAGGACTGTACAACTGTACAAAAAGCAAAAGCTTTTTGCTTTTAAGGACTTACTTCAGGGAAGAATCTTCCCACACTGCTTGTTATAGACACCTCGGGAAGTAATCTCACACATGAATTTCAAAGTATATTTGAAAATGCACTCAAAGTTCTTGGAACCCTGAACACAAATATAACATGCTTTCCTTAACTTTAAATGACTTTGGTTTCATCTTTTAGACTTTGGGTACTGGGCAGTTCCAAGAGTGCAGGTCTGTCTGTCTCCAAAAGATCTCTTTCACCTGCAGCTTCAATTGAAGAATTTTGTCTATAGGGGAAAACCCTTCAGCTTGTAATGAAAATATGGCTTAGAATGTAGATATCCTTGGGAGAAGCAGCAGCTACTTCACACTGAAGTGTAAATGATTTTAGTAAATCTTTTTCTGAAAGGAAGTTTATTTTTATTTATTTATTTTTGGTATATTTTATTATTGGAGTTCAATTTGCCAACATACAGCATAACACCCAGTGCTCATCCCGTCCGTGAATGTCACCCCCCTCAGTGCCTGTCACCCAGTCACCCCATCCCCCTGCCCACGTCCCCTTCCACAACCCTTAGTTTGTTTCCCAGAGTTAGGAGTCTCTCATGTTCTGTCTCCCTCTCTGATATTTCCACTCATTTTCTCCCCTTTCCCCTTTGATTCCTTTCACTATTTTTTATATTCCCCAAATGAATGAGACCATATAATGTTTGTCCTTCTCTGATTGACTTATTTCACTCAGCATAATACCCTCTGGTTCCATCCACGTTGAAGCAAATGGTGGGTATTTGTCTTTTTTTTTTTTTTTTTTTTTTTGTATTTGTCTTTTCTAATGGCTGAGTAATATTCCATTGTACACATAGACCACATCTTCTTTATCCATTCATCTTTTGAGGGACACTGAGGCTCCTTCCACAGTTTGGCTATTGTGGACATTGCTGCTATAAACATTGGGGTGCAGGTGTCTCGTTCTTTCACTGCATCTGTATCTTTGGGGTAAATCCCCAGCAGTGCAATTGCTGGGTCATAGGGCAAGTCTATTTTTAACTCTTTGAGGAACCTCCACACAGTTTTCCAGAGTGGCTGCACCAGTTCACATTCCCACCAACAGTGCAAGAGGGTTCCCCTTTCTCCACATCCTCTCCAACATTTGTTGTTTCCTGTCTTGTTAATTTTCCCCATTCTCACTGGTGTGAGGTGGTATCTCATTGTGGTTTTGATTTGTATTTCCCTGATGGCCAGGGATGTGGAGCATTTTCTCATGTGCTTGTTGGCCATGTGTAGGTCTTCTTTGGTGAAATTTCTGTTCATGTCTTTTGCCCATTTCATGATTGGATTGTTTCTTTGCTGTTGAGTTTAATAAGTTCTTTATAGATCTTGGATACTAGCCCTTTAGCTGCTATGTCATTTGCAAATATCTTCTCCCATTCTGTAGGTTGTCTTTTAGTTTTGTTGACTGTTTCTTTTGCTGTGCAGAAGCTTTTTATCTTGATGAAGTCCCAATAATTCATTTTTGCTTTTATTTCCCTTGCCTTCATAGATGTATCTTGCAAGAAGTTGCTGTGGCCAAGTTCAAAAAGGGTGTTGCCTGTGTTCTCCTCTAGGATTTGGATGGATTCTTGTCTCACATTTAGATCTTTCATCCATTTTGAGTTTATCTTTGTGTATGGTGTAATAGAAGGGTCTAGTTTCATTCTTCTGCTTGTGGCTGTCCAGTTTTCTCAGCACCATTTATTGAAGAGACTGTCTTTTTTCCAATGGATAGTCTTTCCTGCTTTGTTGAATATTAGTTGACCATAGAGTTGGGGGTCCATTTCTGGGTTCTCTGTTCTTTCCATTGATCTATGTGTCTGTTTTTGTGCCATTAGCACTGAAAGGAAGTTTAATTTTTTTTAAAGGAGAACTGGACAGGTAGATGCCCCAAATTCCATGAGTAGAAGGAAAGCATGCAAAACAGGAAGGGTGGGGCCTTAGGAGATGCCTTTATCCCTAGCTGAGTTATAAGATGATGACAATGAGGATGGTCTTAGTGTAATCATGGCCTTAACAACAAACTCTCTAAGTTCCATACTGAAGTTAGTCTTCTTAGCCCAAGGGTTTCTGGGCCCATGTTGCTTGTCTACGTTTTCTAGTACCCTCTCTGTTTTTGTATGTTTTTCAAGTATAATAAAAGTAGCTTTCATTTCTGATCCCCAGTGATTTTTCTGGGCTTCCTCTTGTAGAGAAGGAAAAAGTTTTCCCCTTCAATGTCGTTCAGCTGGACCAAGATTTAATTTATATAAGACAAATTTACTGGAGAAAAATATCTCAAGTTTCATTATGTGCGCACGAGGCCCCCCAATAAAACTGAGACCTAAAGAAATGATGAAGGCAGGCAGTTTGTATACATCTTAGACAAAGAGACAATAAATTGAGGAGGAAGTGACAGGGTAAAGAAAACAGGTGTTTGGGAGCTTTAATTAATAGGGAATTCCAAGCAAACTTTAGGCTAAGGTCTAGTAGATTAGAAAAAAAATGGGATGCCTGGGTGTCCGTGGTTGAGCATCTGCCTTTGGCTCAGAGTGTGATCCTGGGTTTTGGGATCGAGTCCTACATCAGGCTCACTATGAAAAGCCTGCTTCTCCTTCTGCTTGTGCCTCTGCCTCTTTCTCTGTGTTTCTCATGAATAAATAAATAAAATCTTTAAAAAAAGATTAGAAAAACAACAAGGTTTGTTCCTACAGCTTTCTCAGCTTTGAAGTCCCCATCTCTGGTGATAAGGATATCTTTTACTTCTCATTATAGGGAGGGTGTTTTTCATAAGGGAGATTTGTTTCCTGCTCACAGGGGGACAGAGGAGGGTCTGAGTGTCCTTGCACTAGCTGCTTCCCAAGTAGCTTCAATTCAAAATAAAATGCAACGTGATACATTTTGGGTGGCTTACCATGGACCTCTACCCGCTCATATACCTGGAATATTTGGTTTAGTGGAAATTGCCTTTTCTGGAGATCACAATTCTCCCAAGATTGAATGGAGAAAGGAAAGGAAAAGTTGTAACTGTGTCTTGTCTAGAAAGATGGAAATCTAGTTGGGAATGAAGATTCCATGGGGAATATGGAAGTCAGGCCACTGTGGCTCCAGGTGTCATCCGCAGGATATAACAGGTAACTAGACAAGCTTTCCCCTGGACCCTTTACCTCATTCAAATAAAGGCTTCCATTTTGCTCCATTTTCTATAATGACATTCCATGGCTAAATCCTAGCCCTGACTTTAACATGAATGCTGTGGACAAGAGACTCATACATTATAATTAATTGCAATAAAAATAAAAATGTTCATGATATGTGATAAGAACCCATAAGCCACCTTCTCAATGTTTCCAGTTACTTTAAAGAAGAATCTTAAATTCTTTCACAAGCTATAAAGTCAAACTGATAAGTTACTCTCTTAAAAAATCCAAAATGGCTCTATAAATGTCTAATAAAATTTTTTTATTAGACAATCCCCTTATGGGACATCTTGTGGGTTTCGAAGCTCGGGAAAATCCTATTAATCTCCAGGATATAGAATCAACTTAAAAGGAAAAGAAGTAAAAATGACAGTATTATTAAATGTCCAGTAGATGGAATGACCTTCTCAATCTAGAGAAAGAGAACAAAATCATTTTAGGTCCCATGAAATTCAAAGTTATGATTCCTATAGTGAACGTAGCTCTGTGTTCTTGATACCAATATATCTCTGTTACTATTTTAAAGTCTGATTCTGCTCCATGTGTCTTGTCTTTGAGTATCATGCAATGAGATTTAGACAATCCATAGGGATAAATACTTATTTTATCGATTGGTATTTCTCTGGTATATAAAGAGAAGAGAGGCAGAGAACACAGGTTTAAACAAAGATATCTCCACTTTTGTGAACAGACTGTGTTTCTTGGTAAGAGACTCTGAGAGTGAAAAGAGTTCAGCCTCTTTATTTTTCTTTGTTTTTTATATGTTTTTAAAGATTTTATTTATTCGTGAGAGACACACAGAGAGAGGCAGAGACATAGGCAGAGGGAGAAGCAAGCTTCCTATGGGGAGTCTGCTGTGGGGCTCAATCTTGGGACCCCAGGATCATGCCCTGAGCCAAAGGCAGATGCTCAACCACTGAGCCACCCAGGTGTCCTGATTTCAGCCTCTTTAAAGATGACATGGTTGAGGCACAGGAAGGCTTACATGACATGTCAGTATCACACAGGGAGTCAATGGCAAAAATGATTTCATTTAAACATTGGAGACATTGAGAGAGTTACATACTGTGCATTGCTTTGCTGAGCTTCAGATAGGGAGTGGAGGACACTTGGACACTATTCCCCAACTCTGTATAATGGTTCAGATTCTTATTTTAGGGAGTTTCAAATCAAACATTTTGGAACTTGACCCATGAACAGGTCAAGGTCCGCAGCCTGAGTTCTGTTAAAAGACTTGTCTGGTTATTTCTTAAAAATCAGGTTGGGAGGAGAGAAGGTCCTAACTCCTAACTCTTGGAGACACAATCTCAGTGAAGTCCTGGGAAGATCCTGGCACCTGAGTCTCACATGGGTGCTGTGGTGGTGGCATCTGTGCTGCCATCATGACTCTATGGGGTTATAACAACTCATTTGTCTGATAAGCTCTTTATTCTTCCTAGAGCTTCATGTTTCTCAGAGACAGCTGTGGAGATCATCACTGCCCATATTAGCGCAGTGGCTCTCTGGGAGAACATGTGACCCCATTCATTCAAATGACAGCTGGAGGATTAGCTCTGAAGTTGGCTGTGTCTGGGTAGAGAAAAAACAAAATCAGCTCCTAGGCACCACTAAGCAACAGGAGAAGTTTTCATTATTACCCTAAAGTTGCTCAGTTACAGGATCCAACTTGATTAGCACTATGGAAAACCTTCTATGAGAACAGCAGACCATTTGCAAAGTGTCATGTGGAGCTTATGAGAATTTTGGGAGAAGAAAAAATTGAAAGTGGAAATTGTTCTGGGTAAAAATGACATTTTAAGGAGTCAATAATCTGAGTAAAATCACATGCACTATGGAAGGTAGAGTCTCCATTGTGTAAACAGCAAAATGCTTGGTGGAGTGTATTTTTTGTTATGGAAAAGTGCTGGACTATGGTAGAGAAAGTGAAAAACATCAATCATGTGGGACTTCACAGCTGGCAATTACTGCCACCCAGTGAACATAATTCTTGTCTACCAGGGCAATGGTGCAGTCTGGCATAAATAAACAGGCAGGAAACAATGCTTTCTTCCCCTTGGTAGAAAAAACTAAGTAAAAGTTCCCAGTGTTTGACACCCTCCTGTTAGCAAAGTGAAAGCACAGTGGAGACACCAGAAGTTCCATAAAGGAGTGTCTTCAGGGTGTCAATGTGGTTGGATTGAGGGTGGCTTGGATTTGCATATGATTGAGAATGTGCCTATACCTGTTGAATAGTTGGAAAATTAAAGAGATGATGGAATAGATGAAATAGAATAGATGGAAATTAAGGAGAGTATGGTAAAACTAGCTCTCCTGTGACACCATTTAGCTGTTTCTGTGTGTGTCCCTGTACATATTTGTATGTTTTCTAGTGTGTGGATGTGTCATGGGTGTGGCTCTGTGTGTGGAGGGGTGAGGATGTGTTTAAAGGGTTGTTTACAGTGTCTAGTCCTAACCATAGGTTGCTTAAGATGATATCATTGAAATTCTAGAAAGTCTGTATGTGAACCTGTGAAAGCATTTTGAGCATATAAAAGGAGTATTGTCCTGCTCATCAAGCAAGCCATAACCTTGACCTCACCCCCTCCAACCCAACACATAACAGGTGACCTGTGGGGCCTACTGTATTTTTCCATCTTGAGGTCTGTCTTTCTTTTATTTTTATTTGAATATAATTGACACACCATGTTACATTATTTCAGATGTAGAACATAGTGATTTGACAAATCTGTACATTATGCTACACTCACCACAAGCATAGCTGCCATCACCTTGCAACACTATTACATTATCATTGACTTTATGCTGTGCATTATACTTCCTGACTTATACATTCCATAACTGGAAGCCTGAATCTCCCACTCCCCTTCATCTGTTTTGCTCATACCTCCCCCCAAGCCTCTGGCAACCATCAGTTTTTTCTCTGTATTTCTAAGTCTGATTTTACTTTATGTTGGTTTGTTTGCTCGTTTATTTTTTAGATTCCACATGTGAATGAAATCATATGGTAATTGTTTTTCTCAGTCTGACTTATTTCACTTAGCATAATACCTCGGGTCTGTCCATGTTGTCAGAAATGGCACAGTTTCATCCTTTTTTATGGGTGCATAGTATATGTACATACAACATCTTCCTTATCCATTCATTTGCTGGTGGACACTTAGCTTGCCTTTGTATCTATCTTGGATATTGTAAATAATGCTGCAATAAACATAGAGCATATATTTTCCTTAATTAGTGTTTTTATTTCTACTGGGTAAACATCCAGTGGTGAAGCTACTTATTTATATAGTATTTCTATTTTTAATTTTTGAGGAATTTCCATATTGTTTTCCATAGTGGCTGCACCAATTTACATTCTCATCAACAGTTTAGAAGGGTTTCTTTTTCTCTGCATACTCACCAACACTTGTTATTTCTTTTTTATTTTAGCCATTCTGATAGGTATGAGGTGATATCTTCCTGTGGTTTTGATTTGTATTTTCCTGATGATTAGTGATGTTGAGTATCTTTTCATATGCCTGTTGGCCATCTGTATATCTTCTTTGGAAAAAAAGTCTATTCAAGTCCTTTGCCCATTTTTTAATTGGATTGTTTGGGTTTTTTGGTGTTGAGTTATGTAAGTTCCTTATACATTTTAGATACTAACCTTTTATCAGATATATCATTTGTAAATATCTTCTCTCATTCAGTAAATTGCCTTTTCTTTTTGTTAATAGTTTCCTTCCCTGTGCAAAAGCCTTTTATTTTGATGTCATTCCAACAGTTTATTTTTGCTTTTGTTTGTGTTTTGCTTGCCTTAGTAGGAGACATGTCTAGAAAAATGTTGTTATTGCCTATGTCAGAGAAATTACTGCCTGTGTTCTCCTTAAGGATTTTTATGGTTTCAGGTCTCACACTTAGGTCTCTTATCCATTTTGTTTATTTTTGTGTATGGTGTAAGAAAGTAGTCCAGTTTCATTCTTCTGCATGTCACTGTCCAGCTTTCCTAATGGCTTTTGTTGAAGAGGCTATCTATTGGATATTCGTGCCTCCTTTGCCATAGATTAGTTGACCATATAATCATGGGTTTATATCTGGGGTCTCTATTCTATTCTGTGATTTATGTGACTATTTTTGTGCCCATACCATTCTGTTTTGATTATTGTAGCTTTATAGTAGATCTTAAAATCTGGAATTGTGATACTCCAGCTTTGTTCCTCTTTCTCAAGATTGCTTTATTAATCTATATTATTATTTATTCTAGTTTTGTGAAAAATGCTGTTGGTTATCTGATAAGGATTGCATTTAATCTGTAGATTGCTTTGGGTAGTATGGACATTGTAACAATATTAATTCTTCCAATCCATGAACATGGGATATCTTTCCATTTGTTTGTGTCATCTTCAGTTTCTGTCATTAGCATTTTATAGTTTTCAGGGTATAGGTCTTTCATCTCTTTTGCTAAGTTTATTTCTAGGAATTTTATCTTTTTTGGTATAATTGTAACTGTTTTCTTAATTTCTCTTTCTGCTACTTTGTTATTAGTACCTAATTAGTACTGATTAGGTACTTTATCATCTGGATATTAATACCTGGATATTAATTTTGTATCCTGTAATTTTCTTGAATTCATTTATTACTTTTTGTATATTTTTGGAGGCTTCAGGGTTTTCAATGTATAGTATCATGTCATCTGCAAACAGTGACAGCATAACTTTTCTTTAGCAGTATAGATGCATTTTTTAAAAAGATTTATTTTTTTATTTTAGAGATAAATAACAGGGAGAAAGGCAGAGAGAGAGAGAGAGAGAGAATCTTTAAGCAGACTCTCCGCTGATCAGGAGCCTGACATAGGGCTTGCTCCAGGACCCTGAGATCATGACCTAAGATGGAATCAAGAGTCAGTAATTTGTTATTCTCTCATCTTTATTATTTCTTTTACTTAGCAAGGGCTTATTTGTTCTTCTTTTTCTAGTTGCTTTAAGTGTAAAGTTAGATTGTTTGAGGATTTTCTTGTTTCTTGAAGTAGGCCTATTATCATTTTATTTCCCTCTTAGAATTGCTTTCACTGCATTTCCACAATTTAGACTGTTGTGTTTTCATTTTCATTTATCTCTTTTTAAAATTTCTTTGATTGTTTTCTTGGCCCAATGGTGATTTAGTATCATGTTGTTTAGCTTCCACATGTTTGTGGGTTTTTTTCCAGTTTTTTTTTTTTTTTTTTTTTTTTATTGATTCCTAGTTTCATACCATTGTGGTCAGAAGAGATATGTGGCATGATTTCAATATTCTTAAATTTATTGAGACTTGTTTTGTGGCCTAACATGTGATCTAACCTGTTTCATGTGCACTTGGAAAGAATGTGTATTCTTCTGCTTTGGGGTGGAATGTTCTGTGCATATATTATGTCTGTTTGGTCTAATGTCATTCAAAGATGCTGATTTTCTGTCTGGATGATCTATCCGTTGATGTAAGTGGGATATTCAAAGACCCCCTACTATTCTTATATTACCATAAATTTCTCTCTTAAAGTCTGTTAATATTTACTTTATATATTTAGGTGCTCCAATATTGGGTGCATATGTATTTACCTTATCATATCCTCTTGTTGAATATCATTTTTTATCATTATGTAATGCCCTTGTTGCTTACATGGTCTTTGTTTTAAAGTCCATTTTGTCTGATGTAAGCATTATTACCTCAGCATGTTTTTCATTTGTCTGGTAAATGTGTTTCCATCCCTTCACTTTCAGTCTGCATGTGTTATTAGGCCCAAGGTGAGTCTCTTGTAGACAACATGCAGATGGATTTTTTTTTCCATTCTGCTCCATGTGCGAGTCTTTCAACATCATACAAGGCAGAGCCAGACATACACTAACACAGTTACTCCAGTCACATCAGTGGTGAAGTCTTTAACAACTCAGGGCTGCTATGGTTATGCTACTTCTGAATTCTTTTTTCCACTCTCCACTGAGTATGGTCCACTTCCTGATGATCAGATATGACAATTCTGTCTCTTTTCTTCCCTTGTGGAATACCATGGCTATGTCTCAGACAAATGTACCCTCATCTTATGGCTTCAGTGTCTTTCTTCCTTGCTATTTTCAACCTTGTGCTAAGTAATTTCTTCCCTTGGTTTAGGGCAGGTCAAGATGTATATTAGGAGTACTGCACTGGTCTTTAGGAGATTTCTTTTATGTTGTGTTTCATTAAGCAGTAGGAGATGTTCATAAATCTTGTGGAACCACCTTTTCCCTTGTGGTTACTGCTGTCTGGTGATAGTCCCAACTCTGATTGTACTTGTCCCTGCCACAGGGTTTGTGGTTACTATGTTATATTTTTTATTATAAAACTGATTGTGATCTAGAAAATGTAGAAAGTAATAGGACAGAAAAAAAATCATCTCCCGGATTGTCCCAGTTCTTAGAAGCAATCAGTATTAATGTGTTAGCAGTTTCCTTCCCTATGCATTATAATGCCATGCAATTAACTTGTGTATATGGTTTTTGAAATTCCTGCTTTGTTTTCTTGGTATTGAAAACATTAGTGGCTGAAGATATATCATAAATTGAACTATAGGTCAAACAATGAATTGGTAACATATTTAACACAAATGCAAATAAATGGATTAATATTCTGAATAAGCAGGCACTCCTAAAAAGGCTCTTTCAAGTATCATCAGCATTGCACAAGTGTACGCTCTCCTGAACTTTTTCATTTAATAACATCCATAGTTTTCCACTGATGATAGATACACAGCAGCCAAACATGCTTCTGTAGGAGCTAGGAGCCTCCACAGAGCAGAGGATAGAATCTGGGTTTATTTATAACTGTAGTGTTGGATCAGCAAAGTCAAAATTCATAATTTGTAATATCTATTGAATTCTGGAAGAAAGAACCATGGTTTGGGGTCACGATTCCCCTAGGGTAGGAGATACCAAGAACAAGTCAAGGGCCAAGATAAAGGCCTGAACGAGCTCTGCAAGTTCACATTTGTGAGCTTTTCAAAAGCTTTTCACTGTCCCTTTTTGTGCTTTTCTTTGGGATTTGTTTCATAAGTTGGAACTGTGGTTTCTGGTATTTACTGGCTACTCAAGTACTCTTAAGTTTGTTCCCTTGAAGGAGGTCTTTGAAATTTTAAGTATTTAAAATTTCTACTGTAAGGAAGCTGAATGCCTTATTTCTGATGCAATTTACATGCATTTTTATCTTGCAAAGATTTTATATGTTACATCATAGGACACAAACAGTGTGCACCATTGCAGTTCTAAAGTTGGCTAAGTCCCATTAACTATTCATTTTATGAAATACTGTATTCATCAGTGTAAACATAGCAATGCTTTAGGGAGCTGCTCTGTTTCTGCACTGACACCTTGGTGAAGTGGGGAAATATGAACTCTGGTCTTAGCACCTCCACCAGGTAGGTAGGTGACCACAGACAGGATGTTCTACCTTTTGGAGCCTCATTCTCCTTGGCCATAAGATAAGAAGAGTGGACTTGAATACCTCTCAAAAACATTCTGGCTCTAAACTCAATTCTTTTGCTTAATATCAATGTCAAATTCCAAGACTATGGCTTGCTGTCTTTTATAATGAGAATGGGAACTTGGAGATAGGAAGGTTTTTCACAGCTTTTGGGGGCTATAGGGGATTTTGAGGATGGTCTAACACAGTTGTCAGCAAACTATGGCCTGTGCCCATTTTTTTTCCTGACCCAAGAGTTAATGGTTACATTTTAAATGATTATATAAGTACCTACATAATATCCTTGATTTTACCTCTTGGCCTGCAAACCTCAGATTTGCTCTCTGGGCCTTTAGAGGACAAGCTTGCCAGTCCCTGGCCTAGCACTCCTTACTCCTTTGGTATTCTACAAAGACAAAGCCAAGAGAGGGGAAATAGTTTGTCCAAAGTCACTAGCTGGGTAAGTACTTGGGTTGGGATCAGGTCCTGGTTGTCTAATTTCTGGCCCAGGTATCTTAGATGACATCAAACACACCTAAAATGGCTCAGTATCTTTTGGCTAAAACAGAACCAGTAACTGAAGAACTGCATTTATTTTTCAATTATATCAAATAAATTGTGAAAAGAGATGACTTTTGTAAATTTAGGGAATCTATGATTCAGTGAGAAGAGCTGCTGCATGGTTGGGGCACGATTTGAGCCTTTGGTTTTCAATCACAGCATGCCAGGACCTAGTGACCCCTCGGAGACTTCCAGCACACTGCAGTGTCACCTCACCTTGGAATGTGGACAGACTGTGCCACACCAGGAAAAATTCCTAGTAGAGCCCAGTTGCAGGGGAAACCCCAAGACTTTGAACATTAAGTGTGTTGCCCTCTGGGAATCCCACTCTGATTTTAAAGTTGAATTTGTTAAATAAGGAATGGCTCACTTTGGGCCAAGTTCTAATTACTCATTTGTTCATTACTCTCTGTTAAGGATCTTTGTTTCATTTTTTTTTATTTTTATTTATTTATGATAGTCACACAGAGAGAGAGAGAGGCAGAGACACAGGCAGAGGGAGAAGCAGGCTCCATGCACCGGGAGCCCGATGTGGGATTCGATCCCGGGTCTCCAGGATCGCGCCCTGGGCCAAAGGCAGGCGCCAAACTGCTGCGCCACCCAGGGATCCCGGATCTTTGTTTCATTAGTGAAAGCCCTTCACTTCAGAATTTCCCAAATCCCGGCTCCTGCTCAGGTTGGCACTTTGCTGCTGTACTTAAGTAGTAACAATTAATTGCTTTAAAGGATTCAGCTGGGGTGGAAAAAAATGTGTCAGTCAAGCGTCCCATGAAGTAATCCGGTCGTGGTCTCTGAGGGTTGGGATGTGAGCCAGGGGAAGAGTGTAAGTGTGAGTAGTTGTGACAGCCAGAGTGTGGTCTGTGGTGGAGAGACATTTTGTTTGGCACTTAGGCAAGTAAACACTCCCATCACATCTCTAAGAAACCGCAGAAGGGGAAAAGTGAAAATATTACTAAACCATTGTCATTAGGAAGCAGAGGCTATAATCCTCTGAATTTTAGATGCATTCCAGAATCAGCATGGGGTTCTGTTTTCTAGTGTTTTTGGTAGTGGGTTGGTAGAATGAAATCAACCTACTCTGTGATACCCAGGCTTAGCTTGAGGTAGGATCTCCCTTCCTGCTCTTCTGTCACAACCCAGAATTAGTGGAAAAAAGTGTTGGGCTAGATCCACTCTTGTAGGGAGACCTACAAGACCTACCTGTAATGGTAGGTCCATGGCAATATGAGCAGTGTGGGCAGGGTTTGGAAAAGAGGCTCCAAATGTTTTATTTTAAAATAGTTTTAACATTTTGCACACATTACAATATTTAGTGTCTGCAGGAATGGTCTGTGTTGCCACAGTTAAACAGAGGAAGGTAGTTACATAAGGAAATTATAATATGTTCACAGAATGGCAAGAATAACATGCTCTTTTTTTAAAAAAGCTTTTATTTATTTGACAGAGAGAGAGATCGTGCACAAGTAGGGAGAGGGGGAGGGAGAAGCAGGCGCCCCGCTGAGCAAGGAACCCAATGCAGGGCTCCATCCCAGGACCTTGGGATCATGACCTGAGCCCAAGGCAGAGGCTTTACCAACTGAGCCACCCAGGTGCCCTAGAATAACATATTCTAGGTTGATTTTATAATCTCAGAAGCTTCTAGATTCTACCAAATAGTAATAAATGTGTAACTAAAACAAAAGAAAGAAGAGGCTCTGTTCAGTTGGCACAGAATGAATGTTGGCGTGTCCACTGGGGTGCATCCAATGTCATCTACAGTGGGGTACAGCCTCTTGCTTGGTTTGGCAAATGGTGAATTGGAGGCCCTAGAGTGATGGCTTCCAGAGTAGGGTGCATATACCATGGATGCATACCATCATCCACTGGGATGGAGAAACTATTCAGACTTCTATTGGTATTTTCCTTGTATCACCTTATGAAGCTTCTATTAATATCTTTTATAATGGCCATAATATATGAAGACAACTGTATATATATTTAATTTTTTTTAGATTTATTTATTTATTTATTCATGAGAGACACAGAGAGAGAGAGAGAGAAAGGCAGAGACACAGGCAGAGGGAGAAGCAGGCTCCATGCAGGGAGCCCGATGTGGGACTAGATCCCAGGACTCCAGGACCACGCCCTGGGCCAAAGGCAGGCATTAAACCACTGAGCCATCCAGGGATACCCTATGTATCTAATTTATAAACAAATATGCATTCATTCATAAATATGTACAAGCATTCTCCTGTCCCCACTGCCCCCCCGCCTGCTCCCAGCTAAATAGGTCCAGATACATCTGCAGCAGATCTTCCAGATGAGTCTACAAACAAGAAAAGGCAGGGCATGTTTTGAACCTCTGAAATCCCTGTTCATGCCAAACCCCCAGATTCCTAAAATAGATGTGAAATCTATCTGCTCTAGTTACGGTGGTGACATGCCATGTTACACGCTTTTGGTGTTTCGCACTGGCAAACCAGGGTGAGTCACCCAAGCACAGGCCAGGCCTTTGCCAAGCCACATGGCAGGTGCTGTGTCACTCCCACTGAAGTGTTCTGTGGAAGCCCCATGTCCCTGACTTACAAGGGTGCCAGTCTCCACTTTGTGAGTGGGCACAGGACACAGTCTTAGTGGAGTGGTGGTGGAGATATTACTGGATAAAGAGAGAGAGAGAGAGGGCTTGCATCATTCGTTCATTCTTTTGTTCCTTCATTCATTCAATAAACATTTACTGCTTATCTGGTACATGCTGGAGACTAATATCACTTGGATCTTAATTCCTCTTTTATAAAACAAGATGAGATGATTTTTCCTCACCACCCTGATTGTTCTTTCATAATTCTCCCCCAAAATTGCTGTTCTTAAAAATGTGCTTTTGGATCATCTGTCCATACCTTGGGAAACAAACTATACACATCTTCTCAGATGTGGCTAACGAAACAGTAAGCATGGGGCACAATCATCTATAAAAGCAGAGTTACGTTTTTTTCCCCCTTTCATTCTGTGAGTTGCAAATTGCCAGCATAAAATTGAAAATTAATAGCAGCTAGTTTAAAAGGGAATAGAAAATAAGTATTTCCCCACTTGAAAGAACTCTCATATCCTTTAATGTCTCCTTTTAGAAGAGAAGTCCAATTTGGAAGCTTTTTAACCCCCAAATCTCCACTTCAGCATAGGAAATGTGAAAATGGGCAGATGCTTTGGCTGAAAGAGAAATAAATAGGGATTTCATGATGACGCACTTGATTATCTGAATGTAGACTGGATTTTGTAGTTAAAGGAAGGAGTATCCATATTTAAATAATAAAGTGTCCCTTGTGATCTATGGGCTTCTCACTCCTTGCCTGAGCCCTTCTGCCACAGCTGCATGATTTTGCCCCTAAATACAGGCTCAGCCTTGCTCTGACCCGAGAGCCAACCATGTCCTGACCTGGGAGGGAACTGAGAAGCCAAAGCCTAGTGCTTTGGATCAGGCTTCTAGTCTTGTTGTTACTTTGCCCCGTCTTCTTCTGGTCCTCATGCCAGCCTTGTTCCTTTTCCTGAGTCTCTGCTCTGGTGCTGCCCCGGGTGCTCTGTCCCTCTAGGACCTTAATGGCCCCTCTCCCTAGGGCTGGGCCATACTCCCAACCCTGACCCTGCTGGCAGCAGCCCCGCCCTGTTCTTTGGATTAACAGCCTGCACGGATCTCCCTTCCTGTCTTCTGTTAGGGCCACATTCCACGTTTCCTGGTGCTTGCCCCATCTTGAGTAGAGGAATCAATTTTATTTTATTTTTTAAATAGACAGTAGTATCTCTGCTTCTATTCCAATCCCGTAGTTCCCCCACCCATACTTCATACACAGCAGGCAAGTGATTTTTTATAAATGGAACTCAGATTTAATTGTGATAAAATCAAGCTCCTTGCTCTGGGCTACACTTTGTCCCCTACCTACCCTTAGACCATTTCCTACTCTCCTTTTGAATCTCTGTTTTCCTATCATACAGGTCTTCCCGTTCTCCCTCAACTATGCTGAGCTCATTGCTACCTCAGGACCTTTGCACAAGCTTTTTCAGCTAACTAGAAGAGGTTTTCCTCTGATCTTCATAAGACTGGCTGTTTCTTTTAAACCTTAGCTCAGATTTCAGCTTCCCTAACTACCCAATTCTGTTAGTTTTCCCAACCCACCCATTTGTTCTCTCCCATGCCATCACCCTGTTTGAGTTTTGTTAAAGTGGTTAGCACTGTCGAACACTTGTTGATTAGTTGTCCTGTTTGTTGACTGTCTCCCTTGACTAAAATGTCTGCTCCATGAAAGCAGACTTTGGTGCCTCTTCCCCCACCCCCCACATTATCACCAGCACTTAGAGATGTTCTGATACATAGTAGGGACTAAATTAATACTTGGCAAATAAGCAAATGCATGAATGTACGATTTCTAACTACAACCAGGACAGCTTTTCTTTATATAAGAGAAAGCATGTAAGGAGGCTATTCTCCTGGGACTAGTATTACCAGGAGAATGTTCCAGCAAAATATTCCATTTTGCTTTGCTTTTTTAATCTAAAAATGTTTAAAATTTTTATTTATTTATTCATGAGAGATGTGCAGAGGGAGAAGCAGGCTCCCTGTGGGGAGCCCAATGTGGGACTCAATCCCAGGACCCCAGGATCATGACCTGGGCCAAAGGCAGATGCTCATCCACTGAGCCACCCAGATGCCCTTTTTAATCTAAAATTAAAAGCCATACCACAGTCATGGTAGAAAATTTGGAAAATACAGAACTACAAAAAAAAAGTTTAAAAGTATGTGCCATCTTTTATGTTCAAACTGTGGTTTCCTGTGTATAATCCATCCGTATATGTTTCAGAAACATAGACTTACACTAGAGATATTATTTTGTAATCTGCTTTTTCATTAATATCAGAGGAGTATTCCTTATGACATTAAATATTCTTCCTCAGTTTCAATTTTAATGGACATACATTATTCAATCACATAAATATACAAAAATATCTTACTCCCTCACCTCCCACCAAATTATATATGAATGTCTTAACATATCCTTATACCAAGTATAACACTTTTTAAAAATCTTTGATAATGTGAAAGGTAAAAACTTAGGGTGGCCAGACATTTTTCTTTTATTTGTTGACCAATAACAAATGTGTTTCCCTTTGAGCGTGTAACTAGAATGTGTATGAAAGAGGCTCTTGGCTCAAGGTGTATTGGGCAGAAGGTGTATTGGGCTCAAGGTGTATTGGGTCTTGGTACCTCTAGCTTCTTGATTACACAGCAGCTACACAGGGAGCCCATGGTTCCAGAAGAGCCTGGGTTTTTTGCTTTTTTGTTTTTTTTCCCCACAGGGAGATACAGATGCCTTGTTCCTGAATACCGTCTGCAAAGCTGTTGGGGGAAAAATGGAGCAAAAAAGTTAGAGCTCCATTTATTAATGCAGCTGAGTTTAATTTCCTTTACTCCCCCCCCCCAAAAAAAAGGCTTATCTGTAATGGTGACTTGTGCCTGGAGGGAGTGAAATAATAAAGTAGAAGTGGTGAGAAAACAAATTCATTCTGTCCAGAGACAAAGAAACTAGATTCTTGGTAGAAAGTACTAAACACAGACCAAAGGAGGCTGTTCTGTTTGGAGGTGGTAGGGGCACTGTTGTCACCCATTTCTTCCAGGGAAATCTCTGGGTACTGAACTGGCATCTGATAAAGTGCACTATCCAATAGATTGCCTTGCTATATCTAAGTCATAGAACATCAAAGAACGTTTAAGCCCGAGGTTCAACTAGGATAGAGGGAAAATGCTGTGTTTATATGAAAGGAAGAATCTGAATTATAGGTAGCCTTGGTCAGCCAAATAGTTTGAATTCTGTAAGGGAGATCGTCATGTCTGCTTCTGAAAAATGCAGTGAAGTTGTAAAATTTCTAGTCCCTGTCCAACTTCTGTGGGAGATTTTTGCTGGTTTCATCTATGGACAGCTAGGGAAGTTTCCCCTTTATGTTACTCAACCCCATATAGTGGGGGAACTACAGGTATTCAGGTCCTGTCTTTATTCATAGGGTTGTTTTTTTTTTAAAGATTTTATTTATTTATTCATGAGAGATGCAGAGTGAGGCAGAGACACAGGCAGAGGGAGAAGCAGGCTCCTTGTGGGGAGCCTGATGCAGAACTTGATCCCAGGACCCCAGGATGGTGACCTGAGCTGAAGGCAGCCGCTCAACCACTGAGCCACCCAGGTACCACCATAGGGTTTTTGTTGCTGTTGTTGTTTTAAAAGCTAACTTTTATTTATTTTTAAGGAGAGAGAGAGAGCATGCAAGCAGGGTGGGAAGGGGTAGAATCTCAAGGAGGTTCCTTTCTCAGCATGGAGCTGATATGGGGCCTGATCTCGAGACCCCAAGATCATGACCTGAATTGAAATCAAAAGTCAGATGCCTGAGTGGGCCACCCAGGTGCCCCTAATCACAGGTTCTAAGAGTGCCTTGGGCTGGAGAATTAGTGTGTCTCTTAGAATAGATAAGTCAGACAGGGGATGGAGAGTTATGTTGCTGCACAATCTATGGTTGGCTTGCTGGGTAATGACTCCCATGAAGCCCCTTGGTGCTATCAGCAGCTGATACTGATTGAAGGTTTTGGTCCCTATTGTCACCCTCTCCATGGCCCCTTCAATTCTCCTTTACTCAGAATATGGATTCTTTTGTCCATCTGCAGGTGGGGAAGGTCTTTCTGTCTTGAATTTATGGTTTGTGAAATGAATGGTCAAGCATTCATGGTCATTGTTTTATTGATGGATGGGTTAGCTGTGCTCTCTGGGCTGAGGATAAAGAAAAGGCCTTCAGGAATTCTGAGTGGAAGGAGAAACCCATCAATGAACATTTCAGAATATTATCTTAACCTGATTAGAGACAGTAAAGCTTACTCTTTGCTAGTGAAGTGGGAGAGCTAGGTTCTTGTCTCAGAGTCAGAGAATGAATCTCATGGGCAAAGGAGAGTGAGTAAAGCGATAGAAGCTTATTAAGCAAGGATACAGAAAAAGCTCTCAGGAGTGAGAGGGATCCTGACAGGGTTACCACTGAGGGCTTTTAGTGGCAGTCTTTTATTGAGAACTGACTGGAAAGCTTGTGGCCTTGAGATTCTTACGTCTTGGTTTGAGTAAGGACTATTGATAACACCCTTAATGACTGACTTCTTTGTGGTCTGATCATTTTCTCTTATTACATTGTAGCTGCCAAAGAAAAATGCTTCCTAACATCCAGGATCAGGTGGTCTGGTGTATTCCCTTATCTCTGATTTCTGTACATGTCAGCATTTTTGGGATTTCTGTGAGCCTGATCACATAGCCCCCTATCTATCTCTCCCTACCTAGCCCTACCTGTCCCTTACTCACTAGTGTTTGGAGAGAGACAAGTGCTCGGTCCCACACTGCCATCCTGAACTGTCAGCTGGTTATTGGTCACCTCTGCCTGGAAGCCACACAACAGCTCACACCAGATACATCCAACTTAATGGATGCATAACTATGCTCATGTTCTCTTCCTTCCTCAAGTCCCAAACTCAAAGCTATTCCTGCTCTGACTTGGTTAGTGACATTACCATTGACACAGTTTCCCAGCCAGATACCTGGAAGCCGGCCTTGCCCCTTTACCCCTTCCTGTGCTCCCATCCACACACTCACCAGAATCCATTCCATTGCAGAAGGTACTCTGCCGTTTGCCCCCAGCTCTCCAGCCTGCTGCTACAGCTTCGTTTCAGGACCCCGTTTCTCTTGCTCAGAACATAGCAGTCTATTCCATATTGATAAAGGACGTGAGAGCAGAGCAGTATCTGATGGGTTCTTCCCTGATCTCTCTGTCTTGGATTTTCTACCTTTATTTAGAAATCATCACCAGCAGCCCCAACAGACAGACAGAGGGCTCTGCCTCTCTGCCTCTCTCCTGCTCCCTTAGGCATAGCTTGCATCAGCTGCTTATTTAGAGATGCCATGCTTCTCGGTGTATGAGACCGCCAGGAAAACAGATGGATGAGCCCTTCTGCTCGAACGTTCTGCAGCCATGGAGTTCCTGCAGAGAGTATTCTCTTTCCCCACATGGGTGCTGTGGAGAGCCCAGCTGCACGGCTTGAATTCTGTTCTGTTTGCAACTATAATTCTCCAGAGGGTTTTCATTTGGCTTTTCTCCTGCCACTACATGGCAATGCCTGGCCCCACCGAGCAGTGTTCTCATTTTAAGGCAGGAAACATTCAGTGACTGCCTCTATCTGATAAGGGGAACAATAAATCTATGAGTATCCAATATGCCAAAGCATCTTATATATATTCAGAGTTTTTTCATGTCAATTATCATAATTTGACACTCATGATTTTTTCTTTCAAATGGATAGGACAGACATGGTTGCCTCACTTTACAAATGAGGAAATTGAATTCTACAGTAATTGACTATCTAGCCAAATAGCTCTGTTCCAGTGGTGGGAAGTGCCTCCATTTCTCCTTACTGTACACCCAAGAATATACTCATCATATCACAAATAAACTATTAAAATATTTTATATCATTATTATATTGTTATTATGTCAAAAAATATTAGAAAAGTTCTCTATGGTATGTAATAATCCCAAGGACTCTTAATTATGGGTAAAGTTAAAAAAAATTATGGGTAAAGTCTAAATTTCTGACAAAGTACATTTAAATTATGTAATACTTTTTAATTATTTTTTTTAAATATATTTTTTTAAATTTTTATTTATTTATGATAGTCACAGAGAGAGAGAGAGAGAGAGAGGCAGAGACACAGGCAGAGGGAGAAGCAGGCTCCATGCACCGGGAGCCCGATGTGGGACTCGATCCCGGGTCTCCAGGATCGCGCCCTAGGCCAAAGGCAGGCGCCAAACCGCTGCGCCACCCAGGGATCCCTTTAATTATCTTTTTAATTGGAGTTAACAGCTACAATTTTAGTGAATCTCTACAACTATTTTAACTAATAGCCAAATCCACTATGCTTGTGAAATCAAAACAGCTAAGGTCGGGGATCCCTGGGTGGCGCAGCAGTTTAGCACCTGCCTTTGGCCCAGGGCGTGATCCTGGAGACCCGGATCGAGTCCCATGTCGGGCTCCTGGTGCATGGAGCCTGCTTCTCCCTCTGCCTATATCTCTGCCTCTCTCTCTCTCTCTGTGTGACTATCATAAATAAAAAAAAATAAAAAAAAAAAAACAGCTAAGGTACTCACGTATTGATGATACGTGACCAACTAATAGCCAAATCCACTATGCTTGTGTTATCAAAACAGCTAAGGTACTCACGCATTGATGATGACAGAGTAGAATAGTTAGCATTTATTAAGTGCTTACTACTTATCAGGCACCCAGTTGCATAAGTGCCGACATCACCATCATTTTACAAAGCTGAAAACAAATGTATTTCAATAAGCTTGTATAACTTTCCCACAGTTACAGGTATGGTCAGGTAAACTCTAACAACCAGCAATACTGCTTCCCTACTTTTTGGGGAGAATGAACTAGAAATGCTTGAGACAGATGGTTGACAGAAGGAAGAGAATCCAGACTGTTTAAAATCCTCACTGTCTTCCCCTTGAGTAGTTAAGGGAGAGAAAGGAATGAGCACCCACCATTGGGGAAAAAATTACTAATACTTCTTGAATAATTCTATGTCAGGCACTGATCTCAGCTTGC
Source organism: Canis lupus baileyi (assembly GCF_048164855.1). Lineage (NCBI taxonomy): Eukaryota > Metazoa > Chordata > Mammalia > Carnivora > Canidae > Canis > Canis lupus. Next base: position 77,085,833 of record NC_132838.1, read on the forward strand.
CACCTTAATCCTCGCAACAACCCTCAGAGGTAGGTACTGCTTTTGCTTATTTTACAGGCATGGAAACTGAGGCTCAGAAGTAATGAACAGTCCTGTCAGGATTAGAACCCAGAGCCTGTGCTTTAAACCTTGCTTTCTACAAATGCATAAAAAGTTCCAGTTCATTGACCAGGAACCAGCACTATACCAGGCAGCTGCTATGCATGATCTCATGGTCTGAACAACCAGGAGAGGAGCACTGTCTCCATGTTACACTTGCACCGGACTCCAGCTTACCCAGTAGTTCTCAGTCACCCACAGCAGAGGCAAGCTTGTTCCTTTATGCCAAATCTGTGTCAGGAAGTTTGTCACTAAAGTAGACATGGAATTCAGGCCTGTGAACAGCTCTTATTGTTGAGCCTTCTCCCTCCACTTTGGCTTCTGCTTGATTTATCAGTGCTTCTGGCATCTCATTATGGAAAATCGATTCTCCTCTTCACATATCCTCAACTTTCTTTAGCCTCTTGTCACTGCTCAGACATACACTCCCGAGTCTTCAAACAGATGGATCTGACCAGGAAGAGTATTCAAGGGCGTCCAAATGCTGTGCTGTTGATACTGCTCTTCTGAGCAGAGCACCTTGGCCAAGAACAACCCTCCCTGTGTGGTACCTAGCAGAATCTTCAAGCTAGATCTGCATCCCCGCGCTTCTTTGCTTCTCCCTCTTGAAATGCTGCTGAGCCTTTGGGTAGAGTTGGGCAAGGGTTGAGAGAAATGCTAGGACAATATGGAATGCTGGTCCCACTGGGTTCTCTCTCTGTCTAAATAAAAGAAGTTCTCCAGCAGAAAGAGGATTAAAGAATCTATTTCAGATCTCTGAAAAAGTAGCATCAAGAGTGAGAACAAATACAAGAGAGGGAAAAATTTTAAATGTCTGAAACGCAGAATATTGTGACTAGTTGTAGTTAATGAAAGGAGGAGACATTTTAGAACTGGTGAGATTTGAAGCCTGAGAATCAAGGGAGAGTAACTCTTGGTGGGAAAAAAAAACAACAAAAAACAAAACAAAACAAAAAAACAGAAATAAAGTACAGTGTGTTGTTTCAGGTTTTCTCATTGCCTTCTTTGTGGGGGAAGGTCTGTTTGTTTACAGTGTGCTATTGGATCAGGTCGCATGTTGTATTAACAGAATGACAGGCACATGGATTTATCTATAGGCAAGGGGGATTTTCTTGTTATTTGAGCCTGGACCACTACCATGCAAATGAACCCACATGAATTATTGAAACTCTTCATCTGTGTCGCTACAAAGGATTGATTTATTGAGAACAGGGATTTTCTATTTGTTCTTTAGTATCCTAAAGATTTTCAGCAATTCCTTAAGATTCATTGTTGGTGGCTAGTGAGGAGAGGCCTAGTAGGTTCTATCCCAGGGCCCCACTTTTGTGTAGTGTATCTGTTTTATATATGGGGATTTTGCTCTGAATTATATCACAAATGGAGCTGCAAAGGGTTGAAAAATTCACAAGGGTGAATTTTTAGTGGTGTTTTCCTTTCAAGATTCAAATTTGGAAATTGACTAACCCCCTACTCTTTCTAGAATTGGTACCCTGGGAGGAGGCTGCCAGAGACCCCCTGGGTGGCCTGTGGAGGTGACCTCTGCTCACAGTGCACAGCTGGCTGCCACCTTTCTGTCCTTTCAAGATTTATAGTCTGGCCTATAATGTAGGATTTTACATAGTTGAGGCCCTATTGCTTACATAAACTGCTTTTTTCACTTACTGATATATGCAAGTCTTCCCCTACATTATTAAATTCCTAAATGTAATTCCTAAACATGTCCCATCACATGTGTTTAATCATTTTCCCAGAGGAAATATATATATATATATTGTGTGTGTGTGTGTGTGTATGTGTGTGGCTGTAACAAGTGATAACTCTGATGAACATCTTAGTTCAAAAGTCTTTGTCAACCTTTCCAATTATTTCTTCAGAATAAATTCCTAAAGGTGGTATTTCTAGGTCAAAGAATATACCACCTATAAAACTCAATGTATTTTGTTAAACTTCTTTCCAGAAATGCTCAATTTATAGTCCCACAGTGAAGTGTAACAATGCAGAATTTCAGCCGACTGCCCTGAATGTAATGCTTTGCCAGGAAAGAAAAAAATAGAGCATTTTTATTAGAAAATTATCTTTTGGCCACAGTCACTATTTAAAGTAGAAAAATGCATGTACACATGATGAAATTGTAGGTGTGTGAAGGAAAAAATAATGGAAATATACCAGGAAGAGTATGTGGGTCACAGTTAATATTATCAGTTGAGATTTGTTCAATCTGAAAATCAGTTACTCCCTGAGCACTTAAACTGGGGTGCAAGCACCTTTTATGCCACAGATGTACAAGTATAGGACTTTCCAAGTGCTGAGAGTTACAGTGTGACGTTTGGATGCTGCATTTAAAACATTTGGTGAGAGGTGGTACCATTAATAGCTCTCAGGCCAGAGAACTGTTTTTGTAGTCAACTGATGTTAATTGGAGCCCAGGTTCAAAGCAGGGCTTTGTCACTTACTGTGAATGTGGTCAGATTGGTTACTCTGTTTCCTTCTCTATAAGATGAAAAAAATATTGGCGTTGTAAGGATGCAGAAAATGCTCAGAGGAGCTCACCACTCCATTCATAGCTGTGCTATCCGTCTGGTAAGGCAGCCCCACGTGATGACACTTGAAGCACTTGAAATGTGTCTCGTCTGAACGGAGGTGTGCTCTGAGTGTGCAAAAGGCACACCAGTTTCAAAGATGTAGTATCAAAAAAGAACCAAAACTATTAATTTCTATTTTATTATATGGTGAAATGATCATATTTTGGATACCTTGGCTTCAGATAAAAGACACTATTCTGATTAATATAGTTTTACTGTTTGTGTCTTTTTCCTTTTTAAATGTGGCTTGCATTATATTTTTACTGGGCAGAGCTGCTCTCAAACAAAATAAAGGCCCAATTAAAAAAAAATTGTAAACAGAAATCAAGACAGTTGTGTTTCTCCTTTATGCAGTAGCCCACTTGTTTTATCCCCTGGGGGCATTTGGCTCTTAAGCTGCTGTAAGGCATTGGGGGGGCTCTCATCTGATGGTTTAGAAGAGGCTGGGGGAGGGATGATGCATAATATTTCATTGTTTGTTAGGAGAGTGAGTGAAGAGTTTATAAATAGCACCCCCCCTCCCTCCGCTGGCCCCATGCTGATCCCTCCTGAGTTATTTCTGTTGGCTGCATTAGGAACCTGACATTTGATTCATTGAGTGGGCCCTGCCTCAGTCCTTTAAAACAGAATGGAGAGTTAGTGGAAGGTCAAAGCCACTATGGTTGGTGGTGGCCACCCCGGGCCCTAACAGGCAGAGGAGAACAGAGGGAAGCTGCAGAACAACTATGGCAAAATGCTTGGTCAAGATCCAGACTCGGAGGGGCCTCCGCTTGCAAATGGTGAACCACTGTAACAGCAACGTGTTTGTCCGCCTGCTGAGACACAGCTCCAAGATCACAGCTAGAAATGCCGGTATGTGCCCTGCCCTGGGCTGGCATTCCGTGCCTGGGGAAGGTATGGGCTTCCAGCTTCCTGCTCACCCCTAGCAGCTGGCAGAGAAGCCAAGGGTGAACCTCCTGTTCGGGAGAGAAGGAGGCAGAGAGAAAGGCAGACCGAGCAAGCAAGAGCAAAGGGAAAACGGGAGGGCCTGCAGTGGGGGTCCTGACTCTTGTTGCCTGAAAATGGTGTGAAGTCATAGAGGCTAATACATCACACTCCCGCTGGCAGCCTCAGAGAGGAGACCGTGGTCGTGTGTCCCACGCAGATTGCTCGAGAAGGATGGAAGATTATGGAGAAGGCAGACTAGATGACCCAATGTGCTCCCCACTCCTTTCATTGTTTAAAGGATAAAACCTTCAAGGGTGCTTTCCTGGGTGAGGCATAACTCCCCCTTTATCTTCAAAGCAGGGCGTTACTGAAATGCAAGATCAGTTAAAGAATTGGGGGCTGTTCTGTCAATTTCCTTCTCATTGAAAATATATTCTGTGTCTTATTTTGTGGTCCTTGGGGGAAAGAGGAATTTAAAAACTCAGAACTTAAATCAGTAGAAAAGAAGATGCTGTTAGATACAGATATGTGGCTTTCACCAATTAATTAGAACAAAAGAAATCCTGAGCCCTGTCTAGAACTGGCCATACCTCATACACACATGTGGAGCTGAATTCTAAGTGAATTGAAATTAATTTGAATTTGTGTAATGACGTAGGTGATGTGTACTTACCATAAATGAGCCTTAGAAGTACAATGACACAGGATGTTTGCCTTGGCCCCAATACTCCCAGTCGCCAATCAGTGCATTTTGACATGCGTGATACAGAATTTTTTTTTTTCATGAATGGAACTGTTCTGTATTATTTCACGATATAGTTTTTTCACTTTATCATGATGTGATACTTTCCATATCAATACGTATTAATCTATATCTTTTTAAAAGGCTGAAGAATATTACGTAGTGTAACCATAATTATTTAATCTCCAAATTATTGTTGGAAAGGGGTATTTATTGGCCTTAACAAAAATTGCTGCAATGATTGTGCACACACAGGCATTTCCTATGATAGTTTCATCAAAATGTAATTGTTGGGTTGAAAGATACACACGTTTTAAATTTTGACGGAAACGGGCAAATTATACTCTTAAACTAACATTCACTCATAATGTGTGCAATGAGAATGTCTACTCCCCTACATAACCACTAACCCTGATGTAACCAGTTTCTTTTGCAAAAATGGTTAAAAGAAAAATGAGATCTTATTGCTTTGATTTACATGTCCCTTTTTATTAGTGAGGGTGAGCATCTTTTCAAAGGCAAAGTTTCATTTCCATTCCTCCTAGGAATTGCTTGTTTACTTTGGACATTTCTGTTTCCTTTTCATCCTTTCCTTATAGATTGTAGAAACTCTCTTGTAATCTGCATATTAATCCTTGGCCTTTTGTAGATATTCACTGTTTCTCCCAATTTCTTCTTAGCTTTCAATTTATTTTAATGCTGACTTTGAGGGACCGGGACTGTTCATGTGCACAGAGGACTTCTACAAGTGCAGATAATTCCAATGTTCTGTGGTCTAAGTCCACCTCTTTTATTAATGTTAGTTTTCCTCATTCCAAGATTATAAAAAGTGTTTTCTTCTTTATGATTAATGAAGAAGCTTAAACAGTTTCAATGTCAGGTCAAGTTCCCCCCACATGAATATTTTTTTTATCCAAAATTTCTTGACGGTCATGTGTACTTTTTCTGTTTGCCATTTATGAAAACATGTTGAGATTTGTGCTGGAATTGCAGTGAATTTTGGTTTAATTAGAAAAGATATGGATCTTTAAAATATTGAGTTCGTTTATTCAGAAACATGATTATGTTTCTTCATTTTCTTCAGATTTTCTTTTTTTGTTATTCAGCTATGTTTTAATACTCTTCTCGTGCAAATACTCGATATTTCTTACTGATATTTCTGAATATTATATGGCTAATTTGTGTATTTAGCTATTGTGAATGAGATTTTCCATTATCATATTTTTATGTGGTCTTGGCTTGTGTGAAGTAAACCACCTGCTTTGATCTTGCATTTGAACACCTCACTGAATTCTCATTAGTTTCCATAGCTTCTCTTTCGAAACATTTGCCCTTTCTTGTGGATAATAGTGTCACGTGAAAAGAGTGATAGTTTCGTGCCTTCCTTTCAGATATTAACAATACAGTATTTTTTGTCTTTATCATGTTGTGTTGTTGAGGGCTACCAGAAGACTGAAGAGTAGCAAGGGTTTTTTGTCACGTTGCTGTGTGATGATTGATTGTGATGACAGAGAGATTCAAGAGATGGGGTGACAGCTGCATCAGCGAGGATGCCATCAGCAGCAAGTGATAGAGAGCTCTAACAAACACTAGTTTAAATAATAAGGTAATTTATTATCACGAAGTCCAGAGTCAGGGAGGATTCCTGGATTGAGAGCCGAGGTTCATTTAATCTCTCTGCACTGCTCTTGCTGGTTGGCCAGATTGCAGTATAATTTGAAATATAGAATTGTGATAACTCCAGCTTTGTTCTTCTTTATTAAGATTGCTTTAGTTATTTGGAGTCTTTTGTGGTTCTATACAAATTTTAAAATTGTTTGTTCTAGTTCTATGAAAACTGCTATTGTTATTTTGATAGGGATTGCATTGGATCTGTAGATTACTTTGAGTAGTATAGACATTTTAACAATATTCTTCCAAATCATGACCATGGTATATCTTTCCATTTGTTTGTGTCATCTTCATTTTCTTTCATCAGTGTGTGATACTTTTCAGAGTCTCAGTCTTTAACCTCCTTGGTCAAATTTATTCCTAGGTATTTTATTATTTTTGATGCAGTTGTAAATGGGATTGCTTTCTTAATTTCTCTTTCTAATAATTCATTATTAGTGTGTAGAAATGCAACACATTACCAAATATTAATTTTGTATCCTGCAACTTTACTGAATTCGTTTATTAGTTCTAATAGTTTTTTTGTTGGGAGTTTTTAGGATTTCTACATATGGTATCATGTCAGCTGCCAGTTGTGACCATTTTACTTATTCCTTACCAATTTAGATGCCTTTTATTTCTTTCCTTGTCTCATTGCTATAGATAGGACTTTCAGCATGGCATTGAATAAAAGTGGTGAGTTGACATTCTTGTCTTGTTCCTGATCTTAGAGGAAAAGCTTTCAGATTTTCACCATTGAGTATGACATTTAACTCTGGACTTTTCATATATGGCTGTTATTACATGGACGTATGTTCCCCCCATACTCACTTTGTTGGATTTTATCATGAACAGAAGTTCAATTTTGTCAAATGCTTTTTCTGCATCTATTGAGATAATCAAAAGATTTTTATCCTTCATTTTGTTAATGGGATGTAGCTCATTAATTTGTGGGTATTAAACTATCCTTACATTCTTGAAATAAATCCCACTCTATTACCATGAATGATCCTTTTAATGTATTATTGAATTTGGTTTGCTAATACTTTGTTGAGGATTTTTATATCTATATTAATCAGGGTGTTGGCCTGTAATTTTGTTGTTGTTGTTTTTAGTATCTTTATCTGTTTTCTGGTATCAAGGTAATTCTGGCCTTATAGAATATATTTGGAAATTTTCTTTTTTGATTTTTGGAATAGTTTGAGCAAAATATGTATTAACTCTTCTTTAAATGTTTGGTAGATTTCAGTTTCTAGTTCTGAACATTTTTTTTAATTACTGATTTCATATTGTTATTAGTAATCAGTCTGTTCAGATTTTTCTTTCCTAATTTGGTCTTGGAAGATTATACTTTTCTAGGCATTTACCATTTCTTCTAGGTTGTCCAACTTGCTGGTGTAAATTTTTTGGTAGTATTTTATGACTCTTTGTATTTTTGTGATGTCAGTTGTAACTTCTCTTTCATTTCTGATTTTATTGATTTGAGTCCTCTCATTTTTCTTGATGAGTTTGACTTTGACTTAAGGTTTTATCAGTATTGTTTATCTTTTTTCAAAGGTCCACTTCTTAGTTTCATTGATCTTTTTTATTTTTGGGGGAGGGGTCTCTATTTAATTTATTCCTGCTCTGATGTTTATTATTTCCTTCTTTCTAACTGGGCCTTGTTCTTTTTCTAGTTCTTTTAGGTATAAGGTCTGATTGAGATTTCTTGTTTCTTGAAGTAGACCTTGTATCACTATAAATTTCCTCCTTAGAACTATTTTTGCTGCATCCCAGAGATTTTTTGGAACACTGTGTATCCATTCCATTTGTCTCCATGTATTTTTTAATTTTGTCTTTGATTTCATCATTGACCCATTAGTTGTTTAGTAACATGTTGTTTAGCCTGCCCGTGTTTGTGTTTTTGTCTAGTTTTTTTTTTTTTTTCTTGTAATTGATTTCTGGTTTCATGGTTTGTGGTCCAAAGAGATGCTTGACAGGATTTCAGTCTTTTAAAATACATTGTGGTCTAAGCTAGAGAATGTTTGATGTGTACTTGAAAAGAATGTATGTTCTGTTTTGAGATGGAATATTCTGTATTTATCTGTTACATCCATCTGGTCTAATGTGTTGTTGAAAGCCACTGTTTTCTGATTGATTTCCTCTGGATGATCTGTCCATTGATCCCACGGGGGTAGTAAAATCCCCCTTATTACTCATTACTGTCAATTTATGTCTGTTAACTTAAAAAACAAAAAAAAGGGATGCCTGGGTGGCTCATCAGTTAGGCACCTGTCTTCAGCCCAGGGCATGATCCTGGAGTCCTGGGATCAAATTCCACATCAGGCTCCCTGTATGGAGCCTGATTCTCCCTCTGCCTATGTCTCTGCCTCTCTCTCTCTCTCTCTGTCTCTGTCTCTCTGTCTCTCTCTCTCTGTCTCTCATGAATAAATAAACAAAATCTTTAAAAGAATTTATGTCTATTAATATTTGCTTTACATATTAGGTGCTTCTATGTTGGTGCTTAGGTATTTATTATTGTTATATCCTCTTGCTGGATTGATCACTTTATCATTATGTAATGCTCTTTTTTGTCTCTTATTACAGTCTTTCTTTTAAAGACTATTTTGCCTAAGTATTGCTATCCAAGCCTTTTTTTTTTTCAATTGCCTATTTAATGACCAATGGTGTACTAAGTTCATGAAGGTGAGGAGAAAGTAATAAAATAGAAAAGGTATATGTTTTAGTTCACTTGAATTTACATGTTACTCTTAAGGTTAAAAAATCTCAGCATTTGTTTGCTTCCATTTGCATGAAATACCTTTTTGCATCCCTTCGCTTTTGGTCTGAATGTGTCTTCAGGTCAGATGTGAGTCTCTTGTAGGTAATATATAGATGGTCTTCTTTTGTTATCCTTTCCTGTGTTTTTGATTGGAGCATTTAGACCATTTATATTTAAAGTAATTATTGATAGGTATATACTTATTGCCAGTTTTTAAGTTTTTGAATTAATTTGTTTAATTTAGAGAGAGAGCACACAGACAAAGGGCGGTCAGAGAGAGGGACAGGTGGACTGCACACAGAGTGCAGAGCCCAACATGGGACTCCATCCCATGACCTTGAGACACTACCAGAGCCAAAGCCAAGAGTCAGCTGCCCAACTGACTGAGGTACCAGGCATGCCTATACTTACTGCCATTCTAATTGTTTTCTGTTTTTGGAGTTCTTCCCCTATTCCTTTCTTTTTTCACTAGCTCTCTTCTCTTGTAAAATGGTGACTTCTTTAGTGTTATGTTTGTATTTTTTTCTCTTTAATTTTTTTTCTACCTATTATAGGGTTTTGGTCATGATGAGGTTCATACACAGTGCCCTATATATATAGCAGTCTATTTTAAGTTGATGGTCACTTAAGTTTGAACACATTATAAAAGCACTACATTTCTATTCTTTCTGCGTTTTATGTGTATGATGTCTTATTTTACTCTTTTTTTTTTAAATTTTGTGAAACCCTTAACTGAATTTTGTATTTTTTTCTTTCATAATTTTTATCTTCTAGTTATGGAATTTTCATTTCCATTTAAAGAAGTCTCTTCAACATTTCTTGTGAGGCTGGTTTAGTGGTGATTAACTTTTAACTTCTGTTTGGGAAACTGTATCTCTTTTAATTCTTAATGATTACCTTGCTGAGTAGGGTATTCTTGGTTACAGATTTTTTCCTTTCAGCATTTTGAATATATCTTGTCACTCTTTTCTGGCCTGCAAAGTTTATGCTGAAAAATCAGTGGCTAGACTTATGGAGTGTTATTTACTAGTGTAAATAACTAGTTGCTTTTTTTCCCTGCTTTTAAGATTATCTTTTTTTTTTGTTTTCTTTTTGACATTTCAATTATTAATTGTCTTGGTGTAGACCTCTTTGAGCTCATCTTATTTGAGGATCTCTGTGTTTCCTGGACTTGAATGTTTGATTCCTTCCCCAGGTCAGGGGAATTTTCAGCTATTATTTATTTCTTCAAATAAGTTTTTTTTTTTTCAAATAAGTTTTTTGCCCCTTTCTCCCTTTGTTCTCCTTCTGGGAGCCCCACAATATGAGTGTTAGCTTACTTGATGTTGTCCCAGAAGTCCCTTAATCTGTTCTCATTTTTTTTTTTTTTAAAGAGAGATAGAGAGCACATGAGCGTGCAAGCAGGGGGTGGGGAAAGGCAGGAGAGGGAGAGAGAGAATATTAAACAGGCCCCATGCCCAGTGTAGAGCCTGAAACAGGGCTCGATATTATGACCCTGAGATCATGACCTGAGCTGGATTTGAGTTGGACACTTAGCCAACTGAGCCACACAGGTGCCCCGTCCTCCTTTTTACTTATTTTTTTAATTTATTTTTAAGAGATTCTATTTATTTATTCATGAGAGACACAGAGAGTGACAGAGACAGAGACAGAGACATAGGTAGAGGGAGAAGCAGGCTCCCCACAAGGAGCCGATGTGGGACTCAATTCCAGGACCCCAGGATCATGCCCTGAGCTGAAGGCAGATGCTCAACCGCTGAGCCACCCAGGGATCTCCCGTACTCCTTTTTAAAATTCTTTTTTCTTTTTGCTGTGCAGCTTGGATGACTTCCATTAC